>NC_136928.1:82614198-83214198 GCF_949752795.1 Hyperoodon ampullatus
CAGCATTCTGCTCTTGAAAGCAGTTTCTAATTCTGTTAGGAATTTCTGCAATCACTTGTCACTAATGCAAACCAGCCCCTTTGAGCCTGCATCCTTGCTACCTTCCCTCCTCCCCCCCTTCCCTCCCTCCTTTCCTTCCTTCTTCCTTTCTCTGGAGTCCCTTTTATACAATCATTCCACCAGCTTCTGTGGAACATCTGATTGCTTGTTCTTGCTTCTTAGCACACTGTGGGACTTTCTTCGGACTGGAGGTCCTCGGACTGGCTTTGTCATTCTGAATTTCCAAGAGAGGGCACTTGAGCATGTATTTTACTTCTATGCATTTCACTTCTATGGAATGTTTTACATTCTTTTATATTCAGTATTCTACTGAGTGGTAGAAATAACTTCTGGCTTTTATTCCTTCAAAGGAGATTGAGTCCCTCCTTGGTACTGGAGAGGTCTTTTCCCTGTAACAAAACCGATGGAATGTCTATGATGAGATAAATGCAGTCCAAGTCCTTACGAAAGAACTTGCTCACCATCTTTATAAAGGGACACCTGCTAACACCTAGGTACCAGGTGGGGAAGTTGAAGATAAAACTCTATAGTCTTTATGTCAAGCCTGACAGCTCTGTTGAACAAGATACAGAAGACCTGCTCTTAAGTCAGTCTTGAGTCATCTGGACAGGATAAAAAATGACCAGTAAATCCAACTTAAGGATAGTAAGTGGGAAAAATAAAACAAATCATGACATCTATGAAAAAAATTGTTCAACAATAGAAAAGGCCCCAAGTTGTATAAGCTTAGAGAAAAATCACTGTTGTAAAACAAGAGAACTTCAGAAGATGAAATATCTTTTTCTCCTTAATGAGATCAAAGTGGATTTTACTTTTATTAAACAGATTTTTAAAACAGGCTTGGATGAAAGGAGACTGCATCCAAAAGAACAAACAAAACCAAGACAAAACAACATTGATTAAATACACTAAAACACTAGTTAGTCAAATTAGCAATGTATTGAATAGAATTGAGAAATACACCTGCCATTCAGAAGAAGTGAATAGATGCTGGTGATCTAGCTTATAAATAATAGGAATTCTTGAAGAAAAGAGCTATTGAGCAGAATCAATAAATGTATTGGGCCACCATGAAAACCTTGGTGAACTTGAAGAGGTAACCCAGGTCACGTGTTGTCATCCTAGTATAACGAAAGTAGGAACTAGCTGCTTATATTTTTAAACCGCCAGATTTAATAAGTAATTTAATGTAGCTGACTTGAGTTTATTAGTATGGATTGGTGCAAGTACAAATTTGTGAGACCCAGTATTTGCTGGATCCTTGTAACCCCCCCTTCGTTTCAATCTTAGTCCTTACCTTTTTTATTTACTTTATCTGCTGTTCTAAACTCATGTCACTCTCTAGCTAGGGGTAGGCTAACCTGTCAAAACAATGACATCATTTTGGTGGCTTTACATAATGAAGGTTTATTTTCCACTCACAGTCCAGTCCAGTGAGGAGGGGGCCTCTGCTCTGCACAGTCATTCAGGGAACCAGGCTCCTGCTTTCTTGTGGCCCTGCCTCCTTCAGGGTCTCTGGAATCCTCTTGATTAAGTAGATGGCGGGGGTGTGTCCAGCAGTGAGTTGAGCAAAGAGAGAACATGCCATGCTTTCTCTCATTCTGTTGGAAAAGGCTAGTTCCATGACCCCACAATTTAGAGGATAGTTTACGTTAAGAACAAAATGCGTGTGACATGGCTTTAAGTATTTTAATGAAATTAAAATATTCACTTAAATGTTTAAGTATAATTTAAAATATTGAAATATGTCAAAG
Organism: Hyperoodon ampullatus; assembly: GCF_949752795.1. NCBI lineage: Eukaryota > Metazoa > Chordata > Mammalia > Artiodactyla > Ziphiidae > Hyperoodon > Hyperoodon ampullatus. Next base: position 82,616,013 of record NC_136928.1, read on the forward strand.
AGAAATAACATAGCGTTTTAAAGGTGGACAACCTGATATAAAACTCCCAGTTTAATGTGTGATTTTTATCCATTAGGAGAAAACATATGACCATTATCAGTGAACTGACAAAGATTAGACAGAGACACATCAGCTCAAGGAGACCATCGAGGCTGAACTAAGTTAAAGGACTCTCTCTTTTTTTAATGGGCACAGAAGAGAAAAGAAGCATTTAGAAGCCTTGAGTGTGTGACAACACATGAGCAGAAAAGATCCTGACTTGATCCTAATAAGGATAGATATGGTAGCCATCCAAAATGCTGGCTGTCTGAAGAAGGTAGAACTGAATAAAGGGAACCATTCTTTGTGCTAAGCTGTCCCGTTGCCCTGAAGTTAGAAAAGGGAAGCCAAGCTCTTGCTGAGAAATAGCATGGGAACTGTTTTGTACAGGGCAGTGTTACTTGCAGAGGTGTGGAACACTGATTTTGTGTGTGTGTGGCACACGTGTGTATGTGTGTGCAATGAGAGAGAGAGAAATAGGTTCAATATACATTTAAAATGTTGATTAGATTAAAGGGACTCACCTCTTAATAGAAGCTTCTTTTTGCAGAAAGGTTGAAAAGCTAGGATGTTAGCTTTCACGTTGGCCTCAGAAAATAGATACAAGAGAAGTATAAAACAATGAAATGGCTTTCCTTTATATCAGCAATAACCAGTTAGAAAATATAATGGAAAAAAGATCCTAGTTTCAAAAGCAGTAAAAACTATGAAATATTTAAGAATACATGTAAAAAGAAATGCAGGGACCTCTGTATAGAAAACTGTGAAACTTTACTATAGGATATAAAAGAAGACTGACTGGAGAAACATCTTGTTTATTCAGAGAGTAACAGTCAGTATTGTAAAGATGGTCCTTTTTCTCTAGTTAATCTGTAAATGTTATGCAATTTAAGTTGAGGTTTTGAGGGAAATTAGACACATTGAAAAGTTTCTCTGGAAGTGTTTGAGAGTAGCAAATTCAATATAAAAACATACACTGCTTGTAAAGCAGCTACCATTTAAATATTGTAGGACTGACATAGGAATAGCCAAATCCAAGAAGCCAGCATAGAGAAACAGACCCGTGTATCTGGGAAATAAATGTACAGAATGAAAATGCTGGGATTATAGGTCAATGAGGAAAGCCCCTCTCGATATTCAGTAAATGGTATTGAGACAGAAAAAGAAACGTAAATACTTGCATCCTTGTAGATGGAAGCAGAAAAAGATATTTTTGGGGCAGGAAGATAATGAGTTCTGACTGGAATATGTCGATTTTTGTGGAGCTTAAGGGTTGGTTAAGCATCCACCAAAAAAAAGATATACGTGACATGTTTTCCGTTGAAATCAAGAATATATTTTAGAGCTAACCAGATAGTACCAGATGCTCAGTAAGTGTCTTATTACCAGCTGCCCCTGTGTGTTCATTCAGCTAAGATTTATTGAGCATGCGCTATACGTTTCACTGGGTGCTAAGCACTTTTGCAGGTGGCAGTCGTGTCAAGCAGAAGAAGGGAGAGACCATGCGGTCTAAAAGCTCCATTCCGCCCCTCTGTACTCACTGAGCTGGGTCCTGGAAGGTTCCTGCTGCTCTCACCATCCTCCGCTCTGCTGTGCCCCGCACCTGTGTTGTAAATAGGGTTGCTGTAAATTATTCAGCCCGTAAACCGCAGTGTTCCATTTATCCTGTTTCATCCTGTGGGAGCGTCTCCCGACACCTTGACCTACATTTGGTTAGGGGAAGCATTCCGCCCAGCTGCCACGGATGTAGTTCAGGTTACCAGGAGTAAACAGGCACGGGTCTGTTCTATGGTTTGGTATGTCTGTTCCCCGCCCTACCTGAGCCTTTTCCCCGAGTTTATGTTTGTTCACAGAGCAGTGTGGTATCACGGTATTTGTCAGAAATCTGCAGTGTTCTCTTAAGACTCTAAAAAGTTGATCACTGGCCTTCAAAGCCCCCACTGCGCGTGCTCAGCCTCACCTCTCAGCCTGTCTTGTCTGATGCTGCAGCCACTTTCATGTCCTCACGCTTTACTGCCCATCAGATGCTTTCTGCCGGGAACACCCTTCCCAACCCTACCTGCGTATCCAGACCTCCCTGCTCTTAAAGGCCCAGATGAAGTGACTCCTGTTCGAGGTGTTTCCCCCTCAGTTTGCTTAGTCTGAAGTTATCTCTCATTTCTCTGCACATTTCTTCAGATATCTCATTTAGCACTTAACACTTTTTAATGCAGCTCTTCATGTACCGGTTTAGCTCCTAATTGAGTGAGAAAGCTCCTTCAGAGACAGCACTTTACAGTTAAGTATTGCAGCCCTCCAGTGCCTTCTGCTGAGTAGCAGTTCCGCTATTTATTGAACGAAGGTTTTATCAGACATCTGCTGTGCCTCAGATACTGTTCATGGTATTTGTCCTATTGCTGTTTTATTTAATCCACACAGTGGCTTTATTATCCCCATTTTATAGATAATAATTTTGGGGGGGCAGTTAAATAGCTCCCCTGTCTCCACAATGGATTAAGTACTGGAGTCGGGACATGAGCTGTTTTCTGACTCGTGGGTCCACCTGTCTGTCCCCCACGTCTCCGCCCGGTTGTCCAATCAGCATCTCACACTGAACTTGCCTAACACAGAATTCCCAATTTCCCTTCCCTCTTCCTCCTGCACTCCTTCGCAGCCAGCCCCATCCTTCTGTTTCTTGCTGTGGTCAAAAACCTTGGTGGCTTCAGGTCTCAAACCCTGTATCTGATCCATCCTCAAATCTTCATCAAATCTCACTGTCTTTACCATCAGAAGGTGGCTGGAATCCATTTCACAAGGCCTGTGCTGTCACCCTGATCTGGGCTGCCATTCTCGCCTGTCTCTTAGCCCCATCCCAGCACCCCAAAGTCCTTCCCACCCAGAGCTGGAATATACCCACTTAGAACCAAGTTAGTTCTCTCCTGTCACCCTCCACAGTTCCCAGTGTTTCTTGGGTCACAGCCTGTGTCCTCACAGCGCCCTGCAGAAGCCTCCTAGATCTGGCCCCTGCCCCCTGTCTGTCTTCACGGTCTGTTCCTGTCCTTACTTGCCCCCTCCAGTCACATCAGCGTCCTTACCAGCCTTCCAGCAGGCCAGTCACACCCATCTGGGGGCTGGTGAACTTGCCTCACCAGGGCTTGCTCCCTGACTCAAGTTCTCTGTGAACCGTCACCCCCGGGTGAGGCCAGTGCTCACCTGCATCCTGGCACTCCCTCTCCCCCACCCTGATGAGCAGAACAACAGCTGGCGCACGATATATTTCCCTGTAAGTTCATCTGTTATCCATCCCTCCGCAGTACGAGAACGAGAACGCTGTCTCATTCACCGCTGTGTCTCCAGCACCTGGTGCCTTGTAGGTGCTCATTAGATACTTGTTTTCCGAATGAGGGAGTAAAGGGGGTGGATGTGGCTCAGCAGCCTTTTCCATCCTCTCTCATGCACATTCCTTTGGTGTTAGGTCCGTGGGGTTTGTTGGTTTCAGTGGGTTTTGCTGTTTGGGAGGAGAGAACACCTGTGTATTAGACATGCCTGAGAGTGGAGAAGTAAGTTTGGTTCTGTTGTTAGGTTGCTTGTACCCTGGTGACAAACTGACCTTTACCTAGTAGGTGCTCGTAGTTGCTTTGTAGCAGCGTTGTTAGAGTTCAGCAGTCTCCTAGAGATAATGGAACAATCCAGAAAGTGGTTGTTCTTCTTGAGTATTCATTCTCTGATAATGTTTAACTACAGTTTGAGTTTCACTGTGTGATAGAAGTTAATCCCATTATTCTCCTTCTTTGTAGAGGAAAACAAAATGCATGTAAATGTTTTAGTTAAAAAGCAAAGTTAATTTGTACCCTTTTAAAAAAATTATAAGAAGTCTAGAGTTTTTTAGTTCTTTACATCTTATTTTATATTACCTGAAGCTCTTTCATCCGTTGAGGTATTTATTTTGAATGGCACATTTGAGCCATGGCACATTTTTCCACGTTCCTAGTAGAGTGCCGGGGGAGAAAGTATGTGTAGTTCCACCTAAATCTAGCGATGTCGTGGTACAGGACGTGCAGGTGGCTCCATCCAGGCCCGGACCTCGCTCAGTGGAGGCCCGGAAGCCAACTGCCTGCCCTCCCCACTCCACCTCGCAGCCTCCACCCCAGGGAAACAGGAGAGTCTGACTCACGGCGCAGCGTTATCTCAGACTTCCAAGGACCTGGGAAGCGATTAGATATTGGAGGCAAACAGGTAGTTAAAATGTCAATAAAGATGTAAGTGAAAATTGCGTGAGTCACTCTAATTGTCGCCATTCAGGTATTTGTGAGCAAAGTGCACTGCTCGGAAAACCACTGCAGTTCATCTCCTTGTCAGCCCTGGGAGTGTGTCCACCTAGGAGCGTCCTCTGTGCACGCACGCCACCCCTCCCTCCGTCACTCCGCTCTGTCTCCCGGCCAGGCTCCTGCCCGTGTGGGACTCACCGGCCTGCCTGACCCTCGGTTTACTCTTCCGAGCTCTTGTTACTCTGTTCCTCCCGTGCCGAGCTTCCCCCTGGTGCTTGTTTGCTTTCATTCATAAAGTGCTCCTTCATAGTCACTCTGTAATGATTTTGTCTTCTGTCATTTTACTGTCACGTTAGCCACCCCCTGACCCCTGCCTGTGACAGGTTGGACCAGAGGCTGTGGAATGGCCACCCCTTTAAAACCAAAGGAAATGCTCAAGGATAACGATCATCAGCTAAGGAAACAGAAAAGGGTGTGAGACAGTTTTACAAGCCAGTCAGAACTTGGAGCCTGAGTATGTAGCAGGTGCCAAGGGCGCAGAGGTGAACAGGGCAGCGTTCCTGCTGTGAAGCAGTCCATGGGTCTTGTGGTGACAGGAGAATAAACCAATAATCACAGAACAGTCTGATCCCTGTTTTCAAGCACAGAGGAGAGCGGACAGGAGGGAGGGAATATAATCAACCTACGGAAGGAGTGCTGGATCTTGACGCTCAGAAGATTCAGTTTATGTGGTATTTTAGAAATATTTATTCAGCACACATCCTATGCGAGGCACTGGGCCCGGCACTGGAGGGTCCTTGGGGAAAAAGACTGTTAGCTCCTTATAACAGGGACCTTCTAAAGAGGGAAGACAGATTTTAAAGCACAGCCGTCACTGGATAAATGAAACACCCGTGGCTGTGAACAATCCTTTGAAGGAAATAAACAAGACGCTGAGATGAAGTGAAGGGCGTGTGTTGCATTTGGGCAGAGGTGGCTGCTGGGGAAGAGCTGCGCACGGGCCTCTTGTACGAAGTGACCGTTAAGCTGAGACCTGAAGCAGGGGACGGGGATCTCCTTGCAAAGCAGCTCCAGGAGGAAGCAGCATCCGGGGAGATTCTGGAGCACGTGGGTCTGCGCCCCGCCTTCTTCCCGCCTCTGTTAGGGAGCATGCTCCTTGGAACCACTCTGTCCCCCGACCCAGCTCACTTGCCTGAGAGCCTGCGTCCTGCACACCTGATAGAGTAGAAGTTGCATGGGGCTGCCAGGAGGCGCAGTAAGGGCACGCACTCGAGAAGCACATATTTGCCTTTGGGGAACATCAGATGTATATGGACCTAGCAATTTAGTACGTCCCTGAGTTGATAGTATAAATTTAATAATTATTTTATCAGGTGTTTTTATGATGTCTTAAGGTGATGTGAGAATTAAAATTTAGAACCGAAGAGTATTTTCTCATCCATTTTTTAACTAAACTATGAAGAGAATTAGGCTGGTGAGGAGAATGATTCTTTTCCCCCAGGGAAATGGGAGTTACAGGGTATTTTTATAATCCTCAAAGGCATGTAAAATATCTTGCAAAGCTAAAAAAATGGCAACTGGGTGTTGAAAGCAAGCAGCCTGGGGGATAGGTTAGCCGAGGGATAATTTCCTGAGAGTGAGTGATGTATATGTAGGAACTGACCTTTAAGGGAACTCAAGAGGAATCCTCTCCGTTAGTGCCTTGAGTTTAAGAGCGATCGTCACCTGACAGGTTTGTTATGAGATCTTGCCTGTTATGTGAAGACAGTGAGCTGTAAGTTCTCGGGGGGCCCAGGTCTGTGCATGTCATGCCAGTGGTCAGACCGATTAAAACAAACCCTTGATGGCGTTGCTGACGCGGTGAGAAATCACCTCCTTTCTTTACATGTTTAAAGATGCTGGTCGGGGCTTCCCTGGTGGCGCAGTGGTTGAGAGTCCGCCTGCCGATGCAGGGGACGCAGGTTCATGCCCCGGTCCGGGAAGATCCCACATGCCGCGGAGCGGCTGGGCCCGTGAGCCATGGCCGCTGAGCCTGCGCGTCCGGAGCCTGTGCTCCGCAACGGGAGAGGCCACAGCAGTGAGAGGTCCGCGTACCGCAAAAAACTAAAAAAAAGATGCTGGTTGTTTTGGTGAAGGTGGCAGTCTGTGCTTTGAGCAGTGGGCACGGGGAGAGGTGGGGGTGGGGGGGAAGCTCAGGGTCTTCGTGGTGGGTCTGAGCCCCCCTGCCGCTCCCCGGCTGCGATGGGCCTTCCATGATTTCCTCCTGGTTTTATGGAGATTCCAAAAATATAAACAAGTAACTTAGGGTTAATTGTTCTTTAATACTAATGTCTGTAAGCTAACGTAAAGGATAAAAATGTAGCCTGGTGGGTTTTCTTCTGTGGATTTTTTTTTCTTCGCAAGTTATCCATTCAATTAGAGATTATGGAATATGGGAAAACGGTTGCCATTTTCTCACTTGTGACACACATTTAAAGTCCTCTTTCTGTGGAGCGTAACCTGGTTTATGTGCGCTCGGTGCTGCTCCAGGGCGTTTTACCAGCTGCTCCCCCGCCTTGCCTGGTTCCTGGAATAGGGACATAGATGTCGTCCTTTCTCTTTTTGCCCATTTCCCTCTTTCTGTTTTGCTCCACGTTTCTTACCCAAACTCCTTTAATTTTCTACCTATTCCCCTTTTCCCAGGCGACTTCCTTTCCATCTTTAAATTCAACCCTGAGGCAAAAGGCAGCGCAGAGTATTGAAAAGTACTGAGTGAGCGTGGGGTGATAGGGTCCCATCTGGTGGCTGTGTGGTCCTCAGCTCTGGCCTCAGGTTACAGGCAGGAAGTGAGGAGCTGGGGCTGCATCTCTGCTCACACGGGTTTCCTTGAGAGGATGAGCCTTTTCTGAAAGCAAGGGAGAAAGCCCAGATCCCCTGTCTTCCGTCGCTTCCCCAAACATAGCAGCCCCGGAGTTCTCTCTTTGAAATTCCTTGGGGTCTTGTTTTTATTAAAAAGTTTCAGGGTTTTGTAGTCATAAGCAGAATAAAAACTCTTTCATCTATCATAAGTATTATTTTAAATTTCTTCTTATAAAATTTTTATTTTCTGTTTTGTCATAGCCCAATGATGATAATTACCCAGAAGATCACTAGTTTGGCTTACGAAATTCATGATGGTAAGAATTTGGAAATTAATTTTTCATCGCTGAAAAGGTTATATTCCAACCATCATTTGTTTGAGAGATTATAACTTTCTCTTAGAGGAAAGAAAGGGATGACGGTAAGATAGGGAAAATATTGAACACTGCTTAAGGTTACTAAAGTGTGCTTGTTTTCTTTCACTGTTTATTCTTAATTTTGCATTCGGTTCAGTGACAAAAACAAAGTAAGATAGTGTGAGTCAGGCACGTGACCCACATCAGTGGCAATTTAAAATATGAAGGAAATAGACATAATAAAACTAAATCAAGTTTTATTAATCCCTGCTTCATCTCTGTGTTACATTTTTATTAAAATTTGCATGTTTCCCCCCTGCCCCGCTCCCTTATACACATGAACACACACACATTTACGTATCCTTTTAGTACAAATACTTACGTATCCATATTCTGTATCCTCAGTGAGTGGACACCTTGCCATGGCAAATGCTGGCAGTCAGGACTCTGAGTCCTAAGAGTTAGACTCTGGTCTCTTCAGAGACTGAAGGAGGATTCTGTATAGGACAATCATTTATATGTAGCCTGGATGGATTTGCAGCCTCGTAGTATCCATCACCCATCCTGTGCCACCTGCTCGGGAAGACCCACAAGAATTTTCGAAGTGTGTTGTTGCTTCTTAGACCTCCTCTGGCCTTTAAACTGGGTTTAAGATTTAGTAAGTTGATGTGTAATCATAGGTAACGTTCTCCTGTCTGGAGGAAAGGTAAAGAAGTGGATGAAGCTGGTATACTGAGTTCAGTTTCATCCACTAGAGTCACGTAGGAGTGAGGAAATCCTTCCTTGCTTTATACTGTCCATACCACTGAGGTTAGTCATTGGAATCGTCCAATAATAGAAACATTTTCATGCCTCCTTTTGAAAAGTCATTGCGTTTACTATTAAATATGCTAGCATTGGGGAATTTTTCAATGTAATAATACTTTCCTTTAGAAAAGAGTCAAATTAGTTCCCTGACCTGTGTTATTTATCTTGCCCAGAGCCAGATGCGTTTGGTTACATGATGGTCCTTGCACATGATTGAGCCTGTGTTGTAAAGAGAAAGAAAGGGACTAGTTATACCAAATAGTTAGACCGAAATTGGGATTATAACATGAATTTCGAACGAGGGAAGTAATGCAAGTGTGAATGGGAAGAAATACCATTCTTTTCTTGGGAGAAATCATAGTTGATACGTTGCCTATTTTTATTTCTCAGGGATGTTTCGAAAGGAAGAAGAGCTGACCCCGTCACAGAGAGGCTTAGCCGTGAGGTATGTGCCTTTAATCGTCTCCTGCCGAGGTCCACGCTGTCCCTGCTGGGGACACACACTTACTCATGGCCAAGGCTAACCTGTCCTCCTGGAAGCTCTTAGTTCATGAAAACCAGACGTTCCTCCGTCTGCACGCCTCCTGCCACAATATCTGGCTGGGCCGGGCCTCCCTTCTAAGACTCCCGTAGCACCTTGAGTATTTCATCATACGGCACGCACCTCCCATGCACCACAAGGCATCTACGAAATCTTCTGTCTCTCCTGCGAGGCTCTGAGTTCCCTGAAGACAGGAAGATCGTTTGGTCTTCACGTAGTAATTATGAGTCATAATCACAGCTGCCATTTATAGACCTGATGGCAGGTGCTGGGCTTAGATGTGTTAATATAGCACAGAGATGCCACGTTTTGAAATACTGAAGAACCAGCCAGATATTCTCATTGGCACATGAGGAATTCATGTTGGGATAGGCTGCTACATGGTTTATTGTGCATCCTCTGTGGACTCATCTGAGGAATAGCTTAATTGCTTGGCAGGGCCTATCTTAATCTAATATAATCAGAGGTCAGATCCTCAATTTACCTAAAGAAAAACTTCCCACAAGCACCTTGTTTCCTGTAAATCTGGAACTAATAATATATTCTTGGCTGTCAGAAGAATGAAATTGTTTGTGTAGTAGGAAGGCCCTACCCTAAGTGCTCACCTTTGATCCCAGGTAGTATGTCTTGAGGATCTTCTTATATTTTCCCCATCTTTAAAATGATTCTATTCTGATATTCACTATAGCCAGTCTTTGTATATCAGCGAATATGCGCTTGAATTTATTTAGTTGCTAAGAGCTTAGTTTGACCTGGGCTCTGTGATCTGTATGAGTCCTTGGTCCATCCCAGGAACCTCTTGTCAGGAGCCCCTCAGCCCTAGTCCCCCTTTTCCCTCCCACACGGCCACCTGGCGAGACCCCAAACTCTGTTAAAATCAACTCTCCGCCTGCCCGAACAGAGGAAGAAGCCAGAGTGGAAAAACGTCGTCTTGCTGATTGGAGTGTTTCGGGTTTGTCACCTCGGATTTAAATCTACGGCGCTCAGTATTAACCACAGTTGCCCTGCCTCCTCCCCGCCGTCCACTCACTTCCCACCTGCTGCAGGACTGGGAGCAGCGTCCTCCTTTCTCCCCCACTCCCAGCACCCCGTCCCCGACACGCACGTGGGATGGTGTTTGCTTTTTGGAGAAAATAAGGCAACTCTACTTCATTCTGCAGCCGCCAAACCTACCAGGCTGCCTGTGTCTGTAGCAGAATACTCTCCTTTCCTTCCCGGTGCCACGTATACACCGTCCGCAGTCCAGCCCCAGGCCAACTTTTCACGTCAGCGCCGAGTCCAGTTGCTTCTTGAGTACAAAACTCAAGGCTTTTGCTTCTTCAGTTATCCCATCTTGTGCATCATCGCTCATCAGTTTTTCCCCCTCTGTGGACTCATTCCCACCAACTTAAAGGGAAAAGACCGCTTCCTGACCTCACAGCCCCTTCCAGCGTCCACCCCATGACTCTCCGCTCCTTTAGAGCAAGACTCCTTGAAGGATTTCTCTCTTCTTACTTCCTCATCTCCTTTTCTCTCCCCAACCCACTGCAGTCAGGTTTCCGTCCTCGATGCTTGTCTGCCTCCATTCTTTCAAGGTTGTTCTTCACCTTGGCAGATGTAATGGGCCGCCTCGGTCTGCAGGCCACTCGACCTCTCAGCACCACGTGACCCGTTGGCTCGCTCAGTCCGTGAAACACCTTTGCCGCTTACCATCTGGGCCACCACGTGCTTCTCACTGTCCTCGTGCCTCACCGGCTGCTTCTCTTGGTCTTCTCTGCTGACTCCTCCTCCTGTGCCTCACTGCGAAGTGTTCCTGTGCTGCTGGGAACATCCTTGGACTTTCTCATCTTCTCCGGGCGATCGCTTGCCTTCCATTGGCTTTAATACCATCCACACATTTGAAGTCTCCTACGTTTATATCCCCATCCAGCCTCTGTCCTGGGCCCTGGCCTCGTATGTCCACCTGCCGTCGCAGCGTCCAGGCGTGGAGGGTAAACAGTGTCTCAGACAGAACCTGTTTGGAACAGAACTTCTGATTTCTGTGTCCCTTGTCCCGCTCCCCATCCCCATCTGTTCTTCCACCGTTACTTCCCCTCCAGCTGCAAAAACTTGGGCAAACTTCCTTTCTCTTACTGCAAATCCATCTCACCCTCAAGTCAACTGAACTCTTCCTCCGAAACCTGCCTCCCGCCTGACCGTGACATCTGGCCATCTCTCATCGGGCTGGCCTCTTGCCACCGTTCCCGCTGATGTCACCCCAGCCTAACCTCGCTGTCTACCTGGTCCACTGTCAGAGCTTTCCTGGCCGCTCTCCATTTTCTCTCCTGCCCATCCGGCAGCCAGAGATTCTTTTACTCCGTATTGGATTATATTCTCACCGTCTCCTGGTGAAAACCCTCCCGTGGCTCCTCATGCCATCGAGAATAAACTAGCAGAGGTCCGACGGCCGCCTGGCAGGTCCCACAGGAGCTGGAGCCTCCTTTCCTCCCTACTCAGCCCACCCGTCACCACACAGCCCTCCCCTCCGGCACCCTGGAGCCCTTGGCCCTGCTTTACTTTCCTTCATCATATGTGTCACTGTCTGATGTTTTATAATACATTTATTGGGATTGTCCCCCTCCCTGGCCCCCACTTGTCAGCTCCAGGAGCACAGACCTTCCTCTTCCTTATCATTACATTCCCATCTCCTCAAGGGCAGTTTGCCCTGGGGGTGCTTGTGGCCCCCAGGAGACACTTGCCAATGCCAGGGACATTTTTGGTTGTCACTGAAGGAGACGGGTGGTGCTACTGACTTCTGCCGGGTCAAGGCCAGGGATGTTGCTAACGTCCTACAGTGCACAGGACGGTCCCCTGCAACAAAGAAATGTTGTCCCCAAATGTCAGTAACACTGAGACTGAGAAGCCCTAACCTGGGATGACACACGGTTGATATCAAATAAGTATTTATGGAATGAAGAACGAATCTTCCACTTGATGTCATAAATAGAGTATTACGGTTATACTTAGTTCTCATTCCATAGCACATATCATAGTTATCTGCCTCTTTCCTAACATGACTTGTCATTTGTACATCAGCAAGTTTCATGGTTCAGAATCATCTGTCCTTGAAAATTATGATACATATTTGGACATGGTAAGATTGAGATGTGCCTTGACAACCTGGCATTGTTTTGGTCTTGAAATAAGTGGTGTTGAAAATGGGGCTCTGTTGCCTGAGCACAAGGGGCTCTTTGGCAGCCTTGTGATGACGGGGCACTCGTCCAGGTGTCCGAGGTGGTGAGCAGGCCCTCTGTTACGTGGAAAGAACTACGAGAGAAAATCTGCCAGAAACATTTTGCTCCCTGTCACTTGTGAGCCCTCAAGAAAAATTACTTAATGTTCCAAAAACTTTTAAATGTAGAAAAGTAATTCAGGAAAAATTTTTTAAGGAGTTTTGGCTATGGGGTGACCTAGCTGAGTGTCAGTTGGGCCAGAAGCACTGTTTTCTCTTTGTTTTATTTAATAAAAATATACGTGAGGGGGTTCTGTCGACTCCTCTTGGCCATAGAGACTGTGCTTTTTTAGGAGATTGCCTGTCGTATTAGAGAGGAAGACGGGGCTGTAACACGTTCAAGAGCCTACTTAGCTCTCCCCCGGTGTAGTTGTGCTTTTATTTGTGGTAGTTTATAGCTGTCAGTGGATGGCAGACTTCACAGATGGAGCTGGTTTTAAAAAATAAAAAAAATACACTTCTGATGCATTTACATGATAATATACATGGTCTGCATAATCTCCTGTGTTATTAACTGGTTTTCTCCCGGTTACCTGCATTGAGAACTGGAATGCTTCGTACACTTTAGATACTGTGTGCCATTTGGACTGACCTGAGAGCAGTTGAATTCAAAATGTTGCGGTAGGGCTTCCCTGGTGGTGCAGTGGTTGGGAGTCCGCCTGCCAGTGCAGGGGACGTGGGTTCGAGCTCTGGTCCGGGAAGATCCCACGTGCCGCGGAGCAACTAAGCCCGTGCGCCGCAACTACTGAGCCCACGTGCCACAACTACTGAAGCCTGCGCACCTAGAGCCCGTGCTCCGCAACAAGAGAAGCCACCACAATGAGAAGCCTGCGCACCGCAACAAAGAGCAGCCCCAGCTCACCGCAACTAGAGAAAGCCCGTGCGCAGCAACGAAGACCCGACGCAGCCAAAAATTAATTAAAAAAAAAAAGTTGCACGACATCCTTGATTCCTTTCTCCCTGACGCCGCACATCCGGTCCATCAGCAGACCCCAGGGCTGTCCTGCCAGAATGCAGGCAGACGCTGCTGCTCCGCGGCCGCAGCCCGTCACCTCCCCCTGGAGGTCAGCGGCCTCCTGACTGGTCTTCCCTGTCCACCCTTCTCTGTCCACACCCAGGGGCTAGAGGATTCTTTCAAAACATAGGTATTTTAAAAGCCGACCGTAGTTTTTCAGCACATTCAGAATAAAATCCAAGGTTCCCGCCACGCCTTGCAAGGCAGGCCCTGTGTTGGCTCACCTCGGCTCGCTGACTCCCCTCCCGCCTCTCTGCCTGGCTCAGCCCGCCCAGCCACACCGGGCTCCCTGCTGCTGGGCCTGCGCCCGGCTCAGGGCTTTTGCCCTCCTCGTTCCCTCTGCCTGGAGCCCTTGTCCGGGACCGTCACACGACTCACACGTCTCCTGATCAGAGAGGCCTCCTCTGACTTATTCATATAACAAAATGCCCCCTTCTCCTTGCACGTAGCATCTCTGAAGTTACTTTATGTATTTTTTTTTATTGTTTATTTTCTGCAGCTGTTCTGTAAGCTCTATGAATGCAGAATTCCTCTGTTTTATTTACTGCGGTAACTCTAGACCCTGGAGCGTGTGTGTAGTAGTCGGTGCACATGTAGATTTGTTAAATGAGTGAATGATTGACTAGTAAGAGATGATTCTTCCTGCCATATCTTGTCCTCCTCGGGTTTGTTTCATCGTGAGGAGTTAGGTGGAAACCCTTCGTAGTTGCTCATAAAGACCTGTATGGAAACTCTTTCATCCAGAAATACTGCTGTGCATTCCTTCATCCTGAACCTTTAAATTCTCATTGTATGGATACAAATGAAAATCAAAGCTAGTTTTATTTTGGAAATGGTAAGAGAAGTGAGATTGGAGAAGATCATTCCTGTCACATTTTCTGGAAGCAAACGTTCCATCTCACATGTTGCATGTCTTTTCGTTGCAGACGCATGCCGAGCCTTCTGGAGTATTTAAGTTACAACTGTAACTTCATGGGTATCCTGGCAGGCCCACTCTGCTCTTACAAAGACTACATCACTTTCATTGAAGGCAGATCGTACCATATGACACAATCAGGGGAACACGGAAAAGAAGAGATACAGTATGAAAAGACAGAGCCATCTCCAAATGTAAGATCATGAGATTCATCTGCATCCTCTCTAACATGTATTGATTAGCCTTGTTTATTTCAAGATACTAATGTTTTCGAGTTTTGAGTTTACCTATCTTTTTCTTTAAAAACATTTTTCGAGGTAAATGACACTTCACACAGTACCTAGTGGTGATGCCTGGTAGAAGTACAATCATGATTGAAGAACACAAATAAGGTTACTTTAAAAGCTGTGCTGCATTCCTTAGTGAGGATAGTGTTTTGTTGTCATGGAGTGTTTTACAGAAAAGCCCATCTCGTGGATCTGGCCGAGCCTCATTTTCCAGGCTTTTTCCTCAGCTGTACCTTACGTCTCTCCTCATGCGGACCATTGCCAGTTGAAATCTTATGCCTCTTTAAAGGCCTACTTCAGATATCACCTTTTCCATAAAACCTTGTCCAGTTTTCACAATAAAAAAAGATAATAATAGTGAACACTTTCACAGCACTTTCAGCCCTTAGGAGGGTCTTACGAGGCAGGTGCTTTCTTCTCACGACTTCACAGATGAGGAGGCTGAGACTCAGAGGCTAAGTAATTTGACCAGGGTTTCCCAGGGTGGCAGTGGGAGAACCGGAATTCAAGCGCAGGTGGTCTGAGCCTCACACCCGAATGTAATCTTTATTCCTTGGAACAACTGATGCTCCTTGTCCAGGGAGCCTGTGCAGCTCTGTGCAGACCAAGTTCTGCTGGATTTGATCTGGTAGAATCTAAAGATCCATGAGAAATAGGCCAATCAACAAGTCTGTGAGACAGAAAGGTGGGGCTAGGGCTTCCCTGGTGGCGCAGTGGTTGAGAATCTGCCTGCCAATGCAGGGGACACGGGTTCGAGCCCTGGTCTGGGAAGATCCCACATGCCACGGAGCGGCTGGGCCCGTGAGCCACAATGACTGAGCCTGCGCGTCTGGAGCCTGTGCTCCGCAACAAGAGAGGCCGCGATAGTGAGAGGCCCACGCACCGCGATGAAGAGTGGCCCCAACTAGAGAAAGCCCTCGCACAGAAACAAAGACCCAACACAGCCATAAATAAATAAATAAATAAATTAAAAGAAAACAAAAGGTGGGGCTCGTGTGCTTTCTCTGAACGTGGGGTTTGGAGCAGAGGGCCAGCCCCTGTCTAAGTTATTGTGAAACGAAGAGTGAGTGAAGACGTGCGCTCATGTGCAAAATCCCTCGTATTTTCTCTTTCGTGCCGCGCGACTCATTGTGTTTTACACCAAAAAGATGCTCTCGTCTTCACAGTTTCCGTTAACTGGCCAAGTGTTAATTGATAAATGCCAGCTCAAACTGGGACGAGAAACTGGGTATATTCAGATCTCTTCGCTGACTGTTTTGTGTCAGGCTGACCACTTAACCCTTTAGAGGCCTCACTGCTGTAGGAGGAACTCAAGGTAGTTACCAACAGCTTCGATATCCCAGAGGTTTATTCTAGAATACTGGGAAGAGAATGAAATTAGGAATTTAGGAAATTCTGAGTAAGGAATTTAGGAATTTAGAAATCCCTAACTAGGAAATTAGGAATTAAGATGCTAGACTTAATTTTGTAAAATGCCGGAAAAATATCAAGTGCAACAAACATATAAGTAGTGGTAAATCAAACCCAACAAAAAACAGTGCAACTTTATATATTCTGTCACCTCACTCTGAATTTTTATGGGATTTGCTCTTAGAAAGCATCACTTTCCTCCTTCAGGTCATGGACATCATGAATAAGAGACTGTTGACAATAGCAAATACTCTTCATATATTATCTCACTGTGTTAATATATTTTAAATTTAAATTCCGTATGTACATAGTTCACACAGTCAAATAGTGGTAGTTATTTACAGATCACTCAAGGGCACTTAGAAGCTCTTTGGGTTATGAGTGGGATTCAAAGATTCTTTGAATCCAAAGTGGGTCAGTCAGGTACCCAGCGGCCCATTTGTTGGGGGCCTCCCAATTGTCTTTATCTGCGTTAGTTAAAATACAGGTCTGGCTGCTGAACCAAGGACCAAAGTAACAGGAGGTTAAACAAGGTGGAAGTTTATTCTTCTCTTACAGGACAGCTCAAGTGTCAGCAGTCCATGGGTAATATGGCAGCTCCACGGGCGGGGGATCCAGGCTCCCATTCTGGCCATCCTTAGGGCGTTTCCCTCATCCTCATGGTCTAAGATGGTTCGCCACAGAAGTTGTCCATGTTACTTGTGACCGCATAGCTACACTCAACTGCAAAGGAGGCTGTGACGTGTGGTCTTTAGCTAGACTTCACCGTGCCCAAATAGAAAATCCATTGCTATGTGAGAAGGGGGGCACGTCTCCTGGGGAACACCTGTCAGTCTCTGCTGTGATGCCGGTAGGTCTTTTGTCTGAGGCTGTTTGGTTTCTTGAGTGTGGGCTTCTCCCGTCTTCTGCCCAGGGTGTTCAGACTTGCCTGCTGGTCTCTGGAGCTGGGAGGGAGGGGCTGCGGACATGGCCTCTCGGGATGCATCCACCACAGGCTCCACATTCATTCCAGCCCCACTCTGGACCCGTGTCCTGAAGCCTGGCTCTTTTCTCGTTAGGCTTCCCCGAGAGGTAACTTGTGGCGTCCTGCCAGCATGGGGGAGAGGAGGCTGAGGGAACCGGGGGTTACACCTGGCTTCCCAGCCTCAGGCCCCCCTCCCCCCTGCCTTTCAGAGTTCCTGATCCCGCCTTGACTGAACTTTTTTTGGGACTCTCGGTGGTGTGTGTGCCAGCTGGTAGTTGAGATCAGGTATATGTTACTTTAACTTGTTTTAAACTGAGACCTGGAAACTAGTGTGTACAGTCTAATGGCCACAGTACTTCTCATTATGTTACTAAAGTGATGTATCCGATTTTTAGGTCCACATATGAGGTCATTCGGTTCATCTCACTTCATTTATGGTTATAATTTCCCCCTAATTACCTGTTGTAAATTCAGATGTGTAGGTTAGAAATTCTGGAGGTAGGAGTGAAGAAAAGGTAGCCTTACTTTACTGGAAGAAGCTTTGAAAGACGACCAGGAAAATGAGAATAAGAACAGGTGCAGCAGAGAGCCCTTGACCTTCCAGCGTCTCCTGAGAATAAATAAAGGTTTTTCGAAAGTGCAGGAAATCAGGCATGTGTTCTGACTCTCGCCTTTGAGCCTTTCTTTTCGGCCCCGTTACAGAAAGTGTTAAAGACGGGTGTTCATCTGCAAATTACTGTAGTTAATTTGAATATTATTTGATGACTGTGCAGGACACTAAATCCAAGTATTTTGTTACATTCTTTCATCTGGATCCAGCCTTTTCTTTCCTCTGTTTGTTTCTTTACCTCTGTAGCCTGTATAATCTCCTTTATATTGAACCAGATTGAAATAGTCTAGCCTACTGAAAACCTAAAAACACCATGAGTTGGTGTTTTTCCAGGTAACTGAACCTTACCAGATAAAGTAAAGATTATCCTTTTCTTTCCGTCAGAATCTTTATGCAGATCTTTTTGTTTCTTGGGTGTGGTTCTTTTGGTTTTATCATTTGAACAAAATTGCTTTCAAGAACTTTCAGGTTTAAAGAAACGTGAAAGTTGTTTATTGTAAAAATAGTTTTCCATGAAATACCTAGAATTTGGAAAGTAGGGAAAAAGCACAATGGAAAAAATAAGCCGTGTGTGTGTGTGTGTGTGTGTGTGTGTGTCTCTGTGTGTGTGTAGTCACGTAAAATCCACTACCAAAACTTATTAATGTTAACATTTTTACGTAGTCGACCTATACACCTGTGTTTGCTTTTAGTTTTTCTAAGTTTACTGAAAGTCCTGAAAATACACATTGGGGTTTCTAGTGTGATTTGAGCCATAACCTAGAGGCAGTCATTAGACATAAGGCTTCATGTGTTCATACTGAGACAGTGGCGGCTTTAAATGCTGAGCACGCCTGAGTTCAGGATTTTGGATGGAGTTACAGGGTTAATACTACCTTCAGGAAGAGTTATGTGGCAATAATACGTAAATATGTATCGATTAAGTTTATGAAGTCTTGTCTTGCTTTCAGATTGCAGTCATTCAGAAGCTCTTAGTCTGTGGACTTTCCTTGTTATTTCACTTGACCGTCTCTAAGACGTTACCTGTGGAATATAACATTGACGAGCATTTTCAAGCTACAGCTTCATGGCCAACCAAGGTTATCTATCTATACGTCTCTCTTTTGGCTGCCAGACCCAAATACTATTTTGCATGGACGTTAGGTAAGTAACACGTGAATAAACCTTCGTGTCAATGTGTGGAAGTATAAATCTTACCCTGGTGACAGCTGGGAGAGTACCCTCTTGAGAATATATAGTTCAAGACCAATGAGAAAAACTAGGGTCATCTATGCAGGAGAAACAAACCTTACGGTTCATGTCCTACATATAAGGATAGATCCCAAAAACTGTTAGGAGAGCCTAAAAACTGGATCAAGGCCCATTTTATTATAATATCATATAAAAATGAGAATGAATCTACTTTGACTGTTTAAGAATTAAAGATGATAGTATATGATAACGTACATCTTCCGGGAGAACACAGTAGTTTGTTACATAGGTTTGTAATAGTTTCTTTTCCTTTGTTTGTTACAGCTGATGCTATCAATAATGCGGCGGGCTTTGGATTCAGAGGATACGACAAAAATGGAGCAGCTCGTTGGGACTTAATTTCCAACCTGAGAATTCAGCAAATAGAGGTTAGTAAATCATTAGGAAGTTGGTTACCATGTGACACTTTAAGTAGCATAATTTGCCTTCATAGGTTATGATGTGATGTCCCAAGAGTGGTACTGAAAGATTTGTAATAATAATACTCATTCTTTCAATCAGCCAATATTTATTGGTCATCAACCATGTGCCCTAGGCCCTGGGGAGCCGGTGAATAAGATCAGTACAATCTGGACCCTCCTGGAACTTTAATATAGTGGGGGTTACAGGGATACAGAAAGATTGGCTGTGATCAGAGAGGTATAGGGTGTTTCTAAGATAGAAGGCCAGCTTAGACTAGTGAGGTCTTGTGTGTGTGTGTGTGTGTGTGTGTGTGTGTGTATATGTGTGTGTGTGTTAGGAGGATGGGACTATGTCAGGCAGAAGGCGTCGCCTTCCTGAGACAGTGACCTATGAGGAGGGTGCTGTGTAGGTCCAGCATGATGGTGACCTCAACCAGGGTAGTGGCAGTG
Source organism: Hyperoodon ampullatus (assembly GCF_949752795.1). NCBI lineage: Eukaryota > Metazoa > Chordata > Mammalia > Artiodactyla > Ziphiidae > Hyperoodon > Hyperoodon ampullatus. The sequence goes on from NC_136928.1 coordinate 82,635,395, forward strand.
GGGCTGGAAAGACGTAAACACACTGGACACTGTTTAAGAGACTCAGCAGAACTTGGTGATACACTGGAATCACCAAGAGAGAACGAGTTATGAATCATGCCCAGAGGTCTGGTTTAGACCCCTGTGTTCACCGTGGTACCTGTCACTGGGGTAAGGAGCAAGGAGAAGGCTCAGATTTGAAGGGAAAGGTGGTGTGTTCAAATGTCAGTCTTACCCGAGTGGTCCGCAGGCCAGTGAATGCTGAGGCATGGGCTGAGATTGTAATTTGGGAACTATCGCACTTCAGGTTTTGGGAGGAACCATGAGAGTAGCCATGAGGGACACTGAGGGGGTGGGAAGAGACGAGAGCCCCCAAAGGAGCCCCCATCTTACAGGCCAGGCAAAGGAAGGCATGCGGGAGGGGGTAGCTGGAGAGAAGAGAGGAAAACCAAGAGCAGGCATTGCTCTGCAAGCCTGTGTAACGGGCTGTTCCCGATGCGAGAAGTTACCAGAACTTTGGGTGAGAGGCTGACTGGGAACGAATAGTGAGCGGAGCAGCTGGACCCACTGCTGGACCTTGGCACCTGCAGTTGTGGGACCACAGGAAATACAGGCCTGATCAGATCTCTAGATCCTTCTGCCGTTAGAAGGGACCCAGAAGATAGAGAAGTAAGTTAGACACCAGGGCCAGAAGCGGGGAGTGTCACAGGACCAGTGACCCGATTTCCCGCACAAATGCATGGCATGGGAAAAGTGGGGGGCAGAGAGGGGCTGTTACACATTAAAAGAGACATCAGCCAGACGTGCCATATGTTTGGATCCTGATTGACCCTGCCAACTGGAAAACCATGTTTTTAAACCGTCAGGGGTATTTGAATACAAAATGGATATTGGATAATATTAAGGAATTATTGTTAATTTGGTTAGATCTGGTCATAGTTTTTTTTTTTTTGGTCATAGTTTTTTAAATTTATTTTTTTATTTTTATTTTTTTGTAACATTATTTTTTAAAATTATTCTTATTCTTTTTAAAAAAAAATTTATTTATTTGGCTGTGCCGGGTGTTAGTCGTGGCCTGTGGGCTCCTTAGTTGCGGCATGCGAACTCTTAGTTGCAGCAAGTGCAGCAGTTGCAGCAGTTACCTGACCAGGGATTGAACCTGAGCCCCCTGCGGTGGGAGCACGGAGTCTCAACCACTGGACCACCAGGGAAGTCCCTGATCATAGTTTTTTTTTAAAGGTCCCTACTTATTGGACATAAATTCTGAACTATTTACAGGTGAAATAAGATGTCTGGTATTTGCTTTGAAATACTCTTAACGGTGTTAGTAATAAAATGGCGAAGGACAGGCGAAAATGGATAATTGTGGAAATTGGGTGATGAATATGTGGCCGTGTTTTAACGTTTTGTTCATTATTGCCAACTAAGGAGCTTTTGAGACTTTTTTTTTTCCTAATCAGGCCCCATGAAATTTTAATATCACAGATACATTGTATATCTCTTTATATCCTCTATGTATATATGTACCTTATTCATAAAAGAGTAAGATGTTTTTGCCTCGTAAGAAGTTTTCATCCTCGGAGTTTGACGAGAGCAGTAGATAACGGACCAGAGAATCTAAAGTGGTGAGACGTGCAGAACTGAGGAGGGATGGTTACACAGGGAAAGAGGAGCAGCCAGGAGCCCAGAGCTTCCCTCTGAGATCGGAGGGCGGCATTAGTGGGGGGAGCTTGAGTGACACACTGGAAAGGTAGGAAGATGTGCAAGCCACTCCTCCAGGGGGAGCAGGTCCCGGGAGGCCAGGACTCCCAGTAGCCGGGGAGGGAGGCACTGAAGGAAGTGAGGCTGCACCTGATGGGGCGTCCAGTCCAGCCCCCAGTGAACGGCCACTGAAAGGTCATTCACCTGCTCCATCAGGAGTGTCTGTGGGATAATTTCATGGCACCCCCTGTAAGTGTTAACACACAGGAGAAAATGGTGAGAATCCATTTACCTCACAGATGTTCCCCCCAGTAACTCCTTTTATAGAATGATGTTACTCTGTTAGAAAAAAGGGTGTTAAGGAAAGAGATCGTCCACTACCATCATTGTCAAGTAATGTACTCTTAGCCCAGTAAGATGTTAACTTACATTTAAAGCTTCATTATTTTGTCGGCCAAAGAAGAAAGTTCCTTTGTTTTTCAGATGTCAACAAGTTTCAAGATGTTTCTCGATCATTGGAATATTCAGACAGCTCTTTGGCTCAAAAGGTAAGCTCCCTCAAGAACCGTCATCCGCTGAGCGTTGGCCTCTAGTTCTTGAGGCTGACCTTCACTGGTTCACATTCTTAACTAAATTAACTTAACGCTGTGACCTTGTGTTAACCGCGAAACAGAGTTAGTGTCCTCCGAAGCAGGGTGCTACCAAGTCAGAGAACTATTTTGGCGTGAGTCATGAATGTGGCCACCACTGACCTCGTAGCCTGCCTTGAAAGGTGCCCACCAAGGTTTGAGATCACCAGTATGTCCCTCATTCATGGGAGATTTGGCCAAACAAAAATGCCTACACAGCCACCATACGTATGCCCTAGATTTTGCACAGCACTTCCAGTTTTAAAATATTTCAGGACAACAGACCTCTATATGTTGGGCACAGGATGCAGAGACCCCGCCTCCGCAGTGGGAGGTCACCGTCTTGGTACAAACTCGGCAGTCATCTCCATGTGCTGCCCCCTGTTGTGAGGACGATGAGAGTGAGTGGGAAGCATGCGAGAACGAGGGGCAGAGAGGCGCCTGTGCTGAGAGTCATGAGGGCTTGTCACGTGCACACGGGGGAGGCAGAGGACCGATCACAAAAGCCGGAGTTAGGACACCGCGCCGAAACTCCCAGTGGTCCTTTCTCCTTGTTCTTGATGGGACACCCTGCCCGATCTTGAGTTTATTTCATAAAAGACTGCTCCTGTGATGGGTGGGCTCTAAGCACCGTTCTGTGTAAAGAAGCCTTCTTTTGTCATGTCCTTTACTCATGACACGTTCAATCCCTTTACCTCTTGAAATATCCAAAACACATTATCATCGCTTCATGGTGCCTTGCAGTCTCCCCAATGGGTGCAGATTTTCCGAGCTAATCTGTTGTGTTATTTTTTGTTGTTGTTATATTTTAAATTTGATACCTTAGGAAAATCTTATTTTCATCTGAGTTCTCTACCTGTGACAGGAAAACTTTACACTAAGCACAGCCTACTTCCCAGAAGACTATCGTTAGATCAGTTGAAAGTTCTAAATGTTACTAAAGAAAATAATAGAATAATGTAAAGTAAAAATAACTTTTATATTTGTTAAAGTTCTTCTGTACATAGTATAGACTCCCAAACACTAGAAATGATCATTTTGGCCATTACGTGGACCAGCAGAAAGATGGAAAAGAAATTTCTTTTCATAAATCTGGTCCCTAATAGCCGTGACCTCTGTGAAGTCACAGATCAAGCTGATGCTCAGAATAAGTTGTGGCTGTTTCCCTAGATCCTGACCAGGAATAAGAGTGATCGTTGTGGACTTGATAAGCTCTAATCACTCATGTTTTCCATTGTTTCCAGGGTGTGTTATGAGCGCACCTCCTGGAGTCCAACCATCCAGACGTTCATCCTCTCTGCCATTTGGCACGGGGTGTACCCGGGCTATTACCTGACTTTTCTCACGGGAGTGGTGATGACGCTGGCGGCACGAGCTGTGAGTATGAGTTCCTTCTAGTCCTGCAGTGCTGGCCATGTGACCTGGTGTCAAAGGCCCAGTAAGCCTCTTACCTACTGGGCAGCCATGCTCCTTTGGCCGGGTCAGTGCTGCAGGCTGGCTGGGAGGTGTGCCTGGCAAGTGTGCTGAGTGTGCCTCGCGGGCTGCGCGCTTGGCTCATCTGAGAGGAAGGCCTGGCCCACAGAGGCCCCCACACCGTGTTCCTCGTGGTCACAGAATCTTCGGAAGGATTGCTGAAAACTGGGTGAAATAGAGACGACTAGACGAGTAGGTTTATTTTAGAGAAGTTTCCTGAAAACTACAGCCTTTGAGTCCTCTTTTAGATGAAGAGGGGACCGTGGCCAGGCCTAGATAACATGGACGGGCCATGCCCCATGGCGGACACCACGTGGGAAGCAGGCCGCAGGTCTGTAGGGTATTTGAGACCTGGTGTATTATCTGGGAAACAGTTGAGGAATTAGGTTGGTGACCTGGGAAAGAAGGGGGCAGTTTAGTGTAAGTCCTTGGAAGTCAATCGGAGGAAAGTGACAAAAACAGTGTGTGAACAAGCTTCTTAGGTCACTTACAGGTGAGGTGGCTTCATTTAACAAACTAGCAGATGTTTATTGTATTCAGTTTTAAGGTACCTTGGAGATATATGAGGTAAAATGTCAAGAAGTATTAACTAAAGGCTATTCTTCTGTGGTTTGTAGTCTAGGGGCATAGGGTGTCTGTATGTATGTGTGTAGGTATCTGTCTGTATATGGGGGTGGGGTGGGTACATATACCACAAGGCATATATGATAGATTCCATCGCTTTTATGGATAGTAAGTACCCTAGCTGTTTAGAGGGAAGGAAATCCCTTTTGGTTGGGTTGACTAGAGGTGGCCCCAGTAGGAAAGTGTGCTTGGATTTGGGCTTTGAATGATGAAAGTTATTGCAGTAGTGACTGAAGCGTAATGGGGGGAGAAAATGCCTTCCTAGGTGTAGAAATGACATTAGCAAAACCAAGTTAGAAAGTGTGTGGTGTATTTGGGAATGACGAGCAAAGGCAAAGGGCAGGGGCGGGGTGGGCTGGAGAGAGGGGAAGAGGCCAGTAATAGAAGAACTTGAACAGCAAACTGGGGAAGAGCCTCATCCTCATTCTGTCTGTCCCACGTCAGGGAGTCAGGGAAGGTGGGTAAGGGTGGGGATGGCATGCTGAGAGCCACGCCTTGGGCAATGGACTTGCCCCTGGTGGACAGCAGGGGAGAGAGTGCAGGGAGCTTTTGCCTCCTTGAACAACGCAGGAAGCCTGGGTAGGGCCCTGCCACTAAGCGTGCTGGTCTGTGTGCGGAAAAGCCACTTACCTCACACTGCATCCCCTCTGAAGAACTCGCATGACATCTCAGAGCAGGGCCGCGCTTCACCTATAACCATATTAGACGAAAAAAGCGGGGACACAAGAGAAAAAAAATAGTGTTTCGTTAAGTTGGCACATATCAAAATTGAAATGTGTTGACTGTTTTAGAAGCTAAAAAGTATTAAAATAGTGGTTATTAGAAAGCACTTTTTTTCCTGAGAAGCCCTTCCCAATTTCCCCTAGTGAATGATGTGTGTAATTGCCATTCATTTTAATAAGTGCTCTTTGACCTAAGCTCCGTGTATAATAGCTGTCTTTCACAAATGCAGAGGTTAAAGAAGAGGAAGGATGTCTCCCTTCATCACAGTAGAAAAACTGATCAGGGAATGAACCTTATTTACGTATAGGCAGACATTGCGGATTCGGTTCCAGACCACGGCAATAAAGTGAATATTGCAGTAAAGGGAGTCCCACGAATTTTTCTGGTTTCCCAGTTCACGTAAAAGTTATGTTTACACTATTGTGTAGTCTAAGGGTGCAATAACATTATGTCTAAGTATACATACCTTAATGAAAAAATACGTATTGCTAAAACGTGCTAAGCATCATCTAAGCCTTCAGCAAGTCATAGTAATAACATCAGAGGTCGTTGATCACACAACACCATTACAAATATAATAATAATGAAAAAGTTTGAAGTATTACAATAATTACCAAAATGTGACACAGAGACAAGAAGCGAGCAAATGCTGTTGGGAGAATGGCTCCAGTAGACTCGCTCCATACAGGGCTGCCACGCACCTTCAGTTTGTAAAAAACGCGGTATCTGCGAAGCAGGATAAAGTGAAGCACGGTAAAACGCGGTGTGCCTGTACTAGAGTTTACAAAATATGATTTAAGGAGCTCTAGGAAGTGTCATTTTTAACTTTGGGGGGGAACTTTTAATTTTAATACCACTTCAAATCTACAGAAAAATTGCCAAGACCTCCTCTACGCCCTTTACCCAGATTCACACACTTTGCTCCCGTGCTTCCCCATTGCACTCTCCATATTTTTTGTACATACGTGTATTCGTTTTTTCTGAACCAGATCCAGCCTTTCCCATAGTAACAGTACCATTTTAGATGCCCACCAGCAACGTACGAGAGTTTTGCTTATTCCACATCCTTGAAACAGTTGATATAGTCAGTGTGATTTTATAAGCAATGTTAAAGGTAAATATTTTTGTTTATTTCAGGTGAGAAATAACTTTAGACATCATTTCCTCGAACCTCCCCAACTTAAGCTATTGTACGATGTCATGACGTGGATAGTGACTCAGATAGCGATAAGTTACACAGTTGTGCCCTTCGTTCTTCTTTCTGTGAAGCCATCATTCATGTTTTACAGGTAAGTGTTACTCTTAAAAATAAGCCATCGGAAATTTAAAACAAAGTTTTTTATTGAAATATAGTTGATTTACAATGTTGTGTTAGTTTCAGGTGTATAGCAAAGTGATTCAGTTATTTACATTTGTATGTATGTGTGTGTGTGTGTGTGTGTGTGTGTATATTCTTTTTAAGATTCTTTTCCATTGTAGGTTATTACAAGATATTGAGTATAGTTCCCTGTGCTGTACAGTAGGTCCTTGTTGGTTATCTATTTTATACATAGTAGTGTATATATTTTAATCCCAAACTCCTAATTTATCCCTCTCCCACCCTTTCTCCTTAGGTAACCATAGGTTTGTTTTCTGTGTCTGTGAGTCTATTTCTGTTTTGTGAATAAGTTCCTTTGTATCATTTTATTTTATTTTATTTATTTTTCATTTTAATTTATTTTTAAAAGAAAGCTTCTTGCTATTGGGTAGAATAGAAAAATAGTACCCTAGCTTGTTTCCTGCAGTTAAGTGCATTGTCAGTTACTTTTAAATCTTAAACCAAGCAGTCACAAGTTTATTTATGGAATGATTAACACCACTCAGACCTCCGATGAGAGTGTGATTTACAGTGAGGAATGTCAGCTGGGTAACCACTGCTTCAGATCTCTCAAAGGTTACACTGGAGAGCAGAGCTCTTCTTCCTACACTTGGATGTGAACTAGATCATTGTGGTGATCATTCCATGGTATATACATATATCGAATCATCATGTTGTACACCTGAAACTAATAATGTTATATGTCAGTTATATCTCAGTTTAAAAAAGAGAGAGACATCAGACTAGCTTTGGCCCACAAGCCGTAGTTTGCTCACCCCTGCTTGAGAGCCAAGGTTTAAGAGTTTAACTGTTAAAGCGGAGGCTTAAGAGTCACTAGGGATGTTTTAGGGACGGAAGTAAAATATATCCTCTGACAGTCACCAGTAACGGTTGGTAAAGTCTGTGGAACAAGAGTTCAGCTATAAGACTGCTAACTCCAAAAGGAAAGGGAAACTTAAAAAAGATGAACAATAAAGAATATGATGACGCAGTTAAAAAACAGCATAGCTTGTCCTTTATAACGAATTATTAATTCTCTTAATTTCTTCAGTCAAAAGATAATAAATTACTTGTATTTCATTTATTGGTTCCCTTTCCACTCTTTTATATTTCATTGGTACTTTGTCATCTCTACATGATAGAAATTATTGTTTTGAATTCCATATTTCGTTTATCTGTTTATCTTCTCTCCCTCCCCCACCAAATTCCATTCCCCCCATAGTAGATAGTGATATCCTTGAGATCAAAAACTATTTTCCATTACCCTAGCATTTAGAATGACAGCACAGAGTCATAATAACAATACAGGAAGACATAAGTAACTCCTGCTAAAGTGTCCATGTGAACAGAATTCTTACATATGTCTAAATGTGACTGAGCTATTGGTTGGATTTTCGGTCTCAGGTACCTTGTTCACAGGCACTGGCACTTACAGCTATAGAACCAGGAGGTCACATTTGGTTTATATTTAATTTGAGGCATGATACTTCTAATAATATCTTTACTAATGTGACCTTTATTTTGTGACAGTAACCATCAAGAAGCAATATTGCTTATCACTCACATCATTGGAATATTTGTAACTTAATTACGGACAGTAAATAGCAGGCAAGGCTAGTACTATCCCTTTACTACCTCCACAGTTTGCTCACTATTTGATTCTGTGGATTTGAGAGGTTTTTTTTCAGATCTCTGCAGCTATTAATAAGTACATTTTTGTTCTTGCTCTGCTTAGTCCTGGCCTTATGACCTTTACAAAGGAATGCAATATGATATCTAGTATGAGCACTTTATAAATACCCACTGGCATACATGGTTAGAGTTTCATCTAAGGGGGATGGGTAAAAGAATAGTGTAGGGCTTCCCTGGTGGCGCAGTGGTTGGGAATCCACCTGCCAATGCAGAGGACATGGGTTCGAGCCCTGGTCCAGGAAGACCCCACATGCCGCGGAGCAACTAAGCCCACACACCACAACTACTGAGCCTGCTCTCTAGAGCCCACGAGCCACAACTACTGAGCCCACACGCCACAACTGCTGAAGCCCGCATGCCTAGAGCCCGTGCTCCACAACAAGAGAAGCCACCGCAACGAGCAGCCAGTCGACACAACTGGAGAAAGCCCGCGCGCAGCAGCGAAGACCCAGTGCAGCCAAAAATAAATGAATTAAATAGATAAATAAAAGAAAAAAAAAAGAATAGTGTAGTAAATATACACATCCGAGGTGGGGCTTGTGACATTTTGACAAATGTCAAGTTAAGTCATGTTAATTATCAAAATTTAATAAAGTAAAGTTTTCCTTTTTTCTTTTAGCTCCTGGTATTACAGCCTTCACTTTGCTGGTATCTTAGTATTATTGTTGTTGCCGGTGAAAAAAACTCAAAGACGAAAGAATACACATGAAAACGTTCAGCTGTCACGATCCAAAAAGTTTGATGAAAGAGAAAATTCTTTGGGACAGAATAGTTTTTCCACAACAAACAATGTTTGCAATCAGAATCAAGAAATAGCCTCTAGACATTCATCATTAAAGCAATGATGGGGAAAGCACTCTGATGGCTATTTTTTGTATGTTAACAGAAACCAATCTTAGCACCTTTCAAGGGGTTTGTGTCTGTTGGGAAAGAGATCACGTGGGGGGAAATCGGACAGTTTTAGGTAGGGAATGCCCTGTATACCAGCTTGAAAATGGAGTGAAAGACCCCTCCCATGCCATGTCCCTGTGGGCCATGCCTTATCAAAAATGTTTCCATTATTTCAATGGGCACTCAGGACCTCAGCATATGTCCATAGGGTCATAGGTGTGCCCTGCTGCTGAATGTATGTTGTGTATCCCAAGGCACTGAAGAGATGGAAAAATAATTGCGTCAATCTAGATGACTGAGAAAAATTAACTTTTCCAAATGAATGTCTTGCCTTAAACTGTCTATTTCCTAAAATATTGTTTCCTAAATGGTATTTTCAAGTGTAGTATTGTGAGAACACTATTTCAATATTAGATGTTGTACGCTGCACAGGAATTCCGGAGGAATTTGAACAGGATATTTAAGACTGTGGATACTTTAAAATGCAATAAACATCTCAGTATTTGAAGGGTTTTCTTAAAGTATCTCAAATGACTACAGTATGTTGTGAAACTGTAAAGTGATGGATGCTAATTTCCTGGAGAGTTTAATTACCCTGTGTCAGGCAGAGAGCCCTTCAAGGAAGGATTTCTTCAACATAATTAAAGGTTGGTAATGTGATATTTTAAGCTATTTTTCTTTAAAAAAAAAAAAAAGGGAGAGAGAGAGAAGATGACAAAGGAAAGAAGGAAGACGTGAGTGAAGAAAGCACTGCGGGGGCCGGAGCCTGAGCCAGTGGCAGCTGTGACCAGCGCACACAGGTGTGCAGGGCAGGTGACCGATGCTCTGCAGAAGTGCGCTTCATCCCTATTTATCTGAGTTCTTTGTGATTCTGTAAGACATAAAAGTTTAATAACTTTTTATTACGTTGGACTTTTAAAAGAAATGTATCAAGCATAAATTATATAGAATGATAAAAGGATTGTGAAAATAATAGCGGGAGATTGCTTGAAGGTTTTGAAAGAGAAATCACTGAGTGAAATTACTCTCTAACTAATCACTTTTTTATCCTTGACAGTTTGCATTTGGGAAAGTTTTAGGAAAATGAAAACTTAAAGTCATTGGATCTGGACCACCTCTGTAGAGAATAATATGAATTAGCTTCCAAACTCTTAACTTCTCACATAAAAGTTTTGCCACTAACTCTTGTTAATGAGTTTCAGATTATTTAAGTAGAAAAATGTGCTTTTTTCTTATGGGCTGTTTTCACCATAATTAATTTCGCCTGACTTGCTGGGTATCTCCTTTAACCCCACAGTCTTTTGATGCTGTAGTAGCTGAAAGCAGAGGAGTGGCATGTGATGCCAGCCTGGCATCAGGGCCACGGCCGGAGATGATGAATCACGGGCGGAAAGGGAGAAGGGTGGGCAGGGCCTTCTGACTTCACTTTCCTGTGACCCATCTTTTGTGGAATTTATTTTCTTTTTTGCCTTAAATTTTTAAATGAAATGCAAATTGTCTATGATGAGTCTCTCTTTTTTTTTGTCATTAATAAATTTGCAAATGAAGTTAAGGACAGAACAGCTCTCTGGCTTAAGCTGTGTAGTAGTTCAGTTAAAGACGAAAGGAAAAGCAAATGTACTTGGAACTTTTGAGGTCTAATCAGCAAAAATATCAGTGTACCTTCCCAGAACTTTAGAAATAGCCTCCTCTTTGTTTATATGAAATGTTTTTATTTTTCTAAAGGTAATTTTTTTTTTCTCAACCTGATGATGTTAGCCATGCCCTGTTACCTCCTGGGAAAAGACGGATTGCTAAATAAATTTTCTGTTTTCCCATGCATTGAATTTAAGCAAACTGTGGAATGTGAGAGGCTAGAAAAGAATAATCATGGAAAGTATCTGCCCCCCACAATGTCTCCTCCATTTAATTAATGCTGCAGAGAATCTGATCACTATTAAGAAAAAGTAAACAAATTTAGAGGTTAAAAGACAAGTCTAGGCATGTCATAAGTGAAAACAAGAAAGTGCATTAAAAACTTCCTTTTTGTTCAGCCTACATAGCCATTAACAAATAATCATGATTTAGTTCTATTACCTGACTATTTTTGATTTCTCAGCCTATAAACCTAATATCACTGTTATCTGTTTTTCGCTCAATGAAGGTAATCATAGCACTACCATCTAGAAAGCAAGATGATTGATGAATTTTCCAATTACTTGGGAGATAATACCTTATATATACAATTTGACTGATTTCCATCCCCCTGGATTATCTAGGTTTTTTGTTTTTTTGTTTTTGTATGAAATGGGTTTTGAATAGCTTTTATTTAATTTTGGAGAAATTATAATCACAGGTATACAATCTAGGAGAAAACCTAAAGAAATAATTCTAATTCTCAGCTTGACCTTCCTCCTCAAGAAGAGACTTTTTGTGCTCTATAAACTGAATATATCTGCTTGGAGTGTTGTAAGGATTAATACTTTACTTCTAATTATAATAGAAGAATTGAAGACTGGTATATCTCTACTATGTTAAACTTAAAGGGATTCATTGTAATATGTACTTGCTTCTTTTTTAATCAACAGAATAGGATTCAGTGCATATTTATATTATTTCTCCACTCTTCAGTTGCCATGAAACCACTCCAGAGATGATCAATCAGCATCATATTTATATCAATATTTTTGGTTATTGTTATACTGCTCAGGGAAAAAATGAACAAAATACTTATTTTTCCCACAATTTTATTTTTTTGAAACAATAGCAGTTAATTTATTTTGATGTATCTCAGCTGTCACCATTTTACAACCCGCTTATTCTTGGTTTTTAAAATAAGCATTTATAATTGGAACTCAGGGTAACTGAAGAAATTTATTTAGCTTCTAAAATACCCAGCATAATAGAGAAGGTTTATTTGGCTTCCAAAATGTCCAGCCACCACTTATGCCTCCACCATACTTTTGCTTAAAAAGTATTTTTGTTACTGATTCCCACCATGTGTGATGTTCACATACAAGATTTCCACAGCTGCCAGTTTTGAGAAAAATTTTTCAGTAAGAAGAATGGTTTTAAAAAGTAGAGGTAACCCACATTGAAGCACTAATTGTCCTGGGAGGAGACCTGGATATTCATCTGGCTCAGTCATTAGTGAGCCTTGTGACTTGGACGAGTGACCTGTCCTCCAGCCGAAAGTTCCTTAATAAGCCCAAAGGGTTATAGTTCCAAAAGTTTGTGACCAGTTGTGTTTGTAATGAATGGAAACCATTAGCAAGGTCTGTAAGAGTCACGAACCGGGGCAGATTCACCATCAAGATTATCTTCGTGGTCACTTATTTTTACTACTTGAGCTCAAAGCCCTGACTTTTCAAAAGTTTTCTGAGGCAACCAGAAGGCATGCAGCATACCGTTTCTACTGAACACAGCCCTTGAAATGACTCTTTCATAACGAAATAGTCTCCACTGAAGGAAAATATTTTCTCTTTTTGATTTCTCTGCTTTTTTGGTTTCTGTTTGTGCTATGTAAAACTGAGGAATATATATGCTAAAAACTATGTTATATGAATTATCAATTTTACTGGACAGGGTTTACCACCATATAACTTCTCAAATATTATTTCATTCAAAGATATTTAAAGAATATTTAATTTAGTTATACCTTATTTTAAACTACAGAAAAAATTACTTTAAAATGTTGACATTAAAATAATTATAAAATTTATACTTTTATTCGAGGACTAGATTACACTTAGGACAAAAATCTTTCCTATTTAAAATGTATACCTTGTAAATTTTCATTTGTAAGTTCATGAACAACTCTGGACATTTGTGCTTTTTTTTTGTTTCCTTATTTTAAATTGTCCAAAATTATTAGTTTATTGATTTGAAGAGTTCTGCATTTTAGTTGAAAGAAAAAATTACTTGAGAGAATAATTGTTTCAGAATGGTGCCTATTATTGCTGTGTCAGTGAAGCATTTGTCCAGAGTTTTAGATATGATCCAGTATTTCTTAAGAGTTTTATTCAGCCACTAATAGTCCATCCTGGCTGACACTGAATACATCATATTTAACAGAGGTGCAGAATTCTGAGTAACACTGTGAAATGTAATCTTAACTGCCCTCCAGGACTTTAAAAAATTACAGGTAACCCGGTGTACATTTAACGAGTAGCTGATCGTTTAGACACTTAAATTAGATGCTGAAAGTTCTGCTTTCTACAGCCCTTCCTTGTAAAAGTGTTTGTATCAGTGCACACTCCTTATGCTAAAGAAAAAGATTTGCTTTAAAAAAAGAAATTTCACTCTGAAATATGGATTTGAAAGACTACGATGCAGAGGGTCTGTTAGGATGCAGAGGGTCTCTACCGTGTTTTCCTGCAGCACCACTTAGTCAAATCTATTTCTAGTAACTCATTACAGAAGAAAATTTTAAATGAAATTTTCCATGTTGGCATTTTGTAGGACTGCTCTTAGAATCAACAACTAAGCTGCTTTTTGAGCTCTTGTACAGAGGATGCAGCCAATTACATTTTACTTGGTGGGCTGCTTAATAAAGTTTTATATATGTTTTCAAATAATATTTATTTTAATAGCTTTTTAATATTATGCAAACCCCAGTAAAGAACTGACAAGCTCTAGAGGTCATTGATTGGGAAGACTTTCTGAAATGGAGCCTAAAGACACATTTTTATGCCAACTAATTTGTCTTGCCTTTAACGCTGATTATAACTGTCTTCTTTCAGTACACCTTTTATAAAGCAACAAAACAAAACAAAAGAAACCCCAGGACTGTATGATCTATAGATAAGATACAAAGATCCATGCAAAACCCCTGTCTAACTTCCTCAGTGACGGTAGCCATCTCTCCAGTCACATTTTATCAAATTTTGCTACTATAAAAAGAAATGGAAATGTAATGAAAAACCAGAAGTTACAGAGCAACATCAGTAGAAGGACTAACCATTTTCTTAATAACATGTTTGAAATGGAAAAAGTGACTGGCTGCCTTTTACTGGAGTCGTAAGTGACTGTATCCTGCCCAGTCTCTATTTTGGGTTAACTTTGAGAAGTTGACTTGTCAATATTCCTCTTTGTTTTTCCTATTAAAGGGCAAACACGTGTAAAGAGTTCGATAGACCTTTCAAATATGCTTCTTTTCCGATGTTAAGTATTTTTGGTTCTGTATCTATGGATTCGTCAACAAAGTACGTTTGCTCCTGACTTTTTAATCGCAGGAGAGAGGAATCAAACCAGCACACATGCTCCGTCTTCTGTCACTCGTCCGCACCTGCCTCCCCAAGGCCCAAGGGGCACGATGGAAAGCAGTAGGAATGAGAGTAAAAATAATTCCCGCGGAACAAGAGAAACCCTCCTCCATGCAGAGTGAAAACGTGGGATTTCATTCCTGCCCTCCTTTAAAGCTTGCATCTTGATCTCTGCGTAGGAGTAGTTGAACACTTACCCCAACACGAGGCGGGCCCAGCTCCAGCAGCCAGTATTCACAGCCCTTCATTTGCCTTCGCTGGGGGAGAATAGAACGTGGTGTCTGTGCTTTTTGTTTTTATGATTCCAAAATATTTTTTTAAAGATGTGTTATTTTTCGACAGATCCATAAAGTAGTTCCTGTTGTATGGTAAATTAAGATTACCACTATGTCAGTTACACTGTGATGTGATAATTTCATAACCACTTGTTTCTAGTCTGTGTCCTCAGAGCTGCACTGGTGGCTTACTGCTGGGTTTTAAAGATGTTTTTAACTGAACATATAAATGTTTTTTTTCTAATTTGTGTGTCTTTAAAACTGATTAAACAGTAGTTTAAAAATATATGTGTGTGTTTGCTGATTTCAGAGGCTTTAAATTCCATCTCTAGAACTGAATATCAGGCCTGTCTTGAGAAGCAATGGTCTTTTTTCATTGAAGGATTCTTCAGTTCAATAGTAATACTCTCAGGAGTCATTGACTTTTTAACTGGTTAAAAATTATTTAAAAGGGGCTTCCCTGGTGGCGCAGTGGTTGGGAGTCCGCCTGCCGATGCAGGGGACGCGGGTTCGTGCCCCGGTCTGGGAAGATCCCACATGCCGCAGAGCGGCTGGGCCCGTGAGCCATGGCCGCTGAGCCTGCGCGTCCGGAGCCTGTGCTCCGCAACAGGAGAGGCCACAGCAGTGAGAGGCCCGCGTACCGCAAAAAAAAAAAAAAAAAAAAATTATTTAAAAGAAACTGTTGTCACATTATAAACATTTTGGGAGGCAATTAGAAGAACCTTAGCTTAGTATATAGTATCTTGTATTCTCTCTTAAAACAGACTTGTAAAGTGAAGAGGGTGCTGACTGTCCTGTTACAAAGAAAACAAGTTGGCTTTCCCAGTCCTGCTGTTGGCGCTTTCACTGGCCTTGTTTATGGATCTGGTCTTTGCTGTTGAGAAGCTGAGCACTGGGACAGCCGCTCGGTTTCTGTACCATGATTACAGGCTTAAGGGACCTTTGGGCTGCACTTCCAGGCTCTTCTCGATGCTGTCGTGAACAGCTGTGGGGAAAACATCTTCTATTAACTTGTACTGTTGTACAAAGATGCTAGATGAACACGTATGAGCAAGTCCAGTTGTGGTGCTTTCTCACTGGAAGGCCTTAGACTTGATGGCAGATTTAAATGACCCCATATTGAGATTCATGATAGTGAGCCACGCCCGGGAGAAGCACGGGCCCAGGAGCCGCCTGGCAGCACAGCACTTCCGTGTGCTTGTCCCAACAGGCGTGACCGCGAAGGGAGCGTGATTCGCCCCACGGTAAGGAAGGCCAGGAGGCCAGGTGATAACAGGACTCCTGCTGTACATAGATGAACACTGTAAGGTGTTTCGTATTTTACGAAAGTCATTAAATGACTTCCAACCGAACGTGCTGGGCAACTAAAGAACAAATCACGGCTCTTGCCTTTGAGGAGCTAATAGTCACCATATAATGTGGTAAGTGCTTTATTAGAGGCAAGTACAAGGGTCTTGGGGCAATTAGAGGGGTGGGGAGCTCAGGAAGAGGCTCGGGTAGCTGCACAGAGCAGTTGGCCCTTGGGTTTGTGAGAAAGCATTTTACTGCACCGACAAAGAGCTGGGAGGTGAGCTAATTAGAGGAAGAAAGAAAAGCATACATCAACGATTTTATAGCGTTTACACAAGTAGAATAAAAGCAACAGGAGTCTGTGTCTTTATTCCTGTATATGTATAGCTGATTCACTTTGTTATAAAGCAGAAACTAACACCACTGTGAAGCAATTATACTCCAATAAAGTTGTAAAAAAAAAAAGAAAAATGAACATCCAACAGAAAAAAAAAAAAAAGCAATAGGAGTTATGCAAGTTTTGATCTACTGTGTGCCAACTACCTGTTTAACAATAACTTATCTTCCCCCAAGTAGAAAAAGGAATAATAGGAAAACATTGAATTTAGCCAATGTTTAAAAAATGAGACTTTACAAACTGTTTCAAGCGTACGGTTCAGTACAGAATAAAACAGACTCTAGTGCCCTCCGCTCAGATGGAACAGCTCTTTCTGCTTTGCCACATTAGGTTTAAAGTTTGTCTTTTGTTCATAGAAAGAACGTTACACGTGAGGCCAGTACACCTGCCCCAACCTCTGCCTTCCCCCTCCCTCCTTAGAAGTCACAACTACATCAATATGAGCCTTTTTTGGTAAGCTTTTCATTTGGTCACCTTTCTTATAAGCTTAGCTATGTGATTTTAAAAATAATTGTGTGCTCTATTTACTATAGTTTTCTAGGTGTTTATAGCAAGATGGGTCATGTTAGCTCAGTCTGCTGGTTGCTGGAATCAGACGTCAGCTCAGATTCTTAATGTCATTAAAAGATGGCATTTCTCTTTACTGGTAAAATCCTTTCTACTACGATGGATTTTTATTTTTCAGGTACGTTTTGTTTTGTGCTTGTGTCTTCTTTTTTTGTCACATCATCCCAAGTGATACCCATGGTGTCCGTTAGCACAGCCTGAGACTCCCGCCAGCAGAAGGGTGGGTCCGGATCCGCCAGCCAGGGCAGAGCTGGATGCACTGTGCCCAGGAGAGGGATGCCGCTCACTGGTTGCCGTCCCTTTTTGCAGGGTGAGCACGAGCACAGCCCTATAAAAACAGGCTTAGGATCTGAGCTTAGCCGCCAGCTGCTTACAGCCATCAGTGGGGAAGTTGGCTGCCTGGCACCTGGAGACCCCGGGCCCCGTGAGAAAAGGAGGCCCTGCAGGGGGGCCACCAGTCCCATGGAAAGCTGAGTTCCTGTTTCTCTCTCCACGCTTTTTTAATGCACGAATCATCAGCCTCAAGAAGAGGCTAAAGAAGAAATTCGCAAGTACTGGAAGTCCATCCCACGGTCCTGAACCTTTACTATAAATCTTCTGAAAAGAGTAGTCAGCACAGCACCCCGCTTCCTTAATTGTCTCCTACACTCTGCAAGGGTCATTTTTTGCCTGTTGCTGAATGTGATGCTTAGTTTTCCTTCTTTGCATCGCTCAATCTCTGCAGCATTTGGCTATGTTGACCACTCCCTTCTGGAGATTCTTTTCTCAGTGTCTGTGAAACTGTCCTTCCTTGCTTCTCCTCCTTCCTGCCTCTGGATGACCTAAGTCAGCCGAGACCCCTCGTCCTGGCCCCAGTTCACACACTTGTCTGTTCTCATAGGTCCTCTGTGCTGACCCTACCTTCAACACTGACTTCTGTCTCCTAACTTCCCCCCCCACCAACTCCAGCTAAATATCTGCACCCGGAAATCACAAGCAAACTCAGAACATCCAAAGCTGTGCGAAACGTGTGATTCCTCTCATAGTGCTCATGCCATTAAATGTCCTGAATGTTTCCCTCGTTACCCAAGTCGGAAGCCTGTGCAACACCCTCACTCTTCTCACTCTTTCTTCCTTACCCACCATCACGTGTCGCCAGCCCCGGTGTGTCCCGTCTCCCAGACAACTGACTCCATCTCGCCGGCCTTCCCTCCCCATTCCTCACCTAGTTCATGGCAGGGACCTCCCAACTGGTCCTGCATCCTCCAGGCATGTCATTCTGTGACGTGAAGCCTCGAGTCATCTCTCTAAAGTCAACAAATCGGGTTTTTATTTTCCTGCTTCAAAAATGAAACTGTTAACCAAAGCCTTTGTGATAAATTCAAACTCGTAAGTATGGTGGAGAAAAACTTGCCCTGATCTAACCCCTGCTTACCCTTCATCATGCTTCTCTCTCCTGATTTACACCCCTCCCAGTACACACATGCTGCCGTAGATTGAATCTGTCCCCCTATAATTCATGTTGAAATCCTAACTCCAAGGTGATGGTATTTGGAGGTGGGGTTTTGTGGATGTGATAGATCATGAGGGGAGGCCCTCATCAATGGGATTTAGTGCCCTTATAAAAGACTCCAAAACGATCTGAAAAAGAAGATATATAGATATATAGATATATATCTATATATCACTTTGCTGTATACCTGAAACTAACACAACATTATAAATCAACTATACTTCAATCAAAAATAAAATTCAATTAAAAAAAGACCCCTGAGGGCTTCCCTGCTGGCGCAGTCGTTAAGAATCAGCCTGCCAATGCAGGGGACATGGACGGGATCAAGCCCTGATCCGGGAAGATCCCACATGCCATGGAGCAACTAGGCCCGAGCACCACAACTACTGAGCCTGTGCTCTAGAACCCGCAAGCTACAACTACTGAGCCCACGAACCACAACTACCAAAGCCCGCGCGCCTAGAGCCCGTGCTCTGCAACAAGAGAAGCCACTGCAATGAGAAGCCTGCGCACTGCAATGAAGAGTAGCCCCCGCTCGCCGCAACTAGAGAAAGCCTGCGTGCAACAATGAAGACCCAGCGCAGCCAAAAATAAATAAATAAAATAAATAAAGTTATTTTAAAAAAAATGAAAAAGACCCCTGAGAGCTCCCTTGTCCCTTCTACCATGTGAAGATACAGCAAAATGTTTGCAGTCTGCACCCTGGAAGAGGTCTCTCACCAGAATTTGACTATGCTGGCACCTTGGTCTCCAACTCCAAGCCTCCAGAACTGTGAGGGATAAGTTTCTGCTGCTCAGAAGCTGCGCGGTCTCTGGTACTTTGTTGCAGCGTCTGAACAGACTAAGGCAGCTTATTGTTCCAAATACACCTCAAGCCACGCTGGGTAATCATACTTCCTCCAGTCCCTCTCCCTTGCCTCCTACCTGCTGCTCCTTTTACCCAGAATTACCATCTACACCACATCCTCCCCACCTCTCCCCTCCAGCTAACTCCTGCTTCATCATTGGGATGCAGCCTGATTGTCACAGCCAGAAATGTTCAGTGAGCTTGCGCTATATGCCAGGTACTAAGATGAATGCTAAGCATCAAACAGATGCTTTTCTCTAGGCAGCTCTTCCTGAGCCCTCCCGTCACAGGTTCTCTATTCTCATATGTACCTTACGCTCACCGCACAGTGCTGTAATTGTTAATATATAATATATATTTGTTCAGAGTTGCACAATCAAAGAAGGAAGTAGAGTGATGAATGCAGAACAATATGCAAATTCATAATTATCTGATATTTACCCCAGACTCATAAACTAATTCCTTTAGCTGCAGGACCTCCATTGCCAAGGGCCGTCATTACCATCAACTTGTGGTTGATGTAGGAATAGATCCCCAAAGTCTCCACATTGTGTGGTAGAGACACAAACTAAGATGCTCAAGTCCTTGAGGCCACATTGAAGGCACGAGGACCATGTACATCCCAGGTATGGGTATAAACAGAATCATTTAGAAAATCAGTCATCGTTATGCATTTGCTAAACTGAAGCAACTTATACTACTTGATACTAATAAATTGCCTTTCACACAAAGCAACAAGGTTTTGTGGAATTTGATTAATTTTAGAAAATCTTCAGTGTGGCCAAAAATAAAAACCTTAACACTAAGACCGAAGGTGTTTTGTAGGCAAGATTAAATAGTTTCTATCCAGACCTTCAGATTAGGGATTATTTCATCGGTTCCTCCACACCCACACTAACTGATCGTCCCCCCGCCTTTATATGAGGCACATCGTAGCTCGTAAATGTATTCAAATAAGTCAAACAAACACCCATCATTCTGTCACTGATAACCGATTTTAATATTCTGGGGTATTTCTAGTCTTTTTTCCTGTTGCTAGATAAACGTGTGTATTTGCAAAATAATTTTGTAACCTTCATTTTTCACTGATATTTTGTACCTCTTTCCTTATTTCGCCTATTAAGTTTACTTAGAGGGGCAACAGCAAGAAGAAAAGAGAGAAATGAAGGATGTAGTTAATACGCAGATTAAATAAACCACATGTTCATTGAAGCCTACTCCAGCCCATAAAAACAGAAAATCAGTTGTCTGGTTCATTTATCAATGAATTTGAAGCAGGAAGAGAATAAGTCACATCTGCTTCTCTCCCTTTATACTGGTTCATAGTATTTTCCTGAAAGTACTTTTCTTTCAGGGGCACATTAGGCCATATACAGATAAAATCATTTAAAACTCTTATAAACTTTCATCAAGAACAGAAAAGTGGATAATGGAATGGTTCAAGATAGATCCAATATAAGGAAACAGCCCAGATGACTGTCATCTGACTTCCTGAATCAGTTTGCTCGGGGAGAGACTGACTAATAATGAAGAACTAAGGAATTTTATGCCAATAATCATGCGCTCCTGACGTTTTATTCCATTAGAAATACGGACCCATAAACCACAACGTGAGTAAATATTTTTAGCATATGATGGTGCAACTTCCTGTGTGAATGGCTAAACAATTTGAACTTCATGCCGCCACCGTGGGTACATCGAAGTGTCGTTTATGTCTGGAGTCATAGCATTTCAACATGTTTACGTTTGCCAAGTCATCTCCGTTTTCATCACTATTGAAAATAGAAAGCTTGCTATCCCCCTGCAGCTCTGGACACCCATCTTGCACTCCCCTCCCCAACTCCCCCAAACCTGCCACTCTCCTGGGACACATGGCACGTTGTTGGTAAAATCTCTCCTATCTCCTCTAGCTCCTTCCTCTACCTTGTGCTCTAAAGAAAACCCACGTCTCTCCCAGGACGTGACATCCCTTGCTGACCTCCCAAGTAGTAGCTGGTTTCCCTCGCTCATCACCGGGCCTGGAGGTAGGGCAGGTGCCCTCCCTCCTGCTCACTGTCACATGCAGACAGTGGTCCCTGCTTTCCTCCTAAAATACTGGAGTTCAGAAGCGCGTATCATCGCTCTTTCCTGCCTCCATCTCCAGACTTCCCTGGGTAACTCCCCACTAGAAAAGATTAGAGCCTGATTGCTGTCTCTCTCCAACACAAGGCCCTTGATGATGTCAATATCCTCAGAGAAGAGCCTGCCAACACCGGCCTCCCAGCTCCCTGGCCTGCCCCCCGACCTTGTTATCACCAACGGTCTCCATTTCTAGCACTCCACTCCCAACTCCCTCCAACTTGCCTTCTCACTTCCTCTAGTAGACAGACTCCATCAAGTCTTTGACGCCACCACTCATGCTTATATTCTGGTGATCTTAGCCCGTGTCCTTAGTCCTCCCTGCCCTGCTTAAGCTCTCTGCTCTGTAGTCAGTTTGTGGTAATGCTACTGCTACAGCCCTGTAGACTGCTACAGGCTTCTGTCCTAAAAGCACGGGGATTCTGATGAATTCTATATTGTGTAATTCAGCAAAAAATAAGAATGAAGTAAGTGCCGAATCACTGTAAAAAAATTACATATATTCTGAAATAAAAAGTTTATTTTATATATGTATATAAAATAGTTTAGATACATAATAAACTTAATTTTAGGATAGTCTTAGATTTACAGAAAATGTGGTGAAGATAGCACAGAGTTCCCACATATCCCCACAGTGTTTCCCAGTCGTTAGCATCTTACGTTAGTGTGTAAGTTCGCCACAGCTAATAAACCAGTGCTGAACAAGGGCCACACTTTATTCAGATTTCCTTAGCCTTAGTTTTTTCCTAACGCCCTTTTCTCTCCCCAGATGTCTTGCAGGACACATTAGTGGTCATGTCTCCTTAGGCTCCTCTTGACTGTGACAATTTCTCAGACTGTTCTTGTTTTTGGTGACCTTGACAGCTCTGAGGACTAGTGGTCAGGTATTTTGCAGAATGTCTCTCCATTGGGAATTTGCCTGAAGTTTTTCTCCGAAACATATTCTGACAGGAGAGAACTTCCTTTTTGAGACGGTGTAGATCTTCTGCTTACAATTTTACCTGCCTAGTGTTAGAAGTCACGTTTAGAGACCAGCTTCTGGCTCCATCTGTTACAGACCTTGTCTTCCATCTTCCAGATGCTTCAGTGCTGGGTATCCCAGGACATCTTGTTCCAAATGCACCCAGAACCTGACTTTCTTTCCTTCCACTACTAGGTGCCCCTGTGCAAGCTGTCACCTTTCACTTGTGTTACTACAAAAGCCTCCTAAAGGGTCTCCTATGTCCCTCCCTTGTTACCCCTGAAGGTCCATTTCGCACACAGTAGGTAGAATGAGTTTTCTAAAACAGCTCAGTTGTGTTCCTTCTCTGTCAAAACCCTATTTTCACCTGCAGTAAAATTCATCTTTGTTGTCGCAGAAGAGGCCCTGCCCTCTGGGGTCTCACCTCCTCCTTTCCCGTCTCTCTCATGCTGCTCCAGCCACCCTGCCCTTGCTGTTCTTTGAACACGCCACGCACATCGCCACCTCTGCGGCTGCGTACCTACTGTCCCTTTTGCTTGCACTGTTCTTCCTCCAGGTGGCGCACTTGAACCGCTGCTCCTCCAGACAGCGCCTGGCTTCTGCGCCTGCGCACCTAACCATCTTCTGCACGTTCCCTTTCTCCATGGCACCTACCTCTGTTTGATGACTAGAGCTGACTCGTTGGCTTGTTGTCTGTCTTCCGCATTGGCATATAAGGTCCATGAGGGGAGATGGTAGGGATTTTATCCTCACTGCTGTATCCCTGGCATCTAGAAGGGTGCTGAGTGAAGCTTATAGTGGCTCATTCACTTATTCAAGACGCATCTGGCACATAACAGGGGTTCATGAATTTGGGTGAGTAAAATGAATGAGTGAGTGAATGGAGCCTGATCCTACAATTGAAAGCCACTACTGATATTCCTGGTATATCCCTAAGTAGACATCCTGTAGCTTTTTCATTATTTTCTTGTGAGTAATCTCCTAGTAGGTCTCCAGGGGGTTCTGTTAGCTGGGGTTACCAAAGTTTTATACTGACTGCACATAGCTTCAGGCTTAGTTTTCAGATATCTTGATACACTGCTATTTGGCTGGTATTATCTACTTTTCTTTACACCCCTCCCATACTCTGGTTATATAACTATATTTGTCATTTTTTGACTATACCTCACTCACATTCTTGCTTAATAATGCTTCTACCTGCTGGAAGAACCAGCTCAAATCTTATCTTGACTGAGAAGTCTTCCCAGCTTCCTCCAAACTGTAGTTACTCTCTTCCTTTTCACAGCATACATCAAAATATACAGAGTGAAGCATGAAGAGAAAAAAAAGAAAACACAGAGAAGAGAGTCAGAGCTGTAGAAGATATGGTGAAAAGGTCTAGCCTATGAGTGATTGGAGTCCCAGAAGGGGAGAAGAGAGAATGTTAGAGAAATGTCTGATGTTGATGAAAAGTGTCAGTTACTGTGAACTTTACGGATAAACAGTGGAAACTCAAAGGGCCAGGAAGGGTAATCCCAGAAAATATTACAATTTATTGTAAAGTGATAGTAATTCAGACAGTGTTGTATTGGCTCAAGGATACCCAAATGCATCGATCAATCAAGCTGAAGTCAATTTAACTTAATAAAGAACCACTTGGTAGGCAATTTGGAAGTAGAGGAGAAAAGATTTAATACTTCATAAGAAACACATGGAAAAGCAGCTATCTTTAGGATAAATATTTTAATTGAAGTACAGTTAATTTAATGTTGTATCAGTTTCAGGTATACAGCAAAGTCTTTCAGTTATACATATATATGTGTGTATATATATAAATATATATATATATATAAGTATATATTTATTATTTTTCAGATTCTTTTCCCTTACAGGTTATTACAAGATATTGAGTATAGCCCTGTGCTATACAGTGGGTCTTTGTTGGTTATCTATTTTATATATAGTAGTGTGTATATGTTAATCCCAAACTCCTAATTGACCCCTCCCCCCAAATGTTGGTTTTAAAGAAAGCTATAGGTTATATGATTAGAATCATTAGTAACAGAGGAGTTGAATTTAATGCTCTGTTAAGTGATGTGCTATCCTAAATTTCTAATGTATCTTTAGCAAGAAAAACTGCTTGATAATTTAAAATATGAAAAAATAACACTACAGTTCATGATTAAGGTAAGAGACAGGTGTAATTCCAAAACATATACCAACTAGCAGATCTGAATTACATAGTTTTTATGGCACAATAAAATTAAACATTAATTCATAGTCTCATCCAACTGAAGGGGTTTAAAAAATCAACCAGTGCACCGAATGCAATATTAACTATCCCTTTCTTTTCCAGCTCTTGTTCCCTTTTACGGGAATCCGTGCTGATGAGTGAACTTTGGCTTCAGAGGCTAGGAGGGGTTCAAGGTTCCAACTTAGCTAGAACGAGATGCTGAGATCCTGGAAACAGAAAGAGTTCCACATTTTCAAGAAGGGAACAAAGCGCTAGACCTCTTCCTAACTTAAGGTTGCCCTAAAAATGCTTTTGATATAAAACTCAAAACGAGTACGGTTGGGTGTCCACCTTGAGTAGGATTTCCTGACCATGTAACGCCCGTTCCCACCTCCTGGTCGATATAGTTCCCCTGACCCCTGCTTACTCTCCTCGTTGCTTGGAGGGCTTTGCTCTCCTCCCACCAATCCCCAGACACCGCTCCCTCTTCTGAGCTACCATGTCCTTGGGGCTTAGCCTATGCCATCTGGAGCTGATAATATTGTCTGTTAGCATATTACCCATCTCCCTAATTGGATTGAACTCTCATCGCGGGGCCCCGAATCTTCAATCTCTGTTAGTGAGTAAGAATTTGGCAATTTTTTGTAAATTAGTATTTTACTTTTATTTATTTATTTATTTATTTATTTATTTATTTATTTATTTATTTATTTATTTATTTACTGGCCATGCCACGCGGCCTGCGGGATCTTAGTTCCCCCACCAGGGACTGAATGTGGGCCCACGGCAGTGAAAGAGCCGATTCCTAACCACTGGACCGCCAGGGAATTCCCAAGAATTTGATGATCGAAAAGCGCTTTTAGAGAGACTAAAACGGCCACGGCAAGGCAATGGGTTGGCAACACCAACACGTGTCTGCCCTGCTGGTAGTTTCGTTTGACTTACGTTGAGCTTGTTAACCTCTAAAACCCAAGGTCGTTTTTATATTGATTCAGTTATAACTCTTTCTCTTTCTTCCAACTCTTTGTCTGACTCTTTTTCCACCACTCCCTGCCCGCCCCCCACTTGAAGGCAGGGTTTTATATTTGCCCCTCTTCTGTTGCCTCTCAAATCTGTTCTTAACTCTGTCCGGGAGTGTGTTCCTTTTCTTTCTGACACCATCCCAGGGTTGAGGAAATGTCCTTCCACCTGTTTTTTTTTTTTTTTTTTTTCTTTTTCTGCGGTACGCGGGCCTCTCACTGCCGCGGCCCCTCCCGCCGCGGAGCACAGGCTCCGGACGCGCAGGCCCAACGGCCACGGCCCACGGGCCCAGCCGCTCCGCGGCACGCGGGATCCTCCCAGACCGGGGCACGAACCCGCGCCCCCCGCATCGGCAGGCGGACCCCCAACCACTGCGCCACCAGGGAAGCCCCACCTGTTTTTTATGTAGCAGGAACATGCTGATTAAATGAGTCAGGGAGGAGATTGGCAAAGCTATCAAGAGAAATGATAGCGACAGCCCTCACTCTTCAAGGCAAAAAATGACATCTTAGGACCCTCCCTGTTACCCCTCCCCTTCTCAATAAGAAATGTTTAAAATAATGACTTTCGTCCATAAAGTGTTTGTTTCAAATCTCTGTTTAAGATGTCAGGGAACTCTGAGTGGTAAATTAGGGGAGATCTCTCTTCTTCAAATATTTGTGTTTTCCAAATACTTTATAATGAACACATACTCCTTTCAGAGTCAGAGAAAAACATTTTTTAAAGCAAGATGGTATGTGAAACATCTTAAGATTTCCGTGGAAAATCTGATGTACAATGAAACTGAAACCATGTAAAAAGATTGGACTGCGGGCTTCCCTGGTGGCGCAGTGGTTGAGAGTCCGCCTGCCGATGCAGGGGAAACGGGTTCGTGCCCCGGTCTGGGAAGATCCCACATGCCGCGGAGCGGCTGGGCCCGTGAGCCATGGCCGCTGGGCCTGTGCGTCCGGAGCCTGTGCTCCGCAACGGGAGAGGCCACAACAGTGAGAGGCCCACATACCACAAAAAAAAAAAAAAAAAAAAAAAAAAAAAAAAAAAAAAAAAAGATTGGACTGCTGAAATCATCATCCCAATATGCTGATACTGTTGAAAAAGATGAAAGCGTGATTAAAATTACAGTTTTCGTGGGGAGAGTGGTGAGGAATGGAAAGATAACTCATATTTTTCCTCCTCCATAATACATGACAAGTAAAAAGACAGACTCTTGAAGTGATTTGAGTGATTCTGCTGAAGCAAGAAACCCTTACGATGCCTCTGCCAGAAAGATTTAGGCGAGCTGCATAAACCATAAAAAGACCAATGAAAGTGGAGAGAGTGATACATTTGAAACAAGACTGAGGAGAAAGCATCTCAGTTCTATTTTACAGCAGTCATATCATCACAAGATGAGAGTCTGAGTCCATAAATATGAAAGGAGTCAACAGTATTTGGCAGAAGTTGGAAAATATTTAATTTATTAAATGTAACCATAATGTAGATAAAGAAGAATGGGCTACAGTGGGATCAAAAAGCTACTTTAAACAAGGTCCTACTGTATAGCACAGAGAATTATACTGAGTATCCTATGATAAACCATAATGGAAAACAATATGAAAAAAGAATGTATATGTATGTATAACTGAATCACTTTGCTGTACAACAGAAATTAACACAACATTGTAAATCAACGATACTTTTAAAAAAAGTAATTAAAAAAAAGCAACTTTATTTTTCCTCAGGACAGCTCCTGTCTGTAAATGCTCTATCTCTTTCTTGTTTCCCAGACAAAATTTCTAATAGGTCTCATAATTTTTGTAATTTTTCTCATTACTCTTGGATCATTGAATATCACCTAGTCACGTTTGGTCATTAAACATTCTCATTTTAGTAATGAAATGCCTGGCCTGGACTACTAATAAAACCCCGAACGTAAGATTTCTCCCGTCCCCAGTTCAGACCTGCAATGTTGGGGGGACCCTAGCTGATAACCCTATTCCCTGCTCCAGGGCTTCTCCCCTTTCCTGCCATCCTTGAACCTGATCCTTCTCTCATCTTCCATTCAAACCTTTGCCAAAGGAAAGCCTGTTTCTAGTAGCTCCTTTCCAGCCTGAAAGGACAAATTGTACACCGAATATCTTCAGAGTTTTTATCGGGGAAGAAGTGGGGAGGGGATTCAGGTAGTGTGGCTGATGGTCTTAGTGTCTGGGACTCAATGTCCCACTTCTAGATGGGGATTTGCAAAGTCCTTGACGGAGAAGACCCCATCTGCGGCGCAGCGGTGCTTGGGACCACCTAAGCTGGAGGACCACTGCTTCCTGTCCCCACCGCCCCCCCGCCCCTGCTTTCTGTTATATTCCAATTGTCCCCAAGAGAGGCGTTCTGGTCGTGCTGGTTCACTGCTGCTCAGTGTGGCTCACCCCTGGTGGGCATGAGCCGACCTAAAGCCTCCTGGACTTGCTGTGGAGAGGCTAGCTCACCGACCAGGCGTTGCTTCCTGGAGTTACAGAAATTACCGGGTGAAGCGGCTGGGGGTGGTCACGGTGAGGCGGGCTGGAACGGTGAGGACTGTCACGGGGTCAGCTCTCTTCTCAAAATAGGGGAAGCACTTAGGGACTCTCTTCTCTTCCATAGGGGAAGCACTTAGGGAATCAAGACCCCTTCTCCCTGAGCCACCGTTTCATAGCCGACACACCTCAGTGAGATCTTGCAGGGCCCAGTCTCTGATATGTAATCCACATTTTCCCTTTGTGTCCCCAAGCTCATCCAGAAAGGCTGTCAACATCCCAGGGGAAGAGTAAATCTCTTGGAGAGTAGCTCAGAAGGTCAAGAAACTCAAAGACAAGGTTTAATGTACAGACAACTTTCTTGGAAGAAGAGCAACCCAGATTTTCCCCAGTACTAGGAATCCTGTAAACAAATTTAACCATTGTGGGATGAGTGCAGCTTTTTCACACATGGTCACCCAGAGGTGTCAGGAAGTGTTGGAAGTCTCATCTCATTTTTAATATTTTTGCCCAGGGATTCTTAACCACTTTTGTGTTATAGTCGTTTTTGGCAGACAGGTAAGACCTACGACTGCCTTCTCAGAATGTGTTTAAATAGATACAAATAAAATCAATATGATTAAAAAAGACACCAATAATATTGAAATACACTCATTAAAATATTTTAAAAACAACCCCCCACTCCCAAAATAACAAGAACAAAAAAGAAAGCCTTTCAAATGCCTTGCTGACGATTCAGATGGCTCCTTATGATGAAAGCACTGGCTCCCACGCTGGGGCCATAGGTCCCCGTGAAACCACAGATTCCAATTCCCATGTTGCTTTCACAATCAGTGGCTACTAAAAGGCCACCTGCTATACTGTGTAGGTCCTCAAAAACCTGCTCGACACTGAAAAGGGATATTCATATCTGCTATCACCGATTTGGACACAATGGGACAAAAACCACGTCTGAGAATGATGTTTCATTGGAATCAGCTGGGAAGATATTTTAAAAATCCCCAACAAGAGTCGAGTTTTGATTTTTAAAAAGATCTACAGATGATTTTGATGTGCCAACTTTGGGAACCATTGAAAAGTGTCTGAAATGGATCACTCTGGCAACTCACGGAAAAAGCCAACAAGGAGTCAACATGTGGCTCCATCAGATGCTGGTGTGGCATGCATGGACAATGAGAGGACTCCCCAAAGCGTGTGACGAAGTCATACATGGTGCACTTTCTTCCTTCAAGGCTTTCCAAGGCCACACACTGCTCTAAACAGGGTGAGGGAAGCTGGTGTGGAATAAGAATGGAGTGAACCTTATAGTGGGGGAGAGACATGGAAACAGGTTAAATATGCTTTAACACATACTTTTGGAATACCTACTGTGCCCCAGGACTGTGGAGTAAGAAGGTGAATACAGACGATGGATGATTAACTCTGGTTGAGGTCATGCAGAAAGCTACACAAGAGGGGACTGCTTAGGCTGCCTCTTAAAAGACAAATAGAATTCACCTGTTGGACTCAGCTGGACAAGAGGCAGGAAAGAATATCCAGGGGAGAGGGAACAACGCTTTGGAAACAAAATGGAGATGAGAGAGAGCATGGCCCAATGTTCCAGGAACCGAACTTGCCAGCCTCGGGTGGGGGCAGGACGGGAGGAGAGTGGTGGACAGGACAATGGCACGAAGTCTGGCAGGGGCCAGCTCCAGAGGAGCCTTGCCTCTTAAGTACTATTTGGGAATCTCTTCTGTGGAAATGGAAGGCTGAGGAGGAATTTAATCAAAGAAGGGACATGATCCCCAGTCTCCTGGGGAGACGGTTAGTGGGGCGCCAGCAGAGGCAGGAGGGGGAGTTGGGGGCTTTTGATATGTAGTCCTGCTGGGGAGCTTCTGAAGCCTTTAAGCAGCTCATGGGTGATGAAAGTGGCTGCAATCAGGCGGTGTGGGCTGACTGGACATTAGGCAGGGGCGGAGGAGGAGGTGCGTGACTTCCCAATTCCTGCCTCGGCGGATGGGGCAGGAGGCAGGTCCCCCGACAGTGTCAGGACAGGAGGATCACACCAGGTTGCGGGGGCGGGTGACGAGTCCAGCTTTGAGCTGAACTCTGGAAACATTAACCAGTTTGAAGGGAGGTGAAATCTGAGAGGAGCAGCTAGAGAAATGGGAGGAAAACGAGGAGAATCAGAGTCACAGAAGCCGAGGGAAGGGAACATTTCCAGGAGGGAGTCGCGAGGGAAACTGTGAGTGGAAACGTGGTCAATCACATTTGGCCGCCGGCAGGTCAGAGGTTCCTTCTGCAGAGACCCGGGTAAGGCCGGGCTGCCGGGCTACAGAGGCGGGGGTGAGGAAGCGGGGGAGGCGGTGGGCTCTCTGGGCCGGGAGATTAGATCCCACAGGTATTCTGGGTTCAGGAGGACGGGATTTCAGCTAGCCTCCATTCGCAGTATGTTTGCAGAGTCGTTTGAAGTTATAATTGCGGTTT
Organism: Hyperoodon ampullatus; assembly: GCF_949752795.1. Lineage (NCBI taxonomy): Eukaryota > Metazoa > Chordata > Mammalia > Artiodactyla > Ziphiidae > Hyperoodon > Hyperoodon ampullatus. Next base: position 82,665,835 of record NC_136928.1, read on the forward strand.
ATTTCTCTGCATAAGCTTTGATGATAATGGTGAACTGGGATAAGAAACTCGCCATAATATGAAGAGTGACACTGAAGATGAAGAAAATATTGCCTGGGGCGCTTGCCAAAATACGCCAAAATTTGGAGGCCAGAGAGAAGGTGCCGAGGGAGGCAGGGCTGGGTGACTCGCTTTCCTCTCCCCAGCCCGCCTACCCGCCATTGCTCCCGCTGGCGCCGGCAGCCCCACCCAGCCCGCCTCCTTCGGGCTCCCCAGGCAGACACGGGGCGTGGCTACCCGCCGCCCCGCCCCTCAGCCCGGGTCACGTGATCTGTCAGTTTGCGGAGACGTGGGGGAAAATGGCCGCCGGCTGTGGTGAGGGCGACGTGCTGAAAGCCGAGGTCTCTCCCTTTCTAGTCTTCTGACAGCGCCTGCGTGCGGCAAAGCGGGCCCTTTCCGCCCGAGCTGTGGAAGCCGTCCTGGGACCAGGTTCTGAGACGGTCAGTGTGGTGGTCGGCAGGGAGGGGCCGTGGTGGGGTGTGTAGGGGGACGAGGCCGAGCGAGGAGGGAGCGGAGGAAGGGTGAGGCCGGGTGTGGGGAAGGGGCCGTGGCCGGGTGAGGGGGGCGCGAGGCCGAGCGCGTGTGCGGGGTCGAGGGAGGGGAGGGAGCGGGCGGGGGGCGCCGGTGTCTGGCTTTCCGGGCCGGTCCGCGCTTGCTGGGGCGCCGGGAAGGTCTTGGACTTGCTGTCGCAGTTGGTCAGCCTTTTGAGGGGGTGAGATGGGGGATGCTAGTGAAACAAGTGTCTTTTGGTTATTTTTTCGGAGCAGCCGCAGGCACACCCACCACCTCGAGAACCCCTTAGCTGGTACCGCTAGGGCAGGCGTTCGAGGTTTCTTTCCCTGGGCTTCCACGGAGGAGGTGGTTGGTTTTTCTCCCTTTGCTTTCATATTGGGCTCCATTACTCCATTGTCCTGTGCAGGCCGTTATATCAGCAGAATATCAGCAAGCGATTGATTACGACGCTTCCTTGATTTATTTATAGGGAAGCGATTTGTCAGCCAGTAACGTTGGATTATTTTTCTTTAAAATTGTTTTGACACATAGTAACGTTTAAACCAATGAAGAATATTTTCTTATTAATAACTATTTATGGAGCTATCTTTGCTAGCCGCTAGGGGGCACTGGTTAAAAATGTAGCCTTCTTAGCCTTACCCTCAGAATTCCCATTCAGCCGGCCTGGGGTGTGGCTCAGGAATCACCCCTTCAGATAGGTGACTGTGATACGTTCTGTCACTGTCCCCACTTTGACAACACTGAGGATCAGACATCTAAATTTTTTTAAAGCACCTTAAGAGACCTGATGCAGAGCCAAGGGTGAGAAATGCAGCGTCAAGGTTGTGTTCTTTGTTCTCTAGCTTTACCAGCGTGGAAACTTTCATCAGAATCATTTTGGGGTGCTTGTTAAAATGTCAGTTTCTGCGCCCCACATCTACTGAATAGGATTCTCTGGGGGAGAAGTCCAAGGAATTTGTGTATTGACAAGCTTCCTGAGTAACTTTGATGCACAAGTTTGAGGATCTTTGTTTTACGCTCTGTGCGAGTGATTTCCAGGTCTGTTTTTCCAAAAACTGGGTGGATTCTCCAGCCCAGGTTTTTTCGAGCACCTCACATTCAGCATGCTGGAGTGGTGGGGAAGGAGGGGATACTAACCAAACAGGAAAGTCCTGACCTTCTCCGGACTTCACTTTTTTTTTTGTTAGCGGCACCATCATCCTCTCATCACCTATGCTTGGTATCTAGTCATCTTTGCCAGTTCTTTCATTTCTGGTCACATAATTTTTAAAATTTCGACATTCAGAATCTCTCTTCTGGATATTTTGGTAGGTCAAAGGGTCCAATATGGGGGATTTTATACTGTTCAAGTTCATATCGCTCATTTCTTCTGCATCCCTACCCCCGTCCCCTCTCCTGTGGGCTCTTCTGGTGGTTGTCTGACTGGTATCCAGGGTTCCGATTCTGGGCCGCATACACTGCTGGGGGAAATTTTTCCTAGGATCATGTGAGTGTGCCATCACCCTCTTCCTGCTTTTGCTAAGTTTCTCTGCTACCATATTAGTCAGGGCTGCTTAGAAGGCAAGGGACAGAGATTTACTCTTTTACCTCAGGGAAAAGGAGATTTTCAGGACTGACTGAGAATCGGAAAGAAATCGGGATCTAAGGCAGTTCCACCTTCTGTAGATCTCTCAGGGGCCACACTTGTTTTCTCACTTACGAGGAGTCTTCTCTGTTCACATCGTTGGATCCTCTGTCTGCTGACTGGCTGCCTCAAAACTGTATCGTTTTGTTCATGGTCTGTAACGACTGGGTCTCTGGTTTCTAATTTCCAGTTCTAGAGAGAGGAATCTGATTGGCCCAGCTTATCTTTTTGAGCAGTCACGTGTCCTCATATGCTCATCACTGGTTGTGGCTGATGGTAGAGAACATGGCTGTTGAGGGTAGTGGGAGCTACGGGCAGGCAGAGTCCTACAGAAGAGGCATGTTTAGTGTACCTAAACAGTTACTCAGTTTGGCAGTTGTCTTTGATGTTTCTACTTGCTCTGGACCTGTAATAGGTTCTGGGGACATAAGAACAAAAGAGAGACAGCCCTTATCTTGCAGAGATTACAGATCTAACCACCCTCACTTTCCAATCTTAGCTCTAACTTTTTACTTACATTCCCTATCCACGCTGTTCATTGTTTCCTGGACATACACTACATAGCCACTCAGCACTCTCTGTGTTCATTCTGTTCCTTTTGCCTGGTATGCCCTTCTTTCATTTCCCACCAGTGGACCCAGTCTTCAAGGATCAGCACAAAGTGATACGTCCATGATATTCCAGTAAGAGTAGGAACTTCTCTTCAGAACTCTCATAGGACTTAGGGTTTCTCCAGCACTGTTCTACCTTAAATTATGACTTGGATTTATCTGGATACTACACATTTGCTTTTTGAATTATGTTGGGCAAATTACTTGTGTATGAAACCTGTTTTCTCATCTGTAAAATGAGAGATAATACTTAAGATTATTGGAAAATCAAATAGATCATAGATATAAAAGCATCTCATAAACTATAAGGTGACGTGTAAATGCTCTTTTCGTGATAAGTTCTTTTATGTCTCCTGGTGAACGGTAAGCTTGTTGAAGGCTTGATAGGAATCCACTAAAGGCTGTCATGGGCCTTGCACATGATGGTGCCCCGGAAATATCTGCAGAACAGATGAGGTCTGGCCCCCTGGGCTGCCTTCATTCACCTGATGCCTATTGAGCCTGTCCTTTGTTCCTGGAAACGTGTCAGGCATGGGGGAAACAGTGGTGACCAAACCAGACATGCTTCCTGCCTGGGAACACAGTCACTGCAACGAAGTGCAGGGTATCTTTAAGGAAGACTGAGAAAGGAGGAGGGAGAGAGGAGGCCCTAAGCTGGTCTGGGAGGGGAGTGGGCGGTCAGGGAAACCTCCCTGGGGGAAGTGACTTTTAAATTGAGACCTCTAGGCTGTCTGTCGGTGGGTTGGGCATACGTGTCTGTCGGGATGTCGGGATGATGGAACCTGTTGAAAGGATTCATTTAAGAGGGGGAGCACGGCTAATCAAAAGTGAAACCTCTGAGGGAGGGATTGGGAGACCTGGCCGTTGAAGAACATAATCTGATTTACTGGGCACACTTGAGATCAAATTCTTGATTTGTTAGAAGCCTGGCTCATGGGAATCATTTTATAACTGTCAGCTGTGGTAGACTTTTCTGTTAAATTAATAAATGTGATTTGATGATCAAATTCAATTCAGGAAACATTTAACAATTCTTTAATATGCACAAGAAACTATTAGGCGCTTCTGAATTTGTGAAGGTAAGACTTGTGAAGTTCCTCCAGTTAAGGAAGCAGCCGCATAGCACAGGGAGATCAGCTCGGTGCTTTGTGACCACCTAGAGGAGTGGGATAGGGAGGGTGGGAGGGAGGGAGACGCAAGAGGGAAGAGATATGGGAACAGATGTATATGTATAACTGATTCACTTTGTTATAAAGCAGAAACTAACACACCATTGTAAAGCAATTGTACTCCAATAAAGATCTTAAAAAAAAAAGAAACTTAACAGTAAAGAAGGGATGGGTGGATGAATGCAGAGATTACCAGAATTCCAGGCGTGTAATGCTGAACGATCAGCAAAGCCTGCTCTAATATTTCCCCCTAAGTACACAAAGTAGAGGATCGTAATGAACCCTCGTGTGCCCATCCCCCAACTTCAGCCAACCAATTTTATTTCAGCCATTTCTCTCTTCCCCCAGTCACCTCTTTTCTCCTCCAGTACTTTAAAGAGCCCTAAGTCTCCATAGGGCAGAAACAGTGTATTATTCAACTTGTCAGTGACAACCTGAAGCATTGTAAATTACAGACTTCCAACAGACTGCTGTTAGATCGAACTGTTATTCAATTATGGCTGTGTAGAATTGCATTTTCTCAGAAATGTATGACAAACGTAGATCACCTTTCCTTAATAGATTCGTTTAAAGAATATCAGGTGGCTTAAGGCAAGGCAGCTTCAATTTTTTTTTTTTTTTTACTATTACCATTTTCTGCTTAATCTTAGTCTAAAGGGATCTAAGTCTGAAGTCTTTTAATATTAGTCACAATCTATGAGTGATAACTTTTAAAGTTTTATGTATCTCAAGGTGATACACATACCATCCACATAACAGATTGGAGAGAGGTAACAAGATTTGAAAATCTTAAGAGTTTCAATTTTTTTTTTCTTTTTAACAACTGAGGTCAATGTCTATAACTACTTTTCTTTACTATGCTCATTCCAGTCTTGTGTGATATTACAGTGAGGAAAAATATTTGATCTAAATAAGGGCTTTGTCAGACATCTGCATGTGTGTTTAAAATTTTTATTTTAAAGTAACTGCAAACTTACAGAAGACTTGTAAGAGTAGTACAAAGAACTCTATTTTACACCTTAACCAGATTCGCCAGGTGTAATATTAAAATTTAGGGTGCACATATCCTCTGTAATTATAAAATATTCCTGTTAATTCCGTAACCATTTAATGACGATATACCAAGCCTTTCCTTAGTTGCTGAGGACGAAAAGGTAAGACATGATCTTGTTTTCAAGGATTTCAAAGTAAATTAATAATTGTGATATGTTATTATAAGTGTAATACTGAAGATATGCATGACATATAGGTGTACTGGGTGAAACTGACCAGGGCGAGGCAGGAGGTCCCAGAGGAGGATCCCCCTGAGGTGGGATTTGAAGGAATGTTTCCGTTTGTTAGAAGGTTAAAGATGGGTGAAGAATTCCAGGTGGGTGGATCAGTGTAGGCATGCTCATTCATTCTTAGATATTGGTGTCTGCTGTGTGCCAGGCACTGTTCTACATGTTGGGGATTCAACATCAAACAAAACAGGAATAGACTCTACTCTCGTTGAGCTGCATTTTGGAGGTGGGGTGGACAATGAGGAGGCAGACGAAAAACCCAAAAACCAAACCACAAAGGTTTCTTGAGTGATGCTCAGTGCCGCGTGGAAAAGTAAGGCAGGGTGGTGTAATGAGGAGCGATAGTGGGGGTGATGGCTGTTTCGTACACAGTGGTCAGGGACGCTCTGATCAGGTGACATTTGAACAGAAACCCTGGCTAGCCCGAGCAAAATGAAGGCGAAAGAGAGTGGTAGATAAGCTCAGGGACATGGAGAGGGGCTGGAATAGGTCAAGCAGGGCCTTTGGGGCTGTGATAAGGAATTGGGGTTTTTATTTCGAGTGAGAGGACAACTGTTGGGGAGTTTTGAGCACAGGATGGCCAAGATGCAGCTCAGTGATTTAGGAGTGGTGTTGCAAATGCAGGGAGCAAACTGAGCAAAGGCAGGTGTGTGGAGCATGTTAGAGATGCAGGTACAGGGGCTGCACCAGGACCTACTTGTCGGAACCTCTGAGGGAAGGGCCCAGGCATCTGTGTTTTACAAGCTCTGGGTGATTCTGATGTATATTATGATTTAAGAAGCTCTGGTCCAACTTACATTTTCAAAAGATGACCTGGTTGCCTTGTGGAGGATAGACTGTGGGGAAGGCAAAATGGAGGAAGGGAGAGCAGTTGGGATCTAGGTGAGAGGTCACGGTGGCTGGACCAGGGTGGTTGTGATGGAGGTGGTGAGTGGTGACCAGATGTGAAATACATTTTATAGGTGGAACCAAAGGATTTGCTAATAGATTGAATGTAGAGTGTAAAGGGACGAGATAAGTCATGGATAATTCCAAGGTTTTGACCTTGGAAGAATGGAGCTGGAGTGGCCGTTGACTGAGATGGAGAACGTGGCAGGAGAGGCAGTGGAGCGCTTTCTTTTATTTGTGGGTGGTGGTGAGGAGGAGGGTTTGGGGGTTGGGTCTGGAGTTTGGGGTTTGGATGAGTTAAGAGAGAGATGAGTGTGAGTCTTGGGAAGAGAGGGGTGGGCACTTTGAGAGCTGAGCTATGGGGCCTTGTTTTTACTCCCGCCCATGGAGGTATGTTTGTACAAGTTTAAGGTTAAGAAAGTAATATAGTTAGTAGTAACTTTTTTTTCCTAATCCCAAATTATGATCTGATTTAACAGGTATTGTAGCTTTCTGTGAAAATGTCGGTTCTCATATCACAGAGCGTAATAAATTACGTAGAAGAAGAAAACATTCCTGCTTTGAAAGCTCTTCTTGAAAAATGCAAGGATGTAGATGAGAGAAATGAGGTAAGACCAAGTTTCTAAAATTACATTCTTACAAATATTTGTTGACTACCCACTATGTACGAGGCACTGTGCTAAGGATAAAGGTAAGTAAGAAATTTGTAGTTCTCACCCTCAGTAATGATATAATTTCTTATAGTTAAAAGTGCTTTGAATTCTGTATTGTTGGAATACATTTGAACTTATATAAATGATTGAATATTGAATTTATGCTTTATGATTGAGACTTATGTTTGGCTTTTTTCCAGATAGAACAGTCACCCTTCAAGAAGTTTAATTACTGAAATCAAAAGTGTTTCTAGGAAACTTTAGAAGAACTTCTAAACCCAATCTTCTTATAAGTAGATTAACCAAAAAAAAAAAGAAAAAAAAAAGATTAACGAGACAAAATTAGGACTTTCTGAAATATTTTCTTTCCTGGAGCCTCAGCCCTCTTCCTGAGTTGTTCATTCCACACGTCTTGGAATTTTAAAGACTTACATCTTTAAGAGACAGTTAAATAGGTCGTATGTTATGTTTAATAAGACAGGGAAGTATATATTGATCATTTTCATTAACTCGTATTAGATATTTCTATTCAACAATACAAGCAAATAAAATGTTGATTATTTTATTGTGAACAGCCAAGCTGCAACATTTTAGGGACTAATAAACTTATTGTATGAATTTTTTAAGTGGCAAAATATGTATGTTTTATAAAACTTAAGAAAAATAATCCTTTTTCTTAGGACTGTATTTCAATACAGTGTAATTTTTTTTTTTTTTTTGGCCAGTGAATAAGATGAACATGGACTGATTTTAGTTATACACAAATATATATATATATATGTATATGTGTATATGTGTGCACATATATGTATCTGTATGTGTAGACATGCAGAGTTGTATTTATGATTTTTTTTTACAGTGGGAAAAAAACATAAAATTTACCATCTTAACCATTTTTAAGTGTACAGTTCAGTGGTGTTCAGTAGTGTTAAGTAATTCACATGTTTTGAAATATTTCCCGAACTTTTTCAAATCTGAAACTCCATATCTATTATACAACTCCCTATTCCCCCTACCCCGACCCCAGCCCCTGGTAACCACCATTATACTTTCTGTCTTTATGAGTTTGACTACTCTAGGTACTTCATAGAAGTGGAACTGTACAGTGTTTGTCTTTTTGTGACTTGGCTTATTTCATTTAGTGTAATATCCTCTAGGTTCATCCATGTCGTAGCATGTGACAAGATTTCCTTCCTTATTAAAGCTGAATAATATTCCATTATATGTATGCACCACGGTGTGTTTATCCACTTATCCATTGATAGACAGTTGGGTTGTTTCCTCCTCTTTGCTGTTGTGGATCCTGCTGCTATGAACATGGGTATGCAAATATTATAAATGTTTTGAAAGCTGCTGAATCAACAGTTATTACTTTATTATTATTATTATTTTTGACATGGGGTACCTAATTTTATTAAATGTTAGCTCTTGTTAAAGAAATCGTGATATAAAATTTTTGTTATTGCAATACAGTGATGATAGCTAATGTTTTTATTGACTATGCAGATATGGTAATGGTTCTGTATATTTAGCTCATGAATAGTCAATAATTGTTATGCATAAATGAGATAAAATTAATAAATGGAGATTGTTTATTGTTATAAAAGAACTGCTTATGGAAGTAGTCATTTTATTAGCATATATTAGCATATTTGGAATAATAAAATGATAGTTTAAAAAGATTAAGTTTTACTTCATCGACAGTTTCTTTAGGAATATTGAGAAAATAGCTTCACTTGGAAGGAGAAAAATAGCACATAATAAGCATAAACTTAAATTAATCTTACAAAGAATGAAGTGTATTTGGTATAGAGCTTAACTTGTCATCATGCATGCAGTAGCATTTAATGGTTATTAGTGATATTTACATCTAGTTTAGTATTCTATAAATTAAAATTGGATTTTTAAAATAATACTTTGAAGCAACCTGGGATTTTTACATTATGGCTTAATGTGAAGGTTGTGGAGACAGTAGCTTTCTCAAGGCCTTTGTTAGCATTTTGCTTCTACAGCTTCTGATTAAATTTAATTTTTAGAGAATTCTAAAAAGTTGCTTAGACCTTCTTCCCTCTTTCTTGCCTTTAAAAAGTGAAGTACTTAATTATCTCATGTTAATATGTTTGGTTATCAGTTTTCAAAAAGTTTCTTAAATGTTACATCAATAAAATAAAATAATGTGGGGAAAATTGCCTGATGCTGTGCTTAGCATATGATGGGCTGCAATTAATAAATGCTAATTTCTGGGCTTCCCTGGTGGTGCAGTGGTTGAGAGTCCGCCTGCCGATGCAGGGGGCACGGGTTCGTGCCCCGGTCCGGAAAGATCCCACATACCGCGGAGCGGCTGGGCCCGTGAGCCATGGCCGCTGAGCCTGCGCGTCCGGAGCCTGTGCTCCGCAACGGGAGAGGCCACAACAGTGAGAGGCCCGCGTACCGCAATAAATAAATAAATAAATAAATAAATAAAATAAATAAATGCTAATTTCCTTCCTTTTTTTCTTTCTACTTAATTTGTAAACTAGATAAATCTCTTGGCCTCTGAATGTTCTCAATGATGGCAATTCTTTGCCCTTTGTAGATCAGTGAAGGGCTTTAATTTAACTTTATTTATGAAAAGAGCACTCTCAGCTCTCCTTGATACAAGGATATAGTGTTGAGGTTGGACACTATTCCCTAAGAAAATGAAACAGGGCTCTAAGTTCAGGAGGGGAATTTTGTTACGTGCTTACAAATGTAGACCCTGAAGGAAGCTTCAAAGGAGAATTAAAAAATGTTCTAGTTTCACTACAATTATTGGAAGATGTATTGATCCTGCAAAGGTGACTGCTTTAAAGGGCAATGGTTATCTAGGTCCAGTACACCTGAATAAATAGAAGTGGGACTACCTAGGAATTGGGAAGAGCAGAAAGATGCTGAATAGGAGGTGTTTTTGCATTGTAGCTTCCGGGAAGCTGAGATAAAATATGGTAGCTGTTGTGCAGAACCTTAGTTGGCCCGCAGTGTTCTGTTTTGGTGTTTTGGTTTGAGGTCATTATCAATAGAGTATTATATGAGTTATGTGATCCTGTACTTTTTGGAAAGAAATGGGTTTGGGATTTGCTGGGATGTGTATGTGGGGTTAGGTAGGGAAGGGCCCTTTAGTGATTCATATTGAAGTGAAAGAGTAAAGTCGTCGTGACCGTTTCTAAGTCACTCTGTCTCCACAACTGTAGTTACTAGATTGGCTAAGCAAGAACTAGTAGAATAAATATGTTTTGTGATAAGGTGCAACTTATAAGGCAAATATCCTTCTACCTTAAGGGACTTAATAAAACTTAATGGCAGTCTTTCCTGAAAATCACTTATCTATTTGGATAGTGTAGCTACAAAAGGTTAAAGATTGCTTTGGACTGCATGTAACAGCTCCCAAAATAGTGGCTTAATCAAATGAAGATCTTATTTTTCTCATGTAATGACAAGCTGGAGGAGCCATTCCAAGGCTGATATGATGGCGTCAGGATCTCTTCCCAGGCTCCTCTGCCCTTCTGGCCACGCCTCTCTGTGTGCTTGTTACTTCACATCAGCTGTCTTGATACAACTGCAGCATTGTGTCCACATATCAGACAAGAAGGAAAAGGGAACGGGCCAGCCGAGTTAGTCTAATTACTGAGCCTTCCTGGGAGACCTAGCCAGAGTGGTGCCATGGATTATTTCCAACTGCAAGTAAGGCTGAACAATGTAGGTGTTTTTAGCTGAGCATGCTGCCACCCCCAACAAAATCCTGTTGCTCTAGATACTGGGTAGACAACTAATAGTTTCTGCAAGAGAAAGTTATGACTATTCAAGTCTTTCATTTGTCTTGTTTCTAGTTAATCACGTTTATACCATCTGTCTTATTTGTGTTATGGATTTTAATACACATCTATCTTATTTTTTCCCTCATACTCTAAGAGCACCTGTCTTTGTGAATTATCTGAAATGTGACTGTGACCCCAGAAAGTAAACAGAAAGCTCCTGAGTCTTTGGAATTACAATTTTGAAAACTGATGTACAAGTCATATATCCTTAGGGCCATAGATTCAATTAGTTGGCTTTAATTTATATATTATACCATTGATTTTGATATTTCACTTTTTATCCCAGTTAATCTAATCAGAAGGGAGAAACATGCTGTAGAAAGTAACTCAAAGACATTAGAGCTCACAGAGGCAAGCCTGGTGTAATAATTGATGTCTGTAGGTATGACTCAGAATCATAAACATAGTGTTTAAGTTAATCTGTTTAACAAGTAGCAGTGTGTGTATTACTTTTTAGAAAAGTGGTAATCATAAAAGTTATAATCAAATTTAATATTTAAAGGATAAACTTTTTCACCTGGAAAATCTATTTATGCATAATATCTCATTCCCTAATGACCCTGGTTGAATGACAGGTGACTAACACATATAATTTAGTATCCATCATTATACGAATGTCTGTATTTAATTCGATTTACTTTTGTACTTTAACTCAGTATTTGTGTTTCTCTTTACTTGTATTCTTATAGCAGCATCTGTTGTATATTGCCTGTTACTATAATTATTTCCATGTTTGTATGTTGCCAGTAGTGGATTTTTAAATTCTTTCAGACTTCGCTCACTCATTTACTCAATAAATATTTGAGTACCTGTGTGGCAGTCACTTTCTCTCACGCTGGGGGTGTACAGTACTAAACAAACAAAACAGACATGCTTCCCACCCTCTGGGAGTTTAGGGCCTTTAGAGGAAACACAATAATCAGTTGTTAATCACACAAATAAATGTGTAATTACAAACAAGGATTAGTATAGTAAATGAAATTAGAGGGGGTTAGCAAGGCTTCCCTAAGGAGTTGATGTTTGACCCAAGAGCTGCCCGGTGGGTGGTGGTTAACTGGGTGGGGTAGAGGGAAGACTTTGTCTGAGGGTCCCGAGGTGGGAAAGAGCTTGAGGGCACATTGGTGAGGAGGGAATGGCCTGGCACAGGTTTCGAGGTAGGCCTGCTGTTGTCTCTCCATCGTTAGACCACAGGCCATGGAAGGATTTTGGTTCTCATCCAAAAGAGCAGTAGGAAACCATTGAGGGTTTTAAGCAGTGGAATGTTGTCAGATTAGCATTTAAAAAAAAATCACTGATGTTTCTCCCCCCACTGATACACATTCAGTAAGTAGGTGCTTAGATAAATATTTCTCTAATTGAATTTAGTTTTTGGTGTAATTTTCGTGTACCTTAGTATGTTTCAGCACCTTTAACCCAGTGCTTCTAACCTGTTTGCTATCACGGCAAGTACAGAAAATGATAATGTGTGTGCTGCACTTGCAATAGCCGAGGCTTGCTGCTGGAGGGAACCTGTCCCAGGATCTCGCTGCCCAGGCCCTGCTCTGCTGTCTCAGGGCTGGGGAGCACTGTGTCTTATGCTGTGACTCATTCTAGGCACAGGCTGGGCAGCTCTGATGTAGCTAGTAGGGACTTTAGTTTAATGAATTAAGGTTATAAGGGAAGGCTTAAAAAAACTACGTAATATATACAGCACCTGTATTGTTTTTATTTATTGCTTTACTTTCTTCCCTCTAGTCCTGATAAAACATCTTATACATACAATAAAACCACCTTCTATATCATATTCTAACTGTATTGGTAGAGAATTTGGTTACCACAGATATCCTAAGATTTTTATATACATTGTGGTAATTACGTTTCAGTGCCTAGTATTATTCATGCTTACTTATTTTGAATAAAATTGCAGTGCCAAAAACAGATTGCTAATGCTGTCATAAAAAAGTCTCATTTTCTCTTTGACTTTTACATTATTAGTAATCTGAAAACTTAAGAATTCAGAGGTGTTTCTAAATTAATGAAATACTGTAAATAGCGCTTAACATAACATCAGGAAAAAGTAAGTGTGCTATAATTAACTGGTATTTCAACTAAAGTACAGCATCTTGACAAGTTCTCTGTGTCTTTTATATTTCCAGTGTGGCCAGACTCCATTGATGATAGCTGCTGAACAAGGCAATCTGGAAATAGTGAAAGAATTAATTAAGAATGGAGCTAATTGCAATCTGGAAGATTTGGTATATATTGAAATAATTTACTCATTTGTCTTTTTCTTTTCCTTAACTTTGCTTTTAAGAAATGATTCAAAAATAATAGATTATAGATTGTACTTCTTCTGTATCTCAACTTTGCCTAGTAATATGCTAACTCAATTCTTTAAAAGGGGTAATAACAGGAGAGAAATTTTTACTTTCAGTGAAAGTTCTCAGCTCTTCAGGTTTTTTTATGTATAGATGGCACTGGTTGAATAGGGAGAACATATACTTAAAATTAAATGCCTGCCTAGAAGATATGTATGAGTCATATTGTGAAGTAACTCCCCATAATGGTATCTTATTATTATAAATATCACATATGATAAGCCAGAAAGATGTGGGCCCTTCTGATATCATTTATGAGGGATAAATCACTATTCCAAGAGGCTTACTTTCTCTGTTTCCCAGGAATTATTTTTCAGGGTCACACAGCTACTTCTGTTTTTCTGTTTGTTTTTATGATTCAAATTGATGATATTAAATTGGTGATTTTAATTGAGTGATCATTTGAATTAAATTATAGTACACTCATGGATAAAAGTTAGGATAGGATACTTGTAGGCTTTATTTAAAAAAAATAAAGAATAGTTCTTTATCATACAGTTTCTAAACTCATCATATGGGATCTCTTTAATAGTTGGTAAATGTGCTCTTAAATCTGATTGCAGGCTCTTTAATTTCAATTTATAGCAATGGTTGCTAACCACAAGGGTTAGCTTTGAGGTTTTGATAGTCATCTTTTCTCCTTTTTAAAAAACACAGTATGTGATTAGAAGTCCAGTGAAAAGACTGAACAAGCAGTTGTGAAACCATTTTTACACCACTGTAGTCATACAGGTAGACAGATAAATTCTTAACAGAGCTTATGCTTCAGTGTAATTTCAGAGTAGTTTAGAGTGGGTCGGATCATGTCAATTTGGTATGATCATCTGGTATGTAAATTCACATCTATTTTTCCTCACTTTTGAATGTTATTTTTGGTTTTGAAATGATAACATTTGTGTCTGTGTGTCAAGGATAACTGGACAGCACTTATATCAGCGTCAAAAGAAGGGCACCTGCACATTGTGGAAGAACTGCTTAAATGTGGGGCTAACCTGGAGCACCGTGACATGGTATGGACATTCTTTATCCATTGTTAATCAGCTGGAATCTTATCAGCAGTAATGGATATGTGTTAAGTCTTGTATTTTTATGTGTGAGGTGATACTATAATAATGTTTTTAGGATTTGGGATTGGGCATTGAAATGACCCTCAAGAATGTTTTAAAACCCGGTGATATAATGCACCTCCTTTAGAATATTCTTAGTCATTATTTCCTGTTTATTTCAGAATTTTAATTCTGAAATGTTGTTAAAACAACTTATTACCCTTTATAATGTATCAGTTTTAGAACTCAAGAGAGAGTTGTTCCCTTTAAGGAGAACTTTAAGAGAGACATAGTATAGTTTTAAAAATATTTTCAGTTGTTTAAAGTCATGATTTTCAGAATAATATTTATAAACTTATTTTCAAAATGTGATTGTGTTCCTAATGCCATCTGTACACATTACAAGTTTGACAAGATATGATTCTTAATTATCTCAGCTCTTATTTGATCTTGGCGTCTGCTTAAAGCATAAAGGTGAAGAAAGGGATCATTTCTGGCTTATTTATTCTGCAAAATGTTCAGCCTTTTCAAAGATTAATTTTAACAGGGGAGAAAAAGAAGAAATTGAACTGCCTTGATATAGAAAACATGTATTACCTTGCTGATGATGCTTTATGAAGTACAGGTGGTCTGAATTTTTAAGAAACTGCAGCACTCCACCATCTTGCACTTAATATTGTACGATGTAATTTACACAGTGTTCTTCTACAGTGCTATATTTATTCTTAAAACTTAGTGAAGTGGCTGGTATACTTATTTTTACAGAAGGATACAGAACCATTTGTATCCTCCCTATTTTTGAAAAAAAATTGAAATACATTGCTATAAAAATTTAGGGAGAGAAGGTAATGATGTCAGTAACCTAGGCAAAGGATGGGTATGGCAGGTAGCAGTAAAATGCAGTGTTCTTATCTTAACTGGCATATAATAAAGCAGAAGAGAAATTCACGGAATTACCTAGTCCTCAATATTTTATTAAAAGCACCATACCATTTTATCAGATGAATTAATATTAGGTAGCTTTTGTATGCCTAATCCCTTTAGGTGCTTTTTAGCCTCTCTATCATTAATTGACTTCTCAGGAGAATCCTATGGGCTTAGGGTTAATTTTGTTCTCAGCGTATATAGTTCAGGAAATTGAGACTGGAAGAAACACTCTTTGCCCAAAGTCACTTAGCTCTTAGGCAGTCAGACTGAGTTTTGAACCCAGGACTGCTTACTCCAAAGGCTTTCTCCTTCATCATTCTTCCATATATATCAGCAAGGGAGTTAGGAACTGTAAAGTATACGTTATGAATGTGTAAAAACTTGGCAAGATTTGTAGAAAATGGTTTCTTAAACTTTCTTAGTTTTCCATGTTTCTCATTTCCCTGAAGGACTTATCAAATCACAGCACATTTTAACATTTAAAGGGCCTCTGTGTTTGGCTTGCTTACTTATTTATTATGTATGTATGTATGTATGTATGTATGTATGTATGTATGTATGTATTTATTGATTTATTGATTGATTTATTGATTGATTTATTGATTGATTGATTGATTGATTGTACGCGGGCCTCTTACTGTTGTGGCCTCTCCCGCTGCGGAGCACAGGCTCCGGATGCGCAGGCTCAGCGGCCATTGCTCACGGGCCCAGTCGCTCCGCGGCATGTGGGATCTTCCCAGACCGGGGCATGAACCCGTGTCCCGTGCATCGGCAGGCAGACTCTCAACCACTGCGCCACCAGGGAAGCCCTGTGTTTGGCTTTTAAACACCCCAAATTAGGGAAACTGAGGACTATGTCTCCCTTAGTAGTTAGTATTGAGAGACCCTAACCTCAGAGAATTGGGTGGGTGGTGGCAGCTGCTGAACTGTGAGGGAAGGCAGAGTCCCTGGGACTTGTGAGAGGAGAGGAGAGTGTACCAGGGCTTGTCTGGGATTCAGGAATAATTCCAGGATACAGTGTCAGGAAGTCTAGTGAGGATTCTTCCTTGAGAAGACCTTTAATGGACACCAAACTACAGCACTGCTATAGGCAGTCAGTTCAATGTTTTCATTTTGCAAATTTGGGCATAGGTTTCTCAAGATTAAATTTTTATCTCAGAGATTCTTGCATAGGGTGATACTATACAAATTAAAATGAGGGAATGATATTAACACAATTCACAAGTCAGAGCGCAGGGAGAGGACTGGGGCTGGCGGTGAGAACTCAGCCTGAAGGGGGCTAATGTGCCACAGCTAGCCGGAAGGGAGTCCGGGAAAACTCTGGAGCTGCCGAAGAAGCCAGAGACTTTTTCTTCCCTCTTGGTTTCCTGGTGCGCGAGAAGAGGGGATTAAGAGCGCTGCTTAAAGGGGCTCCACAGACGGGCGGGAGTCACGACTGAAAGCGTGGAGCCCAGAGACGGGCGTGGGACTCTGGGGCTGCTGCTGCCGCCGCCGCCAAGAAGCCTGTGTGCGAGCGCAGGTCACTGTCCACACCGCCCTTGCGGGAGCCTGTGCAGCCCGCCACTGCCGGGGTCCCGGGATCCAGGGGCGGCTTCCCTGGGAGAACGCACGGCGCGCCTCGGGCTCGTGCAACGTCACGCCGACCTCTGCCGCTGCAGGCTCGCCCCGCACTCCGTGCCCCTCCCTCCCGCCCGGCCTGAGTGAGCCAGAGTCCCCGAAGAGGCTGCTCCTTTAACCCTGTCCTGTCTGAGCGAAGAACAGACGCCCTCCGGCGACCTACACGCAGAGGCGGGCCCAGATCCAAAGCTGAGACCCAGGAGCTGTGAGAACAAAGAAGAGAAAGGGAAACCTCTCCCAGCAGCCTCAGAAGCAGCGGATTAAAGCTCCACAATCAACTTGATGTACCCTGCATCTGTGGAATACATGAATAGACAACAAATCATCCCAAATTGAGGAGCCAGGAGTCAGTGCTGTGCCTCTGAGGTGGGAGAGCCAACCTCAGGACACTGGTCCACAAGAGACCTCCCAGCTCCACATAATATCAAACGGCGAAAATCTTCCAGAGATCTCCATCTCAACACCAGCACCCAGCTTCACTCAACGACCAGCAAGCTACAGTGCTGGACACCCTATGCCAAACAACTAGCAAGACAGGAAGACAACGCCACCCATTAGCAGAGAGGTGGCCTAAAATCATAAAAAGTCCGCAGACACCCCAAAACACACCACCAGACGTGGACCTGCCCACCAGAAAGACAAGATCCAGCCTCATCCACCAGAACACAGGCACTAGTCCCCTCCACCAGGAAGCCTACACAACCCACTAAACCAACCTTAGCCACTGGGGACAGACACCAAAAACAACGGGAACTACGAACCTGCAGCCTGCAAAAAGGAGACCCCAAACACAGTAACATAAGCAAAATGAGAAGACAGAAAAACACACAGCAGGAGAAGGAGCAAGATAAAAACCCACCAGACCTAACAAATGAAGAGGTAATAGGCAGTCTACCTGAAAAAGAATTCAGAATAATGATGGTAAAGATGATCCAAGATTCTATTTCCCAGATCCAAAATCTTGGAAATAGAATAGACAAAATGCAAGAAACAGTTAGCAAGGACCTAGAAGAACTAAAGATGAATCAAGCATCGATGAAAAACACAATAAATGAAATAAAAAATACTCTAGATGGGATCAATAGCAGAATAACGGAGGCAGAAGAACGGATAAGTGAGGTGGAAGATAAAATAGTGGAAATAACTGCTGCAGAGCAAAATAAAGAAAAAAGAATGAAAAGAACAGAGGACAGTCTCAGAGACCTCTGGGACAACATTAAACGCACCAACATTCGAATTATAGGGGTTCCAGAAGAAGAAGAGAAAAAGAAAGGGACTGAGAAAATATTTGAAGAGATTATAGTTGAAAACTTCCCTAATATGGGAAAGGAAATAGTTAATCAAGTCCAGGAGGCACAGAGAGTCCCATACAGAATAAATCCAAGGAGAAATACGCCAAGACACATATTAATCAAACTGTCAAAAATTAAACACAAAGAAGTCATATTAAAAGCAGCAAGGCAAAAACAACAAGTAACACACAAGGGAATCCCCATCAGGGTAACAGCTGATCTCTCAGCAGAAACTCTACAAGCCAGAAGGGAGTGGCAGGACATAATTAAAGTGATGAAGGAGAAAAACCTGCAACCAAGACTACTCTACCCAGCAAGGATCTCATTCAGATTTGATGGAGAAATTAAAACGTTTACAGACAAGCAAAAGCTGAAAGAGTTCAGCACCACCAAACCAGCTTTACAACAAATGCTAAAGGAACTTCTCTAGGCAAGAAACATAACAGAAGGAAAAGACCTACAATAACGAACCCAAAACAATTAAGAAAATGGGAATAGGAACATACATATCGATAATTACCTTAAATGTAAATGGACTAAATGCTCCCACCAAAAGACACAGATTGGCTGAATGGATACAAAAACAAGACCCATCTATATGCTGTCTACAAGAGACCCACTTCAGACCTAGAGACACATACAGACTGAAAGTAAGGGGATGGAAAAAGATATTCCATGCAAATGGAAACCAAAAGAAAGCTGGAGTAGCAATTCTCATATCAGACAAAATAGACTTTAAAATAAAGACTACTAGAAGAGACAAAGAAGGACACTACATAATGATCAAGGGGTCGATCCAAGAAGAAGATATAACAATTGTAAATATTTATGCACCCAACATAGGAGCACCTCAATACATAAGGCAAATACTAACAGCCATAAAAGGAGAAATCGACAGTAACACAATCATAGTAGGGGACTTTAACACCCCACTTTCACCAATGGACAGATCATCCAAAATGAAAATAAATAAGGAAACACAAGCTTTAAATGATACATTAAACAAGATGGACTTAATTGATATTTATAGGACATTCCATCCAAAAACAACAGAATACACATTTTTCTCAAGTGCTCATGGAACATTCTCCAGGATAGATCATATCTTGGGTCACAAATCAAGCCTTGGTAAATTTAAGAAAATTGAAATTGTATCAAGTATCTTTTCCGACCACAATGCTATGAGACTAGATATCAATTACAGGAAAAGAGCTGTAAAAAATACAAACACATGGAGGCTAAACAATACACTACTTAATAACGAAGTGATCACTGAAGAAATCAAAGAGGAAATTTAAAAATACCTAGAAACAAATGACAATGGAGACACGACGACCCAAAACCTATGGGATGGGCAGGAATTTTACAGATTAAAATATTGGTGTGTGTAAGACTTGACTAAATGCCCAGCTCTATAATTTGACCTAAATAAATTATGTCAGCCTTTCTTTGTCTTTCATGACCTTGACACTTTTGAAGACTTCTTGTCTGTCATTCTTAGAATGTCTCTCAATTTGGATTTGTCTGATGTTTCTCATGATTAGATTGAGGTTGTGCTTTACTGGGAAGGAGGTGATATGCCCTTCTTAGTGTACCACATCTAGGTACATACATCACCAGAATGTATCACTGGTGATGTATCTTGGCTAAGGTAGTGTCTGCCAGATTTCCCTTTGTAATTACTAAATATTTGAGGGAAGATACTTTGAGACTATACAAATATCTTGTTTTTGATTAAACTTTAATTCATTCATTTTAGCATCCATCGATGCATCTTGCATGCAGCAGTTATGACTGTGGTGTTATAATGGTGATTTTCCTATTGTCATCATTCCATCTGTATTTATTAATTAGAATTCTGCTGTAAAGAAGAGTTCTTTCTCTCTGACTCTGTCTCTGTCTTTCTCTGTCTCTCTAAATATATATCTATATATAGATATATGTAGATATACATTTCAGCACTTCCTTACTTTCTGGCATTATAAAATGCTTCAGGCTCAGGTTCATCTTATATTTTCCCTGCCTTATTTCCCTGATTATCAGCCCTGGAATCAATCAGTTTTCCAAGGAACCCTAGTTCCTGTTTTTCGAAAATGGTATTTAGAAACCAGTAATCTAGGTGTTAGGTGTGCTTATTGTTACTGGGATGTCACTGCTTGTAGTCCTTCTCAGTGGATAGATGTAGGAAATACGTGTCTGTATATTAACTCCTGCATACGCATACATCTATTCTGTATCTGTGTGTGTGTGTATATATCTATATATATATCTATATATATTTATTTTTAAAATAGACTAGGTCGATAACCATGAACCCAATCCACTGTAGCCTTCTCCCTTTTCTTAATTTGTAACTCTCCTCTAACTGAGAGAAATCTGGCTCTCACTATCTACACAATATATTTACTTATTTGTTCACCTCTAGTATACAAATAGTTTCAGAATTTCTAATCCATACCCTGAGAGAAACAGATTTGCTACTAAATACATTGTTTGTGTACAGTTCTTTTCGTCTTTAGCATTATTACAGAATTCAGTCAAAATATTGCTTTCCAGAGTTACCTAGATCAGCTTCTAAGTAATTATGTGATTCATTTGTAATATAATTAATTCATCCCAGTCTATATTCTGTCTTTCTTCCCCATATTCTAGTTGATTTTTAAAAACTTTACTTACAATAAAATTCGTCTCTCTGGTGTTCAGTTCTGTGGGTTTGACAAGTGCATGATGTCATATGTCCACCGCCACAGTTCTGTACAGAGCAGTTCCATCATTTCAACAGTACCCTCATGCTGCTTCTTCATAGCCAGCCCCTCCACCCACTCCCCAACCCATGGCTACCCCTGATCTGCTTTCCCTTTCTATAGTTTTGCCTTTTTTGGATTAGGGCAAGTATTTTTTTTACATTTCTTTTTTAGTGACAATGAAACAGAATCAGAAGGATTAAGTGATTTATATTCTTGAACCCAAATTTGGATTGGTGCAAATACTGATTTAAAAAAAAAAAGCAAACAAAACATTCACTTCTTAGTATAATTTGATTGCATTTGTCTCTTTCATTGAATTGCATTATAGCTAAAGAGGACATTGCCAAAACAAGAACACTACCCCTGTAGCTTAAAAAATAGAAAGTTATCATGCTGTTAACTCATACTTAATGACTTTGCCTACCCCTGGAAATCATGGTCTACAGATCATTGCCTTCTCATCCTCTCTTTTTTAGCAAGAGGTATGATAATGATCTGGAATTTATAGGATGGGTTTAGATGCAGGAGTTGAATAGGATTGCTGGAATCCCTCTCTTGAAAAAGTCTAGACTCATACCAGGAGGAGAATATCTAGAGACATAGAATGTTTACTGAAGGAAAATATTTATAAAACCAAAATAAATCTTGGAAATTTGGAAAGAGTCCAACATGAATGTTCCCTATGTCAGTTTCCAAAATATAATGCAAACTTCGGAGTAATCATTACTGGATTTAAGGGATTTGACTTTTTTCAGATACTATTGTGTATTTCTCTGGGGAGCTTAGGTATTTAAAACTACATAGTAGTGATTTCTTAAAACAATGGTTCTATAAAGAATAAAGCTCACAAAAGGAACTTCATTAATGCCATTTTTGTGCTTAGAGACAATCCAGTGTTTTGTTTCCCTTCCCTGCCCCACCTTTTTGTTTTCTTTAGGGAGGATGGACAGCTCTTATGTGGGCATGTTATAAAGGCCGTACTGAAGTGGTTGAGTTGCTTCTTTCTCATGGTGCCAATCCGAGTGTTACTGGTCTGGTAAGCGTTAACAAAAAATCCATCTGTAATGTAAGTGGTAAGTTCTTTTAGGGAATACTTAAGGCTGGTTATGCTTTGGACTTCATAGTGGATAAAAATGACCTAGATCTTACTAAAGATAATAATGCAGAATGTGATTTCAAAACACAATGAGAATTTTTTTCTGAGGCTAAGCTTATTTCTCAGTTTTTATCAACAAAAAGGCAACTCTTAGAGTTTAAATGTTAATTACAACTATACAATATTTCAAAAGGAGATTCTGAAATCCTTAAGTCATCTTACCTGTTTTCTGTGTGTATGTATTCTTAATCTAAACTCTTTTAAAGAAAAGAGACATTTACCAAATACCATGCCACTTTTCTATATTCTTTTTTTTTTTTTTCTGGCCCTCTCCACTGCTAAAACCTTACTCCAAGTCACCTGTATTAGTTTTCTGTGGTTGCTGTAACATCACCACAAACTTGGTGGCTAAAAATAGCAGACTGTACATTCTTATAGGTGGTAATACATGCATTACTATTGTACTTTGCTTGAGACTTGATCCCAGACTGCAGATTAAGAAATTTTTTTATTAATGGGGGGATTCCTTTCACGATGTATATGTATGTCAAATCATTACATGCACTTTAAATGTCTTACAATTTTATTTGTCAGTTATACCTCAGTACAGCTGAAAAAAAGGAAATGGTTTTATTCAAGTTAATGGATGGATTATAAAGAAAGGTTTTATATTCTTATTAGTCTTACCTATTGGTTAGATGATTACATTGTGTGTTGAATCTATAAAAATTGATGTGTTCATAATATATATTTATTTAAGGTTGAGTGCATCTCAGTTCCCAGTTATGTATTATGAGTATTCCATGTGTTTTTAAAGTGGAGAATGGTCTGTAACTTGATTTTGTAAAATACTCCTTTATATTGCTCCCTTTGTTGTTTCCTCTTCTTAGCAAGTGTGTGCTGTAAATACCCACCTAAAAGACTTTGTCTTCCCCTCCCTCCCCTTCCCCCTCCCCGCCCTCCTCCTCCCTCCCCTTCCCCCTCCCTCCCCGCCCTCCCCCTCCCTCCCCCTCCCCCTCCCTCCCCCTCCCTCCCCCCTCCCCCCTCCCTCCCCCTCCCTCCCCCTCCCCCTCCCCGCCCTCCTCCTCCCTCCCCCTCCCCCTCCCCGCCCTCCCCCTCCCCCCTCCCCTCCCTCCCTCCCCCTCCCCCCTCCCCTCCCTCCCTCCCTGTGTACCTACTCACCCACCTGCCTCCCTCCCAGCAGTACAGTGTTTACCCAGTCATCTGGGCAGCAGGGAGAGGCCATGCAGATATAGTGCAACTTTTACTGCAAAATGGTGCTAAAGTCAATTGCTCCGATAAGGTAGGTCAGCAGGATCTTTCCAGGTTCTAGTCCATGTTATGTCCACTCAGTGTGTCTAACTTACAAGGATTTTCATATGATCTCATGCGGCGGCTCTGATGTATCTTATGTTTATATTTATATATTTTATAAAGACACACATCTCATAGGTGGGTTCCTTCTAGGTATTAAATACGTGCTAAGTGTCCTTCCATTGTCTTTTATATCACATTCATCATTCTCAGGAAAATAGATAGGGTTGATTCCCTGTCTTCATTATTTTCTGTTGTAGCTCTTCTTTCTACTGTGGATCCTGTCTGCCTTCTCTGTATTGTTGCCAGATGATCTTTTAAAATTTAAGTCTTGTTCTTTCTCTCTCATATTTAAAATCCTAAAGACATCAATCCCTGTTATGATGTATAAAGATAATCCTTGCCTCCGTCTCTACCCTTTCTCCTGCTCTCTCTACCCCAAACTACCTTTGCTCAACTATCAAATGGTGCAGGTTCCCGAGTCCATCTGTTTTTTTTTTTTTTTTTTTTTTTGCGGTACGCGGGCCTCTCACTGCTGTGGCCTCTCCCGCTGCGGAGCACAGGCTCCGGACGCGCAGGCTCAGCGGCCATGGCTCACGGGCCCAGCCGCTCCGCGGCATGTGGGATCTTCCCGGACCGGGGCACGAACCCGTGTCCCCTGCATCGGCAGGCGGACTCTCAACCACTGCACCACCAGGGAAGCCCTGAGTCCATCTGTTTTTAACCCTCCACATCTTGCAGGTGCTCTTTCACAGAGTGGAGTGCCCTCTCATCCTCGTCTGCTTTAGCTTCTGTTCATCCTTCACACTCAAATCATGTGCCATCAGCTCCAGAAAGCTCCCCAGGATTTTGTTCTATTCATTTTTTTAAATCCTTAATACGCCAAATATTTGATAAATATTTATTTAATTATTTAATTCGTGCTTGCTTTTGGAGAGCTTTGATAGCTTCTGTGGTTTCAGGGCAAAGCCGAGACTTTTCAGTTGGACCGCAGTCTTCCTTCCCAGGTTCACTTCTTGCCATTCGTCTCCATAGACACTAAGCTTTTGGATACAGACAGAAGATTGTCTATCATTCTGTGAACTTTTTTCTTTTATTTCTTTATTTACTTATTTTTGGCTGCGTTGGGTCTTCGTTGCTGCGCGCGGGCTTTCTCCAGTGGTGGCGAGCGGGGGCTACTGTTCGTTGCGGTGCGTGGGCTTCTTATTGTGGTGGCTTCTCTTGTTGCGGAGCACGGGCTCTAGGCGCACGGGCTTCAGTAGTGTGGTACGCAGGCTCCGTAGTTCAGGCGCTACTACTCAGTAGTTGTGGCTTGCGGACTCTAGAGCGCAGGCTCACTAGTTGTGGCGCACGGGCTTAGTTGCTCCGCGGCATGTGGAATCTTCCTGGACCAGGGCTCGAACCCGTGTCCCCTGCATTGGCAGGCGGATTCATAGCCACTGCACCACCAGGGAAGCCCCATTCTGTGAACTTGTATGAATTTCTATGAAGTGCGTGTCTTTGTTTATCCTATTCCCTCTGCTAGGAATGTTATGACCTCCTCTGCCTGATGAACTTCTATTTATTTTCTCAAGGCTTAGTTGAGGTGTTAGCTTCTCTGTTAAGTCTCCTTAGCTTACCCAGTCAACTTAGATGCCCCTTCTTCTGTAGTCAGTATTCACTGTCCATACCTCCATCAGTGCACAAAAGTTCTGTTGGTCAAGGCTGTTATAAAAAGTAGGTATTCATTAAATGTTCATTTCAACCTGCAGTCTCCCATGTAGTTAAATGTCGCTGTGAGTGTTCTTGTGTGTCTTCATTGCCTTATGAATCTCCCCAAAGATAAAGCATTGCTTTTATGGACGATTTACATTCTCTGATGTCTTTTGAATCACGTTCCATCAGAAGGTGCTTTTGAGTGCAGTTTCTAGGCGGACATTTATTTTGTCAGGTACAGAGGCCGATCTGGGGTGGTGGTTAAGAGCACAGACTGAAGCCAGGCTTGTTGGGTTCATGGGTCTTGCTCCACCTCTTAGCAGCTTTGTGACTTCGAGCCTGTAATTAACTTCTCAGGGCCTTGTTTGCTCATCTGTTAAAATGTGATCTTATGATTTGTACTTATTCTTCTGATAAGGATTACACACGTTAACTCGTGTAAACTATTTAGAACTGTATTTGGCACTTGGTTGTTACTATTTCAGACTGTTGGACTTTATATTTCACAAGATATGGGAAGCAAAGAAAGCTTGTTGGGAATTAGGGGCTGTATGACATTATGATGGAAAAATTGTCACTGATTGTAAAAGTTAATTAAAATATATTTCATGCAGTGGTTAATCATCTATTCAGGAGAAATAATATGGGGAAAATATGATTTATCCAGGATTAAAATTATGATTGGTATCAACCATAATCTAAAAATACTCAAAGTATGATTTTTATCGAAATTCATGGTGAGAGCTAGTTTCTTTTAATACACCTTAGGTAATAATTTTAAATTTATTATTTCTTTAATAGTATGGAACCACCCCGTTGGTTTGGGCTGCACGAAAGGGTCATTTGGAATGTGTAAAACATTTATTGGCTATGGGAGCTGATGTTGATCAAGAAGGAGCTGTAAGTATCTTTTCTATTTTAACTGCTGGTAGTAGAGAGATGTTTTTAGTTTTAAGAGAGAGAATACTTTTTCCTTAGTATATACCTAGAAAAATTTCCCTATAGTTTCTAAACGATACTTAGAAAAACAAACATCTTCTGTTATCCTGGTAAATATATTATATTATAGATATTATGTATTACAAATACGTGCTTTTAAGGATTTATTGCTAATGCACATAAATTTTGGGAGGCTAAAACTATATAGAATATCTTTTAGTAATCTTAGTATAAATTAAAATACTCCCCAAATCAAATTGTTTGAATTACTATTGTGGAAAGAGTTTCTATTCTGTTAAAATACCTTTTCTTTAAAATTTTAAAATAATATTATAATTTTTTGATATTTTAATCTGTGACTTGTTTTCTCTAATAGATTTAAAAATATCAAAAATCAGTGGTCAAAACCTATATAGCTTAAAAATTGGTTCAGTATATCTTACAGTCTAGCAGTTATGAATTCCTTATTGAGTACCCGCTATCCACCCAGCCCTGTGCCAGACGTGCTGGGGATACTGGAGAAGCCTATCATATCGCTCTTCTCTTGAGCTTATAAGAATATAGGTAAGGGAGATGACATTTATGCACAAGAAACAATGCAGACTTCTATTAACATAATTATTGTTATTATGTGAGATGGATCATAAAGGATTCTGAGAAGAGTTGCTACCAAATCTCTGGCTGCAATGTAACAAAAGTGAATTCTAAATCATCAAAAGTGACTTCCTGGCATAATACCAACCAGCTCCTCCTATTGTCCATGTTGACAGAAGCTACTAATTGATGACCTTCAAGGGGTATATAATATTTTAGTGGTGTGCAGAGATAGAGCATGATTCTTACCCAGCCATGGAAGTCATACCTTTCACTTGCCTCCTTTCTGGACAGTTTATCAAGTGGATGAGTGGCTTGTCTCTGTGATTATTGACTGCTGAGGAATCTGAAAAGGCTGTGTTATTTTAATATTGAGAGAATTATGGCTTAGCTCTGGGGGCTGATATAATAACTGAACTATTTCTATAAGGAAATTGCATGGTATCTCAAACTAGATCAAAATCTCAAGAATAAGTTTTAGTATTTCTTTTGTAATGAGTCAGATTCTTCTATTATGTGATTTTGTTATAAATTAAATGTGCAGTTTTTAAAAGAACCACTAAAAATGAGACAGTTTTGAAAATGTGGTTTCTAGATCACTGTGGAAAACAGAGGAATATGTTATACTTTTATTGAAATATTCTATAGCTTATTAATTCATTGTTTTACTTCAGTTTTTCATACAGATTTTATTATAGACAATTCTTTGAAGTCTGATTGATTCTTACTTTGGATTATTTAACTTAGAATGTGTTTAATTTTGAATCATCCTGTCAGCTATTTTATATGTCAATACTTTAGTGAGAGGGTTTGTTCATTGTAAATGACTCCAATTTTGGATTATCATTTAAAGAATTGAATGTTGTAACAGTCCTATTGACCAAAGAGAATTAATGCATCTTCAAAAATGGAAAATATGCTACTGGCCACTTTTGGTCTGTTTCTGGTTATTTATATTGGCATTTTATTATCAGAAATAACTGTTAATAATAGGCCACCTATTTGAAAACATCAGTTTTTTGACTATAGAATAAATTATATGTTTTCTGAAAGTACTAATTTCTTGGGCATTGTTTGATTTGTAGAATTCAATGACTGCACTTATTGTGGCAGTGAAAGGAGGCTACACACAGTCAGTAAAAGAAATTTTGAAGAGGAATCCAAATGTAAATTTAACCGATAAGGATGGAAATACAGCTTTGATGATTGCATCAAAGGAGGGACATACAGAAATTGTACAGGATCTACTTGATGCTGGAACGTATGTAAACATACCTGATAGGGTAAGTTATCTATTTAGAATTTGTCTTTCAGTGGTGACCTTGATGGAAGGCTACCTTAACTTCTCACCACCTTTCAAGATTCTTCCTGTATGACATACATTTAAGATGTTTTATTTCTGCCTTTAGAACTAATAAGTTAAAACCTGTCCAATCTTTGTGAAGGGTGTTCTTTTAAATTTTTCAGAAATAATGCTGTTATTGAAAATGTGATCTTGAAACCATCCTAACTATATAGGTGTTGTTCATGGCTGGTGTTATTCATTGTTCCAAGGCTTCAGGTCTCCCACCCTCACACCTAGAATTTTCAGATTGGTGTCTCTTGCTCTCACCTCTTCTCGGAAGTCTACAGTTGTCTGTCCAACTCCACTTGAACCGTCCACTTGAATGTCTAATGGGCTTCTTAACTTACAGCAAAACAGGTGTCTTGTTTGTTTCATCCCACACCTGCTTTTCCCTCAGTCTTCTCTCTCTCAGTAAGTGGTACCAGCATCTATATATCCTGTTGTTAAAGCACCAAATCCGACACGTTAGTCCTGATTTCTCAAGACTACCCAAGCCAAAGTAGCTACCCAGTCACTTTCTATCACATCACTATATTTTATTTGCATTAAATTTATCTGATTTCTTATTTGTGTTTATTGTATGTTGTCTGTTAGTCTCCTCTAGGCTATAAATTCTCTCAGAGCTGGGACCTTGTCTGTCTTATTTCCTAGTGCCTAGAACAGTGCATGGCACATCGTAAGCAATGAAATATTTATAACCTTTTATTAATTTACTAGTCTGAACCCACATTAATGCTAATATTCTCAACTAAAATGTGTCTGCCATGGGTTTATTTACACTTTTAATGTAGTAGTTAAGGTACTACATCATGGTGCTAGACTTAATAATCCTCGAGGACCTGCATCTTGATATAGAGCCCACTGGGGCCCACTTAGGATTGAGATGAGCTGTAGCTCATGGAATCACCCAACCCAAACTCATACAACTGATTTGTAATTTAGCAGTTAAAAAAAAAGGCCATTTACAGTGTTTGAACTAGGGGAAGATATAATTAATAATGATTATTGCTTGGTGGATATAATTTCAGGGCAGAGATGTCCCTATGAGGTAGTGAACTTCATCTAAGCCTTGTACTGGGGAGTGAGTCGGTCTTGTGCACTGTTGGCCTGTAATGCCAAATTGATA
Organism: Hyperoodon ampullatus; assembly: GCF_949752795.1. Classification (NCBI taxonomy): domain Eukaryota; kingdom Metazoa; phylum Chordata; class Mammalia; order Artiodactyla; family Ziphiidae; genus Hyperoodon; species Hyperoodon ampullatus. The sequence continues at coordinate 82,694,543 of NC_136928.1, forward strand.
GACTACAGATGCTGTTCTGGGAACCAACCTTCGCCCTTAAGTAAATGTGGTTATAAACCCACAGATGGCTCTAGCTTTATAACTCCCTTCTTTTTAGAATCCATGGCTTTTGTCATATAGCATTATTCCAAGGGACTTGTATTATGTAATTTCCAAATATTCATCTGGTTCATTGACAGCCACTGTGTCATTTTATTTAATATACATCTGTAATGGGAGGTTACCTTCAAATAGAATGGCTTATTCTTCTGGGTGACGTATCTTTCTAAACTTTTGTCCTGGAATTTCAGGTATGAATGTTCTCATTTTGAGGTATAAAGTCTTCTGTCCCTTATTCTGAAGGCTATTAGTATCAGGTATTAATATTAGTTAACTTTCCGTTATTTAGAGATAATTTTTTCCAAGAAATTTTCAGAAAAAATCTGTTAAATTAATACATGGCTAATTTTAACTTCAAAACAGTGTTTTTTTGTTCCATCATCAATTCACCTTGTTTTTTTTTTTTTGTCTTTTTAGAGTGGAGATACTGTTTTAATTGGCGCCGTCAGAGGTGGTCATGTGGAAATTGTTCGAGCACTTCTTCAAAAATACGCTGATATAGACATTAGAGGACAGGTGTGTGTGATTACAGGGCTGTTGTTATCTTAGTATAATTGTAGACATTAGAGGACAGGGGTGTGTGATTACAGGGCTGTTGTTATCTTAGTATAATTGTTTGTATATGTTGGCTGATCATAATGTCATTCTTCCAGTTTTCCTATGGAGACAAACATATAAATCCTAGTACGTTTAATGGATGCCTGTATTATTAAGTTTCACTGCCATTATTATGAAATTTCTGTATTGATGTCAAGTTAGATTTAGATAGAAGTAAAGCATAAAGAAGTTCATTTTTTCAAATACACCTCCCTTACTAATGTCTAAAGAGATTCAGTTCTGACATGAGTAGTTTATGATACTGAGACAGTTGGTGGCACTTTGAGTGTGTGTGACTTATTTTCTTTAGTATGCTTCCTCTGTTTTGTCTTCTTCATCCATATATTGTCCTTCTATTCCTGTTGTTTCATCTTTCTTCTCCTTTTTCCCCATTTGCTAGCCTTTCCCAGGACCACTTGGTAGTGCCTGTGGATTTGGCTTAAGGCAGTCATAGCTCACAGAGCTGTAAAGGTTATTTATTTTAGAGAAAAGCTTCCCTAAAGTTGAGAATTTATCCAATCTGTCAAGAGCTTTAGATTAAAAAAAATCTGTACTGAACAGCCTGTTTTGTGGTTGGAGAGTCTACATTTCTGCTCAGTTTTTTACCTTGTATTTAGCTTGTATCCAAATCCACTTTTGAATCAAACTGATAAATATTATGCCAAATGCCATGAGGGTCTTAACATGGGTCCCTTGCCTGAAGAAACATGTGTTTTAGTTAGGAAGGTTTTAGTTTGTTTTGTTTATATTTATTCTTATGTTTTTATGTAAACATAAAAAGTGATGCCACTTTTGGTATAAGATAGTATATGATTGCCTAGTGAAAGGTTCAAATGTAAGAGTCTTGAGGTGGGGAAAGCGGGCATTAAGGAGAGCTTTTAAGGGAAGGTAGAATTTGAGCTAAGGTTAAAAGGTGGGTTAGATAGGGAGAGAAAAGGTAGGCTCGGTAGTTCAGGCAAGGATAGTGGAATAATGGGATGAGAAAATTTAGGAAGAAGGGAAAGTGAAAGACTGTATTCCTTAGTTGGTGAATAAATCAGGTTGTCAGCGGGATGGCGGGGAGGGTGGGATGGGAGATAGAGAAATAGAATGTAGTGGGATGTAGTGCCAGAGAGGCCGGAAACTAGTGTACAGTGTTGAGAAGGGAACTGCACTGGGGAAATCTTGGTGTAGGAAAATTAACGTGGCAGCGGCAGAGAGTCATTCACTGTCTTTTGGGACAAAATCATATTTTCACTAAAAGTTGGTGACTGGATCACCTGTTTAGACTTTTACCGATCTCCTTTGTGTCTGTCAATTTTGTTTTCCTATGTTTTAGTCAGTTTTTCTGTTCTCTACCTCTGCATTCAAAGTCCACGTGGATCTGTTTTTGGTTTTTGAACTAGATAGGATTTTAAAGGATCTGATGAAGATCAGTGTATAGGTGCAGTGTAGAGATTAAGAAAGCTAAACACGGTAAAAAAAAACAGTTCACAGTATGTTTATGTAGTACACTCTTATGCATTATCTTTTGAAAAGATTGGGCAGATGAAAAGCCAAGAGCCAAAAGTCAGAATATTTATGTGACTTATCACAGGATACAGAGCTCAGGTACTGATGACTTCCAACACAGTGCAGGGTCCTGAAACCTGTTCGCTTTCCAAAAGCATAGCTTCCCTTATGAACTACGTGGGGTTGCTGCTTTCTCAGTCAAGAAATATTAAGTTTTCTTAGGCTTCTTTCATAAAGAATTTCTCACAGGTAAATGCAAGATAGAATAAGGATTAATGTTATTTTCCACCATGCTGCTTCTTGGTAAGATATATTAATGTTTTAATAGAAATGTTAATAATGTTTTATATTTACAAATAGAAGTTTTTAATATTATATCTTATATGAAGTGATTGTTGATTTTTTTATTATGCAGGACAATAAAACTGCTTTATATTGGGCTGTTGAGAAAGGAAATGCAACAATGGTGAGAGATATCTTACAGTGCAATCCTGACACTGAAATATGCACAAAGGTATGAACGACATTTCTATTCTCTTAGCAATGCCTAGTGCTGAATGTTAGTACTGCTTATTCTTTTCAATTTTTTACAGTTGTTTGATATTAGAATTATACTGATTTAACTGGAAATGTTCTGTTTTAAATTAAGGAGTAAGTTTATAACCTTTCAGGAGTTGTGTGTTCACAGCAAAATGCAGTGTGTAATTTATTTTAATTATTATTTAATTTATTTTAATCAGAAAATACAGTATCAGCTCTTCATAAATTGTGGACAGATCATTTCCCCAGAATTATTTTATGCTCCTGTTGTTTGGAATGCAGAACACATTTCCTTTTAAAAGATCATTGTGTGTGGTTATTGGTTCCCCAAACCAACCACTTTTAGTCTATTTTACTCAAATCATGTGAAAAGTATAAAACTGTATAAGACTTCACTGATTATATTTGGCTTTACATGTAATAGTTGTCCATGGGGAAAATATATTTGGAGTTCTGGATTGAAATGGCAGGAATGAATAAAGCAAACTTACGGAATCACCCGTAAGACAATCCTATTTCATCCGTTAGAGATTTGGAGCAGCATCTTCTAAACCAGTGATGGTAACCTCAGTGCCCTGGGGCAGAGCTTTTCCTGGGATACCTTCTGCTTTGCAGGTGGTGGCTCCTTGGAATCTTGTTTCTTTTTCTTTTAGACCTTTGTGTCAGCTACTGTGACCACACGTGGCTTCTGACCAGATTTTGCTTTTTCCTAATTCAGTGCTGAACTGTGGTCTCTTCTTATTTCTATTAATTTGATTTTGAAAGCAATTGTTAACTCCTTTGAGGTTTCCCAAAGGCATACTGCTTGTATCAGATTGTTTCCCTGTTATACACAGGTCCTTAGATGCACAGAGGCGCTGGTAAAAACATCTGACAAATCTAGATGCTGGCTTGCCTGGACATTGACAGGCTGGGTAGTGGGTTGCTTGGGTGAGGTGGTCAGAATGGGAAGCAGCCTCTGGAGGAGGTGCCCCAGGTGTCAGCGGTGGGCCTGGGGAAAGACAGTTAGTGGTGAGGGACAGAAGCGGCTGGTAAGGAGTGGGGCACATCTCTTGCTCTGCTGAGTGATATAAAAGTATTTTGATACAAGTGATTGGTTGTGAAAGGAAAAGCACTTGTTAGTTTTTCCAACTATGTTTTCTTGAGAACATTTTCAATATAGACTGGTCAGATATTTGAATTCTTGACATGTGTGTTTATGTGACTTTAAAGATTTAGGAGTAAAGGTATTAATCTGGCAAACTTTCTTATCTGTGCCCACAGGATGGTGAAACACCTCTTATAAAGGCTACTAAGATGAGAAATATAGAAGTAGTAGAACTGCTGCTGGATAAAGGAGCTAAAGTATCTGCCATAGATAAGGTAAAAACATCCGTGTAGAGAGCAGTTTTTTTTGAGGGCTGTAGGTGGACTGACTGTATATCCGGTGGGTTTAATGGGGGTCTAATTTTATTTTGTGGAGGGAGAGCTTACTTGCTGGGGCTATTTGTGTGGGATTTGGATGCTGTGAGATCTTCTTGGCTGTTCTGAGAGCATGCTGAGGAGTGGGCGGGCTCAGTATGCAGCAAAGCACCTGCTTCAGAGGTTCCCTCTATGGCTCAGATCAGTTATGGGGAGCTGCATTGACCACCATGCAAGGAGGATGTCATCAGGTGTGGAGCTTGTTCAGAGAAACAGGAGGAAAGAATCCAAAAGGGGCTGGAGAAGATAGACTCTCAAAGGAGACTAGCATTCATGTTCACCAGCAGGAGAGATGTTCTGCCATGTGTCCTTGCCTTAATTCTTTTAGAGGAATGTTCGTATTTTCCAGAATAAATTTAACTCTAAATTGCTTAATACTTCATATAGAATTGATTCCTGGTTTTAGTTTGTCTACATTTTAAGCAGGTTTCTTTCTCTACTTCAAATTGATTTCCTCACAAAAAAGAAGTGAATTGATTTATGTATGAACTAAGAAATATAAATTTTTCCCTCTGAATATATAATATGATTTGGGCTCTCCTAATCCATAATAGATTGAAGTTTATCTTTTTATTTTTCATGAGGCAATTAAACAAAAAACACAGAATTTATATATATTTGCCTTTTATTTTATCAAGAAGCTTTATTAAAAAAAAACAAAAAAGCCTCCCACCTATTATTACCATATTAATGTATTTATATATGGTATATATGTTAATATATATTAGTACCATATTAATATAAAAGAAAGAAAATATAAAGAAAAATTTTAATCTTAAAAGTTAGGGCATAAAGTGAAAGAGAAGTTGTTGAAATTGAATATACTTAACTTTTCTCATTCTGCTGTTGACTACTCTCTGGCACTGGTCCCCTAATTTGCAAAAGGGAACCACTGGACTACGTGCCCTTTAAGGTTCCCTGTCTCGGACCCTGTTGTGTGTGCTTTGTCTTGAGTCAGCACATACTTGCTGAGAAGCACACATGATACCTGGGATGTTCTTGGAGTGAATGTGCATTTATTCACACATACTTACAAAGGATGGATAAGGTGCTGTCCTGCTCAGATTTGGAATACAAACTTGTAAAAGTCTTGAACCTGGCTCTTCATAAAGGATTACATAAATAAAAATTTAAGAATAAAGATTAATGTTATTTTTACCTGGCCCATCACCAATCTCTGTTTATCTTTAGCATAAACAGGCAGAGTGTGTTGATGTCTTCTCTGCATTTTCAGAAATTTTGTGTCTGGCTGAAATGCCACTGATGATATTTCTTCCTTCTCACATGTTTGGGGATAAGAAATGGAGTTCAGGTGGAGAAATAAGATGATGAAATTCAGTTTAGATGTGTTTAGTTTGAAGGCTGAGACGTTCAGGAGGCCGTGACCGATAGGGCTTGAATTTGGGCAAGAAATCAAGGCTGGTGATAGGAATTTCACAGTTAGTTACCAAGAGATGAGAGCTGCATGGGAGTGACTGAGATCATCAGTTTGGAAGAAAGATGAAAGCTGAGGTCAAACTTTCCTTACAGCGTGTGTCACATTCTAGTTTGTTTTATGATTGTGCGTGTTTATCCAATCTCCTCCTGTTACATTGTAACTTAGTTAAGGCCATGGACTGTTTTGTCTCTCATCTCCATATCCCCCAAAGTATCCAGCTCAGTGCCTTACTATATAGTGAGCTCAATATGTAGCTATTGTGCCATATTTAGAATGTAGGAAGGGAATCTAGAAAAGGAAGAAGTGGACCTGAGGCAGAAGAGGAGATTCAAAATCACGATCAGGTTGTGCTATAGAAGCCACAGGAAGTGAGTGGGTGAGAACTGAGAATTTCATTTGTCAACTTGTGGGTCATTGTCTTTAAGAGAGATGTTTGAAGTAAAACGTGGAGAACACCTTGCGGACTGAATTTGTTTTTTTTTTACATATTAGTTTTCTTTCCTTAGTGTTGGATGCGAATACTAATATGATGGAGATTCTAATAAGGGAAGAAGGCAGGTTGATGTTAGGGAGCCATGAAAGCTGAGGAGAACGGAAGAAGTTGTAGTAGCCAGAGAAGGGTGGATTCAACATAGAGGACTCCGAGGAAGAGAATGTAGGGAACTAACATAATGGTGACAGAGGGCGTGGGGAAGGACGAGGTCGCCCGTGCTATTGGAATATCAGCACGGATTGGGAAGCTTTCTAGACAAATGGAGACCACGTTGATAAATAGAATATAAATTAGTTGAGGAAGGTGGTTGACACCTGTGGACAGTAAGTATCTGGATGATAGATGGTTACTAACCTGTGATGGAGGTGGATCCAGGGCCTGGGAGGAGCCACAAGGAAAAAGCCTGTTGCTTGTCCTCTTTGGTTCTAGAAGGCTGTGGGAGAAATAATACCTGAGAAAAGCTAGGGAAGGAACTAGAGAAAGAAATTGTGGGGAGGATACGGAGATAAAAATTCATATTATTTATACATTCTATATGAAAAATATGAAAAGTTCGGATTTTCTGTTATTTTATAGAAACATGAAAATTGTTACTCTGTAATATACTGTATGTAAGAAATGTGAAAGTTCAAGTTTCCTGCCACTGTTTTACAGAAAGGAGACACTCCTTTGCATATTGCTATTCGTGGGAGGAGTCGGAAACTGGCAGAACTTCTTTTAAGAAATCCCAAAGATGGACGGTTACTTTATAGGCCCAACAAAGCAGGCGAGACTCCCTACAACATTGACTGTAGCCATCAGAAAAGTATTTTAACTCAGATATTTGGAGCCAGTAAGTATTGGGTTTTGTACCTAACTGGGCTTTTAAGAAATGAATGTCTATGAAAAAATTAAGAGACTTCCAGCAGTTCTGCATTTCTCACTTAACTGAAGATTATCAAAGTTAAGAAAGTTATTACTTTACTGTAGAAAAATAACTTTTCCCTGTCTAAAGCTGTTTTGCATTATATTGTAGCATTCACATTAAGTACATTCAGAGTCAACAATCAGCTTTTAAGACTTCTAGAAATCTAGCCTGCTTTTCTAAAACTCTCTCCCCCCTGTTATTCTCTCAGGTATACTTTGTGCTTCTATCAAAATGCACTGTTTTCAGAGTGTGGCTCTCTGCCTTTGCTTGTGCTGTGTCCTCTCCATCCCCATGAATGTTCCTGTTAAAATCGTCTCTCTCCAAGGCTGGAGTCAGTTTTCTCGTTCTCAGTGACGTTTTAACTGATCTGCCTAACCGGATACAATTTTTGTCTCATTTGAATAATTAAGCATTTGTGTTTATATTTCCTTTTTTAATACTTATTACATATGGCCTTTTATTTTGTTTCTTTTAAAATTTTCTCCCTTATTTCTTTTAGAATTTTCTCCCTTCCAGATTCCAAGTTATTCAGGGCAGGGATTCTTTCCTCTTATCTTGTATTCCTCCATAACATCTAGCACATAATGCCTTGAATGTTGTACTAAAATAGTTTTTGCTTGTAAAGGACACACATGAGAATGTAATCATTCACATGTGGTCTTTTGAAATACGGAACAGTTTTCTACTAGAGTTAAAAAAGAGACATGTTAGTCCCAGAAACCAACAGGAGATAGTAGAATCCTGCCACCTTCCAGTTTAGCTGTTTACTTGCATAAGCAAGTATGATTCTGTTCAACATTATGAGTTGTATTTTAAAATATTTTTTTTCTGGGCTTCCCTGGTGGCGCGGTTGTTGAGAGTCTGCCTGCCGATGCAGGGGACATGGGTTCGAGCCCCAGTCCGGGAAGATCCCACATGCCGCGGAGTGGCTGGGCCCGTGAGCCATGGCCACTGAGCCTGTGCCTCTGGAGCCTGTGCTCCACAACGGGAGAGGCCACAACAGAGGCCCACATACAGCAAAAAAATATATATATATATTTTTTTCTGTTGATAATCACACATTAACTTTTAAGGATTAAAACACGAATACAGTAGAAAGTGCAAATTTCCCATTGTCCTGTATCTCCTAATTTGTAATTGTTTGAATGACTGGCCAAGATTTTCTTTATATTTCTAAAAATGTTTTATACTATGTATATAGCCTTAAAAAACTTGAGATACTATAATATAAAAGTTTTAAATAATGAACTATACCATATTTTAATTGTTGCATAATCTTTCATTCTAAGTTCTAATAGTACATTCAGTTCTTTATTGATGAATATTTGGCTTGTTTTGCTGTTAAAAGCTAGTGCTGAAGTGAACATCTTTTTTGTATGTATATCCGTTAACTCTTATTTTTAGGATTATTTTCTTGGAATAAACTCCCAGAAGTAGAGTTGGCAAGTCAGTGGATGTTCAGTTTTGATAGACTTTCCAAAATGGTTGTAACAATTTCTCCTTCCTTAGACCGTGTACGATAGTGCAGTTTCCTGCAACCTTGCTAAAACTGGATATTTCCAGCTTTCTTAAGCTTTCTAATTAGATCAATAAGAAAGCATTTCATTTTAATTTGCATTGTAAAATTATTAGTGAGATTGAGATCTTTTAATATGTTCATAGGCTATTTGCATTTTTGCTATTTTCCTCTTTGTATCCTTTGCTGTCTTTTTTCTTGAGTTTTTAAAATTATTTAAAAATTGATTTTTGTGTCTTTAAGGATATTGATCCTGGATCCAGCCTATATATTGTATCTCTCTCCCGTGCTTATTCTTTGTTTATGGTGATGGGGTTTTTTTAATTCCCCATCCAAAAGTTATATAAATTTGTAGTTTACTTGTTGGTCTTTTCCTGCAGTTCTGGCTTTAGTATTATATTGAGAAAGAAAGGGCTTTTCCACACAAAGATTTTTATAGTTTTTTCTCTTATATTTTCTTCTAGTGCTTTTATAGTTTTACTCTTTACATTTAATTTTTTAATGTTTCAGAAACTTATTTTTGTTAAAATATGAGATGCAGAGTTTTAATTTTATTTAAAAAAATGGATGGCTTGCTTCTCCCAACACCACTTACTAATTCATCCTTTCCCCACTGATTTGAAATGCCACATGTCAATATCCTGTGTGAGTTCTGTGATGTTGTAATTATTGTAGCTTTAGAATGTATTTTGATTCTTCTCCAAAGACAGCTACTTTTTGGTAGTCTTTAAATTATTCTTCCTAGCTATTTTTACATGTTCTTCTTGCTTTTCAGCTTTTCAAAATACTCTCGTGGAATATTATTATTGGAATTGCCTTCAAGTGGTAGATTAATTTGGGGGAGAATTGCTCTTTTTAAGTCATTGAACCTTTCTGCCTGGAACCATAGAATGTCTCTTTTTCTCTGGTTATCTATTATGATTTTCACTAACATAGCCTTTATATAGGTATTATACATATTAAAATGATTCTGAAGAACTAGTTACTGTTTTAATCATCTTATCAATTCTAAAATGTACTTTACTCCACATTTTAGCATCCCTGAAGTTGGAATATGTCTTATAATTGATGGGTAAGAAAGCATCGTGTCATACTTGGCAGCACTTTTTCTTTCTTAGTCGTACATAATAATGATGCATCTTATAATTAGTAGGTATCTTAAGTTCTATGAAATATGGTATTAACTTAAGCACCTCTGAACCTATTTTTACACAGGTCTAACCATTTAAAATAAGTGTTTTTCCTCAATTAAGTAAACAATTAATAAATGAAAATTGATGCTCATTTTTAATAGTAATGTCTTTAATGCAAGGATATGATGTGTTTATAATTACAGGACACTTGTCTCCTACGGAAACAGATGGTGACATGCTTGGTTATGATTTGTATAGCAGTGCCCTGGCAGATATTCTCAGTGAACCTACCATGCAGCCGCCCATTTGTGTGGGGCTGTATGCACAGTGGGGAAGTGGGAAATCCTTCTTGCTCAAGAAACTAGAAGGTATGTTTGTAAAAAGTCTGCATATATAACAAAGTTTTCTCTTGTGTATTTTTTTTTTAAGTAAAGAAGAATAGAGTTTGTTTTTTTAAAACATCTTTATTGGAGTATAATTGCTTTACAATGGTGTGTTAGTTTGTGCTTTATAACAAAGTGAATCAGTTATACATATGTTATACGTATACATATCAGTTATACATATACATATCTCTTCCCTCTTGCATCTCCCTCCCTCCCACCGTCCCTATCCCACTCCTCTAGGTGGTCACAAAGCACCAAGCTGATCTCCCTGTGCTATGTGGCTGCTTCCCGCTAGCTATCTGTTTTATGTTTGGTAGTGTATATATGTCCATGCCACTCTCTCACTTCGTCCCAGCTTACCCTTACCCCTCCCCATATCCTCAAGTCCATTCTCTAGTAGGTCTGTGTCTTTATTCCCGTCTTGCCCCTAGGTTCTTCATGACCTTTTTTTTTTTCTTTCTTAGATTCCATATATATGTGTTAGCATACGGTATTTGTTTTTCTCTTTCTGACTTACTTCACTCTGTATTACAGAGTCTAGGTCCACCCACCTCACTACAAATAACTCAATTTCGTTTCTATGGCTGAGTAATATTCCATTGTATATATGTGCCACATCTTCTTTATCCATTCATCTGTTGATGGACACTTAGGTTGCTTCCGTGTCCTGGCTATTGTAAATAGAGCTGCAGTGAACATTTTGGTACATGACTCTTCTTGAATTATGGTTTTCTGAGGGTATGTGCCCAGTAGTGGGATTGCTGGGTTGTATGGTAGAATAGAGTTTTATGTATGGGTATGTGGTTGATCCTCCACACCGTTATTTGAGTTCTCTTTCTAAAACAGAGATCCAGCTGTGTTATAGCATACTTAAAACCGCTTCGTAGCACATTCCCTGCGAGTGCAGTTTATAACCGTCCTACCCAGGCCCTTCACAGACTGTCAGTTTGCGTGAGCACCCCTGCCGGGACTGCCCCCTGTGTGTGCTCAGGGCTGTAGGCGTAGGGGCTCTCTGCGCCCCCGCGAGCCCACTAGACCCTTCCTGAGTGGCCTCCTCTACTAGGAGCTTCCTGGACAGGTCCCCCACCTCCCCCAGCTAAGCCCCACTCCTTTTGTTTGGCAAAATCTCACTCGTTCTTCAAGGACAGGTGTCAGTATTGCCCGTAAAATTCTTGCTAAGTTTTGTAGTAAGAATGCCTTGTTTAGCGCTCATCTGGACTGAGCACACACCTTTAAGAGCAATGATCCTCAAATGTAATTGGAGGGAGAAGGGGTGAGGAGGAGCGGAGAGGAATGGTGGTGCTAGCTAGGTATAATAGTTTGAAGACACATAATAGAGTAATAGTTTTTAGTTTTATATCTGGAAACAGTACCTTGTTGATTGTGTGATACAAACCACAAGAATAAATATCAACAAAATCTTGACAGATGGGAATATATGAAAGAGGATTTTGTGCATTTTCAGTAGGAAGCAAGAGAGTGGGTAGGTCAAGGGTCAAGGGTAGAGGTACCCCTAGGGAATGAGATTCTTATCAGAAGAGAACATTGGTTAAAATGGTTAAGTAGCAGCATTCTATCTAGGGACTTGGTAAATGCTCAGTAAGTGTTTATATTGAAAATGTGAAATTTTCAAAATGTTTGAAGTTGTATTTCTTAAATAAAACAGAAATAATGTTTTCATATTAATGTCTCTTTCAGATGAAATGAAAACCTTTGCAGGACAACAGATTGAACCTCTTTTTCAGTTTTCATGGCTTATAGTGTTTCTGACCCTGCTCCTTTGTGGAGGGCTTGGTTTACTGTTTGCTTTTACGATTGACCCAAATCTTGGAATAGCGGTGTCACTGAGCTTCTTGGCTCTCTTATATATATTTTTTAGTAAGTCTTTGCCTTTTGTCTTTTTCAAAAATGTAGAGAATGTCAAAACTCATTGTTTTACTTAAAATTGTATCTATATCTTTCTCCTAAAGTCTGTAAGAGGTTTTCATAATTAGGTGAGAAAATTGATTTTTTGCTATTTTGTAAGTTGGCCTAGAGGAACATTGTCCCCAGCCTGGCTGGTACAGCTTTAAAAACTAGTGCATTATTTGTTAATATTGAAGCAGAACTTTAATTTATTATACTTTCCCCTTTATATGTTAATTAATTATTTATATTTAAATCATTTTTGAAAATAAGTTTTTATAGCTGTCATGACGTGCTCTTGATCATTTTGACCATGACTGTAATTTTTATTTTATCTAAAAGCAAAGTAATAAATATATATAATCCCTGTTCTTGGGAGTGTCTTCAGTTGCAAGAAAGGAAATAGATTTACCTTTGGAGGAACTACTGGTAACCTCAGCATTTGCAAGTAGTGATAAAACCAGTCTTTTACGTTTGAATCTGAACTAAGGGTTATGTTTCTGTTTAAGGCATTATCTTTCTGATTGTGTTTCTTATGTCATATTTTAGTCAGCTTACTTTCCATTTTTCACATAGCTGATGTATGTTGGGGGAGGTTAATTAATTGAGGAATTCTTTGAGGAGTAGTTAGGAAATGGAATGGGACCATGAAAATTATGTAAGTCTACCCGTTACTACTTGATACTTGACTGTTTGGAGAAAAGAGGCTGCTTGACTAATGATTGTTCTGGATAATTTTGTTTTAAACCGTGAATTTCAGTTGTCGTTTACTTTGGTGGACGAAGGGAAGGAGAGAATTGGAATTGGGCCTGGGTCCTCAGTACTAGATTGGCAAGACATATTGGGTATTTGGAGCTCCTCCTCAAATTGATGTTTGTGAATCCGCCTGAATTGCCAGAGCAAACCACTAAAGCTTTACCTGTGAGGTGAGTTGGTCCCCTTGTCAGAAGTAACTTTTAATAAGATGAAGCAAGTAAAAGTTTATAATGCATCATTTCTCAGTGTATATTCCAAAAAAACATTGGTCCCTTAAACTTTTTAATGTGAGAAATAAAGCAAACAAATACTCCCTGGTCAAATCTGTGTGGGAAACACTTCATATTATAGCTCCCTCTTGTACATTAAAGGATCAGAGACACCTTTTCATAAAGAAATCAATTTAACTTTGATTTACCAAATTTTATTTGAGCATAAACCCATGTTCCCCCCTTATGACACCTGTTATCATCCTTTGGACAAATTTGAAAAGAGTGCTGGTCTATTTGAAAAGAGTGAAAGGAGTCTTGGCATCTCTTTACATCAGGGTGTAACTTCGGCAACTCAGCTTGTGCTCCGAGCTGCTTTTTCCTCACCTGTGGAAATATATTTACCCACTCCTCTAAAATTATTTTTAATATCAAATAGGAAATGTATGAGAAAACAGTTCAGAAAAGATGGGAAACATGTAAGTCAAAGGGTAAAGGAAAGCTAGAGGGCTCCAGAGGAAAGTAAAATGAAATTAAAAAAAAGTTTAGAGAACTGAAAGCAAAAGGAATTTGATAGAAATTAGTAAAATAATTAGTAATAATTAGTTAAATATGCACTAAAAGATTAAGAATTTAAAAATTATTATAAGATAAAATATGTTTAAGTTATGCTGAAAGTAAATAGGCCAAACCAGATAAGACATCAAAACTATAATATAAGAGAGAAAGATAAAAATAAAAGCTTACAAGTAATTGGCATATAGGAGTATTAAAAAAAGGATTTAAAATGAGAAGTTAAAATGAAAAGTGTAAAAAGAAAACATGCAAAGTGTAATAAAAGAATTGGAGAAGATATTTTTACATAAAATAGAAACACTTTAAATTAATGAGATGGTATTTTTTTTAAAAATGAGAACAATTAAAATAGCTCGCATATACATAGTACAATGTGATCCTAGATTGTATTTTGAAAGCAGTGCCTATCTACAGGATTGAGATGAGAGTTTAGTTTAGGGGTAGAAGGGAGGAAAGGAACTAATGCAGAAATAATATCCATTCAGAGACTCAAAATACAAATAATTCAGCTACTTTGCAGAACAACTGTGAAATGAATATTTTATAGCTTCTTTCTAAATCCCTGGTAGATGTTTAAGCTATAAATAAAACATTCTAAAGCTTGAGTTTTTAAATGGCATTCAATTCTTAATTACTATAATATTTTCTCAAGGTTTTAATCTCTTCAGTTGGTGCTTAGAAAACTTTCTTTGTGCAGCATTTTTTGGCTGATATGGGGTGTCACCTTTTTTTTTTGCGGTACGCGGGCCTCTCACTGTTGTGGCCTCTCCCGTTGCGGAGCACAGGCTCCGGATGCGCAGGCTTAGCGGCCACGGCTCACGGGCCCAGCCGCTCCGCAGCATGTGGGATCCTCCCAGACTGCGGCACGAACCCGTGTCCCCTGCATCGGCAGGCGGACTCTCAACCACTGCGCCACCAGGGAAGCCCTAGGGTGTCACCTTTTCATCATTTTAATCGTTGTATCATGAGATCTGTTGAGATGTCTCATTCCTTGGCTAAGCTGTTATAATCTTTTTCCCTTTCTGCCTTTAGTCAGAATTACTTCATATAAGTCTACCACATTTAACTTTTGTTGTTGCCTTTTCCTGAGAAAAGCATATAAGACGTTAGAAATGGAAGATACCTAATTACAAGTTGTTTTCCCTCCTTAGAATTTTAAAAACAACATTTTGAAAGAGACATGAAGAAATACAGGCTAAATGATAGAGATAACATATGTTGAAATCGTTTCTTTAGATAGCTGAGTAACATTTTCTTTCCCCTTTCCCCAAGGTTTTTGTTTACAGATTATAATAGGTTGTCCAGTGTAGGTGGAGAAACATCAATGGCTGAAATGATTGCCACCCTCTCGGATGCTTGTGAAAGAGAGTTTGGCTTTTTGGCAACCAGGCTTTTCCGAGTATTCAAGACTGAAGATACGCAGGGTAGGACCTCCTTCTCTTCTTTGTGTGTATGTAGGGCTTGAGGATGGGATAGATGAAATGCATGAAAACATGAGTTGAACATCAGATTTGTCATATGCTGTCACCGTAATGATTGAGATTTTCTGGATGCTTGACATGTTAAAACCATTTGTTGTATTACAGGTAAAAATAAATGGAAAAAAACGTGTTGTCTCCCGTCTTTTGTCATCTTCCTTTTTATCTTTGGCTGCATTATTGCTGGAATTACTCTTCTGGCTATATTCAGAGTTGACCCAAAGCATCTGACAGTGAATGCCGTCCTCATATCAGTTGCATCGATAGTGGGATTGGCCTTTGTGCTGAATTGTCGTACATGGTGGCAGGTGCTGGACTCTCTCCTGAATTCTCAAAGGAAACGCCTCCATAATGCTGCCTCCAAACTGCACAAATTGAAAAGTGAAGGATTCATGAAAGTAAGCACTCACTGCTTCTTAGAAAATAATCCTGGGAGTTTCCTGGTGGTCCAGTAGTTAGGACTTCGTGCTTTCACTGCCGAGGGCCGGAGTTCAATCCCTGGTCGGGGGGAACTAAGATCCCACAAGCCGTGCAGAAAATAATCCTAATGTGAATATGCTCCCCATGACCATGGGGCTTTAGGGAGTGTATTCGCTAAGTGTTAAAGCGTTGCATTTGTTTTTAGTTTTACTCTAGATTTTTCCTATGAAAATACATACGTGAAGTGGGAAAAGTTACAAAAATAATGTATTTTTATAAAACAGACTTTTATAAGATACTCAGAAGGTTGCAGATTATTCCACAGTTGGTAATTACTACCTAATAACACAGGTTACTCTAGAGCCTGGTAGAGTAAGCAGATTGAACCACCAAAACATATAAGATAGGAACATACTTTTAGAGCAAAAAAGGGCTTTATACAATTATCTGCAGCCCCTTACTTTGATCAAGGTCACATGCCATCAGGGAGTCAAATGTAGTGTGGTATTTAGATTATTTGGATTTGCATTCAAATATGTCTTCTGACATTCAGAGCATGTGATCTCAGCAAGTAAGTCACTCAACCAAGTTTGTCCTTTTAAAATGGATGTGACAGCGTCTACCTTATTGTAATAAATGCTCTAATTTAGGTGAAGCACTCGCTGCAGTTTTAAGTGGAACCACAGCTGACAGTGAGGACTTTGGGTTCCTTTTCTTCCTTTAGCTGACTTTCTGTCCGGCTTTCTAAGAAATGTGCTTAACTTTCTCAGATTCCAGTGCTTTGTATCCTTTCTTTTGCACAGGTTCTTAAGTGTGAAGTGGAATTGATGGCCAGGATGGCAAAAACTATTGACAGCTTCACTCAGAATCAGACAAGGCTGGTGGTTATCATTGATGGGCTGGATGCCTGTGAGCAGGACAAAGTGCTCCAGATGCTGGACACCGTATGTCTGAACCAACTTGATACTTGTCATTGTCACACATGTGGCAGCTGAGAGGAATCGCTTCATGAATATCTCAAGTGGAGTTTGAATACTACTACTTTTGTAAAAACAACCATATTTTATGCAGAAACATAGCAAGAGTAAAAGTTTCATCACAAGCAGATTTAAACAATTCTAGCTTAACGGCAGTGTGAGGAAAAAAGTGAATAGAGGGTCTCTAAAGTCCATAGTGTGACTCCAGCTTTTCTTTGCAGATAGTTATGGTTAGAATAGAGTTAAGGGTAGGGAAACCACAGAATTTGTAGAGTTCTGTTAAAGTAGGGCACGTCAGTGGCTCTCTGTAAGGTACGTTATAAACAGCAGTATGTAACTGTGGTCGGAGACCAGTGTGGCTAGTACGTCATATATATTCATGAATATTTCTTGTGTGTTGATCTTACCTCTTATGTAGACCATAAGTGTCTCGAAATACGACAGGATTAATTGTTTTCTTTGGAGATTTTATCACTGTCAAATGTTGAAAAATTGTCAGATGGTGACAAACCAGATTGCGACTTTGGTAAAATTTGTTTTCATATAGAATAATACTTGAATGAAAAGGAAATGTTATTTTAAAAATATAGTCACCAAAGGACAACACAGATTTTGAAGAGGTGTTTTATTACTTTGGATAATTTAAAATTTTTATCTTATCATAACTATACATTTCTTCTACCACAGGTCCGAGTTCTGTTTTCAAAAGGCCCATTCATTGCTATTTTTGCAAGTGATCCACATATTATTATAAAGGCAATTAACCAGAACCTCAACAGCGTGCTTCGTGACTCAAACATCAATGGACATGACTATATGCGCAACATAGTTCATCTACCTGTTTTCCTCAATAGTCGTGGACTAAGCAGTGCAAGAAAATTTCTTGTAACTTCAACAACTAATGGAGATATTCCATGCTCAGATAATACAGGTAAAGATCAAGTTCCTCAGGTACTTTGGGTTTGAAGTAGTTCTATAGTTTTTTATGGTGCATCTCCTTTTACCTTGAAAAATATTGTTCATATTTCACTACTCTTTAAATATCACATACAACAGGGTTTTAATACAATGGTGCTTTCTTGATAAATTCTTTAAGGGTTGCAGGAAGATGCTGACAGGAGAGTTTCACAAAACAGCCTTGGAGAGATGACAAAACTTGGTAGTAAGACGGCCCTTAATAGACGGGTAAGTTACCTTATGTTTTGAGCCATTTGTTTGTATTGCTATTATTTAAATAAAACCAAGGTGATGCCACGTAATATTTTATAAATACTGCATTGAGCTCACCAAGTAAATTTTATCATTGGATTTCCTTTCAGCTTCAGGTGGTTTTTCAAGGAATGTCTGAACCTAGAGCCATAATAACTGTAAATTATTTAGGAGTGCCTGTCCTCTCCCAGCCTGCTCTCAGCCCAGGTGCCACTCCAGACTCCAGACCAATTGAATCAGAACCTCTGAGAGTGAGATTTTAAAGCTCCCCAGATGATTTCATCGAGGGTTAGAGAACCACTGGGTTCATTCCAGGTCAAGTTGGGTTCATTCCAGGGACCCATGTCACCATAGCTGTAAGGGAGAGAGAGGCGCGTAGTGTGAGAACAATTCCTTGCTTTGTTTTCCTGTTGGCCTTCCTCCTTCCCCGATGTTTGTGAGATGTGTACTCTTTTTTTTTCTCCCCCACATAGTGATTTTGTGCCCTTCCCAGTCCCTTGGTTTTCTCCTGGAACACGGTAGTTTCCCTGTCCTACCCTATCTTTAGGAGCCTTCTTTTGTAAAGAATAAGGGAGTATTACAAGGCAGGAAGATGTCCACTTGCAGGTACGTTATGGTGATAGTGCTGCTTAAGGATGGCTAGGTTGGGCTAGCATTAGCGCCATTTATTTTCCCCCCGAGTTTGCTAACATTAAGTTGGGACATTTTACATTTTAAAAAATGTGTCTTCAGTGATATTTTGACTTTATGCCTCTACCATGTACAAGTATGGATGTGAAAATAATATTATGAATGACAGTTGGCAACTCTAACTTAAGAGCAGGGTGTGATTTTCAGTTTTGACTTTCTCTCCTGTGAGTCTGGATTCCTGGGTTCCCTGTAATTGTATCCACACTCCCCTGTCTCATGACCTTAGGTGAGAACGCACCTCTGTTGTGCCTGTTCCTCCTCAGATTAGATGGGGTTCCCCACCCCACCCAGGAGGGAGCCTTTAATTCTTATGCAGATGTGAGGATAGTTAGAGCAGCTGTGTCACACGTTTAAAAATAACCTAAAAATCAAGATGCTGAATCCTTAAATCTAGACGAGGGGTCATTTGCTTTATTATTTCAGGGTTCCTATAAATACTGAGCTCCTGTAAGAGTTTGAGTCGAATTTTCCTTACACAATTCTGCTTATTTATGATCTTCAAGGCATCGAGCTTTCTCTGTACAACTATAAATCAAAATACATCTGAAGCTAAACCATAGCATTTGATGCAGTTGCTGCTAATACTACTTTATAACTGTTCTGTAAATATTCTGCCTCAGGAAGTAATAATAATACTTTTTATTACTATATAGTCTTCCTCTTTGACTAAAATTTTGGATTGTTTTTATTGTTGACATAAACATATATTAACTTCTCAAAAAGCCTTAAGTTCTCAGGCTCGAAGTATGGGTTCACTGTTTCAGGATACTTACCGAAGAAGACAGATGCAGCGCACGATTACTCGGCAGATGTCCTTTGATCTTACAAAACTGCTGGTTACAGAGGACTGGTTCAGTGACATAAGTCCTCAGACCATGAGAAGATTACTTAATATTGTTTCTGTGACAGGTGAATTTTGTTTTCTTACTGTTGTATGGTAGATAATAAGGTTTAACATTAACAAAGCAATTCAATTTCAGAAACAAAAGGATGTACTGGGTTTATATGTTTACACTGCTGAATACCAGTTTTATTTGCATTAAGTGTGTCTAATAAAACCCATATTAGCTTTGACAGTGAAAATCAACTACCAGTTGTCTATTGTTATTTTAAAACTCAATGATTTAAAAATTTTTAAATTTCATCTCAGCTTTAATTTTTCTCTTTGTATAAACATAATTTTATGCTAATTTGTATAACTGAGTAAAATTAATTTATAATTTAAAATGTTGAAATTCAGATTTTACATGCTGCTCTTTCTGTTTTCAAATGATATATATTTTTTCTTTTTTTGTTGTGTTAAATGAAATACACATAAAAATTTATCACCTTAACCATTTTTAAGGGTACAGTTCACATAGTTGTGTAGCCGTCACCACCATCCATCTCCGTCACTCTTCATCTTGTAAAACTGAAACTCTGTACTCATCCTCCTGCTCCTCTCCCCCCAGCCCCTGGCAGCCACCATTATACTTTGTCTCTATGATTTTGGCTACTCTAAATACCTCATATAGTTGGAATCATACCATATTTGTCTTTCTGTGACTGGCTTATTTCATTTAGCACAATTTTATAAAACATTTTTTGTATTCCTTAAAGGGCGATTACTGAGAGCCAATCAGATAAGTTTCAACTGGGACAGGCTTGCTAGCTGGATCAACCTTACTGAGCAGTGGCCATACCGAACTTCATGGCTCATATTGTATTTGGAAGAGACTGAAGGCATTCCAGATCAAATGACATTAAAAACCATCTATGAAAGGTACTTTATCTGACCTCTTTATATTTAAATTTATCTTAGACTGAGTTGACTTTTCAGAAGAAAGTTAATGCATATAAAGCAAAATGAATACAAAATGTATAAAATGTAGAGTTCTGGGTTCAACTAATCATTCTCATTAATTCCGTTATAATTTGGAGTTGTATTAGCACAGGTATATATCCCATTATGTAAAATTTACAGCTGTATTTGTCTCTATTCTTTCTTTCTCAATGTAACCTATATGATGAAAAATGTTTCATAGTCCTGTTAGCTCTGTTATTTATATATACAAAATGCAAACCTTAAAACATTATTATTTATTTCTATTTTATTTTTTATTCTAAGTGTCTTTATAGAATATTAAGGAGGTTACATTTTCCAAATCATTAGTGCCGGTATATTCACAGCTTTATATCTGGAGGATTTGGGGAACTGTGAATACTGGCTGGAAAACATTCTTTGCATTAAACAATAAAGGATTTATAAAATATATGAACAATTTATTGTTCTTTTACAGAACAATAAATTGTTCTATAAAACAATAAAAAGAACTATTTTTCTTTTATAGTCAGTCATTTGAAGTACTTTTTAAATCTACTTCTGGTAAAGAAATTGATTACTTTTTTCTGGAAAGCCATACAGTTAATGCTCAGTGAAATATCAAGCATGTCAAGTTTTAAGAGTTTGACTTTCTTGTCAAATGAACAAATAAAATTATAATCCCTTTTGTTTACCAGAATACTTAATACCTTCAAAGTTTTCAATTACAACTCCAAATAAAAATACCTCTTAGAAAAAATACAATACAAAGGAACTATACAATTGTATAAAACTTGGTATAATTGAAACTATTATTTTGAACATGTAAATGAAATAGTAAATCTAACGAACCATTCAGTGTAGAGTTTATACATTAAAACTTTTAAGATTCCAAGTAATTTTTCTTAGAGTATTGTCAGCACGTGGTTTTCATTATTTTCCAATCCCCATTTTTCATGTACATATTTTATCTAATATTTTCTAGGTGAATAACTGATTTTAGAATATAGAGGCTGGTTGTAGTATTAGTCTACACACTTGAGCTCTTGTAGGTTTTGCTGTTTAATTTGTGCTAAATTAAACAGATTGAATTCTGTGAGCTGTGTCAAGTAGGTGCTCTCGTAGATGGCAGCGACACACAACTACCATGGGCCTGTGGAGCACTGTCACTGATTGCATCTGCTCTTTGATGTTTTAGAAATCATCTTCTTATTATAAGATACATGACTGGTTTTTCCCTTGGTTGTGCAGTAAAATATTATTTCATGAATAAACGTTTGCATCATAGCATAGGTGCTGTATAATAATGAGTGTTCGCTAGATGAGCACAGTTTTTGGTTTGATACACATAGGACTCAAGTCAGTCTCTTCACCTTCCTTTAATTGAATATAATGCTTAGAAGTTTATTGTGTCTCAGGAGTCCAGGAACATTGATCAGTTGCTCACATGTTAAGGACCGTGTGCTTAGGGTTCCCAGCACCGGGCCCTCTGCATGTTCTGTGAAGAGGGTGAGTAATCGGTGAAAGAAGGTCTGTGTCCTCAGGAAATAGAAGCAGGAGAGATGTGAAAATAAAGAGTTTTTAAAGCTCTCAAAAAAATTCATAATTGAGTTCACTCGAAAACAATCTACTAAGTGTCTGCTACCTGGGGGCCCTGCTCCTGATGCTGGAGGTACCACGGCGACCAGGTAAATAGATGTTTACTTTTTGATCCTATCATCTCACGTGTAGAAATTTAAACACACACCTCCACAGTTATAAAACTGGTTATACAGGGTTGTTTACTGTGACCTTATCTGTAGCAGCATAATTTAAATGCACATTTATAGGAACATTGGTTGGATAAATTATGGCACAGCTACCATAATAGAGTACCTTGTAGCTGTAGAAAATGAGAAAAAACTATGATTTGATATGGAGGAATTTTCAGGATATATTAGTAAGTGAAAAATGTAAAGTGCAGAAGAGTATATAACATGTTTCTGTTTGTATAAGAAAGAATGGGGAATAAGAACATCTGTATATACATATGTAGGTATATATTATTTTTTATGAAAATATAAAACAAACCCATGGGAAGGGTAAGCCAGAAACTAATAAAAATGTTTACCTAAAGAGCATGCTTAGATGGGGAATGAGATGTCTCTGAATGTACATTTTTATGTAGTTTGCCTTTCATATCATAATCGAGAAACAAAAAGGATGGGAAAAGCAAACCCTAATATTGAATACAAACAGAAAGAAATGATCCTAATGGTACATGAAATTGAAAATACAACCACACAGAAAAAAATTAATTCAAACACCTTTGAACTCAGTTCTCTGATTCTTTATTCCTAGTATAATATACTGAAGACAAAATTAACTGCAAAGAAATCTTGAGCTTAGTAGGTTTGTTGCTGATAATAGTATTGGTATTATACTCCTGAAATCCTTTTGAATGTATCATAGGATAGAGTAAAAAATGAATTAATAGGTATTTTTGGAAGCCGGTGTTTTCCCTATGGGCGAAGGGATATACAAATATTGAATGGAAGAAATTAGGAGGAGCACTATGGTAGTAGACTGGATTTGGAGATATTAAATATTAACTCATAATTTAAAATGAGGTTTCCTCTAGTTTTGCCCACCAAAAGGGAGCAAAAATACCCCCAAATTGTGAGCACGTCTGGTGCCTAGATCTTGGTTTCTGATTGGGACTCCTTGGAGAAATGGCTAATTCCAGGTCTAAGGCAGGGAAAGCTCGGGGAGCCTGCATTGTTGTGCCAGAAATCAAGGAAGGAAATGTTCAAAGACAGTGAGGTCTGCACAGAAGGGCACAGGACTTAGCTTGAAGGAGCACCTTTCAAACTTGGGCCCATTTGAGAATCACAAAGAAAAATGATGGTAATGGATTATAACATATCAACAAAAGAAATCCAGTGAGTCCATAGTAATACTTAGAAGAGAGGAAAAAGGAATAATTCTTTGTTTTAGGAGAATGAGATAAGTGTAGAAGGAATGAATGAAATAGAAAAATTATCGTTTTTTAAAATCCCCAGTATGATAATTGATCCAAGCAAGGATCATCGGTGGTTGCAGAAACCACTGGAGGAAGGTTGTTGGGGAGCACAGGAGGTGCACATGGTCTCAAAATATCACCCCCAGGTTGCATATAATCACAACGAAGACACGTGCTTGCAGTGGCGAGATCTGGCTGTCACCACATTTTTTTTTTTTTTTTTTTTTTGCTATATGCGGGCCTCTCAGTGTTGTGGCCTCTCCTGTTGTGGAGCACGGGCTCTGGACGCGCAGGCTCAGCGGCCATGGCTCACGGGCCCAGCCGCTCCACGGCATGTGGGATCTTCCCAGACCAGGGCACGAACCCGTGTCCCCTGCATCGGCAGGCGGACTCCCAACCACTGCGCCACCAGGGAAGCCCTGTCACCACATTTTTAATCAAATAGTCAAGCCTGGCATCATTAATGGGGTGCATAGCATCATATGCCACTAGATAAAATGCGGTAGAAGGTACCACATCACCTTTCTGGTATAGTTGCCAGCCGTGTTGTACTATGATTCTAATTCTGAGGAAGCAGCCAGATGAATCCGGAATGTGGAACATTCTACAAGACAACTGGCTTGAATTCCATATTGGTGACTGGGGGAGACTGAAGAGATAGCTCCCACAGCCAAAATGCAGTGTGTGAGCTGTGATAGGGATCTGTATCAGAAGAAAAGCAGGGCACTGAAGGGCATTTTGTGGGCAATTGGGGAGGAAGAATTTTTGAATTAATGTTAATTTCCTTAGGCATGGTAAGGGTATTTGGGGGAGGCTCATGCTGAAGTATTGAAGTGTGAAATACACTTTCAGATGGTTTGGCAAAAGGAAAGTGTATGTGTGTGTAGATACGCATATGTCTGTAAGTATACCTGTGTATATATTATGTGGATGTGTATACATGTACATATATATGGGGAGGAGGGAGATAGCAGGTGTATCGCGACATGATGTTGACAGTTTGTGAATCTAGGTGAGGCGTGTTTGGGAGTTGGTTGTCCTGTTCTTTCACCTTTTCTTTGACTTAAAAAGACATTTTAACGCAGTGGAAAAGCACAGTAAATAATTAAAATATAGGACGATAAATGCTTTGATTTGAGCAAATAAAAAGAGAGGAGGGATACAAACATGAAGGACCTGGTTCTTATTAAGAAAGTTTCCTCTTCCCATTCCTTTTCTCCATAGTGATTGTTCAGTAAATATTTGTTGCTTTGTTAAGAATTTTACTTAAGGACACAGTTTACATTAAATGAATCCAAGAACTGTATTCCTTAGTGCACTTATGTGGTTTTAGTAACCTTTACACACATGCCACGTGTAATTGAAAATCATTATGTATATATACATAGCTCTATTGAAACCTTTAAAAAAAAACTACCATTTTGTTTCATGGTGGCAGGATGAATCACAAACCACACTTTATTGATTGATTCTAATGTTAGAATCAGCTGGTACCTCTAAAAGGCATGGAGCAAGTGGATGCAGACGGTGCAGTGTTCATTAGTATTTTAAGACCTGCAATCCACAAATGCCAAGAAGCCAAGTTAGCCAGTTCTGATCCTGTAGGAAGTAAGATGGACAGTCCATCAATGAGGTCAAGTATGATTAGAATCTGAAACTCTTGGGTTAATGAACTATTCAGGTGAAAAATCATATATAGTTTAAAAAATTTTTTTAAATGCACAGTGTCTAATTTCTTTGCAGAAAATTTATCTTATTTCTTCTGCATGTTGTCAAACTATATAGAAAATATTGAGCATGTTTTTATGAAAGTGAGCTTTTAACTTATCATTGGCAGTAGTTTAAATTAGAAAGTCATGGTTTTGTAGTTTTCTAGTTACGTTTTTGCTGGGATGGTTGTTGGAAGACAAAAGATATAAAAAGGATGAAGAGTATTTCAGTCTCATTTTAGATATTATCATTTGAATAAAACATGCCTTCCTGAAATCTTGTCTCTTTTCTTAAAGAAACCAAGATGAGTAGGTGTGAGACCTCATGGCTTCCCTTGATTTTTGTTTATCCATTCTAGTTAATTTTCTTCATTTACTGTGTATTTAGTGTGAGTTTTTACTATGGGTCAGGGCTTTAGATTGTTGTCCTTTGTGCTTTCATGCATTCCAGGGGCTGGCTGAGCACGTGGGGTACACAGAGAGACAACTATACAAAGCATCTTAGGCCCTCGAGCAACTTACACACATATCTACACACACATACATACACTTTCCTTTTGCCAAACCACCCAAAAGTGTATTTCACACCTAAATACTACAGCATGAATCTCCCCAAAACACCACTACTTGCCCCACACACACACCCTTTTTTTTTCCTTAGGCCATTAGAGGGTGTATTACATACAACATATCTTTTGTCCCTAAATACTCAAGTGTTGAGGAACTTATGTTCTGATTGAAGGTAAAACGTACATATTTGAAACAACTGGAGGAAAGTAAAAATGCGATGGCTCAAACAGCCAATTAACAGGTTTTTATCAATATCAGGCTAAAACATTGCCTTCTGGATGATAGAAAACTTTTCAGGCTAAAACTGCTGTTATTTGCTAATAGGCAATTACTTGACCTTTTAAAACTTTCACCCTAATTTCCAGCATTTGAGCCTCAAGCTTATATGACTTCCTAATATTCAAGGAAACTTTCAAAAATTTATATTTTTAATTAATTAATATATATCTTACAAAAGAGAATGTATCACCTGTAGTTTAAAGATAATAGTAATTTTTCACCCTGTTCATTAATATATCAGTAGAACAGTTGTCAAAGAAATGCTTTTGGGGGGGTATTTTTAATCATATAATAAAAATAGCTTGGAGTAAATTTTTATAGGGGGAATATTTTATTTTGTTCAAATAAATATAGACTGGTATATATTGGAGGTATAATGAGGTAATGGGAACTTTGTTTTGCCATTAAGTTAATCTCTTATTTTGGACTTCACCTCTTGGTGGGCCTGCCACCCATGAATGGGTTGGATTCAGGGTGACTTTGAGATGCCTTTTTTTTTTTAAAGAAATAATTGTGTCCTATATGCCTGCAAATACTTACAAAGACTGCTTTGTAGCTAGTCTAAGGAAGAGAAAAAAGACAATGTAGTAAGAATCTGAGAATTCATTAAGGAATTGACAAAGTAATTTAAGATGATTTCTTAATGAAAAACTATAGGAAGCCAATTTGATCAACATTGAAAAATCATATATTGGAATATGTTAGAATAACTTAGATGACTGTTTCTAGTTAACCATAGTTGAGTTCTCTGATGCTATTGCTTGTCATTTGAATAATAAAAAGTGTTATTTACAACAGACAAAAAACAGCAGTATATAATTGATATTCATTTATTTTATTAAAGAAATCTGATTTGGTGAAAACAATCAGAAAATAGTATTTTTAACACTAGTAGTAAAATTTTTTTAATCCATAAAAAGCCTCATTTATTTTTATAGCAATTTGATGACACATCTGCTTGATTTATTCAGCTGAAAAAGAAAATGTTGGTTCTTGGTGTTTGGTAAAATTGCTTTGTTAAATTATTTTCTAAATTGTTCAACTTTTAACAAATGACATTTGATACTAACACTGGAAAGCAATTTCAGCTAATTAAGTAGATCCCTCTGTAAACCATTGGAACATTAAGATGACATACTGTTCATTCAAGATTATTTTAATTGGTACAATTATTGTAATTTTCTGGCAATTATGTGTTGAGCTAAAAGCTTTTGTCTAGATCATTTGAGGGCTTTTTTTGTTAACATACATTTAGTAAGAAGAAAGGGAGTAAAATAAAAACTGTAGATAAAGATTTTCTGTCTACTTTTATTACAGAGTTTTAGACACCATTGAGATATTTTAGTATAAAACTTTATTTCTGATATTTTTCAGTAAGCATTTTAAGCAATGATAGAGGTTTTTAAAAGATCAATTTAAATAGTTTTCATGAAGATAATGTTTCAAATTTCTGTTTTGACACTTCTCAGCCAGGCTTTTACTTAGGATGATGTGGTCAGAATTAGTTTTGTGATAAGGATAATGCCTTACCAAACAATACTTTGTTTTGGGCCTTTATTTTGATTTTTTAAAAACAATTTAATAAGTTTTGAGAGAACCTCAGAATCAAAGCCATTTTCTTTTTGCGGAAATATCTACTACTTGCTGACTAGACACTACAGACATCTAGTTTGTAACATTTATCCTAAATTCAGTATCTTTAAATTATTCAAGTAGCAGTATTTCTGTACTTAGGATGTTTTTCATAATAAAACATCATATCGTCTGATATTCCTTCCTGATATTCAGCCGAAGTTTTCATAAGCTTAGTTTTATCACTTCTAGTTATCTCATGCCTCTGTTTAGCTCTCACTAACCGCCTTCCTCTTTCCTTGAAGTTCTGGGTGATTACTGGTACCCCTCCCTACCCCATTATGTGGCTCAGATTATGCGCAGGCTTGTTTCTTTTGCATGTGGACTTAAGTTATGAATTTGAATAGCATAAAAAAGTTGGACAGTATTTAGTTTAGATTTGCGAAGAAGTCTTATCTCCTTTGTAGCACAAAGTACATTCTTTGTACTGATGATTTTTTCTTAATTTAGATTTTGAGATACTATAAATATTTATTCCCAATACTGTTTTATGTATGCTCTTTTAGTGTTTTTTATATATAGTTGAGAATCTTAATGAAATTCTATCTTCTTGATACGATGTGTCTTCTCTGTAGGTGTTGGTGTTGTCATCATTCCACCATTATTAGATTACTGTCTTGTGTATAGTTATTATTTCCATTTTTCCCCCCAAAACACTCTTGCCCTTAATGTATATATAATGTAAATACTTTATTCAGGGGTTCAATACTTTATCAATATCTTTATCTTTAAAAAAAAAAAACCTGATTGAATTCTTTGCAAAATCATGAAATAATTCTCCATATAGGAAAGGAAACTAAACAGGTTTGTGCTGAAAAAAATAAAATATAATCTAAAATAGAAATCATATTTTAACTGGATAAAGTAAATAACAGTATATTTGCCAGGTTTAATGTGAAGATTGAGTCTTCAAACCATGAACAAAGATGCCATAAACAGATGTAATGTTGACAGTTAAACATGCATTTCTTATTATGCATTGTTTATTTTTATTCATTGTCTTTGTGGAAATTGATTGAAAAATTCAGTTTCCCAAAGATAAATAAAGGTGAAGGGCAGGATGTTTTAGTTTACTTCGATGTACCTGCAAATCATGCCTACTTTTGTTGTTCAGAGAAAAAAAATGAAGCATGAAAACTAGACACGTTTGACTGTTTCTTGAGTTTATCTATTTATATATTTTGCTACTTCTTTGTTTTATTGTTGCTACCAGAGTCGTAGCAACATCCAAAGGTATGAGAGAAATTAATGGGAGAAAGCTTAGAATTCATTCATTTATTCAGAAAATAGTTATTGAGCACCGATTATGGACCAGGCACCATTGTAGGAGCCTGGATATGTCCATGACCAATGCAGACACAGATCCCTAAGCTGAGGAGCTTATTACTCTATCAGGGAGGTATGAGTGGTAAACAGTCTCTGTAACACACACCTCTACAGCATGTTAAAAGGTGACAAGTGCTATGGAAAAAATAAAAAGCAGAGTTAGGGGGAGGAGGAGTGGTGCAGGGTCCACACTGCTCAAGAGGCTCAGGGTAGGCCTCCTTGAGGAGAGAAATATTGACCAGAGACTTGAAGGAGGAGAGAGAGAATTAGCCAAGTAGGTATCTAGGGAACGCATTTCTAGGCAGAGGGAACAGTTTGGACAAAGGGCCTAGG
This sequence comes from Hyperoodon ampullatus, assembly GCF_949752795.1. Taxonomy (NCBI): domain Eukaryota; kingdom Metazoa; phylum Chordata; class Mammalia; order Artiodactyla; family Ziphiidae; genus Hyperoodon; species Hyperoodon ampullatus. The sequence goes on from NC_136928.1 coordinate 82,723,475, forward strand.
GCCAGAGAGTGCCTGGGATGTTTGGGGAACAGCAACAACAAGGGGTCTGGTGTGGCTGGAGGAAATTCTGTAGGGGGAAGCGGGGGAGATGAGGTCAGGGAGGTCAGGGAGTGCGAGTCACCGACAGCTTTTAGGAGGACCATTGTAAGGACTTTGGCTTTTACTCTGAGTAAAATGGAGATCCACTGCAAGGTCTTGAAAAAATTGTACACATACCCGGAATGCTCTAAGGTGCCTGTTATTTGGTCATATCAGTGTAACTTGGAACAGACTTAGGGAACCCTGTTGACCTGAGGGAGTGTATTTTCAGAATCCGTGCTGGGAAGAAGATAACAGTGAAACTGGGTAGAAAAATTAGGGTAAATGGAAAGTTGTGGAGAAAGTAGGTGGCAGTCACACAGTAAAGATGAGATGAGTGGTAGAGAATGGTCCATGGTGGCACTCCCATGAATATGAGAAAGCTGAGAAATGAATAACATCATCTCTAGTCTGGTTGCAGTGTTCTGATAGAAAACTCATTAGTTCCTCTAAACATCTGCAAGAATTTATATGACTTCCCTGCCTGTTTCTCCTGCTGTAATAGTTTCATGTTTCTTAAGATCATTTTATTCTTTATTTTCTAATAAAACGATGGATTTGGAAGCCTACTCTTTGGGTCAGTGTGTTCACCTGCCTCTTTCCTTTGGAATTGCCAACTGCATGTCCTGTCCTGCCTCGCTACCCCTCACATCTAAACCCCTGCTTGAAAGTGAAAGGTGCTTCCCGTTGCATTGAGAACTGATAGGTGTACAGAGCGCCTTGCTTGTAGAGTAGTATTGAATTTGCTGTATGAGTAGTGTAAGATGGAAATGGTGCTCATTTCAGTATCAAATTGTGTTCTAAGGATAATGAGAAATAGTTGGTCAAAATTCTAAATACAGGAATCAGGTTTATCTGGAGCTCCAAACAATCTTAGCATGGATTTCCAGCCCCTTCTCATGCCTTCTTCCTCTTGCCTTGTACCTTTCCACCTGTATTTCTCTCTGGCCCAGCCTCCCCTCTCCCAGCTTATTCTGGTCTCACCTTACATGTCACTACCTCGGGAAGCCTTTTGTATCCAGGCATATCCCAGTCTCCAAGATTTTATTAGACGTGTTCATTATAGACTGGTATGTTACTTCATGATACTTCCCATAGTTACCTTTTGTAAATATTTGCATTGCTGTTTCTTTAATATTTGTTTCCTGAACTAGACTCTTAACTCCACGAAATGTAACTTCCTTAAACCTTTCTGAATTCCTTGTTTCTAGACATTCTTGGCATAGAGTAGGCAGTAGTGGGTATTTCTGAAAGAATAAAGAAATATGATGATGACATTTGCATTGAGGAAGGCATGGATTTGGGGAAGGTGGTAAATGAGAAGCCACATTTTATCTTGAAAAAAATAACTGTCCATACAGACGTGTCCTTCTTTGGTTCTAAACGTGGGTAAACATTTTCCTTTGTCGTTAATACCAGTAGATCCCTGGGCAAGGCACATAGAACGTTCTCAGAGCACAAAGGTTGAATGGTGACTACCTATTTCAGCTGACACGTAGTAGATTCTGCCTTTTGTCAGGTGGTAGTAAAATCAAAGCAATGTTTTCATAGGCATTTCCCTGTAACAGTGAGTTCAGCTGCATTTGGAAGGTTTCTTACATTTGTAATGGTTTTATGAATGCCCCGATTTGGAGCTGCTTCCTATGGGCACACTTTTAGACAGGTTCCTCCCACTTTAGTTTCTGTTTACAGGCTGTTGTCAGTATTGTTTAAAAAGGCCCTTTGACTTAGCTGGACTCCGTTTTTGTTATGCTAAACATTTTGATTGTGTTCATTCATTGTTTATAGAGTTTATAGAATGTTTATAGAGTTTATTACGTGCCGGCACATGCTAATAAAAGCAGTAACTAGTATTGCTTGAGCACTCAATATATGCCACACATTGGATTTGCCTAGATTATTTCATTTAATACTCGTAACTCTGGGAGGCAGAGAGAGTGGGAATTACCTAAGGTCACACGGCCGTAACTGTTGGAGCTTCCCCAGCCCCATTTCTGGAAGCCAGGAGGCTGTCTGTGACTACAGAGCTAGGCAGTGGGTCTGAGATATTAGAAATGCAGAACTAAACTAATTTTATTATTTCCAGATAGAATTTATTCATTTTCAAGTGAATGTTTAGAATCATTTATTGTGTATCAGTGGGAATGTTATAGCAAATACACATTTTTTTAGGGAAGGATGGAATTTATCTTTTCCATTAAAAAAATGCAAACTTCTTACCAACTTATGTAAAACCCCAAATCAGTGCTTCATTCAGTTCCGATTGTGTCTACTAACTGCAGTAGGTTTTGTACGGAAAACTGAAAAAAAAAAAATCAGTTGTGATATTTAGCACTTAAACAGCTGGTACATCTGTGTGTTTAAGCCTTTATACCATTTTTATGTACGCTAAGTGTCTGTTTTTTTTCTTGATAGCGTTTTCAATAGCTTTTCTTTTGTTTTCAATAGGGTAAAATTGATTTTTAAAATATTTTCTCATTTAAACTCATAATGCCATTTTCAGTATTTTATACTAATACAGAACAAAGAAGGAATTTTTAAAAAATTAATTAATTTATTTATTTTTGGCTGCGTTGGGTCTTCGTTGCTGCGCATGGCCTTTCTTTACTGCTGTGAGTGGGGACTACTCGTTGTTGCGGTGCGCGGGCTTCTCATTGTGGTGGCTTCTCTTGTTGTGGAGCACGGGCTCTGGGAGCACAGGCTTCAGTAATTGTGGCTCACAGGCTCTAGAGCGCAAGCTCAGTAGTTGTAGCGCACCAGTTTAGTTGCTCCACATCATATGGGATGTTCCCAGACCAGGGCTCGAACCTGTGTCCCCTGCATTGGCAGGCAGATTCTTAACCACTGAGCCACTAGGGAAGCCCAAAGAAGGAATTTTAAATGTTTCAAAGTTGTGTGTTTCTAACTTTAACATGAAAAACTAAAATATATTAACTAAGAAGACTATTTGAAAACAGTATTAAAAAACCAGTTTTTCTAAAATATGTTTCAATATGTAAAATAAAAAATATCATTACCTATGTAGGTTTATAGTTTATTTTATAATACAGTAAGAATATTATGCATATTTACATTAAAAAACAAATATGATTATTGAAGGATTCAAATTTGTCCAAAAAATTAAATATACCATTAGAGATCAGGTAGAGATCAGTATTTTCCCTGAAATTATTTTTTTTCAACAGAGGTTTGTGATTTCAGAATTTCAAATCAAAATACTTTTAAGACTCTTCAAAATTTGAGAATAAGCAAAAGTAATGTATAATAAACATGCCATCTAATTGAAGTGCTAAGGTAGTGGTGAGATGCTTATGTAAAACCACGAGGCACATGACCTCTGTTTGCAATGTCCAAAAAGTCCACGAGGGGGTAGTATTTCACCAGAAACATTGTTAGCACGATCGGCCAAGAAATAAGAGTGAATGCGTTTTGCTTTCCCTTTTCCATGGCAGAAGAACAAGAAAAACACTGAATTTAATGAACATTTTAAACTGTCTAAGGTTCAACTTTAATTCCTGTTATTTAAAGAATGGCTGCACAGGACTTTTGTAAGCACTGAGAATCATGATCATAAACGAATGGTTATCTGATTGTATGGTATAGTTTTTATTAAGTTTAGTGTAGTACTTTTTTCTCCCAAAATTCTTTTTTTTTTTTTTACATTTTTTTTTATTAGTTTCTGCTTTATAACAAAGTGAATCAGTCATACATATACGTCTGTTCCCACATCCCTTCCCTCATGCATCTCCCTCCCTCCCACCCTCCCCCTCCCACCCCTCCAGGCGGTCACAAAGCACCGAGCTGATCTCCCTGTGCTCTGCGGCTGCTTCCCACTATCTATCTACCTTACGTTTGGTAGTGTATATATGTCCATGCCTCTCTTTCCCTTTGTCACAGCTTACCCTTCCCCCTCCCCATATCCTCAAGTCCATTCTCAAGTAGGTCTGTGTCTTTATTCCCGTTTTACCCCTAGGTTCTTCATGACATTTTTTTTTTTTAAATTCCATATATATGTGTTAGCATACGGTATTTGTCTTTCTCTTTCTGACTTACTTCACTCTGTATGACAGACTCTAGGTCTATCCACCTCATTATAAATAGCTCAGTTTCGTTTCTTTTTATGGCTGAGTAATATTCCATTGTATATATGTGCCACATCTTCTTTATCCATTCATCCGATGATGGACACTTAGGTTGTTTCCAGCTCCGGGCTATTGTGAATAGAGCTGCAATGAACATTTTGGTACATGTCTCTTTTTGAATTATGGTTTTCTCAGGGTATATGCCTAGTAGTGGGATTGCTGGGTCATATGGTAGTTCTATTTTTAGTTTTTTAAGGAACCTCCATACTGTTCTCCATAGTGGCTGTACCAATTCACATTCCCACCAGCAGTGCAAGAGTGTTCCCTTTTCTCCACACCCTCTCCAGCATTTATTGTTTCTAGATTTCTTGATGATGGCCATTCTGACTGGTGTGAGATGATATCTCATTGTAGTTTTGATTTGCATTTCTCTAATGATTAATGATGTTGAGCATTCTTTCATGTGTTTGTTGGCAGTCTGTATATCTTCTTTGGAGAAATGCCTATTTAAGTCTTCTGCCCATTTTTGGATTGGGTTGTTTGTTTTTTTGCTATTGAGCTGCATGAGCTGCTTATAAATTTTGGAGATTAATCCTTTGTCAGTTGCTTCATTTGCAAATATTTTCTCCCATTCTGAGGGTTGTCTTTTGGTCTTGTTTATGGTTTCCTTTGCTGTGCAAAAGCTTTGAAGTTTCATTAGGTCCCATTTGTTTATCTTTGTTTTTAGTTCCATTTCTCTAGGAGGTGGGTCCAAAAGGATCTTGCTGTGATTTATGTCATAGAGTGTTCTGCCTATGTTTTCCTCTAAGAGTTTGATAGTTTCTGGCCTTACATTTAGGTCTTTAATCCATTTTGAGCTTATTTTTGTGTATGGTGTTAGGGAATGATCTAATCTCATACTTTTACATGTCCCTGTCCAGTTTTCCCAACACCACTTATTGAAGAGGCTGTCCTTTCTCCACTGTACATTCCTGCCTCCTTTATCAAAGATAAGTTGACCATATGTGTGTGGGTTTATCTCTGGGCTTTCTATCCTGTTCCATTGATCTATCTTTCTGTTTTTGTGCCAGTACCACACTGTCTTGATTACTGTAGCTTTGTAGTATAGTCTGAAGTCAGGGAGCCTGATTCCTCCAGCTCCGTTTTTCGTTCTCAAGATTGCTTTGGCTATTCGGGGTCTTTTGTTTTTCCAAACAAATTTTGAAATTTTTTGTTCTAGTTCTGTGAAAAATGCCAGTGGTAGTTTGATAGGGATTGCATTGAATCTGTAGATTGCTTTGGGTAGTAGAGTCATTTTGACAATATTGATTCTTCCAATCCAGGAGCATGGTATATCTCTCCATCTATTTGTATCCTCTTTAATTTCTTTCATCAGTGTCTTATAATTTTCTGCATACAGATCTTTTGTCTCCTTAGGTAGGTTTATTCCTAGATATTTTATTCTTTTTGTTGCAATGGTAAATGAGAGTGTTTTCTTGATTTCATTTTCAGATTTTTCATCATTAGTGTACAGGAATGCCAGAGATTTCTGTGCATTAATTTTGTATCCTGCTACTTTACCAAATTCATTGATAAGCTCTAGTAGTTTTCTGGTAGCATCTTTAGGATTCTCTATGTATAGTATCATGTCATCTGCAAACAGTGACAGCTTTACTTCTTCTTTTCCAATTTGGATTCCTTTTATTTCCTTTTCTTCTCTGATTGCTGTGGCTAAAACTTCCAAAACTAGGTTGAATAAGAGTGGTGAGAGTGAGCGGCCTTGTCTTGTTCCTGATCTTAGTGGAAATGGTTTCAGTTTTTCACCATTGAGGACAATATTAGCTGTGGGTTTGTCATATATGGCCTTTATTATGTTGAGGAAAGTTCCCTCTATGCCTACTTTCTGCAGGGTTTTTATCATAAATGGGTGTTGAATTTTGTCAAAAGCTTTCTCTGCATCTATTGAGATGATCATATGGTTTTTCTCCTTCAGTTTGTTAATATGGTGTATCACATTGATTGATTTGCGTATATTGAAGAATCCTTGCATTCCTGGAATAAACCCCACTTGATCATGGTGTATGATCCTTTTAATGTGCTGTTGGATTCTGTTTGCTAGTATTTTGTTGAGGATTTTTGCATCTATGTTCATCAGTGATATTGGCCTGTAGTTTTCTTTCTTTGTGACATCCTTGCCTGGTTTTGGTATCAAGGTGATGGTGGCCTCGTAGAATGAGTTTGGGAGTGTTCCTTCCTCTGAAATTGTTTGGAAGAGTTTGAGAAGGATGGGTGTTAGCTCTTCTCTAAATGTTTGATAGAATTCGCCTGTGAAGCCATCTGGTCCTGGGCTTTTGTTTGTAGGAAGATTTTTAATCACAGTTTCAATTTCAGTGCTTGTGATTGGCCTATTCATATTTTCTATTTCTTCCTGATTCAGTCTTGGCAGGTTGTGCATTTCTAAGAATTTGTCCATTTCTTCCAGGTTGTCCATTTTATTGGCATAGAATTGCTTGTAGTAATCTCTCATGATCTTTTGTATTTCTGCAGTGTCTGTTGTTACTTCTCCTTTTTCAGTTCTAATTCTGTTGATTTGAGTCTTCTCCCTTTTTTTCTTGATGAGTCTGGCTAATGGTTTGTCAATTTTGTTTATCTTCTCAAAGAACCAGCTTTTACTTTTATTGATCTTTGCTATCGTTTCCTTCATTTCTTTTTCATTTATTTCTGATCTGATCTTTATGATTTCTTTCCTTCTGCTAACTTTGGGGGTTTTTTGTTCTTCTTTCTCTAATTGCTTTAGGTGCAGGGTCAGGTTGTTTACTCGAGATGTTTCCTGTTTCTTAAGGTGGGATTGTATTGCTATAAACTTCCCCCTTAGAACTGCTTTTGCTGCATCCCATAGGTTTTGGGTCGTCGTGTCTCCATTGTCATTTGTTTCTAGGTATTTTTTTATTTCCTCTTTGATTTCTCCAGTGATCACTTCGTTATTGAGTAGTGTATTGTTTAGCCTCCATGTGTTTGTATTTTTTACAGATCTTTTCCTGTAATTGATGTCTAGTCTCATAGCATTGTGGTTGGAAAAGATACTTGATACAATTTCAATTTTCTTAAATTTACCAAGGCTTGATTTGTGACCCAAGATATGATCTATCCTGGAGAATGTTCCATGAGCACTTGAGAAAAATGTGTATTCTGTTGTTTTTGGATGGAATATCCTATAAATATCAATTAAGTCCATCTTGTTTAATGTATCATTTAAAGCTTGTGTTTACTTATTTATTTTCATTTTGGATGATCTGTCCATTGGTGAAAGTGGGGTGTTAAAGTCCCCTACTATAAGACCAAAATTCTTTTAAAGTTACTGTTGGGCAAAGGGATATGAAGAACAAGGAGTTTTTTTAAATTGATCTGCTTACAAATTTATGTTTATATATTAAAATACTAAATCCTAAACATGGTAGATCTTGGGTTCCATGCTGATTCAACGTTAAACGTTTAAGATAACTCATATAATAAAAGTTTTGCTTTAATCTTGGGCATATTTATAGGCAGACTCTGAGTTCAGAACCTCCATTCCCTGATTGTTATTCAGAATTTTACTGCAAAACATTTGTGCCCTGCATATGATTAGTGTAACACTTCTTAAGATTTCTTAAAGGCAGCGATAACATGAACATCTGTTATTGCTTGCTAGCACCTCACGATGTTATTAGTGTTCTTTAAACAGCTATGAAAATTGGATCTTATTTACTTTTGTCAGAATATTTTAAAATTTCATATCATCATATAAACTCCTGATATAAAACTAGGGCTTTGCTTTTTTAATGAGAGAGAACTATTTTCATATTGTCTGTTGTGAAATGTTTTGCCTCTCTTAACCTCTTTACTGAAGTTTTCTCTGTTACCTTAGCTTGAAATGACTGTTTTGTCATCTGAATTGCTATCATCTGATCACCTGCATGGGAATAATGGGGTAGGCATCATGCTATAGTACATGGTTTTTCAGGCTTTTTCCCCCCTGTTGGAAACCTTGTTGCAAATTCAATCTTATGTAGAAATCCAATAAATAAAGCAGAATGAATATAAATTAATTGATTCAAATTATAACATTTCCTGTTAAATTCAGTTAGGAAAATGAGCTGTTCTGAAGAATATTAAAATTAAAACGTGTGGATGATTGTTGCAGTCCTATGCTGGATCAAACATCTGTTTGTTTCTATACTTAGTTTTGGTAATGTAATATCAAGAAAATTCTAAATCATGAGTCGTTGCAAATGTTAACCAACTTTTAAACTTGCTTTGCAATGGTGGGATATTTTCGATTAATCTGATTCAGAAACTTGAAAGTTTAATTGGGGATTTTGTTTCTTAGGTGAATCACTAATATAATTTTACAGTTGCTCACATTTTTTTTTTAATAGTCAAAGTGTTGGGTGCTGCTTCTCTGACTAGGTCCTGTCACCCGGGTCATGTCAGGAATTATTATTACTGAGATTTTCTAACTAGCTTTGGCACTCTGTGCTCAGGCATGTAGGGTGGAGTAGTGTACTTGCTTGCATAACTTTGTTAACGGAAAAGTGCTGGTCTGGATTTTAAAACAATGAAGGAATTTGAATATATACATGAAGATGGAGGAGAAACTTTATTTCCAAGTCTGCAAAAAATTGAAACAAAAAACCAGGATAACTTGCTAACACAGGCTTATATGTTGGTCTTCTTCAATGTGTTAAAATTTAATGTGTAACAGCATTCTATTTTATTATATTTTAAGGAGTTAAAAACAGGTAAATCATTAATTTAAGCATCGTGAGCCATGTCTGTGGTGCTCGGTTTGAACCAGCGCAGGGAGCAGGGTACAGGGTTGTGAATCTGGCCGACACAGGCTCCAGCTCTGCCCCTTACCGCCAGGCCACGTCAGCCAGGTGCTTAACCTCTCTGAGCCTCAGGTGCCTCATTTTAAAAACTGAAATAACACCTCATGGAGCGTTGGGAAATTAGATAAACTAGATAAAACATCTGGCTCAAAGAATGGCAAGCAGTAGGTATTCAGCAAATACTGCTTTTTAAAAAAATTTTCCCTTTCAGTTCTTGACAATATTTAAATATCTTTTCTATTAGATTTTATATAAGAAAGGGCTACCTCACTCAGAGCATTTTACATAATACACATGAATGAAGGCAGTGCCTTACCAGTATCACGGTTGAGCCTCAGCGGATACTTTCTTTGTTACTTCTCTGGGCTTTTGTGTCTTACCTTCCCTGTTGATCCTTTCTCATCCCTGCAGTTACCAAAAGTACAGTCTTGCAGCCAGTAAAATTATGCTTACGTGTCTCGTGTTTACACCGCGAATCAAGGGAGCTCGGACATGGAAGGGACATCTGTGCGTAGGCCAGAGCTTTCGTTCATCACTTTGAGAGAAAGAGCATCTCCCCACATGGCAGGGGCACGGGAAGCATCTGGAGGGCCATAGATAGGGTTTTAGAAATCTACCTCAGCCCCTTTGAAATAAGGAAGCTGGGGTCTAGAGAGTTAAATGACTTGTCCCAGATCACACACAGTTAACAAGTGACCCAGCCTTTAAATACATTTTTATGCCTTAAAAAAGTCTCATGGCTTTTAATTTTAATTGTCAAACATTACAGCCTTATTCTAAGGAATCTGAGATCATCAAGTCTGGATCTAAGGAAAGTCATTGCAGTAAACACTCTGCTTTTTGTTTGAGAATACAGCCAAGTTGCATTTCATGCAGGCATTGTATTCCTAGAAATCACTGCCTTTATTAAAACTGAATTTAATGGGAAGCACCTAACATGTAAAATACGCAGTAAGTTTATATAACAGCCTCAGAGGGGGATTTTTGTCTCCCTCAGACTTTGATTATACTACATTTGTTTCCTAGTCAGTTGAACAACCTCATTTCTCTTTGAGTGTAAATGCCTTTGTGTCAAAATGATTCAGCGCCTTTTTTTTTTTTTTTTTTTAACAAGAATGAGATTTTTGTGGTCATAAAATTTTCCTCCTATTACTTCTACCACCAAAGTTACACTTTGTGCTACCCAGGTGAAGCTCAGCTGAAGCCCAGCTGCAGATATGCAAATTGTGTGTCTAATGGTAGTCTACTGAGTTTGCATATTGAACACTCTTTTATCCATTAAATTACAGGCCTACATGTTTCCTCATTAGTGTAAAAAAAAGTAATCTTGGGCCCTCATGTTTTTGCCAAATAGATCTCCTTGGAAATGAACACCCTCAATGGGAAATAGTTTTTTAAAAATGTAGAGTAAGCTCTTCTAGTAAGTAAAAGAGTAACATTGTTTAGCTCTGCCAGTGATCCCTGTGGCAACCTGGACAAGTATTTTTATGGTTTGCAGTAGCTACCAACCCTAATTAGATCACCCTTGAGCATACAAGTCACACATATCAAATATCAGACATCAGAAACAAGCGAGCAAGCCTGAAGGTTGGCATGATTACATACCCAGTGTGCCACATGTACAAGTGCTTTGTTTGTTGTTTCCTAGTGTGCTTACTGAATAGGATGCCTATAAAATGCAACATTACTTTTGTGACTTTAAAGAGTGAGCAAACCTGACACTGTGCGCACTGTTGTCTTGAAAATCAGCTCTGACCACCACATGGAGACGCCTCTTTGTTTTCTCTGCAACAAGTTCTTTGCTCCATTGAATGTTGCTTTGCACTCAGCACAGCCTTCTGCATATGGAGAGTTTTAGCTTTTAATTACTTTAGTAACAGAAGTAATAAAGTAATTCTGTTACTTCAGCTATAGCAAGGAAAGTGTCTATTTTTCTGACCCCCTATGCTAACGTTCTCTCCAACACAATATGAAAGGTGACTCATGGAATCATTTTCAAGGTACTTTTTTCTTTTTTTGGCTGCGCCATGTAGATCTTAGTTCCCCTGACCAGTAATTGAACCCATGCCCTTAGCAGTGAAAGCACAGAGTCTTAACCACTGGGCCACCAGAGAATTCCCTCAAGGTACTTTTTAGAGGTGATTAAAACTTATGGGATGCAGCAAAGGCAGCACACAGGAAAATTTATAGCTATAAATACTTATATTTAAAAGGGAGAAAAATCTTGTATTAATAGCCTAACTTTAACCTTGAGAAACTAGAAAAAGTGGAGCAAATTTTACAAATTTCAAATCGAGCAAAAGGAAGGAAATAATAACGATTAGATAGGAAATAAATAGAGAATAAAATGACAGTAGTGAGAATTGATGAAACCAAAGCTCTTTGCAAAGATCAACAAAATTGACAAACCTTTCACTAGATTGACAGAAGAAATAAAAGACAGAATTAACTAAAATCAGAAAATATGGATGTTACCACCCACCTTACAAAAATAAAAAGGATTGCAGACTACTCAATGGATACACAAAAGGCATCTGACAAAATGCAACACCCTTTCGTGATTAAAAAACTGTTAGAAAGCTAGGAGTAGAAGGGAATTTACTTAACGTGGTAAAGGGCATTTATGGAAAAACGCACTGCTAACATTCTCGATGGTGAAAGATTGCAGACTTCCCCCCTAAAGACAGGAACAAGATAAGGATGCCTGCTGCTATGGGCTGAATGTGTCCCCTGCAAAATTCATATGTTGAAAACCTACCCCTCAATGTGATGGTACTCAGAGGTGGAACCTTTGGGAGGGAAGTAGGTTTAAGTGAGGTCATGAGGGCTGAGTCCTTATGATGGGATTGGTGTCCTTATAAAAAGAATCAGAGAGCTAACTGCAGATCAGAGAGAGGGTTCTCATCAGAACCTGACCATGCTGGCACCCTGATTGCAGACTTTCAGACTCTTAAGAGCTGTGAGAAATAAATGTTGTTTAAGCCACCAGTCTATGGTATTCTGTTATAGCAGTCTGAGTTGACTAAGTCACCTGCTTTCACCACTGCTCTTCAACATTATACTGGAAGTTCTAGCTAGTACAGTTAGGCAAGAAACAGAAATAAGTGGATCCATTTGGAAATGAGGAAATGAAACTATCTTTAATCGCAAATTACATGATGCTGTATATAGAAAATCCCAAAGAATTTCACAAGAAAGCTACTAGTGCTGATAAACTCATCGTTTCAGGGTACAGATCAACACAAAAATCACTTGAGTTTTATACACCTCCAGTGAACAATCTGAAAGGAAATTAAGAAAGCACTTCTATTTACTATAGTGCCTAAAAGAATAAAATATCCAGGAATAAATGTAACCAATGAGGTAAAGAATTGTACGCTGAAAACTACAAAACACTGGTAAATTAAAGAAGTTCTAAATAAATGGAAAGATATCCTATGTTCATGGATAGGAAGACTGAATATTGTCGGTATTACCCAAAGGATCTACAGATTCAGTGCAATCCCTTTCTAAATTCCAGTAGCCTTTTTTTGCAGAAACAGAAACCTGATCCTCAAATTCATATGAAATTGCAAGAGATCCAAATAGCCGAAACAATCTTGAAAAAGAATAAAGTTGGACCCTTATTTCACACCATGTACAAAAATTAACTGAAATGGATCAATGTACTCTTTCCCAAGCACAAGGTTTTTTTTCAATATCAGAAAGGGTAATTAAAGTGAAAGTTATTTTAAAAGACTAGAGTTCTTTGGGAACAATACTTTTTTGTGTAGTTTGTTCACTCTACAAATATTTATTACGCAAAAGTCATATAACAGCATTCTGCGCTAAGCACTGGAGATACAGTGGTGAACAAAACCAAACTTGTTCTTCGCTTTAATGGAATTTACCGTCTGGTGGGGGGAGATAGACATTAATAAAATAATTCCACTACTGAATAATGTAACATTCTAATTGTGATATGTGTATGTAAGAAAGCATATGTGCTATTATGAGGGTTTGTAATAGAGGAGTGCAATGTGGTTTCATGGAAGACTTCCCTGAAGAGGGGGAGCTGAACTGAGAGACAAAGGATGAGTAGGAATTAACCTGGTTAAGACGGAAGGGGAGAGTGTGGTTAGCTCCAAAGTTGTCTAGGGTTTTTGTCTGCAGACAGTAATGGACTTAACAATGGATTTCATTTTATCTTTTGTTTCTGACCCTTTGGCTACAATGCTGAGTGGCTGTTTTCTGTGTGTTCCATCTATCTTCCAGAATCTCCAAGTGTTCTGTGCATAGAGAGTATTTAACAAATGGACACTCACCGATAGAAAGTATTTGAGAGTCTACTGGAAGTTAAATTGTTTCAAAGTAATTCAATTCTGAGGCAGTTAAAAGTTTTCCCTTTTTAAATTTTTAAAGAAAATTTATCTTAATTTTTCAGCTTTTACGATTAAATAATGACATTATTAGGCAGCTACTTTTAGACAAAGTAAGGTAAATCTGCCTTCTTCATAAATTATGCTCTTAGGACCTATTTATATTTTGATTTAAAATGGAATTTTTTCTATGTAATTTAAAACCTTATTTTGAATGGAAGTGATATGAATGGCTTATGTAATTTCTGCCAAGGAATTAATATGGACTTTCTATAAACCACTGTCATTTATAATCAAAATGCTTTTAACTTACATTGATGTTGGCATTAACAAGTACTGCTAGATTGGTAGCATAGAAGGAGATTGCATTTAAACTTACTGGGAGATCACTGATGCCTGAGGTTTTATAATGCCTTCTGTGGGCCATTTAACTGCTGGCAACTTTAATTCACATGATTCATAATACTGGAAATTTAAATTCACTCTTAATTGAAAAGTGAAGTTGCTTAAATTCTTTAAATACTAACCTTTGGACAAATATCTGAAAAATAAAGGCACATATGATTTTGGTGGCCTACTGCCAAAAGATTATCATTTACATAAATATCTCTTTCAGTAGAAGAGTTTAATGTATTGAGCTCAAAAGGTTAGAATAGAGACTTCAATCTGGAAACCAGCAGCAGACTGTTGGCTTGTGAACAGCAGTATTGTTCATCGTATTGAGAACACTGTTCACATTCAAGCTCAAGCAGAGCTGGCATTAAAATTCAGTTAATTTGTTTCATGTGACTTGTCAGCTGTGTGTTTTTATCTAAATCTTTCTAGCTTCTCTGCTTAGTATTTTATGTTAAACTCCTGAAATAGATGAACTACCTTTTTAACTGTTTAAGCTCTGATATTTCGGCCACTTCTGCAGATTATTCTGTGAAACCATTCTTCAAGTTTTCCATTTCATTTTAAATATATTTAATAATCAGTTTGAAAGCCAGTTTAATTTATTAAGAAGTAATCCCATTTCAGAGGGCTTTTTGTTTTGTGCACGTGTGCATGAGTCCATAAAAGGGACTTCCTGAAATTCATTAAGACAAAATTGCTATCCTTATTTTCTCACCAGCACCCTATTCTTTTCTTGTTTGCTAATTTTGTTCTCTGGATTTTCTTTTAGTTGGCTTTTAATAAATGGCTACTAGCCAAGTAGCGGGCCTGAGTAGTAAAGTGCTAGTCCCAGAGAAATAACGCAACTATAACTAGTATTAGAGTAAGATTCCATTTCACTTTTTTGAAGGGCATGAACATCTTACTGCTTCTCTGAAACTAGACTCAGTATAATCTCACAGTTAATATTCTTGACTAATTGGGAATTGAGTGTTTTGAAGACATCTTCAGATTTACAGTGATTCTAAAACAGCTTTATAAGATATAATTGACATACAATAACCTGCCATATTTCAATTGTACAATTCCTGAAGTTTAAATATATAGACACACACAACATGCATCCCCACCAAATGGTTGCCACCGTCAGGAGAGCAGACATATCGCTTCGTAAAGTCCCCTCCCATTCCTTTGAAGTCTCTCCCTGTCATTTCTCTTCCCCACATCGCTGACTTCACAGGGAACCTTTATCCTTTTTCTGTCACTATAGGTTGGTTTACATTTTCTAGTTTATATAAATGAAAAAATATACAACTATGTATTCTTCATTTGCTATATTCTTTCACTCAACATAATTTACTATGAGGTTTATCTATGTTGCATATATAAATAAGTCCATTCCTTTCTGTTGTTAAGTAGTATTCCATTATATGGCTATACCACAAGTTATTTATCTTTTCCTTGTTAGTGGACGTTAGGGTTATATCCAGATTTGTCACCTACTTCCTTGTCTTTTAAGCTCCTTCATATTTTCCATTCCTTTATCTCCCTGTGATGTATTTTTACTTACTGCCTCAGATTGGCACATGGCCTGGCATGTAGTAGGTTGAACCCTATGGAATTGTCAGTATTTGACCATTTTGACCTATAAAAATGGCAGTTTCGTATAGTTCAACATAGAAGTGTTTGCTAAGTATTTTTAAATGAATGTCGCTTGTTTTTACATTTAAGACCTCTGCCTGATACAAAAGTATTTACATATATAAATTCAACTAGGTTAAAAGTTATGCATAATGAAAAATAGGCTAAGTGACACTGTAATTGGTAGTTATCGTGTCTGGTTGGTAAAATGATGTGGTTTTTTTCCCCTTTCTGTTTTTCTGTATTTCTTTCCCTTATATATATGCTTATATAGTAAGCACAGATTACTTTTATAATAGAAAATAAAACCTTTTTTAAAAAAGGAAAAATCTGTGCTTTTTTCTAGTTCATGTAATTTATTTAGAAATTATTCTTTATTTCTTCTTTTCTTTGCAAAGGCAAGAACCATGGTATTTTATAATAAGCATGGATTTTAGAGCCAGTCAGATTCTCTTAGTTGTGTGACTTAGGCAGACTGTTTAATTTGTCTGAGGCTACTGTCCACATGTGTAAAATGGTAACTCATTTAGTCTTCACTGAGAGGTAATCATTAACATGTGACATACCTAGAATATGTTACTTTCCTTTCTCTGTTTTCCTAGCCCAAATCCTGCCTTTCATTAGGGCAATGTAATTCTGACCTCACACTTGTTACCTTAGTAATTTTGTAACTATACCGCTTGTTTTGTTCCTTTTTCTTTTCGTTAAAAAAATTATGAGAGTAAAGTGTATAATGTGTTATTTATATAAATAACAAATTTTAAGTTACATGCAGAATTTGCCTAATAGTGACATTAATGACCATTTTTGTTTGTTTCTTATTTGAAGAATATCAAAGAATATTCCAACAACTAAAGATGTTGAGCCACTCCTGGAAATAGATGGAGATATAAGAAATTTTGAAGTGTTTTTGTCTTCAAGGACCCCAGTTCTTGTGGCTCGAGATGTAAAAACCTTTTTGCCATGCACTGTAAATCTAGACCCCAAACTACGGGAAATAATTGCAGGTGGGTGTTAGTAATAAATTTACTTTTTCCTCTCTGCAGCACTGAAGGCTTTTCCTGTTTCTGACTTAGCTGTGTAAGTTTCTCCTGCGCTCCATGAAACACCAAGAAATATTGAACCAAGCGCTACACAGGAGAATTAATGAAACTGCAGATTGGCAGTCTGATATCTTTTGGGAATGCTAGGAAAATGCTGTTTGTTAAATTGACCTTTTTATGTTTCCCAGCCTACACAGCTGAAACTTCTTTGGAATCAGGTTCCTTTTAACAGTATAATCACCACTTTAAGATGTCAGTCCATTGTAATTTTTCTGTCACCAGTCTTCTGTCTTTAATAGGGATCTCTATCCAGAGGGGTAAGAAAATCTATATCACTTGTAAAATTTTAGCTTAAATCTATGGACTAGAACTTGAGGACAGTGACATGAGGATTTTGGAAAAATTTAAGTTCTTGAGGCACCACTGTATGCACATGAACACACACAGAACCTTTGTTGAAACATACTATCTTTTGTATGATTGCAGGTGCTCCTGACCCACCTTTGCATTTTCCAGGAATTATGAAGAGAGAGCCTTATACTCCAACATTCTTTGTTTAGATACCTGTTACAAGGCTGTTGTCAGAGGGGTATTTTGTGACTATGGAATTGTTTATTGTTATTGTTCAGAGGTGGATGAGACATATAGTTTGCAAACCCACAATCTTAGCTAACGTTATATTTACTACACAAGTTTGAATTATTAATAATTAACAAGACTTTATGAGTCACAAGAACTGTTAGAATAGCACAAATACCTTGAAAAGTCAGAAAAAAATGTATAGTTCTGGTAACTGAGGAGAAGGATCCAGATGTTGGTGACTTTTCAAATGGTGAAAAAAAGCTTTTATGCAAAGTAGTTGAGTTTCTCTTGCTAAAATGTCTATGGAGTATTCAAAATTTCCTGTCTACTTCTGTAACCAGTTGAAATCCTTGGCAAGAGCGATACAGTCATGTTTCTATGTGGTACCTAAAGGAGGAAATGGTAATTGGACTAAATAGTGATGTTCTATTTTCTTTTGCCTTCTGGGGTGTTGTTTAATCTTTTAGATGTTCGTGCTGCAAGAGACCAGATTAATATTGGAGGACTTGCGTATCCCCCGCTACCTCTGCACGAAGCTACCCCTAGACCACCGTCGGGCTACAGTCAGCCTGCGTCGGCCTGCTCTTCTTCCACCTCCTTCAGTGCCCCGTTTGGAGGAGGGGTTGTGTCACCACAGCCTCATAGCAGCTATTACAGTGGTATGACGGGACCCCAGCATCCGTTCTACAACAGGGTAAGCAAGTGCTAGGAATCTTAAATTTTAAGAATTTCTTCCAGGGAAGTATTAGAAGTTTTCTGCTAATGGAGTCTGTTATTATTTTAAAACTGTACTTTAGCTTTAAAGACAAAAAGTGTTAAGTTTGAATGCAGTATGATTTTTTAAAAATTAGAAGAATTTTGAATTTTAACGGTTCTAGATCTCAATTGAGTCTGAATATTAGAGATGCTTTTTGCTTTTATTTATTATCTTAATAAGAAAGTGAACTCTATGGGGTCAGCAGAGACTATCCTATGCTTCAAAGGGATCTGTTTTTCTATTTGTTTATAAACAAATATTCCATTTGTTGTATCTTGTATAATAATTTATATTGGCGTTTAAAACAATGATAATTTTTATAGTAGTTCAGTAAACCTATATTTAATATGTGTTACAGCTTTTAAATGTGAGATAATAATGGGAAATACTGCTGGTAGGACTCAGGTGCTGTTGCCAAATAATAGCCAGTTTCTAGAGTTTTATTTCAAGTTATCTTCAGTCATGTATAATTATTTGCATAGTATAAGTATGATAATTTTCTACTTCAAAAGATGAGAGCACAATTAATTATCAGCAGTATTCAGACCCTATCAAGTTTAGTAGGTCCAAGCTATCCTCATTTTAATGGTCTTAAACACTAATATTTCCTATAGGAAAATGGAGCATCTGCTCTAGTATTATACTTTCTGGAACTGTACTCTAAGATCCCTTGCAGTTTCTTTACTTTTGTTGTCTCCCTCTTTAGTCTAATTTGAGAAAATACAGGGGCTATTATTCATAGAAGCCAAGTGCATGCCTAAATAAATTTCATATAAGCTAGGAAGATAGAGAAATTTGAATAAATGTGGCAAAGCAGGAATTCTAAAATTTAAATTTTCCAGTTTTTGAGAATTGCCAGCCATGTAAGTTATTAGGTGTACCATTTATAGAGGTCCTGTGAGTGTTATTCCATTCTTTTACTCAAATAAGGAGAAAAAGGTGGAATAATAGCATTTTATAATGTATTTTATCCTTGTAAACTTTAACTGAGTGGTAGGCAGTGTGAAATGCAGGTTTTTATTTGCCAGTCTTAAAAGCTGCTATAATTTTTCATAAAATGGTTCAATTGATAATTAGATGACAGTTGAAGTTTTGAGACCAAGAATTTTTTTTTTTAATATTAAATTACCATACCATCTAGGTGGAGACCTTGTGTTCACTAATTTCACATGAATAACAATGATGTGATGCTTTAATATCGTTTTATTATTTTTAAAACATTTAAAAATTTCTCATGTTTTTAGATCTAGTTATTTTTTGCTCTAGTTATTTGAGGTTTTTAGTCTGAAAGTTAAAAGCAGAACAATTTTCTTAAAATGGCAGGAGTGAAAAAGGTAAGGGAAGATGTTACATCAGTGTAATGAAAGTTAATATGTTTTAATCTTTATTTTTAACCCATATAATCTGATAGCTCCTGTTTATATGAAGCTGGATACAAATAAATGGTATAGTTATAGATCTCCTCTAAACAATGAATTCCCCGTTTAAAAAATATGCTTGCTTATTTAGGAGACAGAGTAAAGTCCAGGATATAGAATATAAAGTAAACTCTAGGAACCTAGAGTAACAATATTCCTGGAATCCATGTTTAGGAGGTTCTCATATAATTCAGACTTTCTTTGGTCTTACTTAAGGCTAATCTTTTTTTGGTAAAGAATAGTATTCTATTGAGATTCTATTTTGCTTTTTTTTTTTTTATGAGAGTGTGAGTTAATATTTGTAAATCACTTAGAACCTGACACATGGTAACCCATAAAAATGTTAAATGTAAAGAGAAACTCTGGTGTCAAGTTGTAAGGTACAAAACTTTAGTTGCTTTTTAAAAAGCTTTATTAAATCAACAATATAAAAATTTAAATAATATGTCTAAAGTTTGGGCTTGGTATCTTATAGAATATGAGTGAGGCATTTTTTCTTTTGTTTTGTCACTTGCATTAAAAACTTGGAGTTGTATTTTATTGGTTAGTTTCATTTGCTACATCTCATTTTGCTTTGATTTCGGTAATTGTTTTGTTACGTGTTTTCTCCATAGCCATTCTTTGCCCCTTACCTTTACACGCCAAGGTACTACCCTGGCGGCTCCCAACATCTCATCTCACGTCCATCAGTAAAAACGAATTTGCCCAGAGATCAGAGCAATGGCCTAGTAAGTATAAAAAAGCATAACTAAAGTATAACTCTAACATGAAACATAGTCAGCATTAGAAGTTTGCTTATTTCCTTTCTGTAGTAAAAGTGCAACTTATTTTATAAGTAGTTTTAAGAAACATAAGCTGTTACTAACACAAAGTGTATTTTGTTTTCATTTCTGGTAAATATCTATGAAAGGAAAGTGACTTGCAGCGTCAGGAAGTAAATGATGAGTTGTTTACAACCAGAGTTTCTGGCCAATAATGTTTGTTATCAAACTTTTAAAACTAAACCTTTACATCTTCTAATTTCTGATTTCTTTTTAAAGGACATACATATATGGTATCTGTGTCTATCTATCTATATATATGCTAGCCCTATGGTATAAAAATTAGAGGACGTATTGAAAGAACATTTTGATTGAATAGCAGAAATTAAATAGAATCAGGGGAGTATTCAAATATACTATTAACTCTAATCCGAAACAAAATACATTTGTGCCTAAAATTTTAGGTGTTCCTGATGATAAATGTGCGTTAACAATTTAAAAAAAAAGAAATTCCCTGTTAATGTATTTTTTAAATTAGGAGGCAAAAGCTATAGAACTTAAACTGTTACTTAAATTTTAAAATATTATGATTGAAGGAAAAAAATCTAATCACGTCCAGGTGTCAGTGTTATATATTATTTTAGCATCATGTTCATTCATCATCCTTGTTTGGCTCACCCCTTCACCTTTTACCCACACTCTTGTTTTGTGTTGTTAGGAGGTTATCAAGGAGGATGCTGCTGAGGGGCTTTCTTCACCCACAGGCTCCTCGAGGGTAATGGAGTGTAGTCTTGTGGTGTGGAACGCGAGCATCTCCCGCTTCTGCAGCAGAAACGACTGTCTTAATCATGACAGCAGTTCACTAACTGTGCATCTGCAGTGTGATGGGCAGCTGGTGTAGAGTAGCTGAATACTAATAATTATAGTTCACGGATTAATTAAAAAGCTAATGTTTAACTTTACCCTTCATTTCCTCCTGCTTTTCCCCTTTTTCAATGACATGGGATGGTTTTTGTTTTTTTTTTTTGTCGTCCAATAAGGAAGGGGTTTTTCCAGCAGCCGTCAGGAGCATTCATTTGATGGTGTTCCTTAATGTTGGGCTTTATTCTCACACTTGCCTGTTTTTCTGAGGCCTGCAGTTGGTACCACACATGTAGAATAGGTTTGAAAATATCTCCAATCAACCTTGAGACTGAAAAAAGACATTATGAGCTAGATGGTATAGACCAGGAATGGATCCTTAGTGGCTTGTGCTTAATCTAGGTGCCCATGCTTAGTGTAAATTCAGTACTACTACAGTGCTACTTTTCTTTATCTGTATACAGTTGATCCTTAAACAATGCAGGGGTTAGGAGCACCAAGCCTCCTACCAGCCTAAAATCCTAGCAGTCTAAAATAGAGACTGTAACTTATAGTCAGCCCTCTTGCGGAAGTAGTTCCCCCTTATCCGTGGTTCTGCACCTCCAGATTCAACCAACCGCAGGTCGTGTAGAACTGTTGTATTTACCATTGAAAAAAATCTGCGTATAAGTGGACCTGCACAGTTCAAACCTGTGTTGTTCAAGGGTCAACTGTATTTATTAAAATAAAATTTCCAGATAAACAGAGCTAGTACAGCATGCAAAGGGAATTATTTAAAAAAAATTTTCCTCCAACACTTTAGGATGGGTATCTTTAAAAAAACAACGTTTGTAGGAAGTCTCTTTGTTTATTTATTATTCAAGGCTTTGTACTTAATAAGAAATACATTTAATGTGATGAGCCATAAAATCTTCATTCATTCAGTCAGTGTGGAATTTAAGAACCCAGTTTGTATCTTAAGTTCTGTTGATTTATTTGCAGAATGTTATGCCCATGTAAACATGATCAATTTAATCTAAAGAAATGTAGCATAGCAGTTAGAATTACTCTGGTGAAATATTGCATCCTGAATTTATGCATAATTTTTAACTTAAAACATGCATTTGAATAGGCAGTAGTTTTTTTTAACTTTAATTTTCTTTGAGTTAATATTAGTGAGATAGGAAGAGAACCATTTTGGTGTTTTCATTGAGGAGCTGATGATTCTTTTTAAGTCATTAACATTTTAGCTGAAGTGTTTGAGAGACTTCAATTATCCACGAATGATAGACACAATAAACCATAGTAATTCTATTTGGGTGTTGGGTGAATATTTAATCCATGGATCATTGCCACTATATGCAAGAATGACTTTTAGTTTAGTCGGAGAGCCTTTAATACATAGTTTCATGCATGCAATGCAATTCTCTAAGCTAAAATTCCTCCGCAAACTTTTGATCAAAGTTAGATCCTGTGAAGAATTCGATGGTCTTAATGACAGAGACATGCTGAAGTAGTAGCTGTTCCCATGCTTAAGGACAAACACTTGTGAGTAAAAGGTGTCTGTAATTTAAGGGACCAGTGAAGGAGCATTAGGCACATTTTAAAATGAGTCTTTGGGGAAGGGGAAATAATGCAATTCTTAAGAAGTGTTTATGCAAGCGCAATAACGAAGAGTAAAAATGCTCTGAATATATTAGTGCCTTTGTTTAGTAAAATAACCATACTATTTGCTGTTTTTTTAATATTAAAAGGTAGTTTTGTAATCTGCTTAGTGAATAGTAGTTGCTTCCCAAGCCTTCTTTGCTTTTAAGAAATTAACAATGACAATAGCATGTAAAATTTATTTAGAAGTAGACTAGTTCAAGTAGACACTTAGTTCAAAGCCGTGTTAAAAACAGCGGTGGAAATGTGGAGAAGTATCTATACATGAGAACACTGTATGGGATTTTTATAGCTGAACCAACGAAGAAGTAGTTAATATAATACAAAAGTTTTTTTAGCCCTTCATGGCTCCTGTAGTTTTCCAGTACTGTAGTAGAAAACGATATGATTTCTGAGATAAGAAGACTGCAGGTGAGCTCATCTCTGCTCATTCATCTGTCTCCTGTATGCAACACTTGATGATAAGAGCTGCTTATAGATAAGTCAGGAGCTACGCGAACATTTTTGGACAAATCGTCTTGTCATTATGGACACAGAATAATGAGTTTAAAAAAAGAAAAAACACCAGAAAACCAGATCATAGAGAGTTAACCAGCTCTCTGTGGACTTTTCAATATAGGTGGTCCCATCTTTTTTTTACCTCAAGGAATTTCTCATAAACCTTCATAAAGCAGAACCTTATGAAAATAGTTGAGTTTTCTCACATTAAGGAACATTGTAATGATTGTGACTTGTGAAGACCAGCCAAGGACTTAACAGATAAATTATAGAGATGTCCGAGTGTCTCACTAAGGCGAAGACATAAAATACAAGCCTCTGCGCTGGCTTTTTTCCACTGTGATTTTATAATAGAGAAAATATATGCCAAATCTTGTAAAACTGAAAAAAATATATTAACTTTGGGCCCAGGATATGATCCCCAGGATATTAGAGCTAGAAAGGACTAGTGTTTTTCAAACTTTCAAAGCAGAGAAGCCTTTTTTAGAAATGAAATCTTAATGAGAATTCTAGTTTACAAAACCAGTGAAAAAAGAACTCTGGCCCCCCACCTGGGACTTGCCTTCCCTCTGAGGGATCCTCAGAGAACGCTAGGACCCATGGTCTAGTCCAGTACCACGGTGCAGACTTACCTGAGGCTCACAGGAGGGGAGCGCCAGGTGCAGAACTGGAATCCGTGTGGCTGTTTCCATGGACCGTTCCTCATCACCATGCTGCCCTCTTTGCCCCTGTTAATACTAAGCATGACTTGGTCAGGTACTTGGTCATTGAAGTTAAATAGGCCCTGGTGATTAGCTCTTTGCCTCGGAGAAATTACTTAACCTCTCTGATACTCAACTTCCTCATCTGGAAAAAGGAGACCTACCTCACAGGTCTGCTTTAAGGATTACTCAGGCTTCGCATACTTTAAGTACTTAATAATCATTATTATTACTACTGTCCCAAAGACCAAATTCCATGGAGCTTTAAAAAGACTCAGAAACGAAAACCGTTTTGTGTTAAGTAACCTTTTCTCAGTGGTGGGAGTAGTGTATAAACACTCCAGTCAGTGTAGATTAACTCAGCCTTTTATCTGTTGATGCTTCTCTGGCCCAAAAGGTGGTTTGATTTCCCTAGAATCAGTTTGTTTTCCTAGAATTTAGGAGGATTTCCAGCTTATCTGAATGCTCCAAATATTTTACAGTTTCGAAAGCTTCCCAGGAGAATTTTACTTGGTGCCTTTACCTTCTTTCAGTCCAGGTCCCACTAGGAAGTAGTGGCATTCAGATCATTCTGTGACCATGAAGGGAAGGACCCACCAAGGAGCGCCTGCCTCGAGCCAGGTCCCCTCAGTGGCATTTTGTTGTGGTCTTTCAAAGAGTTGTTCCTATGAGTGTTGTATTCAGTCTGTTTTTATTTAGGTTATGTTGCTCATGGTGGTAACTGTGTTTCCTTGAAAAGCATTTTTTCGAAGGAAGGAGTGATAGAGCATTTCTTTATCCTTTTATCCTTCCTTGAATTATTTAGCATTGAGTCCTTCAGATGCCTGTTTGATCATCCACTGGTTCACTGTTACACTGGGATGTGGCAGTGAACTAAACTGATGGAAATCCTGCCTTCTTGGAGCGGATGGGTTTGAGGCTGCCAGGCGGGAACGATCAGTGTTGCTACCAAGTCATTCTTTCCCGACCTCCTATGCCGCAGGGGTTACTAGATACCTTTAGATAGCTTCATTTGGATCAGCTACCTCACTGAAAAGTCATGAAAATAATTGGCACAACGTTTAATTGCGGAGAACTTCAGAGTTGCAGAGGCAGTGTTAATAACAGTATCCTGCCTTACAGTGTGCTGTTACTTTTACTTTTAGAGATTGATGAAATTTACTGAATTAATAAAAGTCTTAAAAATGAAGGTCTTGGTTTTCATTAAACCGGATCCAATTGGTGGAGTGACCAAGTTAAAAGGGAAAAAAAGATGGGACTCAACTGTAGATCATTTTTATTTCCACCACTGGTTTAGAACTCATAACGTGTTAAACAAATATATGTCCAAATCAAGCTGTCTCTCATCGCTCAGGAGCAGACTTGGATGAGAAAGCTAAAGATGCCGTGGGTAAGGCAGGGTGCGTTTCAGGTTTCATTTAGATGCAGGCTTAGGGCGGGTGCTCTTTGCCAGCAGTCAGCACCTTTTCTCAGGAGGTTCACTCACACTTTCTAAAGCATTTTAGTAGTGCACTTTTTTATTGATCTGTTTCAATTTGGAAAAGTTTTAACATATTTTTTCTCTAGTAATGTAGTGAAAAATTATATTCACTTCCAGCTTCAGTCTTTGTGCCAGACTTCAGCTCAAGAAAGCTTTTTTCCTAAACAATAAACTGCAACTAAATTGATTGAGATATTATCGAAGAAGTGGGATACTGCAGTAAGGATATCATTGAAATCCTAGAGTACAGTTAAAAGTTAAAAAATAACAAAATCGTGTCCTGAACTTGTTTTTTTAAAGATTGCCCTTTATATGTGGTGTTAAACCTCATCTGTCAACTTTGACTTAATTATTACTGGGTTGGCCAAAATGTTCGTTCGGGTTTTTCCATAAGATGTTATGAACTTTTTGGCCAACCCAAAATTTCTCATGCAGTTCAAGTCTCCACAGATATACATAGTAACTTTCTAAAAAACCTACTTATAATACCGTTGATATGTAAACTAGAAAACAAGGTTCCCATAAGGTACTCCAGATAATGACATAGTAAAAGAAAAACATTGTAAATTAACTTTGACTCAATATTGTCAATTATCTATAGATTATTTTAACTATTTTAAGAATGTTTACCACCAACCTAATTTGTACAGAAGAATAATTAGTAGCAGTGTGTCTGCTTTGAATTAGAGTTTTAAAGAACTACATCAGTAAAATAGTTACGTTACTCACAGTATGCAAATAGTTTTCACTGTTATATTTACGATTTCTTGAGCTGCAAGGCTCTTAGGGCCTTTCTTTTCAAATGGTATTTTAGTGCATCTATTACGTGCCACATGCCCAGTGAAACAAACCCCAAATTTGAAAAGTATATCTCTGAATGTTAACTATAGTGTGGCTAGATAATATTTTATTTTATGAAGTGAGCATGTGAATTCCAAGTATTTAAACCTTATTATTAAATTGGCCTGCAATTAATAGTGGCAGTTTTTTATCAGAATATTTAAAAATTAATTTTAAACGTGTACATAGTAGGAATATTGACTTTTTGTAGCAAATTTTATTTACTTGGTTTTCTTGTTGAATGTATGGCCCATGATTTATTCTTTTAAGAGAAAGAATATAAAATTTGAGAGTACAATTTTAAAATTACCAAGCACATGTTAATGACATGAAACTACTGTGTGTGTGTGTATGCGAGTGTTCCTTGCTTTGTGTTGCTGTAGAGGTGGTGTGTTCAAAGTCATGGGAAAGTAAGAGGAGTGACAAAAGTGCTGCCTGTTTTTATTACATATGTGTATTTGATGTTTTACTTTAAGCTTGTGTCCTTCATTCTGTTTTATTCCTTCCTTAAAGCCGTGTGACTCTGGGTTTAACAAACAGAGACAGGTACAGAAACTTTCAGTGAAATCTTACTCACTTTTCTTGTTTTAGACTATTAGAAGCAATCATTGGCAGCTTCATGCTGGGCTGTTTATAAATCTGTGCTCATTTTGGTGCCTTGGGTTTATTTTAATAGCTGCTTTCAGCCTTGCATGGCTCTCATTTCTGGCTAATCAATTCTAAGCTTGTTTAATAAATTTACCAAAGATGGTAATGTTTCAGAGTGTAACTTTAATCTACTTATAATATAAAATCATATAGTTATATCAAAGTAATTTAAATCTGTCTTGTTGTTAGCTTTACTTTGACCCGGAGGAATTCTGATTTGTATGTATTTTGAAGTTTATATTTAACAGTTTAAACAAACTAACATCTTCTGCTTTCAATCTTCTGTATTAGAAAAAAAAATTTTTAATAAATTGTGATGTATACTGAAGTGATCTTTTCTTGACTTGTAACAATTAAATTTGAAGTAAGAATGCATGATAAGCTTTAAAGTATTACCATTCTTTGTATTGCCAAAGTAATGTAATTTGTTTCCTATTAAGAATTTACATATTGAGTTACTGAATATGCTTTTCCCTTATCACTTTTATACTCTTTCTCCTTTTTATAAGAGTTCCATCTAAAGATCATTATTTTGGCTACTAAGATTCATTTGGTTTCAAAATAATTTTATTATATATGATTATTTTAGAAAAGACCTGGCAAGTAATCACTATTTCTCTTTTATTCAAAGAAGCATATTGTAAAGTATTGTAATTTATTGATAATTTACCCCTTTTCTTGAGAAAACCCAACTCACAAATAATGAATAGTCAGACTATAGCTTTGATGGAATTATAGGGATATCCATTGTGTCTTTTCTTATAGCTTCTCAAAGCCATTCAGAGATAATATATATTTTCTACATAATTCCCAATGAGGGACAAAATATGTTTTCAAGTGATAAAATGTAAAAGTTTTGAAGGATCATGAAAGTAAAAGAATGTGGAGTTTTTTGTTTTAAAGGAAAAGGGTAGTATCTTTATTAATGTGTCTCCATTGCTGAATTCTCAGATTCCTTTAAGATACTCTTCAACATTTTACATCCCTCCCCCGCCATGCAGACAGAGTTAATCTGTTCCATGTCTGTTATACTTGCCTTTTTTAGCACAATCAGAAATAGAGTTTTTTTGTGATTAAAAACATTTTTTTTCACTTTAAAATAATTTTAGACTTCAAAGGTACAAAAATAACATTCCCTTAATGTTAGCATCTTTCCTAACTGTAGTATATTTCTCAAGAGCAGAAGTGAAAATTTGTACAATACTCTTAATACAGACTTTATTTGAACCTTACCAGTTTTTCCACTAATGTCATTTTTCTGGTCCAGGATTCAATCCAGTTGTATTTTGTTATTTCTCCTTAGAGTTCCCTAATCTGTGACAATTCCTCAGTCTTTCCTTGTCTCTTATGACCTTAAAACTTCTGAAGAGAACTGATCAGGTATTTTGTAGACGGTCCTTCTATTTGGGTTTGTTTGCTGTTTCCTAATGATTAGAAGATTATACATCTTTAGCAAGAGACCCACAGAAGTGATGCTGTGTCCTTCTCAGTGCATCATATTTGAGCATCTGTGAGGGCCTAAATCTTCCCACTGGTCATGCTAATAACCTCAGTTGTGTGGTTAAGGTGGCATCTGCCAGACTTCAACACTGTGAAGTTTTATTTTTCCCTTTGTAGTGAGTAAATATTTAGGGGGAGGTACTCTAAAACTCTGCAAATATCCTGTTTCTCCTTATACTTTTGCCCATTACCTTTAATGTCCACCAGTGCATCTTGTGTACAGCCACTCTTGTGGTGTTTTCCTGATGGTAATTTTCTGTTCCCTCTTCTGCATTTATTAATTGGAATTCTATAAGTAAAAGCTGTCTCTTCCTCCTCATTTATTTACTTATTCAACTTTTTATTTATATCAGTATGGATTCATGGATATTTTATTCTATGAATTATAATCCAGTATAATCATTATTTATTTTGGTGATCAGACTGTTTGTGATTTTTCTAATCAAGAAAATGTAAACAAGTGTAAATGTACCCAGAAGGAAGAGCTAGGTTGAGGAATAAAAACATTTGAAAGACAGTATTAAAGATCATTTAAAAGATAAATATTGTTCAGCAATAAAAAAGAATGAAGTACTGATCCATGCTATAACATGGATGAACCTTGAAAACATACTAAGTGAAAGAAGCTAGTAATAAAAGGTCACATATTGTATGGTTCCATTTATATGAAATGTCCAAAATAGGCAAATCCACAGAGACAGTAGATTAGTGGTTGCTAGGGGATTGGGACTAGGTGTTGGAAGGGATAAAGAATGACTGCTAATGGTACAGGATTTCTTTTTAGGGATACGAAAATGTCCTGAAGTTGATTGTGGTGATGGTTTCACAGCTGTGTGAATATACTAAAAGTCATTGAATTGTACACTTTTAATGGGAGAATTGTATGTGAATTATATCTCAAATAAACCTGTTTAAAAGAAAGAAAGAAAAACAAAACAAATATGGTTATTAAAAATTCATAGAAAGCAGTTTAAGTTTCCATAGTAGATACTGGATAATTAACACTTTGAATATTGATTGGCTATACTCATCCAGGCAGAAAATAGAACTTTGTATAAAAATATGAAAACTAAATTCTGGAAGTACTAGTGTTTTGCTGTTAGTATTTTTGAAGTAATTGAACCTCAGACCATATAATATATGGCATGTTTTAAATTTATATTTAATTGAAAACAAACTATAAATAAATGTGTTTTGTGCAGTATATTCCAAGGCATTAATTTACAAATTTTTATGGGACTGTCTTACACTTGTAAACTTGCTAAGACTCCCTCTCATAAAATTACTGCCTCACTGTTCAATATGGTCTCATCTCCTAGCTGTATTTATATTTATATGTAATATAGGTATATTTTGTTTATATACTATGTGTGTATATTTATCAGTTCATAATGGAGTATTATGTTACACTTTCATGTTACAAATCATGTTTAACAAGTAGCTAACAGGCATTTTTGGCTGTCATAGTCTACCTTGGTAATGATAAAAGAGGCAGTAGAAAATATAAATTTACACATACTTGAGGATAGGATAAATTGTATTTATTTTAAGACTAGATTGACTGGTAAACAAGACAGGTCATTTGGAGCGTTTTCCTCTATACTAGTTGGTTTGTCTTCTCTTTATTTTGCTTATAGTTTCTATAAAATCTTTAAAAATAGACAGTTGCAACAAAGAAAATAGGAAGTTATAAGACCTGATAAGTTAGGGTTCCCATCCAAATCTGCCACTAACTAGCTATTTATTCTGTGACTTCGAAGCCAGAACTTACCTCTCTGTAAGCCAATGTCCACATCTGTAATTGAGGAGCTTCATATACAGTTGGCCACAGGCAAATACTTCTTTAGTATGTCACCATTTTCGGAAAATATTTTTCTTCTAAGTAAATACTAGATTTATTATTTTGACTTTCCTTTTAAATGAGACCAAATTTTTTTTTTTGCGGTATGCGGGCCTCTCACTGTTGTGGCCTCTCCCGTTGCGGAGCACAGGCTCCGGACGCGCAGGCTCAGTGGCCGTGGCTCATGAGCCTAGCCGCTCCGCGGCATGTGGGATCTTCCCGGACTGGGGCACGAATCCGTGTCCCCTGCATCGGCAGGCGGACTAAATGAGACCAAATTTTAATGGATCATATTTACTTCCACATGTGTTAAGAAGTAATACTGTTGTTTCATATTTACATGATTATTGTATAGATTCTTAAGGGGAAGTTTTAGATCCCTTGGGTATAAAATATGGTCACGATCTGAAAACTTCAGATAGTTAATAGTCGTAGACTGTTAAGGTAGTCTGTAAAGACATTTAAAGCTGTTTGGTATAGGCACTTTTAAAATAATTTCATAGATTTACTTTTTGTATTTTGTAATATAGGCATCAGTAATTCCCCCCATTCCTTTTCTTTTTTTAACCCCCTGTCCTTCTGTTATTAAGGGCTACACCCTTCTCTCTTGAGGTTTGAAGTTAGGCTCTCTTGCATTTGGCCTCGGCTTGGCTCGTGGAATGTTCTGTCTTCTTAGAAAAGTGGTTTTGATCAGGCTGTATCTGCTATAATAAAAGATACTTCTTAAGGTGTAACGGTAGCTAAATCTGTTCCCTAATGGCATTTCCCCATACGGCACACATTCGCTGTCTTTACTTTAGTTTGAAAATATATTGTTAATCAGAGTACTTACAGTGTAACTTCACAAGTTCCTCTGTCACATGACTGCGTATATCTGACATTAAATGCTATTCATACATGTTTTTTCCACAACTTATCTAGGGATCAGGCCCAGCCTCAGGAACAGTATCCCTGAATTCAATGAATGTGGATGCGGTTTGTGAGAAACTGAAGCAAGTAGAAGGGCTGGAGCAGAGCATGCTGCCTCAGTACTGTGCGACCATCAAGAAGGTGACCAGCACGTTTCCCCGCTGACTCGAGACAGGGCTGAGGGCGCCAGCGGCGGGCCTTGTGCACGGCGAGCGCTTTGTATTTAGCTTCTCAAAGACGAGTTCTCTGTGGAAATGGGAAAGCTCTAGGTGGAAACAGGTTTCTTACTATTTGTATCCTAAAATTGCCCCTTTATCCCTTAGTTTAGAGATGGATAAAAGAAAATAAAGTGTTGTATGACAACGTTCCTGTAAAATGATCTAATATAAGGGGGAGTTCCCTGGCGGTCCAGTGGTTAGGCCGTGGTGCTTTCACTGCCTGGGTTCTATCCCTGGTCAGGGAACTAATGTCCCACAAGCCACGTGGCATGGCCAAAAAAAAAAAAAAATCTGATATAAGTCAAAAATGCTTTGATGAGAAGTACAAAGCTCTAAAGGATTTCACGTTAAGATTAACAATAACTTATATTTCCAATATGCAACATAGGATATTTGAAGGCCTTTTATGTTACATTTTCTTTAATTATAATATTTATTTGTGACTTAATAATTATCCAAGTAAACCGTACTTGCTTCATTTTCCTCCAATTCTCACTTTCATGTCTTAGAGGACTTCTGATCATGTCCTGTTTGATAATACCTCAGAGGTTTGGGTTTGCAAGGCTAATGCATTTGAGGAAGTTTATTTCTTCCGAGATCTTTTCTTGCAATTCCGATAACTACCACGAACCTCGGATTTTGAGGAGGCTTCCCATCTACAAGGCTAACCCAGTCCCCATTTTAACAGATACTTCCACTAAGTTATACTTTTTCTATCAGAGATACAGTGAAGGAGAACATGAACAACAAGCCTGTAATATTTACATACTTTAAAGCCTGGCATCTAATAAGGTTTTAAAAGAATTATGAGCACATATACCATTTCACTGATCTTAAACTGTGTTTGGTCAGAAAGGTTCGGATAATGTTAGTTTTCTCACCGATCTAGTTAGTGTTAATCCGCATATGCGAAAGTGTTGAGCACTGCCTTTCCAAGGTACAAACCTGACTGTCCTCAAGGCAGCTTGACGAGCATCAGGGAAGAGGGAGGTCTCCACGTGAACCCTTTGTGGGGATTTGATTTCCCGCAGGACAGTGGTTCTCTCCCCACTCAGCTCTTTACTCTCAGGCCTTGGCTGTTTGAAGCCCATCGCAGCAACTGGTTTCTTAAGTGCTGCTAATCTCCTTGCCTTTCCACAGCAGGACGTCTGCCGTAGGCTTGCCCTGTACATTCTTTTCTTCAGAATTAACTTGGAAACTGAGCATTCTGTTGGTTTTAAACCCAGGTATTCCATAATTTTACCACAGTTAGTAAAGTCAGGTTTTGTATTTTTGTAAAAGAAGTAAGCTACCTGTTATTAATAAAGAAAATTCTATCATTTCTTACTTGGAGGGACTAGAATTACGGAGACCCAAGAGTGACAAGATCATTTTCTGTGAATTTAATAGACTGGGAAATTTGTGGGTGGACATTCTTGGTGGCTGAAGTTATCTAGTATAGTTGACAAACAAGTTTGTCAGTGCTTCGCTTCATTTAGAAGTTCATCAGTGACCAACATGCTGACAGATGTCTTTGTCCCCTCCCAGCAGCTTGCCTTCGTGTTCATGTTTTATGATCAGAGGGAAAAAGCTAACAGTTTTGTTATTGCTTATGGCAGAATAGGTAGTTTTGGAAATAGTTGGAGGGTTAGCTCTTGGGTTGGTCCCTGAAGAATGATTTATTTTACTTGAGCGCCTAAGACACTTGGAAGAGTATGGAGTGGCTTATGTTATTCAGATTCTACTTGTTTATTAATTATTACATGGGGCGATAACCTTCTTTAGGTCAATATTTTCTGGTCTCTAATATAAATGTACTTTTTAATCACTAGAAGTTCAGAATCTCTCACATTTTGTTTATCTTTGTATTTGTGTTTGTTTTTATTCAGGCAAACATAAATGGCCGTGTGTTAGCTCAGTGTAACATTGATGAACTGAAGAAGGAAATGAATATGAATTTTGGAGACTGGCATCTTTTTAGGAGCACAGTAAGATATTTTTAGTATTTGTAGAATTATTTACAACATTTTATAAAACAAGTGCCAGTAAGTACTGGTCTAAACTGATATTTTCCTATATTTTTAAAAAAACATGTAAAAATTACATTTCACACTTATGTGTACAACTCTTTTATATCCTGTTTGTAGAATATACACAGCAGCACTTAGCAACATTTGCCTTTTGGGCATTTCACTTGGAAATCTGGGAGAGAGGCCACCTGCCAATCCTCCACGCTTTCATTGACCAGGACACTCTCCTTGGCCTCACTCAGTCAGGCTTCCCGGAGCCTGTAGGCCTCGACCTTGGTGTCTGTCCTCGTTGGGCCTGCATTGCCCCGTTGTAGGAAGAATCCTGTTCAGTCAGTTGAGAAAGAACCCCACCCTCAGTGTCTGATCACCCTCGCTATGCGATTACACTCCTCATCCTCCACCCCTCCTCCGCTCCCCGTGAGGTCCTAGACCCCAGGCCTGCCTCCAGAAGGTATCCTGTCAGGTCAGTTCAACCAGAATCCCACCCCCACCCCTTACCCCTGATGCTTCCTCTTAGCAACTTTCCACCCACTCACCCCCGCCTCGTTCCTGGGCTGTAAATGCCCACGTGTCTGCGCTGCTTTTGGAACTGAGCCCAGTTCTATCCTGAGGTCCGTTTTTCCCCATTGCGATAGTTCCTGGTTAAAATCTGTTTTTACTGCTTTAGCTACTGTCCAGCTCTGGTTCTCTTTGACACACTCCAGTTGCATTTTGTCTTGTTCTTAAGTTA
Source organism: Hyperoodon ampullatus (assembly GCF_949752795.1). NCBI lineage: Eukaryota > Metazoa > Chordata > Mammalia > Artiodactyla > Ziphiidae > Hyperoodon > Hyperoodon ampullatus. Next base: position 82,757,298 of record NC_136928.1, read on the forward strand.
AATTTTAAATTAAAGTAGTAACACAGTGGTCAAATTAGAGTATAGCATATATGTGATGGTTGTTGTCATTACAGTTATCTGTTGGTATCTGTGGGTGGGTGGTTCCAGGACTCCTGTGGGTACCAAAATCTTCAGATGCTTAAGTCCTGTATATAAAATGGCATAGTAATATTTGCATATTACACACATCCTCCTGTATACTTTAAATCACCTCTAGATTACTTATGATGTCTCATACAATGTAAATGCTGTGTAAATAGTTGCCAGTGTGTGGCAAATTCAAGTGTTGATTTTTGGAACTTTCTGGAATTTTTTTTTCCGAATATTTTCAATCTGTGATTGGTTGATTCTGCGGGTGCTAAACCACTAGATTCTGAGGGCCAACTGTACTTCTTTTAGTACGGATGATCCTTGAACAACTCGGAGATTAATCCACTGACAACAGAGTCAGCCCTCCGTATCCAAGTTTCCTCCGCATCTGCAGATTCAACCTAACCCTGGACCATGTAGAAAATATTGCCGTCTTCACTAGTGAAAAATATCTGTGTGGAAGCAGATCTGCACAGTTCAAACCTGTGTTGTTCAAGGGTCAATTGTATTATTAATATAGAAAAGCAGATAAGAACAAATGTATTTGAAATTCACTTACAGAAAGTATGCTTTCTCATTTCCATTAGAGTAACTTCATGTTTAATTTTTAAGATAATTTCTAAAGCTTCTAAAATGTGATTTGTCAGTGCGGATACTGATGACTTTTTTTTTTTCCTCTCTCTTAAGGTACTAGAAATGAGAAATGCAGAAAACCAGGTGGTCCCTGAGGACCCACGTTTACTGAGTGAAAACAGCAGCTCAGTTCCTCACGGTGAATCTGCGCACCGCGCGTCACATGAGTTGCCTCACACCGAGCTCTCCAGTCAGACCCCCTACACGCTGAACTTCAGCTTCGAAGAGCTGAACACACTCGGCCTGGATGAAGGGGCTCCACGTCACAGTAACCTAAGTTGGCAGGTATTTATTAAATGCCATTTTTCATATTACTGACAAAGAGGGTGGTGTTTAATTCTCCGAGATTATGTCGGTGCATTTATATAGTCATTCAGAAAATCTTTAATGAGTCCCTGAATGAAGAGGATGAAGGGAGGAGTCCCTGTTCTCCAGGAGCTGTGTTCTTCTGGAGAGGACAGTCAGTAGAACAAAAAGAAAATAACGTGATTTCAGAAATTGATACGAATTGAGAAAATAGTAAAATAGAGTCATGGCGTCGAGGGTGAACAGGAACTGGCCTACTTAGGTGGTTAGCTGAGTTCATCTTTCACTTGCTGTTTCCTTGTTAAATTCAGTAATCATTGGCTAAAACACATCTTTATTGGATAACCTGCCATGTAATCCCTTTGAGCACCACAACCTGGTTTTTCAGTACGTATGTTGCACACTGTTCGTGGATATTCGTTTTCTTTTTATTATCTGATGTTCGATATGGCTGAGTTCTTTCTTTGGATGTTCTTAGAAGAGGGAAGAGAGGCGAGGATCAGGAATAAAAACAAAAGTGACAGAACATGAGAAGGAGTAAGGGCTGGACAAGAAGAAAAATAAACTAGGAAAAAACCTAGAGCAGGGTACAGAACAGAGAAAAGACAAGCAAGGGAGGAAAAATAGTAAGTAGCTACCAAGAACTCTCTACTGAAAGGGAGCCGTATTTAGAGAAAGGAGTACCTGTTAGGTCTACCATTTTGAAGGGTGTTGTGTTTGATTTGGTAGTAAAATTATTTTTTGGTTGTTATTATCTTTTTCTACGTACTATCAATCTTATTTCTTTAAGTTGAGAAGCCATTTTATTGTGTGTTAATAACTAAGATAAAAATTTCCTTATTTTACGATAAGTCCGCACTTGACCCTTTTATCTCACTGTTTCAACAACAGTAATTCCTTTCTTTTCCCTGGCATTCCTTTTAACATTTCTTAAGAAATCCTCATCCTCTGCTTTTCCATACTTGGTATTTACCACCGTGACCTGGAAAGTCTCACAACCTTCCTATCAATGCAGGAGTTCTCAAACTTTTTTTAAATCTCAGAATCCTTTTACACTCTTAAAAATTCTTGAAGACCCCCAAAGAGCCTTTGTTTATGTAAGTTTTATCTGTCAGTATTTACTATATTAGAAATAAAAACTGAGAACCTTAAACCAACTATATGTTAACATAAATAACATTTTTATGAAAAATGACTGTTTTCCAAAACAAAACATATTTACTGAAAATGATATTGTGTTACAAATCTCTTTAATGCCTGGCTTTGTAGAAGACAGCTAGATTCCCATATCTGCTTCTGCATTGAATCTCCTGGGAGGTCACACATGAACCAACCTCTGGAGACTCCACTGTACACTATTGTGAGAATGAGAGTGAGTGGAAAGGCAAAGGTCATCTTCATATTCTTAGGAAAATAGTTTAGACCTCGTGGATCCCCTGAGAAGGGGTCCACATACTGCATTTGAGAGTGAGGGCAGCACTGTCCTGAACTGGATCTCAGGGAACCTTCTCAGGGAACTGGGTCATTTTCTCCTGGTGGCAGAAAGTCTCTGCCTTATTTCTGCTTCATTTCAACCTTTGCTCTTGCCCTTTCTTAAACTTCCTTGATTCTTTTTCTTCCATTTCCTTCCTCTTTTTCCTAATCTTTACTTTTTTTTTTTTTTTTTTTGCGGTACGTGGGCCTCTCACTGTTGTGGCCTCTCCCGTTGCGGAGCACAGGCTCCGGACACGCAGGCTTAGCGTCCATGGCTCACGGGCCCAGCCGCTCCGCGGCATGTGGGATCTTCCCGGACCCGGGCACGAACCCGTGTCCCCTGCATCAGCAGGCGGACTCTCAACCACTGTGCCACCAGGGAAGCCCTAATCTTTACTTTTTATTCCTCATGTTATTAACCTTTTCTGGGGTCTAAAGCAATTCTCATCCCAAAACTTCATTGGAAATCAAACTTTTAAAAATATTTTATTTCTGTTTACTTGGACCTGAATGTTGACCCTCAAGGCTTCCATTTTTGTTCATTTGGATCCTGTATTTATCTTTTTATCTTTTCCATTGCACTTTATTTTTTTAACTAATTAATTTATTTTTTTTTGCGGTACGCGGACCTCTCACTGTTGTGGCCTCTCCCGTTGCGGAGCACAGGCTCCGGACGCACAGGCTCAGCGGCCATGGCTCACGGGCCCAGCCGCTCCGCGGCATGTGGGATCTTCCCGGACTGGGGCACGAACCCACATCCCCTGCATCGGCAGGCGGACTCTCAACCACTGCACCACCAGGGAAGCCCTCCATTGCACTTTATACTTTTCCTTTTAAAATGTTTTTTTTCTCTTCTTTTTTGCATTTTGAGTACATTTTTCTTCTCTGAATTGGAATTTGACAGAAACTTCATGTCGTGCAAGTTGAGAAAGGTTCTATTTAACATACATTTAAAGACTTGAGTATTTTGTTTTTGAGATATATCTTAACTCTCATCTTCTTTCTCTTTTCTAAGGGGAACTTTTATATTTTATCAACGAAGGTGACTTTTGCCGTAGATAAGTTTAAAAGTTTGAAATGATAAAAACAAGTCCTAAGGTTATTTGTGAATATAACCTTAAATACTTTTAAATATTAACAATAAACTAATTTTATTACAATTTGTATAAAGCTTTCTAATAACAGTAAAATTATTCATAAGTTCACAGCTTTTGTTAAACTGTGTTATGCAGAATTCTTCTAAAAGAATTTGGTATTTTAAGGACTTTAAAAATTCTTATTGTCCATATATATATATATATATATATATATATATATATATATATATATATAATTTCCTAAGCTGATATTTATTGTGCCTTTTTTTGGGTTTATTTGAATTCTTAAATTATTATTATTTTTTTTTCTTCACAGTCACAAACTCGCAGAACCCCAAGTCTATCGAGTCTCACTTCCCAGGATTCCAGTATTGAAATTTCAAAGCTTACTGATAAGGTGCAGGCTGAGTATAGAGATGCCTATCGAGAATATATTGCCCAGATGTCTCAGTTAGAAGGGGGCGCGGGTTCCACAACAATGAGTGGCAGGTCTTCCCCACACAGCACATATTATATGGGTCAGAGTTCATCCGGGGGCTCCATTCACTCTAATCTAGAACCGGAGAAAGGGAGGGATAGTGAACCAAAGCCAGATGATGGAAGGAAGTCATTTTTAATGAAGAGGGGCGATGTTATAGATTATTCCTCATCAGGAGTTTCCACTAACGATGCCTCACCCCTGGATCCTATCACTGAAGAAGATGAAAAATCTGATCAGGCAGGCAGCAAGCTTCTCCCAAGCAAGAAGTCCTCAGAAAGGTCAGGTCTTTTCCAGACAGATTTGAAGCTGAAGGGAGGTGGGCTGCGCTATCAGAAACTTCCAAGTGATGAAGATGAGTCTGGGACAGAAGAATCAGACAATACTCCACTGCTCAAAGAAGACAGAGACAAAAAAGCTGAAGGGAAAGTAGAGAGAGTGTTGAAGTCTCCAGAACACAGCGCGGAGCCTATTAGAACCTTCATTAAGGCAAAAGAGTATTTATCAGACGCCCTCCTTGACAAAAAGGACTCATCTGACTCGGGAGTGAGATCCAGTGAGAGCTCTCCCAATCACTCCCTTCACAACGAAGCAGCTGACGACTCCCAGCTTGAAAAGGCAAATCTCATAGAGCTCGAAGATGACAGCCACAGTGGAAAACGGGGAATACCACATAGCCTGAGTGGCCTGCAAGACCCGCTTGTAGCTCGGATGTCCATTTGTTCAGAAGACAAGAAAAGCCCTTCCGAATGCAGCTTGATAGCCAGCAGCCCTGAAGAAAACTGGCCAGCGTGCCACAAAGCCTACAATCTGAATCGCACACCCAGCACTGTGACTCTGAACAACAACAGTGCTCCAGCTAATAGAGCCAACCAGAATTCTGATGAAATGGAGGGGCTTAGGGAGATGCCCCAAGTCATTCTGAGGTCTGGTTCCAGTTCCCACTCAACTGCCATTCAGAATGAAAATCTAAAAAGCATGACGCATAAGAGAAGCCAGCGTTCAAGTTATATGAGGCTCTCAAAAGATTCTTCAGAGCTGCACGCAGTAGCCTCTTCGGATAGTGCAGGCTTTGGAGAAGAAAGAGAAAGCATTCTTTAAGAAAAACAAGCAACTTTAAGAAAAACAAGCAAAAGTAGAATAGTGTTACTATAATCTCTGTGACAAGACTGACCTGAGTTTTATGGTGACTCCATCCACGCACATCACCTGTACATTTCACTCACAAATAATTAACGGATGAGAAGGTCTTTGGTAAAAGAGACATACACTATACAACAGAGGGAAGTATAAGATAGCCTGCTTCATCTGTCAGCCCCCGTTGTCTTTGTACTTAGAAGCTTAAAAACCCAATATTGTTATTGCACCTTTCGTTGGCATATAGCTGCAAGACAAGATCTGAGTATAAAGATAGGTCAGAAATAGTTTATTAAATATAAAGGGCTTAATTCGCCAACAAAAATTAAAAGCTAGAGACCCCTTTCGTAGAACATTCATTCATTAAATATTTGAGGGAAGACATGTTAAATGAACCAGAAGCACATTTTGCTCTTAAGGGGTGAAACATAAGAACTTACAGCTTATGGAATAGCCTAGAGACTAAAGGTTAATGCTCTGTAAGTTGCAAACCGATGTTCTGTATAATAGACAAATTGCTTATCAAAGAGTTTTTAAATTTTAAGTAGAAAATGTAAAGAGGGCTTTAAAAATTGGTAAGAATGTGAGTCAACAGTGCCCAAAGTAGAGCCCCAGTAACTGGGTCATTGTGAGCTGCTAGGAGAGTGGCCCGTGGAGAGGGGCCGATCACCTTCCTATGACCTGGATGCTCTTCTCTCCAGGTCCCAGACCTGGCTTCAAGCACCATCCACCTGCCCGAGAACCCGCCCTGGTCTACTCTGTAGCTCCTTTAAATTGTGTGCTCAGCTTTCCTTAGTGAGCCGAGCGATAAGAGGAAAAAAATGAATTCTTTCTCTGGGAGAATCAGGGAGACATGGATAATAATAGGCACTAAAAATCTTTATGGAATGGGAGACTGAGGACATAACTACAGCAGCAAGGTCAGTGACCGCTGACAAGTGACAAGGAAATATTCAGTTAGGGAAAACGAAATCATCGCCTTCTATACCAGGGCAGGGCTTATCTGCTTCATCTATTCCTAAATCAGCATGTTAATTCTTGGGGAGGATCATAAGGAATACTTGTAGACAAAAGTTTAAAGACATGTAACAAGAGTAAAAAGAAGATAAATCTGGGTGTGACTTTTCGTTTACTGTTAGCAGAGTTAAGAGAATGATCACATTTAAGTATTGTGTGGACTAGAAATTTACCCTGGCATCATGCATTGACATTTTTTTGGTCATTTTAACATAGCTTACTTATGTAGAACAATTTTGGTAGTATATCTTCAGTCACAGATAAAATTGTAGGTGGTGAGATCATAGAGGAGCAGTTCCCTAAATTTAGTGTTTACATTTTTGATGTTTTTCACTTACTGGATTTTTAATATGCTGAATAGTTTATCTACTTGACCAGTCGTTGCATTAAAAAGTTGCTCTTTTGGGTTTCATTGCCTTGATGTTTGAGTGTAATCTAACATTTTCATATAGTGTTTATTTTGCATGACCTGAACAAATGTTTTAACCAGTTAAAAAAGAAGGCAGGATGTTGTTGACATTGTATGTTGAAATGTTAACATTTTAGTACTTACAGTGTTTATTAGTCTGCAGTATTGTGTAATTAGTAATTATTTCGGGGGCGATACTTTGTTCCTTTTCAGGTGAGTAGGTGCAGCTTAATATCACTGTAGTGTATTCTTTATTCTGTTTGTAAAGTTAATACCAGAGTATTAAGTGTACAGATAGATTTAGAAAACAATAAAAAAAAGTTGCATGCTATTCTGAGTCATGAATTTTTATTCACTGTAGTGGCGATGATTCACAGTTCAATTAAAAATAAAAAAGTAATTTGTGTGTTTGTTTTGTCAGAGGTCTAAAGTTCATTAAAGATGTTCAGATGCAGGTAGCAGTCGTGCAGCTGGCAGGAGTGTTCTGAGCTGCTGTCTCTAGTCTTTCCGGGAGAGCGTGGCTCAGGGCCTGAATGGTGCCTTTGTGAAGCATTAGTGCCCACGTCACAGCTCTGTACCGTGCATTTCTGTAACTACAAGAAGTAGGTTTTCCAGATCCTGGGAGGGTATCAATTTAATTGTTGTATGAACATTCTGGAAAAGTTTGCTTTTTCATAGTGTTTTAGAAATTGACAAACCAGATGGGTTATTGAGTCACACCATCATCCCTTTGATTCTGTGTGTCTATGTGCATGTGTATCTGTATCTATTTATAATCCGTAGCTCAGCCTAACTCTCACATATGCAAAACTCTGTTTTAAGCTGGGTGACAAATGATAGAAAAGAGAAGTGGTGCTTAAATTTGCTAGTCCCTTAGATTCTGCCTCAGAGTCTTGCCATGTTTTATAAACCGTTTTGCCTTTACTTTAAGCCACCGATAGCTCTGTTCATGTACCATAACGTTAAGCCAGATCCATTCACCGTGGACGTGTGGAGTGGTACCTAGGAGGACAGCCTTTCAGTAGGAGAGACTAGAAAAGAAGCTGTTGCTCTCTCTCAGTTGATATAACTTTCAGGATGCTGAGCGTTTAAGGATCAGCTCTCAAATTTGGAGAAATGTAAAATTCATAATAACCAACATTTTCAATATTAACAGGAAAACTTGTTTTTGTCTTATATTTTTATTTATTTGAGTTTTCTATAGCAGTCAGAATAATTTTAATTGCCTAGCCAAATAATTTTAGAAACTTACTTGATAAAATTCTTAATCTTAAATTGAGGACTCTTTGGATCACTTGCATGTTATAGTTCTGAGTGAAATATACTTGTAATCATGATTTTTTTTCTTACAAATACTAACCATTAGAAAATACTTTTGAATGAAGTTACATCCTTTATCCTTCTGGCTAAAATACTAAATTTAAAAGGTTTTAAAACTACATAGATTTTGGCCGTACCAGGAATTCTCAGCCTATTTAGAGCTTAAAAATCCCTGAATTCCTGGCTAACCCTTGAGTAAATCAGCGTAACTACCAGGAAAAGAGAACCAGAGGGCACTGTGCCCTCTACGGACGAGTGACATTGAGGGAAGAAGCAGGTAAAAGGGAAGGAGCAATGAAATTAACTTCTTTGACAAACACTTGACACTGAACCTCTAGGCTCCTTCGCCGCCTGCCCTTCTGGAACCGTGCTGGCACGTGGCAGAAGGGAAGACGCAGCCGGACAGCCCGGGAGCCTTTGTTGCTTGGGGCAGGGGTGGGGCTGGACCGGCCTGGGCGGGCTGTCTGGAACGCCTGCATTCGTAAGTTCCAGGTTGTGGTGCTCCTTGCCCTTCCCTACCTCAGAATTCGGAACAGAGACTGTAATTATGCAGATGCATTGAAAAATAGAAAGAAATGGATCTATAACGGAGATCCTGCCCTTGGATGGTCTTTCAATGGCTCATCACTTGAGAAAGGTTGAGAATCCTTGGTTGAGACTGAGTAACTAGAAAGAGAATTGAAAACCTTACATATTTTAAACCCTTTCATGCCTAGGAAGAAAATGCTGCCCTTGAGATAGCTAGATCTTCAGAGGGACCCGGTTTAAGCTAAGGTATGTAAACATTTAGTTTTCAAAGTAATTAGTTTTAAGCCGCCGTTGAAACAGTTCTCACCAATTAGAGAATTTACCTTCTCACCACTTTAAGAAATAGAGTTAAGTAAGAAATATCTAAAACAGTTGCTAGAAATCAACCACTGTCATCTACATGGTCAAAGCTTTTTAAGTAAAATTACTGGTAAAGCACCACCTTGGTTAACACCAAGTCTGCTGTGCCCAGGTCTGTGGGTGAGAGGTTTCCTAAAGGGGTTTCCCAGCACTTGGAGCAGAAAACTCTTTGAATAGGCCTGGCTGGCTATGTGGTGAGCTTTATCCTGAGTTTCCAGTTACAGTGAGGCATTAAGAAAACAAAGAATTTGTGAGAATAAAAGGGTCAGTCAAGAAGGAAGAGCAATTATTTCCAGACTATTAGTAGGATGATTCCTTAAACGTCAATAAAAATGCCAGTGATTTGACCTAACTGGAGTGAGGACCAACCAAAATTGGCCAAAAATGTGAATTACAATAATACTATACAAGAAAGGCAGTGTGACTGTTTTAAAGTCCACAGAATATTCTGACAGTGCCTATACAGGATGATCAGCAGTCATCTGTCTACAAGGAGTATGCTTAGGTCCTTAATCTCCTGGGGTTAATGTGCTTGGTGTAGGGTTATTTACACCAGTGATAGATATTACGAGCCCTTAGTTTTGCCGGGATTTAACAAAACACAAAACAATCTATCAAACAATTATTAGAACTTGAATAAATAAAACTTTACTTTAAAAAAGAGTATAGAACTACATGCTCCATATTATTCAAATTGAGTTGTTTGAAATAATTAAGATTGTCTTGATTACCCACTATCATTTTCTAATTTTAACATATTTCATACTTACTTACCTCATTTCCTTTCAAGGCAAGAAGGGCTCTAGATCTTAGTACCCCCTGCCCGTAGACCATTCCTCCTCAGGACCCTGCCCGTAGACCATTCCTCCTCAGTACCCTGCCCGTAGACCATTCCTCCTCAGTACTCTGCCCATAGACCATTCCTCCTCACAATTCGGTTACCTTCTCCCAGTTGCTGGCTTCCTCACCAGACACAAGGGGGTAATGAAGATTCTGTCTACCACTCAGTAAGCCTGCTGTCCAGTCGATTGGAGAAGAGAGACTCGTTCACCTCGGCCAGTTTTCTTTGTTCCAAGTAGTTGTAAAATTTGAATTCGTTTTAATGAAGTGTTCCTTTTATAAAATTTTAGATAGAAGCCCAAATGTATAGCAAAATGCATGTAAACAAACTCTACATAACCTGACATTTCATATCTTATAGCATCTTCTTGATCAAATGTCTAATAAAAATTTAGATTGTTATTTTCAAGTTACCATAGTTCCTGACACTTGCACTTTTTAGCTGTGTTTCTGAGAATTTGTAGACTGTATATTGTTATACTTAATGTGAATTTAACTTTTTATTTTTAAAGAATTTATTTGCTTTTTGAGTTCTTTGTGTTTTTTTCCCTCTATCTTCTACCTGGGTTCTTTTCTCTCTTTTTGTGTCTTAAGTTTTGTATTGGTTGTCATGTGTTCATCCATTTTACCATAAAACATTCTTCAGAGCATTAGGATGGGAAAGAAACCTCAAGGAAGGCCAAATCCTGGATTTCAGATAGCCAGTGGACATTCAGTCAGTACTTGATGAGTGAATAAGGTATACCTAAACTAGGAGAGCCTGCCCACACATTGTAAAAATGCTGAATTTGAATGCCTTCATACTGTGTGTGTGTCTGTAATTCCTTACAGGCCCCGTCCTTCCCTATCACTTTATACCCACCTGCTACCTGTCTGGCCCTATAAGCTTTTCAGCTTATGACTCTGGGAATCTTTCAGGACATAATACCATGCTTTGTTAAAAACTCTCAGGGAAGAGTATCCACAGCCCATCTTGCTAAGTGCTGTCATTTTAAAGTGCTAGGCTATCTGTTCTACATGGATGTATTTTAAAACCGCCTGTGTGCCTTAAGCCCTTTGTTTAGTCCTTTGTGGAGATGCCCATCTTATAAATTAATATAGTTATAGAATCAAATTAAAATGGTTCAATCCTGCATTTAACTTAAGAATATTGAAAATATTTTTAGGTATAACTTAGCTATGGTGAGCATGTTTTCTCTGAGCCCAAATTGGGATAAAACATTATAGTGAGGATATTTAACATCAGGACCATCCCCCCAAATCTGATATGTAGGTTTACCCTTTCTCTAGCTCAGCTTTTCAACCTTTTTTTTTTTAGTTAGTTATTATTTTCATTGACCAGCTCTCATTGCTGTCTCTCATTCCTTATCTGAGGTTGACCACTCTGATAAACTTGAACTAGAATTCATGTGTTATACTGGGATTCTATACTGACTTTTATACGTGAGTGGGCCATTGTGGGTTCATTGAAAATTTCTTTATTAAGGTAGACTAAACACTGTAACAACAACCTCAAAATCTCGTTGACTTAACACATTTGAAGTTTACTTCTTGTTCCTGTAACAGTTCAGTGTTACCTAAGTTGGCAAAGATTCAGGGACCCAGATTCCTTCATTCTGTGGCTCCACCAGCCTCCAAGGCTTCAGAGTCCACTGCCCCATCTTCTGTGTTCTGTCGATATGCAGGGGAGGAGAGAGGGTGGAGGACCATGCATGGGAAGTGGTGTCTGCCCATTCCATCGGCCTTCCTAAGCCCCCTGGTCGTGCTGAGGGGCGAGGGAGGCTGGGGAATTCGGTGAACTGCATGCCCTGGAGGAAGAGCAAACATTTTTGTAGTTCATAGGTATCTGGCCACTTAGGTACTTGACATGGATGATCCATGGCAGACTCAACACTGCGACTCATCTTGTGTTCAACTGTAGTAGCAGTGTTTTTTGAAGACATCTCTTTAAAATTTTGCTTTTCATTCTGGTAGGGAAGTCTGTTAAAATAACACCTAACCTGGCAGAGTTTTAGGATTTTAGGGTTTTAGGGTAAGGTAGTTTTCAAGCAGCCAGTTCTTTCTTTACATCCCCAGAAACTTCGCAAATTTCTAATATGGAGCAGGTTGCAGGAAGAATTAAGCAAGGTTGGGAATGGGGAAAATAAAGTTTCACAACTTCTCTAGAACCCTTTTTGTAATCCAAAGACTCAGGCCACCCAGACTCCCTGACTCTTGGGATCTGGTGGTAAGTAGAGACCTTCCGTCACCACCAACTCTTTCAGCTTTCTGCCTCCTAGAGCAACGCAGGGGCTCTGGGTTCCTCCTCCTCGTACCTGGCAGAAGGGGCAGGACGTGGTCCCTGGGAGGCTCCTGCCCCCAGTGCAGGAACTGGTAGTTGAAGAGAAGCTAAACTTATGTTAGGGGCCACTCCTGTCCAGGAAATACAGCTCCCACCCTTAGAAGGCAACGGGAAAATTAGACTGTGTCTAATTTTAGACTATGTCTAAAATGCCTACCATTTTGTTTTTAAACAAACCCGTCTGCAGTCTTACGCTGTTGACCACTTTCCAGTTTTTTTCCGACTGGTATTTCATCAATTCCAAGGTGCACATTTTTCACACTTTGATTTTTCTGAAATATAAGCCACAGCATCAACGGCAGCATTTTCCCCTCAATGTTTCCTAAAGTAACGACAGATCCTGCAGTTGATGGAGTCTTGCTTGGATTGATGAAACGTGATACTACTTTAATATTATATATGCCATGGTCACGTTGAGTTGTGATCTTTAGCAATAGTAATGGACTCGTGATGATTTATGTTCAATTGACCCCCCAAATTCAACATTTTGTGTTGAATATTTGTTTTATCAGTTATTATTCTATATTCATTTGGGATATTTAAAGTATCGTTATGCATTTGTTATAATTTAAAAGTTTACATTTATTGAACACATAATGTGCCTGACATTTTCCCAAGATCTCTACATGTATTAACTAAATTAGTTAAATTAATCTTCACAACAACGTCATGACTTAATTACTACTATCCTCAATTTACAAATGAGAAACTGAGAGACAGACAGATTAGGTAATCTCCCATGGTCACACAGCTACTAAGTGGCAGAGCCATGATTCAAGCCCAGGCAGTGGGGTTCCAAAATGCCCTCTCTTTATATTACAGTTATCTTCATTGTTCTTTAGCTAATTGGGGACTTTAGCGAAAGTCAATTCTTACATTGTTTTCCAAGATGCACTTTAATTATAGCTTTATTTGCTGTACCATCACCATTGTCTTACTTGTTTTAAACCAGGGTTTGGGCTTTAAGAAAGATAAAAGTCTTTTTAAAAATCTATATCCATGTAAACTGTATTTATAGAGAAAAATCATTTTTTTAAACATCAAACATCTTTGTTCCTACTAGTTATTTTGGAATGATGTTCATTTTTTGGTTAAAAATCTACTTTTCGTGTTTAACATCCTTTATCCCATTATTATTCATGAATTAGACCATTACATTAAAGTTTGTACATAGTGTTGGATATATATTTTTTACTTGCAGTCTTATTGTTATATGGCTTTCGTATACAAACACTTGCCCTTCTATATGTCTATTCTATTGTCAGTATTCTGTGTTAGATTACAATCTTAAATACCACTATATGTATTTTTTGTTATATTCTATTATTAAATAGTATTAATGCTTAATAATGTTAATAGATAAGTAATATATGTCTATTTAAAAAATCATTATTGCAGTAGAGGTTTTTTGGTTTTTTTGTTTGTTTGTTTGTTTTTAATGATTCTGGTCACTGTCTCCTAAGAAGAAAAGAAAAGAAAAGAGGCAAAATGGAACTCTTTGTCTTTCATAATGACAACTAGTCACTAAAGGCAAGAAACCAATAGACACATCTGGAATAGTGGATAGACAGTGGATCGAGATGGTGGTAGGTGACAGTTTAGTTTAATATAATCATCTGCCTAATAATTTGCGTGCTTACTTGAGCCAGACACTGTTATAAGCACTTCACATGGATTAACTTATTAAATCCTAACAAGCCTATAAAGTAAGTGCTATCATTGTCCCTAGTTTACAGATAAGGAAACTGAGATGCAGACGTTTAACTTTTACATGACAACAATGCATTAGGTTTTTGTAGCTGTTCCCTAAACTATTGGTATTATTGCCATTATCTTAATTTTGAGAAAACTGAAGATTTGGGAGTTTGAGAGACCTCTTTCCCTCCCACCCCCAAGGTCACTCAGCTAGTAAACAGAACAAAGACACCAACCCTGGTTTTCTGACTCCAAATCTGATGATTTTTCCACCACGGTGCTGACTTCATTTCCACCAGTACACCCATCACCCTGTCCTACATGGGTCTGTGGTGCTTCTGTTTTCCGTGTTCCATTGTTGTAGACAATGTTAGTGCAGAGGATTAAACACATCTGAGTCTTCAGGCTCTGGATGTGTCCTGGGTTTTCCCACGGAAGCTCTATCTCCTTCCGTCCTCTCCCCGTGAGCCCTGCAGCCGCAGTGCCAGGCAGTAAAGGAGTCCAGATCTGCAGGCCATCTGGGCCTTTATTTAAATCCTTGTGTATCTTGAAACGAACCCTCTGTCTGGCTCTGCTGTCCTCACTACTCAGATCTCCTAAACTGAACTCTGTCCATTTGGTATAAACATAACCATCGCAGCATGTTTAAACTGGTGCTGGGGAAGGGGTGTGTGTGTGCACGTGTGCCCGTGCATGTGTGTATTTAAATGTGACCTTGCCAGATAGCTGATTTGACCCATCACTGAAATGGTGGGTCGGTTGGTCAATACGTCACAGGTGAAAGAACACAGAAGTGAGTCACAAGGCTGGAGTTATGGACGGCCTGGCTCTGCTGTCTATCCGATGGCCATGTACTTGTCGGCTCTAGTTTCTTCATCTATTAAAAGTATGTGACGGGGCTTCCCTGGTGGCGCAGTGGTTGAGAGTCCGCCTGCCGATGCAGGGGACACGGGTTCATGCCCCGGTCCAGGAAGATCCCACATGCCACGGAGCGGCTGGGCCCGTGAGCCATGGCCGCTGAGCCTGCACGTCTGGAGCCTGTGCTCCACAACAGGAGAGGCCACAACAGGGAGAGGCCCGTGTACCACAAAAAAAAAAAAAAAAAAAAAAAGTATGTGATGGAGGAAAGAGGGCTTCCTCCCTTGATAATGGGTACTACTTCCCCACTACCTGTTTTATGTTAGTCACTAGCTCCCTAATCTTTGCAATAATATTGAGAAGCAGATACTTTTCCTGTCTTACAAGTGGGGAACTAAAGCTGAGAGAAGTGAAAAACCTTGCCCAGTGGCTCACAGCCATTTTGGGTTAGAGCAGAAATTTGAAGCCAGGTCTAACACTGAGTTAATGTATCCCCAGCTATGCCTTTTTGCCCCTCCAATGATGTATGTGAACTCAGTTTGCAGCCATTTAGGTGGTATTGAAGGGATGAACATGAGCACATAGAGTGAGAAGAAATCTTTCTGGTCATTTAGTCCAGCCCCTCAAGTTTACAGATGAGGAAATTATAAAGTGGTTGTATTATTACAAATATTTTGGTGCTACATAGGATGGTTTGCTTTCACCCCACTTTTAGCTTCATTTTATCTTTGTCTTAGCTCAGGCCTCTGTAACAAACAAACATAGACTTACCATAGGCTTATAAATAACAGAAATTTGTGTCTCATTGTTCTGGAGTTGGAAGTCCAAGATTAGGGTGCCAGCACGGCCGGGTTCTGGTGAGAATCCGCTTCCACGTTACAGACCGCTGACTGCTCCTTGTGTCGTGGTGTGGCCGAGAGCAGGGGTAGGGTAGGAAGTGAGCTCTCCCGAGACTTTTATCAGGGCATTAATCCCTGGGGGCTCCACCCCCATGACCTCACCTTAGAAGTCTCTCGTGTGTGTCTCTTCTGGAAGTGCCCCTCAAATACTACTCTCTTGCCTTTGTGATAATCATTTCTTTGCTTACCTTTATGTTTTTACCACTTATATATGTATGTATCCTTGAACAATTTTACCTGATTTTGAGCTCATATCAATAAAATCATACTGTTAGTGTTTATCCTTGACTTGCTTCTTTCATTAAACGCTATCTGTGAGGTTTATCCCTTGTGATGTACATAGTTGCCATTCATTACTTTTCACTGCAGAATAGTATTCTATTATATAAACATGTATAACGTATCTATTTACCTTATTGGATACTGGGTTGTTTCCAATTTTTATTGCAAGGTTTGTATGAATATGCGTTACATGTCTCCTGTTGTACATGTGTAAGGGTTTGGAGTTTTTAGTACAAATTTCTGGATTTGAGTTATTTTTAAAGACACGTGTTTCTGCGATCAGAAGAAAACTGCAGAAAGAAAAGACTCTTTTGGTTTATCATATCTCTAAACCTCCCCAGGGGTACCTCTGTGTCTGGACTGCTGCAGCAATCGTGAAACTGTAACCAAGGTATCGGGAGCTGGGAGTGAGTGAACACAAGAGACTGTCATTTGGAAACAGACTAAAATCGGGACCTTTTATTTTGGGATGATGCAAGGAGGAAACAGCTGTGATGGAGGCCCTGCCACCCTGATGGGTGTGATGGGGGGAACGTGCACGTGCCCAGCAAGCCCTAGATTCCGACCGCCCTCTCCTCCGGCGCCAGCTGAACGTTCCCACCCAGATGTCGGCCGTCGCCTCACATACAGCTTGTCTAAAACAGAGCTCAAAGCTGTCCCCCAGACCAGCTCTCCCGCTGTGGTCGCCTCCTTGTCACTGGCACCATAATTATCTCCGTTACTCAGGCTCAGAAGCTGAGTCAACCTCCGCTTCTGCCCTCTCTCTCAGCCCCTCGGCCCATCAGTCACCAGGCTCTCAGCTCCCCTCTGTAGCGTCTCTCCAGACCGTCCCCTTAGGGTCCCTCCACCTTGAATCTAGCCACCACCGTCACCTGCCTCTCCCCTCTCCCCCCTTCATTCCTGCCCACGAATGCCAGTGGAGCCTCCGAAACGCAGAGTTCACCTCTGGCTCATTAGTGGCGCTGACCCCCCTGTCATTCAAAGTATCCAATTCTAGTAATCTTGGATGGACATTCAAGGCCCTTCAAAGTACGGTCCCAAGTTATTCCTGTGCAAATTGATCTCTAAGCTAAAGTTGTCCGCTTACCTCGTTTTTCCTGACTACTGCAAGGATCTTCAGGAAACGAAATTCACAGATGGTCCTTATTTTTGTGAGTCTGTCCCCACTTCGTCCCATGCTCAGGTGCGTGCTCTTTTCTTCCTCACGTGCTACACTTTCTTGGCACAATATCTTCTATTGAAGTATAACTGTCTGGGGTACCCTTTAAAGCTTATCACAACCCAAGGGAGCGTCCACTTGTACCTTCGTGCCTGCAGCCACCGCCGTACCGCCGTATGCAAGGCACTGGGCCAAAGGTCAAACTTGAACTTGGTGGTTAGCAAGTTAACGGAATTTATTACTGAAAGAGCTGCAATAAGTTGAAAGATAATTGAATCTCGAGAATTTTAGAAAAATCTAATGAATGATAAGCGATTAAGAATGTTATTGCCTAACTTATGGAAGCCCAAGAGTCTTGAGCTTTAGCAACATACAGAAGTATAAAGCTCTCCAAAGAGACCTTAAAAGATTCAAGTCTTAACACCCTTAATTTGTAAATTAAAAATGGGACTCAGAGTGTTTTCCAGCATGTTGCAACTTGTTTTGACTTGCAGCAGCATTAATCTCAACGTTGTCTAAAGTAATCTTGTTCTAGCAGCCTTGAAAAAAATAGAAGAATGTATTATTATGCCCTGGCTTAAAAGGAATTACCATTATTTGGAGCAAAGACTATCAAAGATTATGTGAAGTCAGATTTTCATGTAAAATTTAAATAGATAAAGAGCGATTTGATTGGAATGAAATGACATCACACGTGAGAGTGTGGCCTTGAAAATTAAACAATGTATAGAAGATATTGATGACTATCCAAGTAAGTGTCAGTCACTTACACGATCATGAAAAAGGTAAGAGCTGTGACTACAGCAGTGTGACAAGGGCTGGGGAAAGAAGTAACTTCGGGGAGCCAGTCACGTATTCTGAAGGACAGCTTGAACACAAGGTAAGACTTTATTTTTCCTTTATTTATTTATTTATTTTTTGCGGTATGCGGGCCTCTCACTGTTGTGGCCTCTCCCGTTGCGGAGCACAGGCTCCGGACGCGCAGGCTCAGCGGCCATGGCTCACGGGCCCAGCCGCTCCGCGGCATGTGGGATCTTCCCGGACCGGGGCACGAACCCGTGTCCCCTGCATCGGCAGGCGGACTCGCAACCACTGTGCCACCAGGGAAGCCCCAAGGTGAGACTTTAAAATATGTACCATGAATTCGAATGACAAGTGGAGAAATCAAAGGCTTAGCATTTCTTCTGGTCTTTCAAAGGAAACTGGACAAAAATAGCATGGATTTGAGGAAAACAGTAATTGGTGATGAAAGGTGGTGTTTTCTCTGTGACCCAGAAACAAAGTGTCAAAGTTTGCACTGGAAAATTACAACATTCCCAATATCCCCAAAAGCGCACGTGTCAAAGTCACAAATAAAAGGCCCGTTGCTTTGTCCCTCTGCCGTCTGTGGAACGTTCAAACCCAGAGGTCAAGAGTCAATCCAGCTTGTCACACACACGTGCTGACGGTCCATAGGATACTCACAAAGCAGAGGGTCGCACAGGGCCTGTGGCCTCACCACACCCAGGATCCAGTTGAAAGGGGGCTTTCTGAGAAACAGTTTCTGGCCAAAATCGATTACCAGATGTATCACTTAGTTCAGCCTTTCCCTTGGGATGTTTGTGGAAGGCTGGTTAGGTGAGGATGTTGGCAGGTATTACACGAAAAACTGGATTTTTGGTCCAATAAGTTTAGAAAGTCCAATCAAATCGTTTTTTTAAAAAAATTTAATTTAATTTTGTACAGCAGGTTCTTATTAGTTATCCATTTTATACATATTAGTGTCTACATGTCAATCCCAATCTCCCAATTCATCCCCCCCCACACCTCCACCCTGCTTTCCCCCCTTGGTGTCCATATGTTTGTTCTCTACATCTGTGTCTCTATTTCTGCCTTGCAAACGGGTTCATCTGTACCATTTTTCTAGATTCCACATATATGCGTTAATATATGATATTTGTTTTTCTGACTTACTTCATTCTGTATGACAGTCTCTAGGTTTTTTTGTTACACAATTTCTTGGAGCTTTCAATGTATATTTTGAAACTCCAAGAAGAGAAAATGATGTGCAATCTCTTCCAAATATATCCCACCCCAAATCCTAACCAAGCAATGTGTAGGACAGTATTCCATCCTGTAAAGGGCCTTGCTTAATTAAGGCCTTTCCTCCAAAGGACTTCTGGAAATATCAATAAAGCAAATCCACCATTGAGCACATTAAAAAAAAGATGGGGTTCCTGTTTAAATGATTCCAGAGGAGGAGAGCCACCTGAGGCTGGTCTTCAGAGCGAAGACACTCATTTGGTTAAGTCTGAGTACCCACGCTTTCTGTTTACTAGTTACTTCACTACAAGTCAGGAATGGGAGAATGAACACATGCATCACTTTCTTCTCCATCCTGACGTATCAACCTGTAAGGTCAAAGAGCTCAGGAAGGAAGATGACAGCAGGGGAGAAGTTTCAACAAATATTGTAATCCAGAAAGGCCAGGGAGGTGAGGAGACTTATCAGAGAAACAATCTTTATCCTGGGTGCCTGCCAACGGGCCCCTAAAGAGAAGAGACGTGATGTGTGGGGCCCTCAAACGCCCTGAAAGGCTCTGGGAGCCCAGGGATGCCCCCTAGAGGCAGAGGTGAAAGTGGGATGAAAAATGGAAGGTTGGCTGAAAGTCTTCCAAGGCCATCTAAACCCCCTCCTCCTTTTGTTCCCTGGAACATCTTTGGGAAAATGTTCAAGCCCAGTGATTCCCAGTTCTTTGCTGCCAATAAAATGGAAGCTAGATGTAGTCGAGTTGTCATGGGGTAGAATACTAAAAATAAAGTTTGATAATGAATTGCTACATAGTTTCTAGCATATAACTTGGAAGAAGTTGAAAGAATCAATGACGTTTTTCTATCAAAACAGCTTCCAATTCCATCTACTTCTTTGTGTGAGTGAGGTTTCTTGGCAGTTAAATCTATTCAAACAAAAATACCAGGATTAAAATTCATGCTGAACTCTGGCTCGTTCTATACAAAAGTAACATTCATCCATGGATACTTAAAATAATTGAAAATATCATTAAGAAATGTATTTCCTGTAAAATATTAGCTTAATGTTTATAAAAATGTTAAAAGGATTTAAACATGAAGAAGGATTTGTGATAACTGGAAACAAAAATGTTTATAATTTCAATATATATATGTGCATATATATATGTTCTTTTGCAGAAAGGCATAATAGAGTAATAAATGATTTTTAAATGCAAACATATATTACATTAGAACAAAATTTTGTGGGAAAAGTAGATAGAAATACTAATTCGGGGAGAAAAAGAAACTGAAATTTTTGACTTCTAAAGAAGAAATGGTTCTTGTATTTTAAATATGGTTAATCACAGCTATCAAATTGCACCGATACTCCAGGAGACACACTTAAGAGAATAGTGCAATGAATTTGTGTGAAAATTTATTTTGCAAACTTATAACAAAAATTTAAGTGACAACTAAAAACTGTGTGAGCACATAGATGGTTTTTCAAAATCTTTTAAGGAGGTTATACCAAAAAAAATTTGGAGATTATAATTCTTAAACTGTGTGATATTTTACCTCTTCAGATCATGTTCGTGTTATCAATTGCTATGTAAGGAATCACCTCAAACTGATTGGCAAAAACCATAACAATTATATATTATATATATATATATATATTTTTTTTTTTTTAATAAATATTTTTATCACAGTCCTGGGATTGACTAGCTCAGCCAGGTGTTCCTACTTAGGGTCTCCCATGCAGTTGTGGTCAGATGGAGGCAGGGCTGGAGGCCTCTCAAAGGCTTTCTTGCTCACAGGTCTGATGGGTGACATGGTGTCAGCTGGGGTGGCAGCTGTAGGTGCAACCCCTACACAGGTTCTCTCTCTGCAGCTTGGGCTTCCTCACAAAATGGCAGCTACATACCCAGGGTGAATGTCCTGAGACTGAGAGAGAGAGGGTATCAGGCAGAAGTTATATCACCTCTTATGACCTAGCCCTGGAATTCACAGAGCTCCTCTGCCATTGCATTCACAAAGTCCAGCCCAGGTTCAGGGCCAGGAGACAGACTCCACCTCTTGTTGCAGGAGTGACAAAGTTCTAGAAGAGCACGTGGGTCCAGAAGTGTTTTTGCAGTCAGTTTTGGAAAATACAGACTGTCACGGATCACCACAGGTATAAGGAAGACAAATCCTCTCCTATGATTCCATCACGGCCGAAAAACTGATGGAAAAATAGCTCTTTCACACGCTGGATGCGTCCAGCCTGATTTTAGGGAGCCGCTCATCTCCCAGGGCAGGAGAATTACAGGGAGCATGACGGAGCTTTAAAGGATCGCTCGTTTTGCTTCTAGTGAGACTGAGACCTAGTTAGTGCACGTGCTTGCCCGCACCTCCTGGGGCTGGGGGGTGCCAGCACCAAGGGTCGAATGCTTGCAGCCTCATCTTCTCCCATGGGCTGCCCAGAAGCTCTGTGTTCCATGCAGCGCCTGTGAGGATTAGTCTGGGGCAAGAAAATGTCTTGGTTGAAAATATTTGAAATCAAGTAGATATTTTCCCTTAACATTGAAGCCTTCAACATACTTTTGGTGTGTAATTGCCCCCACTTTTCCCCCCCAGAATGATTTTCTTCATTGGGAAATGTCAGTTAAAATTTACACCCTTACTGTAGTGAAAAAGATGTAAAAAATAGAAATGGCTTTCTTTTCAGACATTGTCACTATCTCTCTCTTGCATATGGCTTCCAGTAAGAGTTGGTTTTTTTCTCTTTTTTTCCTCCTATTTCACTGATGATTTGGCTATGGAATCTCAGAAAACTTGGGCTCTTGCCTATAACTAAGAATGTAAAGGCCTCACACAGAAAATGTTGAAGTGTATAAGAATCAATATATATTATTTTTAGATTGCATATCAACATAAGACTTAGAATTCAGGTCCCTTGTCTTTATCTAGATGCCACACAAAAGCTACCCCCTTCCTGTGTATAAAGGCGTGGAAATGGCCCAAGGGCCATTTTCATCATTTCCAGAACTTTGGTCCTTGTCCTTTTATCTACTTCAACCGATCACTTGGACTTGAAGGGTGTCACTTTCAGTGGTGAGTTTGAAGAACACTAGCAATTGTGTATACTATGTTTCCAGTAATTAAAATACATATGATAGCTGGGCAGGGGGAAGGAAGAACTGAATTTTATCCTTGGCTGTTATACCTTGCCATTCCATTTATCAATAGAATAATCATCTCAAGTCCAAAATATTTAATGGTATGGTTTCCTATCTCTATCTATCTATCTATCTATCTATCTATCTATCTATCTAGTCTTTTAGATATGCCAAAATTATCCCTCCCGTTGTAGAAGTGAAAATATTATTTACCTCACTTTAAGGTTCTGCTTATAGCCAGGTATTGAATCAGGTGGGAATAATATTTGGAAAAAGTAAAATGATCCAATGAGTTATGATGCTCTACAATGTGTGGTTACTTAATATACTCTTTTTTCGAGTTCAAAAAACCAAGTTAATTGTGGCCTTGTTAATAAGTTTAAAATGTATTGGCTGCAACTAAAAAATACACATGTAGTCCATTGACATCTAGACATCTTATCAGCTGGAGGAAATGCCAGCATAGTTCCTAAATTGAGAGTTTTAGTGACACAGCAAGATAGACTGGAGGAGTCACACGGCCAAAATTATCACTGCCATTTCCACCAAATGTTTCCAAAGAACTTCTAAAATGGTGCCTGTGGTAGGAAGTTGGCCATTTCCTCCTTTTGGGACCTCTGGATTCCAGCTCCTGCCCAGACTGTGCGTTCTCTCCACTGTCAGCGGCAGCAAAGGAATCAGGACCCCCAGGCTGGCCCTGATCCTACCCCACCCCCTCAGCCAACATTCTTAATAAAAAGAACTTGTAGCCAACCTCCAAGATGGCCCTAGGGACCCCACCTTCTGCTGTTCACACCCACACCCTGGTGGTCCCCCCTCTTTGTACCCGGGTTGGTCTGTGTGACCGAAGGTGGTCTGTCACTTCCGAGATTTGGTGAGTCAAGGCTGCAGCTTCTGTCTTGGACATTCTCTCCCTGCCTCGCCCTGGGGGGAGCCAGCTGCCCTGTTGTGAGCAGCCCTACGGAGAGGCCCCAGGGTCTCTGGCCAAAAGCCGGTGAGGAACAGAGGCAACCACACAAGGGAGTCTGGAAGCTGATTCTCCAGCGCTGCCAGCCTTGAGTCAAGAGTCTTGGTCCAGAGCCACTGAACAAAGCCACTCCTGATTCCTGACCCTCAGAAACCGTACAAGGTAAGAAACACTTGCTGTCTTAAGCTGCTAAGTTTTGGGGTGTTTACTTATGCAGCAATATAGGACAAATATATCACTAAAATTCTATTTTATTTATTTTTTGCTGTTTATTAATTTATTTTTAAATTTTTATTTCATATTGGAGCATAGTTGATTAACAATGTTGTGTTAGTTTCAGGTGTACAGCAAAGTGATTCAGTTATACATATACATGTATTTATTCTTTTTCAAATTCTTTTCCCATTTATGTTATTACAGAATATTGAGTAGAGTTCCCTGTGCTATACAGTAGGTCCTTGTTGGTTATCTATTTTACATATAGTAGTGTGTACATGTGAATCTCAAACTCCCAATCTATCCCTCCCCCCCATCCTTCCCCCGCGGTAACCATACGTTCGTTCTCTAAGTCTATGAGTCTGTTTCTGTTTTGTTAATAAGTTCATTTGTATCATTTTTTAAGATTCCACATATAATTGATATCATATGATATTTGTCTGGCTTACTTCACTTAGTATGATCATCTCTAGGTCTATCCATGTTGCAGAAAATGGCATTATTTCATTTTTTTATGGCTGAATAATATTCTATTGTGTGTATGTGTGTGTGTGTGTGTGTGTGTGTGTATATATATATATATATATATATATATCTCACGTCTTCTTTATCCCTTCATCTGTCGATGGACACTTACGTTGCTTCCACGTCTTGGCTATTGTAAACAGCACTGCAGTGAACATCGGGGTGCATGTACCCTTTCGAACCAAGAGTTGGTGAGCCGTTGGAGTTTCTCCTCTGAGCAGTACGGGCTCCACATTGTACAGGGAGGTTGAGGGGTTGGGCCCAGTGGACCAGCCAGAGTCCAGGCAGGAACTTCCATAGAGAGAATACAATTGTCAACTCAGTGTCAAGTGTTAACTAGGTAACCGAAAAAGCAAAAAAAGAACTCTAAGGAGGTAGCAAGGGAGGTAGTGACTGCCGGAAGCATGTCCCTCCCTGGGCTGAGGGCACGGGGAGAAAGGCTGGAATTGTTGGAATGGTTAAGACCCAGAAACCTTTAGGAGGGGATGCTGCTCACTGGTGCAGGGGAGGGTTCCCAGGGTCCTGCTGGCTGTGCTGGCGTCCCAGGGAGGGGAGTGTTTGGAAATCTGCATACTGGACCCAGGGTATGCATGCTGCAACTAAGAGTTCACATGCCACAACCAAGGAGCCCACATGCCGCAACTAAGACCCAGCACAACTAACTAACTAACTAACTAACTAAAATTAAAAAAAAAATAATGCCAAATCTATTAACTTGGAGCATCTATTATTTCATACTTTTGCATTGTGATTTTGGGATAGATTCCTAGGAGTGGGATGGCAGGGTCAAAGTGTAAATGCATATATAATTTTGCTAGATATCATCCAATTCCTCTGCACAGGGGTTGTACCACTTTATTATCAACAATGTACAGGATTTGTCAACACAGTACGTGGCCACTTTTGGACTTTTGTCCATCTGCTAGGTGAGAACTGATATCTCATGTCGTATCCATGTGCACTTATTATGAATGAAGTTGACTATCTTCTTACAGGTCACTCTGTTACTTCATCTGTGAACTCCTTGTCTTGTGTTGTTGAACTTTTTCTTCTCAAGTTTTAGGACGGATATATGTGTTGCCTGCCAGCTTGACTAAAGGCTTGTCTACTATTTAGACATGTCTAATGTTCAAGTTCAAGTTGCTTGCTCACTCCCCTCCATTGCCACGACCCTCAGTAAAGTCTGTCCTGTGTTGGATCTTCTCATTCTATCCTCTGTGTCTCTGGCCTTGATTTCATATTTGTGATATCTTTATCTCTTTGTGCTATGTTCTGGGATATGTCCTCAGATCTTTTTGTGATATCTTTATCTCTTTGTGCTATGTTCTGGGATATTTCCTCAGATCTATCTCCCACATAACATAAAATTTACCATCTTAACTATGTTGAAGTGTATAGTTCAGTGGTGCTAAGTACATTCATATTGTTGTGCAGCCATCACCACCATCCACTTCAGAACGCTTTTCATCTTGCAAAATGGAAATTTTATACCCATTAAACAATAACTCCCTCTTTTCCCCTCCCCCAAGCCCCTGGCACCCACCCTCCTTACTTTCTGTCTCTATGATTTTGACTACTCTAAGTACCGCATGTAAATGTAATCATACAGCATTTGTCTTTCTGTGACTGACTTATTTCACTTAGCATGATGTCCTCAAGATTCACCCATGTTGTAGCATGTGTCAGAATTTTCTTCCTTCTTAAGGCTGAATAACATTCCTTTGTATGTATAGACCACATTTTGCCTTCTATTCATCTGTTGATGGACACGTGGGTTGCTTCCACATTTTAGCTATTGTAAATAATGCTGCTATGAATACAGGCATGCAATATCTCTTTTGAGACCTTGCTTCAATTTTTTTGGGTGTATACCCAGAAGTGGAATTGCCGGAACGTACGGTAATTCTACTGTTTAGTTTTGGAGGAGCTGCCATACTGTTTTTCACAGCAGCTGTATCATTTATATTCTCACCAACAGTGCATAAGAATTCCAACTTCTCTACATCTTCCCCAATACTTGCTCTTTTTGGGGGGGCAGGGATGGGTTTGGTGCATTTTTCTTTTGATAGCAGCCATCCTAATGGATGTGAAGTGATAGCTCGCTGTGATTCTGATTTGCATTTCCCTAATGATTAGTGATATTGATCATCTTTTCAAGGTTTATTGGCTATTCATATATTTTCTTTGGACAAATGTCTATCCAAGTCCTTTGCCCATTTTTGAATTGGGCTGTTTTTGCTGTTGTTGAGTTTTAGCTCGGAGCCTTTTATATATTTTGGATATTAATCCCTTTTATATATTTTGGATATTAATCCCTTAGCGGATATATGACTTGCAAATATTTTCTCCCATTCCATAGGTTGCTTTTTCACTCCGTTGACAGCCTCCGTTGATACACAGTTTTAAATTTTCATGAAGTCCAATTTGTCTATTTTTATTTTATTTTTTAAATTAATTAATTTATTTTTTCTGTGTTGGGTCTTCGTTTCTGTGCGAGGGCTTTCTCTAGTTGTGGCAAGTGGGGGCCACTCTTCATCGCAGTGCGCGGGCCTCTCACTATCGCGGCCTCTCGTTGCGGAGCACAGGCTCCAGATGCGCAGGCTCAGTAGTTGTGGCTCACGGGCCCAGTTGCTCCGTGGCATGTGGGATCCTCCCAGACCAGGGCTCGAACCCATGTCCCCTGCATTAGCAGGCAGATTCTCAACAACTGCGCCACCAGGGAAGCCCTGTCTATTTTTATTTTATTTTATTTTTGCCTGTGCCTTTGGTGTCATGTCCAAGAAATCATTGCTACATCCAGTTTCGTGACGCTTATGCCATATGTTTTCTTCTAAGAGTTTTAGAGTTTTAGCTCTTATGTTTATCGTCTTTAGTGCATTTTGAGTTAATTTTTGTATATGGTGTTAGGTAGGGGTCCAACTTCGTTCTTTTGCATGTGGCTATCCAATTTCCCCAGCACCGTCTGTTGTAAAGCCTGTCCTTTCCCTATTGAATGGTCTTGGCATCCTTGTTGATCATTTGACCACATATGTGAGAGTTTATTTCTGGGTTCTCTAGCCTATTCCACTGATCATTATGCCTGTGCTCATGCCAATACCACACTGTTTTGATGACTGGAGCTTTATAGTAAGTTTTGAAATCAGGAACTGTAAGTGCTCCAACTCTGTTCTTCTTTCTCAAGATTGTTTTAGCTTAAGGGTCCCTTAAGATTCCATATGAATTTTAGGATGGATTTTTCTTTTTCTGCAAAAAACACCATTGTGATTTGTCAGGGATTGCCTCAAATCTGTAGATTGCTTTAGGTGGTATTGTCATTTTAACAATATTAAGTTCTCCAATTCATGAGCATGGGATATCTTTCCATTTCTTAATGTCTTCTTTAATTTCTTCAGCAATGTTTTATACTTTTAATTGTACTAGTCTTTTGCCTCCTTGGTTATGTTAATTCCTAAGTATTTATTCTTTTTTGATGTTATTGTAAATGGAATTGTTTTCTTAATTACCTTTTCAGATTGTTCATTGTTAGTGTATAGAAATGCTCCAGTGGTTTTTCATCTGGGTTTTAACTTTTGCATTGTTTTCAATTTCAATAACTATATCTTGGGATTGTCTTATGTCTTCAATTAGTTCTTTGATTTCTTTAATCATTTTAGTCACTTTCATCCTTTATAGTTCTCTTGTTCCTAATCTTTCTCTTCATTCTATCTACTGATTCTTTCTCACATGGTAAATTGTTTTCCAGTGGTTTAAAAATTTTTTTAATTGTAAACTTACTTTCAGCAAGCCATTAAATATGAGGATTTTGTGCGGTCGGTATGGAGGGTTTTTCTCTCCAGGGAAGTTCTGTATTTGCTACTGCCAAACACCCCAGAAGCATCAACAGCCAGGACCCATTTTTATGTTAATTTATCAGCATTAGAATATCTGAAACTAACTGGGTAGTATATATTTGAACCCCCATTCCCCATGAGGGCAGATCTACAGCTATGAATTTTCAAGGGAGATATTTCTTTCCCCGCCTGAGCTCAGGCTGACAGACAGACTTTCTTACGATCTTCCTGGGCTAGTGAGTAATATTTTATTTTAGTCTATACCTTAGCTGAGATTGCAGGCCTTCAAGGGTTCTGCATGGTGGTCTCGGTTGCAATGTCCTGCTTCACTTGGTTCAAAACCTGGTTTTCCATTCCTATTGGGCCCATGTCCCTAACTTGCTGAGCCTGGCACCCTCACCCAGGACGGCCACAAATGTGTGCACGCCCCTCACTCTGAATCAGCTCGCTCCACATGTCCTCTGCAGGGTTCCCTGACGTTCTTGTGACCTCAGGCTGGTACCCCTCAGAGTGCCTATGTCAGAAGTTGGCACTGAACACAACACCTGCTGCTAAGCTTCTCAGCAGATCTTGCTGCCTCTGTCCCAAATTATCTTTATGATGAAATAGAAGGACATTCAAAGCCTTGTCAGAACCATCTCCAGAAGGACACTCAGAGCCTGGAGGCGCTTCTCCACCAGCAGAGAGCGACAGAAAGGGAAGGGTGGGCGGTGAGTCAGGCTATTTGACTATTTGGGTGGTCCTGGAGCTGTGTGCCCACACTGTGGAGAGCGAGTCCCATAAATAATGATCCTTGAATTTTTTTTAAAAAGCTCCACGGTACAGCTTTTTATTAACGAGAATGCTATTTCCTATTAAATTCAGAAGCCCCTTCTCCAATCCAGTAAAACACTGGGCTGAGTTGCTCTGTCCACTGACTGCTGTGTGCCCTGTTCACTCAGGTCACATATCTGAGTCCAGTTTCTGTAGGATGGAGAGACCACGTGTCTGCCCAGCTCTGAGGATTTATGCATGGCTTTGAGGACTAAAAGTAAATGCAATCTGACCCGCACATTTATTGTCTGAGTTCAGAGTGACCTTGATTCCAAAATTAGGTAAGGACTGCATAAGATACCACAGCTCGAGTTCATTCTCAAAAATTCCAAGTAAAATATTGCCTAACAGAACCCAACAGTGTCTATAAAAAGTAATAATACATCATGTTCAGGTAGGATTTAGTGCAGAAATGTAAAGGTAGTTACCATCAGAAAAATTAGTGTCATACATTAGAGAAATTATATCAATAAATACAGTAAAACTATTTTACCAAAATCACCCCCAAATTATGATTTAAAATTCTCAAAAAAACCCTGTAACAATTGAAGGGTTCTTCCTAAAACTGATAAAGACCATATATTACAGCGAAATCCTAGAGCCAGGTCACACATAGCAGACAGAGTTTGACCTGTTCTCATTAAGGTCTGGAATAAGACAAGGATGCCCACTCTCACTCACCCCTATTTCTTTAACATAACATTGGAGGTCCTGGCTAAGGTTATTAAACAATTCAGAAACAATAAAATTAAACAAAAACTTAAGGAAAGAGATGGGAAAACGTTCTGGCTTTCATTGGACTTCACACTTCTTTTTTCTCCACAATCTGGTTATAATCTCTTTGAGGCCCGGGATCATGTCTGATACTTTTATTAAAATCCAGGACAGCACCTACTGCAGAGTTGGTGGTAGATACTAGTTTGCAAAAGGGGATCGTATCCAAGTTATGAAGTAGTAAAGATGAAATAAGAGTCCCATGTGGAAACGACTGTACACATGCTAGAGAAATAGGCTTTCATGACATCATCATTCATTTTCAAAAGCTTGTGTCTCCCCGGTGATTTCTCCCTTAACTCTCCAGCTGATTAACTCGGGTTCCAAGCCCCCAAGCCCCGGGCCCCTTAGACCCCGCTCGCGAACTGCCTTCCTCGCGCCGGCCAGCAGGTGGCGCTCGGCCTCCACCGGCCGGACCCCGAAGGGCCGCCCGGGCTCCGCCGCGAAAAGTCCCCTCCGAAGGGTGCCTCTTTCCCTTGACGCTGCTGCTACTCTATCTAGGTCGTCGTCCAAAACTTGCAAACGGTCCCCCGCTCCCAGTGACAGTGCAGCTGTCGAAAGGCCCCTCCCCGGCCACACAGCTTCCCCCGCAAAGCCAGGGAGCCCGTGCACGAGACCCTCCGCCGGGGTCAGATCCCCTCGCCATCTGAGCCGACCACGCGAGGGTCACCGAGGCTGGGGGCGACCCGGGGCTGGCGTCTGCGCAGTCCCCCCGCCTCCCCGCCCAGAGGAAAGGACGGGGCTGGGCAGCGACCTGTCTTCCCTCCTTCCGCCCTTGCCCCACCCGGCTCCATCCCCACGCAGGGTGGCCTGTCGTGCAGGGCGCCGGAGGGGGCTGACGACAGGTGGACGGACGTCAGGCGACAGGCCTGAAGGGAGGCGTGGGTCGGGTGACCGGCTGCCCCAGGTGCCACAGCCAGAGCCCGCTTCCCTGGGGTATGATTATCAACAACAACGACGGCCCTGGTACTCTGCCCGGATCAAAGGACGGGCCCACCTGCGGACTAGGATGATGTCCAGGACGGGGATGACGGGCAGGGCGCGGGTGATGTCCAGAGCTGCCCTGGCCGGCTGCAGGGCCCCAGCCCAGGAGGAAGGAGGCTCCAGGGCCGGGGACCGCTGCCGAGGATGCGGGAACGTGGCAGGGTTCGAGCTGAGATCCCCAGGCTGCCTCTCCCCCATCCTCCACCCCTACCCGGCGCTCACCGCTCACTGGTGATGGATTCGGTGTCAGGGCCGGAAACACCGCAGCCGCCAGGTCAGACTCGGTGGCGCCACCCAGCACCTGCTCGGCTGGGCCTGAGAAAGTGGCCACAGGTGAGAACCTCTCCTCGCCCGCCTGTTCTCCAGCTTCCTTCTCCTGCCCCAGTCCTCCCGGACCGGGCTTCCAGAACCTGACCCCTCCCCTCACACCCCTGCGGAAGTGTCTTCCAATTTGAGAATATAAATATATGTACCCATATGAATTTTAAACACGTATCTATACTAACTATATATTTTAAAGCCGGGTCCAAAGGTTGCCACGTGAGGGCTGCGGTGGAACAGCCGGCGGATACTCCGCTCTGTGTCCTCGCCTGGGCAGTCCGGCGGCGCAGTCAAGGGTGAAGGGTGGTTTAATAGCCACCTGCCTTGGAACGTGGGCCCCGTCCTTCTCGGCCCAGGGGCAGCGCGCAGAGGCTGGCGCTCAGGGCCGGTTACAGCGGAATTCCCAGGGCAAAGGGTCACAAAGAGAGAGGGGCACTGAGGGGTTTTTTTTTGCCCTTCCTCTAAATCTTAAAATCATGTTCTGAATTCTATGGCGCCTTTTGTCTTCTGATTCACAGCAGTTTCATTTACTCCAGAAGTGTCTTGACATCTACAGACAGGTAGGCCTCCAGAGTCCACATTTATTTGAATGGTCTACCTCTCAGGAGTCACCACCACAGCAATTCCTTGGTTTGAAACCCAACCCCAAAGCAGAGAACTAATTTTTCCTTGACAGACTAAGAGAAACTTCTGGGTTTATAGACTTCCCAGCCCCTGTCAGCTCTCCTAAAAAGCAGCAACGGCCCTTTGCCCCTAAGCGATAGCCCTGACCACACATCCGATAAGGCATTTCTCAGCACACAGGTTTCCAACACTCAGGGGGCGATAGACGGGATGAAGGAGAAGGGGTTAAATAAAATGGCGCGATAGAGACAGAAAGAGAATCTTAAAAATCATTCAGATTCAGGTATTGACTTCAGACATGTTTATTATAATCTTATACAGTCTACATAAATTTGAACTTGTATTTATTTGGGTTCAGTTATATAACATAGCATAATAAAAATCAAAGCACTGGTCCTCTGAAATAAAGCAGGCAATCACCATTCAATAAACACACTTGATTTATTTTGTATAAAAGGGTTAAGTTTACAACTAAACTTTTATAAAAAGTTTAGCATGAATAAGTACATCATTACACTTTGTATGCAGAAATATACATTTCTGCCACTGTACAAGAAAACTCTAATTAAAGAGTTCACAAGGCTTCACTCAATATATATATATTTATATATAAATATATACACAGCATTCAGTAGGCTTGCGTCAAAAAGGTAATTTCTGACCGAAAGACTTCATTTAAGTAACTGAATACTGGATCCTTCTGGTATTCACGCTCCACCTTTGAAAAAAGGCAAAGTCTGCTTAAATTGGGCAATTCCTTGTGATTTTAACGTTTTCGCTCCCCATGGTGGGAATAGTATATAAAGAAAACCTTCCAACTGCAGAAAGGGCATTTAAAAGTCTTTTTCATAAATAACTAATATCACAGTCCATGTCAGAAAACACCCTGGGGAAGTTGATCATTGTTAGTTTTCCTTCCATTTTTAAAAAAGGTCCCTTTGACTTGTTGGCCTCCTTGGGAAAGGGTTGAAAAGTGAGTTCAGCGCCTTAAAAGAGCCTGTGGAGTTGTTGTTGTTATTGTGCAAAGGAAACAAAAAGTCAGCGCCTGCAAAAGACTGGGAGAGAAGGAGGTGTTAGGAGATTTTAACCTAAGGGCAGAGGCGGCAGACTGGTGCCAGGAGGAAGCCGCAGTCTGAACACTTAACCAAACACTCAAACGCTGGGCAAACCCCGGCGTCCAGATGCAACACACACACTCGGCCTGGACAGCGCAAATTCAACATTATAATAGCAGAGACTCGGGGGAAAAGCTTCCCAACGCCATCTCTCATTTGGATCTCCAACGGCAGTGCTCACAGGCGCCAGTCTGCTTCTTGTAACAATTATTTGATTGAAAACAGCCCTTTCGTTAACAGATAGGGAAGTCGGAATCCCACATCACAGGGTCTGAGGCACAGGGCAGTAATGCTCGGGTTAGCTGAATCCCAGAGGGCTGCAGTTTTTGGGAAGGAGGATCCCTATGGAATTTGCGGCGATAAGATTAATTATATGGAGGTTAGTACCTCATAGCACCAGAGCGATAGCAGAAAACAGCCGGAGTGTGTTACATGCCCACAGAAGCCAGTACACATTTGTCTCCACCACCTTCAGAGTAAGTTACTGGCATCATTTTTTTTTTTTTAAGGAAAATGTCGTGGGATTTTGAGTAACAGGAGCTAGAGGCCCCTTCATGTCTAGAGTACGTGTAAACAATGTACTACGTGTAATACAACGAAGTACACATTCATTTACCAAGCCAAAAATTTTACAGATACGCAAGTACACACGCGCGCGCGCGCACACACACTCCAAGCGCCAGTTCAACGCGAGGCACAAGCGAACACTCACCATTTATTCAGCCACAGAGCGCTTTGCTGTCATTTGACATTAACTCAGAAGGGAATTCAGAAGCCTGCGAGAAAGGAGATAAGAGGCACAGCGTTAGACAATCTTAAGGAGAAAGGGCCTTTTTTAAAACAGCTTTTTTTTTTTAAAACAGCAAGTTCCATTAAATACGTTAATGCTACGTTCAGACTCAAAGACAGATGCATTAACAGGTCAGAACTTACCAGGAATTTCACGCACGACTCAATCTACACCATATTTGTAAATAATAATAATAAAGTTATTAGCTCCTCTGTAAGTCACCGACTACGGCCGCCCGTCTGGACAATGGCTCTGCCAGGGGCAGCCCGGGCATCGCTGGGGGTGCGCGGCAGCGAGCGGGGCATTGGGAGCAGGTCTTACCTGAAAGGACAGGATGCTGATGTCCGTGTTTAGGGTGGTCAGCGGCGTCCTGGACGCCTGGCTCTGCCCGGGTCGCTGGTGGTGCAGGCTGACAATAGTGGGGTGCGAGTCCAGGGCGATCTGCAGGTCCAAGATGTAGTCGATGACGTGCTGCAGGATTTCCATCTTGCTCACCTTCTTGTTCTGGGGGATGCTGGGCACCAGCTCCTTGAGCTTGGAGTAGCAGTCGTTCATGTTATACAGCAGGCTCATCGGGTCGTCCACCGGGGTTTTGCTCCGGGAGATGCCCAGACTGTGGTCCGAAAGGCTGTTTTTCCTAACGGACCTCACTGGACTGAAGGCTTTCATGCTGATCGCGGGGAAGGAGAGACCGGGAGGAGGGAGCGGGCTGCCCCGGAGCTCAGTCCGCCGCCGCCGCCGCCGCCGCCGCCGCCGCCGCCGTCGCCGCCGCCGCCGTCTGCGGAGCTACCTGCCCTCGGCACCGGGCTCGGCTCAGAATGAAGCTGAGAGCCCGGCCCGGCGGCTTTTATTAGGGCTCGCCGGGGCAACACGATCCGGCTTCCCTGCGTCCCCATTGGTGGAAGGCAGCGTGTCCATCAGGCCTGGCGGGCTCCCTCATTGGCGGGCGCAGGCGCGAGGCGAGCGCTCGGTCCTTCCGCGTTCGCAGCCAATCCCCGCGGGGTGGGCGGGGCGGGCGCGAGCGCGGGGCGGGCGCGAGCCCAGCTCGGGTGGTAAATAGAGTACAGTAAGCGCCGGGCCGGAGGGGAGCGGAGGGGAGCGCAGGGGAGCGCAGGGGAGCTCAGGGGAGCACAGGGGAGCACAAGGGAGGGGGAGGACAGCGGAGGAGAGGAGCGGAGAACAGGGAGAAGGCGGTCGCGGACAGGGTGGGGGAGGGGGAGACGGAGACCCCGGGAATCTTAATGTGCATCTTAATTCTACTCCCAATGGCTAGGCAGGACCCTCCCCTTAAGGTGTCCACCGACGAAGCCTCTACACCTCGGAGCTCTCAGCATCCCTAAAATCACAGCGACACAGGCTAGGTCTGCACAGCAGAGGGAAAGTCACCACCATTCCCTGCGCCTCACGGAATGTCAAGATAGAAAGCATTTCTGAAGAAAGTGAAAACGCAAATAAGTTTGCCGTCGACAAGTGACTTTTGTAGAGTGAGTTCGGTCTCTTAAGATAAGGAAAAGCTTTGTAAAAAAACAAAACCAAAAACACCCACGCGCGCATTCAGCGACAGGTTTAGTGTGGGATCGTGCAACCCGGAGTAACGCAGGAGGCATTATTGTAAACTCTGTAAAATGAGTACTTATTGGAAACCATGCTGATCGCTAAGGAGCTCTGAGAGGCAAGACTCTGGGTTCCTTTTCTTGAACTGGGAAGGCTATTATAATGATCCTAGTAATCGGAAATCATTAGGAAAACTTGTATACTGAAGCTGTATTTACATACGCTGCCCTTGAGAGGCTGCTGACCTGTGTCCTGCAATGTAGGTGGCAAAGTAAGGTGATTAATTATGCACAAATCGTGATTTCTTGTGTCACATTCCAGCGCCTGCTGTATTTTTAAATTTTTGTATAGGTAGGTGGCCCCAGCCATTGGTCGATATCTTCACACTATTTAAGAAAAAAAATCCGTCAGGTACCAGGTTGGGAATCTTTTCAGCACTAGGACTGGAGGCAGCTTCAGTTTGTGTCTCCCCCGCCCCCTTTTTTTCTAGACGTATTTTAAGACCTCATTCCTGCGGTCTAAATAAAAAAAAAAAAGGTTGCAGTTATTTACTCCAATCCTTTTCAGTAAATTCACACATAATTCTAGCTTAACTGAAGACTACAGTAAATTAGTTGTGTGTTTTGAAAATCATATTTCTCTGGAATATGCTAGAAAATCTGAGATAAGATTATATTGGTAAGTTTACTTTTTTGTCTCAATCTCCATCCACCTCCTCTGCATTTAAGAAAGAGGAAGAGGGCAGAACTGGAGAAAAAGCAAAGCTTAATAATGCGGATACAGTATTTTCTCCTTCAGTGAATGATTAATTCCTTGCCGGTGAGCCAGCTGGTCTGGTCTCGGACACCAGTTGCAGCCATGTGCCTGCCCCACGGCTTCTCTTTAGGGAGGGAGAGTTGGTGGCGCTAGGGTGGATGTCACTTTCAGAAAATCCAGCCACTTCAGTTTGGAGGACAGAGATGGTGGTTTCCTGACCAGCAGAGAAATCTGCTCAGGACCTGGCCGGGTAAAGGCTGCCTGCGACTCTGTTCCTGACAGTATTCCATTAACAACCTCTTCTCTGATATTAAGTCTGGAAATGATTTCATACCCGAGTCCCCGACAGTTCGAGCCTTTTGATGTACTTTGTGTGCATGTGTTTCTGTCACATACGTGCCACAGTGGAACAGATTTTGTTTTGACACTATTTTGGTTCATGATGTTATACTTTGACTATTTTACAATAATAGCCAACGTAAACAAACATCTTTGGGATTCTCAAATTATTACTTGTGATTCTTGGACATTGCAGCTCTGAGATACTGACGCGTTCCTAGCTTTTTCCAAGGACACCGTATGTTAACATCCGTGCCAGCCTCATTATCCCTACAGTCAGGCTCTGGGCTGGTTCCTAATGTGCGTTGTGCAGGATTACTTTACACACTTGCAAAGCTGATCGAGGCACTGCCTTCTCCCATGATCATTTTTGTACCCTGATGCAGTAAAATGGCTAAATATGGTTAAAGTTTTCTGGTGTTTCTTTCTTTAGCGGCCATGTCAGAGTCCAGTCAGCCTGATTGTGTTGAATTCGATTCGATTGGCACGCTACCCAGTTCTGCATTCATTTAAAGATCATTTTAAGGGGATTATGAGGCTGTATAA
The DNA here is from genome assembly GCF_949752795.1 of Hyperoodon ampullatus. Taxonomy (NCBI): domain Eukaryota; kingdom Metazoa; phylum Chordata; class Mammalia; order Artiodactyla; family Ziphiidae; genus Hyperoodon; species Hyperoodon ampullatus. The sequence continues at coordinate 82,793,523 of NC_136928.1, forward strand.
GTCAATGATTAAAAAAAAAAGGCTTGAGTTACTAATATGTCTATCTCAGCAAACCCAATACAAAATTACCTTTAAAATTAGGCTTTCATCGGGAAAACGGTGTTGGAGCATTTTCGGGGTGGGTTACAAGGCATTGAAAAATCTGTCAATTGGTGTCTCAGTGGGTTTGCATTTGAGGACTCTTAAAGCTGCAGAAAGGGCCCTGGATTTGCTGGATCTGTGGCTGGTGGGAAGGTGTGAATGGCTTCCGGTGTGTGTGTGGGTGGAGATGCAATTCCCCCCCCTACACACACACCCACTTAAAGCCACACGCCTGCCCTGGAAGTACCCCTAACCTGGTTCCAGGGCTCACTCCCTCGGTCTCCACCCCGGGCTCGGCCGCCGGCTCCCAGCGCCTCCAGGCCCTCGCTGTGATCAGAAGCAGCTCCGGGCCGGGCGCACCGGGCCGGCTGGGCCGCCTTTGCAATCCCCGCGTGATGCAACTGGGGGCGGGAGGAGCCTGCGGGGGGCCGGGGGGGGCGGTCTCAAGGTCCTCCCTGCACATCTGGCACGATTGGGAGCGCTCGCCTTTCTTTCCCCCGGTTTTGTTCTCACAGCTGTGTCCATTCCGCCCGTGACCCCCCGAGTGATCCCTGACAGGTGATGAATTGGCAGCGGCGGCGGCGGCGGCAGCGCGAGGGCCAGGCCGCGGCGGGGCCGGAGCCGGAGCCCCGGAGCAGACTCTCTGGCGCCAGGCGCGTGACGCCGCCCATTCACGCCGCCCTGCAGCCTTGTCCTCGCGGCGCCGCTCAGGCGGCTGCCATGGCAACCGCGCCGTCACTCAGCGCGCGCGCCCAGCTGATCAATGCCTGCGAGGCCCGGCCGTCCCAGGCTCGCCCCGGTCGGGCCGCCCGGCCCGCGAGCACCTGCAGCCGCTGCACGTCTTAAGTTTCGAGCGATTTGGGGGAAGGAAGGACGACCGAGAAGAAAAGAAAAGGGGGGTTGGGGAGAGAAGACAAAAAAAAAAAGCCGGGAGAGGGAGAAGAAAGAAATCTTCCTTGTGCAGAAGGAGGCGTAATGTGGCTTAGAGGTTGCCAAAGCAAAAAAAAGGTTTTGCTTTATTTTATTTGTTTTTGCAACCGAGGCGTTCAGGGTGGGGCTGGCGCGAGGGTTAGGGCGGATGGGGAGAAGGTGCCTGTCTTAGTGGATGTCGAGATTTATTTGCTCCTTTGGATCCTCACGGGGATGACTTTGATGCTGGACTCCCCAAAATACCTTTGAAGGACCCCTCACCCCCGCACCCCTACTGTCCCCTGCCTTCCTCCTCGGAACCCTCGGAGGTTGCGCTAAAAACCCTCAGATTTTTCCAGAACAGCCCCCCACCCCGCCCCCCGGGAGGCGGGAGGATGTGCAGCCTGGTTCCGCGGCTCCCAGCCTCTGAGCGCAGCGGACCCGCGTCTGCGCCCTCATTACCACTACAAAGACGGGCAGGCTTAGCCCCTTCCCAATGCTGCGTTTTCAGCAGAGAACATCAAGAGGCCAGAAAGTTCCAAGTCAGCCCGCGGACGCAGACGCCTCCTCGGTCCCGGCTTTATCTCTAGGGAAAGTTCCAGTTTAAGAACCAGATGCCAACATTCCCGGACAGTTTATGGCATCCGGATCCCTCAAGGGTGCGCATCTGCAGTTTAGAGTGCTAGCAGGAATTATTTATCGTCTGTCCTGGAGAGGAGCTCCTGAACGTGGATGTCCTCTGCTGGCCCCGACACCGCGGGGGTGGGCCACTGCTGTTCCCGATCCTGTTATCTGGTTTAGCGGAGTTTGTTGTGGTTTTCGAGGAAACAGCATCTGGATTACATAAGGATTCAAGTTTTTGCTTTACTTGTTTATTTAATACCTTGGCAAGAGGGAGCTCTTACCCTGAAACCAGATAACCGAATTTGGGTTTAAAACAGCCTTAGATGGGGGGCAAAGCGAGGGGAAGAAAATGAGCAAAACCACAAAAAGCAAACAAGGGGATGTTTATTTTTCTCCCTTCGGGTAGTTTTGAAGACCTGCCTAACCTCTTCTCGTTCTTGTCGCACACAGCTAATAAATTGCACTAACAAAGCGCTTCAGCTACTACAATGGCTTAGCAGTCGTTCCTCCCCCGCGCCGCCGCCGTCCCCATCCTGGCCCTAATTCCTTCTAGGATTCGCGCGCGGTCCTGTTTGCCCAGAGATCTCAAGAGCACCAGGAAAAACGCCTTTCTAAAGCCAATTGCTTTCAACCGTCTGATCTCCTTGTAGGGAGATCACCTTTCAGCCCCGTTCAAAGAAAGCAAAGTTTGGGAAGTTTGGCAGAGGGGCCGATTTAACTACCAGCACGGCAAATATTTAGTTACAAATGCTGTGAAGTGCCCCGATTTGTGGGCGCGTTTAGCTTTCACAAAGGATTTTCCTGTGGCTTTTGTTCCGGTCACCAAATTAAAAAAGAAAATTAACTTGAGCGAGAGATAAGGTCTTGCAAAACAATCCCGGGCCGCCCGCGAGCTGGCGGGCGCGGGGCTGGCGTCGCCGAGTCTGCGCCGCCCCGGGGCGCGCGTCGCGGGGTCCGGCCCCCGCGGGGAGCCCGGGTCACCGCGGGGACCCCGGGCCTCCGCCCACCGTGCTCCCCCCGCAGGGGACGCGGCGCCCGGGCCGCGGGCGCTGCCCACCGGCGTCCGTGGGAATCCGCAGCAGCCCTCTCTGGCCAGCGACGAGGGCGGGCTTGTCCGGAATCAAGCTGCATCTCAATATTATAATGCGGCACCAAAAGTAAAACTCGAGGCCCGGCTGGCGAGTCCCTAACAAGAAACACATTGTGCGCTTTTTTTTCCCTTCTTTCCCCTTTTTGGCCGAAGCCACATTTGCGCGCCGGCCGCGATGCCGAGCGCCAAGTCCATGACTTCAGAGGGGAGGAACCCGCCCGCCCCGCACCGCGTGCGCGCCCGGCCCCGGCTGCCGCCTCGCCGCGCCCCGCCGCCCTGTCCCGCAGACAGGTCAGGGGCTCAGGCCGGGGCCGGGGCGCGCTCGGCGGACACGCGTCCTGCGCCCGCGGTGCTTCGGCCACTGCCCTTTCCCGACCCGAGAGGCCGCCGATGGGGCACTGCTGGCACCCAGGAGGCGCCAGTACGGGTACTTCTGATCACTGCCCGCTCAAGTCGGCTGGTGGAGAGAATTTGTTTTTCAAGTAGTAACACACTTCTCTCCACGCCCGCACCCTCACCATCCCCACGTCTTTGAGGCTTTCACTCCCAGAGTCTACCCTCCCACTTGCCTAAAAATGACAATTTACAATATCCCTTCTCCCCAGCTGGAAACAGCACAAGGGTCCTGCAAGCCCCTTGATGCCTGTCACATGTCACTGCTACCCCTGTCTGCGGGAGGTGACAGGACCTAGGGCTGCGTTTTCAGGGAGGTGAGTGCCGGGGACCCAGCCAGCAGGGGGGACCTGCTGGGGCTGGAGCAGTCCCTGGGCACCCATCCTCAGCTCAGCCAGGATCAAGCCGTCTTCCCAGCGCCGCGGATGCCAGGGCCCTCATATGTTTCAGTGCTGGGGCTGCCCATCAGCTGGACCCTGGAGGAAAGGCCGGTTGGATTAAGTGGTACATTTTATCTTAACCGTCTCTGCCTTTCCCGGAGTCTTTGTGAAGAGCATAGAGACATCATATTTCAAAGAAAAAAGGGCAACGTGATGGCCCTCTTTAACGAAGGGGAGGTTGCGACTTCCCTGGTGGCGCAGTGGTTAAGAATCCGCCTACCAATGCAGGGGACATGGGTTCGAGCCCTGGTCCGGGAAGATCCCCCATGCTGCGGAGTAACTGAGCTAGCTCAACTACTGAGCCCGCGAGCCACAGCTACTGAACCTGTGTGGCGCATCTACTGAAGCCTGTGTGCCTAGAGCCCCGTGCTCTGCAACAAGAGAAGCCACCACAATAAGAAGCCCGCGCACCGCAACAAAGAGTAGCTGCAACTAGAGAAAGCCCGTGCGCAGCAACAAAGACCCAATGCAGCCAAAAATGAAAGTAAATAAATTTTAAAAAATAATGAAAGGTGAAAACCACAGATGAAATCAAATTTAATTTAAAAAATTTAAAAAAAGATAAAGAAGGGGAGGTTAATCATTCACATTGGGTAAGAATAGTCATTTACAAGCCCATCATAGCTCACTTGTTTTACTCTTCAACTTGACCCCACCAGTTAGGAAAGGCAGATGCTGTCCCCGTTTTGCAGAGGAAGAAACTGAAGCACAGAAGAATAACAGATCCGTCTGTGAGCCCACACTCCCTAGAACAGTACCCTGTGATGATCCAGAGGTGTGTGACCTTGACCCCAGGTGGGATATTGATTACTTTTTTACCTTAAAATTTGTTCCAGTCTTGCAGGGAATTTATAAAACACTTTGTTCTCACCTTCCTCAGAAGTTAACACTGAGTGACTGAGCCTGATTCTTTATTAACAAAAGTTCAACTCAGACCTGAGGACTTTACACCTTAGTGTATGTAACAATCACCTTTACAAGCAGAGTCCTGCAGCCCATCTCAAGAAATTCTGATTAATTGGGTTTGGTGAGTAGCCCAGGAAACAGCCTGAGGAGACACTGATGCAGGTGGTGCAGGCACCACACTCTGAGAAGCTTCAGGTAAGCAACTGGCCTCTTAAATCAATTCTGCAGTTGGTGCGGTTTGCCTACGGGTGAGAATGAGCCATCTTAGACCTCTTGAGGACCCATACATTTGTTTTTAGAAAACCCAAGAGGGCAAGGGAAATTTATTATATTTACCCGCACTTTTACCTTCTCCCGTGTTCGTTCTTCCTTCCTGATGTTCCAGTATTCTTTCTTTTGTCATTTCCTTTCTTTTTCAAGGGCATCCTTTAGACATTCTTTAAGGGTAGGTCTGCTGGTGACCAGCTGTCTTAGTTTTCCTACATCTGAGAAGGTCTTGTAATCCTCTCGATTCCTGGAGAACGTTTTTGCTGGATCTAGACTTCTGGGGTAGAGTTCTTTCAGCATTTGACATGTTGTGCCACTTCCTTCTGGCTTCCATGGTTTCTGATGAGAAATCTGCTGTTCTTCAAGTTGCTTTTTCCTCTGTAGATAAGGTGTTATTTCTCCTTGCTCTTTTTATCTTTGGTTTTCAGAAATTTGTCCATGATGTATCGTGGCATGGCTTTCTTTCTTTTTCCAGTTTGAGGGTCTCTCAGCTTCTTGACTCTGTAGGTTTAAGTCTTTTGCCAAATTAGGAAAAATTTCAGCCATTATTTCTTCACATACTTTTTCAACCCCTCCCTCTTTCTCTCCTTCTGGGGCCCTGATGACAACAATGTTAGATCTTTTTGCTATAGTCTCACAGGTCTATGAGGCCATGTCCATTTTTTTTTTTGTTTTTTTGTTTTTTTCTTTTGTCTACTCTCTCTCTCTCTGTTGTTCAAATTGGGTAATTCCTATTTTTCTATCTTCAAGTTCAGTGATTCTTGGCTCTGTCCTCTCCATTTTGCTTTTGAACCCATCCAGAGCATTTTTTGCTTTGGCTACTGTATTTTTTAGTTCTAGAATTTCCATTTGGTTCTTCTCTGTATCTTCCACATCTTTACTGAAATTTCCAATTTTTTTCCTTTTTTGGTGCATATTCATAATTGCTTCTTGAAAGACTTTGACGGCTGTTGTAAAACCCTTATTAGTTAATGCCAGCATCACGTCAACTCAGTGTTGGCAACTGTGGTCTTTTCTCATTCAAGTTGAGCTTTTCCTGGTTCTTGGTATGAAGACTGATTTTTGCTTGAACCCTAGACTTTTTGGGTGTTATGAGACTCTGGATCTTACTTACACCTTCTGTTAGAGCAGGTCTCTGCTGACACTACCCTGGCTGCAGGGGAAGAGATGCCTCCTCCTGTACCTACACTCTGGGGGCTGAAGACCTCTTACCTCTGGAAGGGAGTGAACGCCCCAGCTTTTCACTCAGCCTGCTCTGAGACCACCCTGTGGGGAGCGGAAACAGTGCCAGGTTACTGCTGGGTGAGGGTGAAAGTCCAGGCTCGCACGTGATCTCTCTTAACACTGTTGAGGGGGCTCATTGCTGACTAGCAGGGCAGCTGCCTCTGCTCCCAACCCCACCATCTGTAACACCACCCTATTGTAGAGGGAGGCTGAGATGGGGGTGCCTCATGACAGCAGGGTGAGGGTGGAAATGTAGGCTCTCCACTTGGCCTTTGCTGATGGGGCTGGAGTTGGTGCCCCAGTTGTATCTGTGGTGCTTTTTTAGAGTAGTATAGTTATTGTCTAGACATTTTCTGTCTTGCCAGGCTGCATCGTTCCTGGTCCGTTGCTTGAGAGCGCAGGCTTTTCTTGTTTTCTCTCTTGTCGGTGTCCATTGGTGTTTCTGGGTGCCTGCTTCCCCAGCACCTGGTCCAGGATATAAGAGGCACAAAGGAAACCCAGGGAAAACACCACCATGTCCTTCCTTGGGCTCCACAGTCACCAGCCAGCCTGCTCTTCTCTCCACCTCTCAGAGTCGGCTGATGACTGCTTCCCGGCTGGTGTCTAGAGTTCTTAGCTCTCCTTGGCAGGAGGAACAGGGAGAAGTACGTCTACTCCACCTTATCTGGAGCTAGAAGTTCCTATATGTTGATCATAAAAAAATAGGAAACACGGGGGAGTGGTATCTGTTTAAAGAAAACTGTTCACATTTCTGTATTGTTTGCATTCGCAAAGTACTTTTCCATGTACCTTATTTCATCAAGTCATGGATTTTAAAAATACAATTTAACTGTTGTTTTATCAGGCCCAGCCTGGCCCTGACAGCAGGTGTGTAGAGGCATCATTAAGCCTGATGGTTGTAGAATCCGTGGCCTAGACCAGTATTGTCCTCACCCTTGGCTGCAAGGGTTGCTTAGAATTCTTTTAGACTGAGTCCAATTCATTCCACTAGCACCGTTTGCGTCCTGGCTAGCTAGGGGAGCTAGAGGGATCTTTCCCCTTCCCACCACAGGGGTCTTACTCGTACAGCCAGTGCTACTGCCTGCTCCTCCTCTGTCATTACTCCTTGGCAGGTCCAGCTCCGTGGGCATGTCACCTGGACATCTAGCTCAGAGGGACCCCATGCTTGGGGTTTAATGCTCTGCAGGTGTTATCCTGAGATTCTTTTTTTTTTTAAATAAATTTATTTATGTATTTTTGGCTGCATTGGGTCTTCGTTGCTGCGTGTGGGCTTTCTCTAGTTGCAGTGAGCGGGGGCTACTCTTCACTGCGGTGCATGGGCTTCTCATTGCGGTGGCTTCTCTTGTTGCAGAGCACGGGCTTTAGGCATGGGGGCTTTAGCAGTTGTGGCACGCAGGCTCAGTAGTTGTGGCGCACGGGCTTAGTTGCTCTGCGTCACGTGGGATCTTCCCAGACCAGGGCTCAAACCCGTGTCCCCTGCATTGGCAGGTGGATTCTTAACCACTGTGCCACCAGGGAAGTCCCCGAGATTCTTAATAATTTTAATCTTTCAGTTGTGTTTTGTGAGTGACATCTGTTGGGACAGTGAGCACGTACTGGAGGCTGGCAGCCTGGACCATATGTGGTCCCACATCCATGCTTCCCTGGGTTCTTCCACCTGCTTCCTGCCCCTTCCTGATCCACCACTGCTCTTCTGTCCCCCATGAGGGCCTCGGACTGGGGGCAGGAAAGGTCAGAGTGGGTGAGCACACCCCGCATGCTGAGTTGAAGACCAGGGCTCTGGGCACCTGTGTCTTTATTTGCCTAAGTATCCTCGTGACCAAGAGCGTATGCCTTTAAATCACAAATTAAAAAAACACCATGACAGGTAGAGAGAGAGACTGTGGAAGAAAGGAAGAACCCTATTTTCTGCTTTTTGAATGGGGGGGGCCCTGAAATTTATGTATCTTGCCCTTCACCTTGGCCTACAGGTTTCTGGTAGCTTTTGAGGTCACTCTCAAAAGATGCCCCCTGATGAACCATACTTCCCAGAATTCATGCTGCATGTCATCCTTCCCAGACTGGACCTGGGCAGGCCCCATGAACCCAACAGATTGCAGTGGACGTGGTGCTGTGTGATTTCCCAGGTTACGGTCGAAGAAGCCTTTTAGTTTCCATTTTGGTTTCTTGGCTTTTCTCTTACAATCACCATGGAAGAAATCCAGGCCTCTTGGATTCCACCATGCTGTGATGAGGAAGTGCAAGCTCACTGCATGAAGAGGCCACACAGAAAGAGCTATGGGAGGGAGGGGCCAGCCCCAGGCCTCTAGTCATCCCAGTTAAGCACTTGACTGTGAGTTAAGGAGACAACTTGGATGTCCAGCCTAGAAAGGCCTTAAGGTGACCTCACTCCAACCACTAACTGACCACATTCACCTGAGAGCCTTTGAATCCAAGTAATAAGATTGTGAGAAGAAACTATGGTCTGGAGCCGCTAAACTTTGATGTAGTTTGTTACACTGATGACTAAATGGCCACCAAAAGAGAGATTACAGATGGCGGGGGGATGATTGGTGAATCAGAGTTTCGAAGTATAATCTTACACATGCATTGCAGTTGTAATCACGGGTAACTTACTTCAGCTTTTTTCTTCCTGAAAGTTTTACAACAACAAATGATTTATAGTGCACAAAATAAACGTTATCTCCACGTCCAACAAAAATGCCTTAATTTTTTAAAAAATGCATGGTTTTATTTGACATCGTGGTGTCTCGTATATACTCAGGTATATAGCGTGGGTCTATTTTTAACCAATCAGACTCCCTACTGACTTTCCCCTAAGGTATAGGATTTATACCCATGTGTGATGAACCCAAACCAAGTAGGATAAATGGCCTGACTGGCTCCGGGCCCTGGAGAGGATGGGAAAGCTGAGCGGGGGAAGAAGTGGCCACCTGTGGACCCCTCAGCTCCCCTGGTGAGGGCGTAAGAGCACCTGGTGCCTCTGGACGTTCCAGAAACCGCATCTTAGAAACATCTCCTCACTTCTCAGTATCAAGATTTTAAGGTGATTTTAGCATTTTTCTTTACATGTCATGATTTTGAGTGTGGAGCCATCAGGCTTTCTGGTTGGGGGGAGGCTCTTTATCCATTGTCTTTCTGATTTGACTTCCAGAGACCCCTGGGATACCGTTTTCCCTGAGGAAGACCCTGCTGGTGTGAGGACTCGAAGCTTGAGTACCGGGAAGGGGGCTGGGAGCCCCCAGGCTGTGGCTCTTGGCAGCTGCTAGAAAGCCGAGGTCTGTCTTCCCACGACGCCGTTCCTGGTCCTGAGACAGGGGTCAGGAGTGTGCTGGTGCAGTTCCAGTTCTGAAGTCCTGCTTTGAAGTCCTGAGTCCCGCTTCCCCAGAGAGGAAGAAACCCAGAAGAGCAAAACGCTTACAAGAAAGTGTTTAGGTTCTGTGGCTGCTGCCGTCGTCGTTGTGTTCAGAAGAGGGGCTGGCGGGGCGCAGAGAGGCCAAGGAGGCGGCAGCTGCGGGCTCCCGCCACCCACCACGCCTGAGCCGGAGCCCTTGGCCTTGAGGGGAGCTGCACGTTCGCCCTTCACTTCCTTTTGCTCCGCGGGCATCTCTCCCTGGTCGCCGCTGCCCTCGGTGAGTCACCGTGAGCCCCGCTGCCTCCTGCACCTGCATGAAGAGGCTCGCATCACGTGGAGGGCTGGGACGGAGCATTTCAACTCCGACCCTTACTTCTCAGAGTGTGGCGTGAGAGCCGCAGCCCGGGTGCTGCCAGCGGGGCAGAGCCGGCCTCCGGTCCAGACCCACTGAGTCAGAACTTGCAGGGAACCAGAGCCGCTGGTGACTCTGCGCAGCAAGGCCTGCAGCCAGCGCCAGTGACAGCCCCCCTGCCCCACCATCCCGGGGCTCTGCAAGGAGCCAGGAGCACAGGTGTGTGAGCTCTCCCGCTTTTGACTTTAAAATAGCATCTTTGCAGAGTGACTCCTAGCATGTGAATCACAGGGCGGACTTAACAGCACTGCCCTCTCTGACTCTCACCTTGACCAGCAGGGCAGGCACCGTCCTTCCTGTTTTGCAGAGGAAGCAACGAGTGCAGAGGTGAGCCGGGCTGCAGGGCCAGGTGTCAGGTGGGGTCAGGCCTGAACCCCAAGGCGCCCGTCCAGTCTCTGTCCCACGGGGAGGGGAGTGCCTGTGGACGGGGAGGGAGCAGGCCTGTGTGTGTGGAAGCAGGCCTGGGATGTGCTGGGCACCGCGGTGCGGCCGTGAGTCCCACGTCACAGACGCCGGGCCGGGCCGGGCGCGGGCAGGGGGTGGAGGTCCCCTGGCTGAGACCGCAGAGCCTGGGAATTGCGGGGCTGGGACTCCCACACTCCAGGCCCTCGTGCCCGCGTGGCGGGGGGCATCTCGCAGCCCCCCTCACTCCAGCACAAGCCTGGCACAAGCCCTTTCACGGTCTGGTCTCCTTAAACCCTGCAAGACCCTCCGGGTTGGGCCGCAGCGCTCTCCTGCCTCAGCTGCCCGGAGACTGCCCTGTCACCCATCCTGTCAAAACAGCCAGGAGGCGGGAGCCAGAATCTGGACACTGGCCTGTCTGACGTCAAAGTCTCATCTCTGTCCTGAGCTACTTCCTAAGGCTTTCTGAAAGTGTATCAAATCCATTTAATTATCTTCCGGAGAAAGGCTTGCTTTAAAAAAGGAAACATTGACAATGGGTATTTTATAAGAGTTCGAAACATAACATTTCGAAATAAAATATTCTTCAACATCCTCACCGTGCCTTAGGGTCCCCTTATGGGCTGATGATTGCCGATAGGAACAAAAGCCCGCACCACTGTCAGCGGGGTTTGAAGGACTGATGCTGACGATGGAACGTCCCTGGGGGACGGGGGTCCTCAGAGCCGCATACCCCGTGGGGAGCGCCCGAGCCCTTGGAGTGAGCCTGCCTTGGGCCCCAGTACCGAGGCCATGGCCGGAAGTGTGTGATGCAGGGAAAGTGCAGAACAGACTGGGCTTGGAAGGGGAGATGTAAAAATCTAGGATTGGTGTCTTCCCCGGGAGGGATTGTCATTTGGAAGCCCAGTAAAGGGGGCTACTCCATTACACGCACGGCACACTGCATTTTCACGTGATTATGCCTGGAACAGGAAACATGTAGGAAGCTGTTTTCATAGTTTTCTTTATTAACGTTTACATGAGTTACGGAGCATGCAAACAGATCTGGCAAAAACATGTCAGTAGTAAAACAACAAAGCTGGTTTTAAAGAGGGAAGTCGCTGGCTTGTGAGTAATCATATCTTACCTCAGCTGGAAAAGGAGACAGGTTTTCCAAGCTCAGACATGCAGCCAGTGTGAATGGTGGCACAGATGACATAGAGCTCAAAGGCAGGTACCCTTCCACCCACCCATCCACCCTTCCATCCAACCATCCATCCATCCGTCCGTCCAGTATTTACTGAACACCTACTGTGTACCAGGCACTCTTCTAGGAAATTAGAAATCATCAGTGAACAAAACAGACGAAAATTCTGACTACCAGGATGCTACATTCTAGAGGGGAGAAACAAAGAAACGAAATTGGTGAGTAAATCACAGAGGTTATTACAAGATGGTGAAGGCTGGCAATAAAGCAGGGATGGAAATGAGCAGTGCCAGCAGCCAGGGTACAGAGTAATGGTTTTGAATCGGGTGGTCCTGGTAGGCTGCATGGAGAAGATGACATTGGATCAGAGACTTGAAGAAAGCAGTCTCCCTGCTCACATGGCTGGAACCTGAGTACAGTAAAGGAGGAGAAGGCCGGGTACTCGTTAAGCCTGCACAAGGGTGTGTACCTGATCCCAACAACAACCCAAGAGGAGCTTTAGGGGCTCTATTTTAGCCTGAGTCAGAAGCTGAGACTTAGAGAGGCTAAGTAACAAGTCTAAGGTCGCAGAGCCACTGAGTGCCAGGATTAGGGAGTAAAGACAGGGATGATGGACACACTGTATCTGCATCTTTCAGCCAAGTATGGGAGAAATAGTGAGGAAAGTTTTTCTCAGGTGGAAGAGAGTAACAAAAACCCACAGGCAACATTTTCATGTCTGCTCAGAAATTGAGGGTCATCTAGGCAGTGGTGGGGCTTTGCTGTTTTGTTCTTATAAGCAGAGCCAGGGAAAACCCAACTGGAATGATCTGGAGGTTTCTGGAATATATGGGTTTATAGACCCCACCTTTACCTATCCCATAAGAATTTGAGGGTAGGGTGAGGAATAGGGCTGAGCCCTTTACATTTTTTCACAAGATTCCTGGGCAATCCTGGGATCATGTTTTACGATATACTCCTGGGACCCCCAGCTTCTTAGCAGAGGTGGAAAGATGACTACGGAACCTGCATTTTAGATAAGATGATTCTTATGGCCATAAGGTGATTAGAAGTGGCCATTGTATCATCCCATGAAGGGTCTGACTTTTGGGGACATTGAAGGAATTGTAGGAAATAACCACCCAAATTGACCCATGTTCCATTTAAAAACACAATTATTCAGAGTCGAAATCAATTAGTTCATTGACTTTTGAATGTCCACCGCACAATATTGGAGAGGACAAATTAAAAAAAAAACAAAAACAAATGTAAGCAATCTTTTTGTGTTTTGCTAGTGATCAAGTTCTGCTTTTCAGTCTTTTATTTAATACTATTTCTGTCTACAAGTGTCTTTAGTCCTGCTCATTGCTCTGGCTCCATCTCAGCTATTCTCCTCTGTAGGCAAAGTTCTAGAAATTCAACATTTACAGGCCTTTGCTGTTTGGTGAGAGCCACGGTGCTTCAGCTGCTTGTGGAGTCTTGGCCTGACTCCTTCCGCTCCGCCGTCCACGCCCCCGTCCCTCTGAGGAGGGCCAGCCAGGGCCCCGTGTTTGCCCCAGCTGTTCTGGATGCCCTCCCTCCGGGGATTTCTCGGGGCAAGTGACTCAGCGTGACTCAGCAACCTGGCTTTTTAGGGGAGCCAAAATATCCTGCCACACGGCCAGCATATGGTAAACATTCACACTGCTTAGCAAAATCATTGTAAAGGAAACACACCAGGGAAAAGGAAAAAGGCCCAGATTTCCTCACACCCAAACTGGAGAGATGGGATCAAGGATGCAGAGGACAAGCTGAGAAAGCATCTTCCCCCTGGGGCCCAAGTGCAGAGCTGTCGCCCTGAAGGTGGGCGGGGGAGGGAGAAGCAGCAACACCTGAGTTTCCGTGTGGCGAGGGGTCCGATGGCAGTGCCCCCTCCTGGCTTGAAAAAGAAAACAGCCGGCCACGAAGGAAGCAGCACAAATGGTTTGATGCAACTGCCACCATTGCGGTATCAGCTTTATTTACTGGGGGGGAAGGTACGCTTTATTCCAGATTTTTAAGCTTAGTCAATCTTTAGCTTCTTTTCGTTCCTTTTTCTTTCTTAGTGGCGTGAAAGCACAGCTCTTTAAAAAGGCCATCGTAGCCGCTGACACTTGGCATTCTCTACAAATGGGATTTTGATGCTGTGAATCCTGCCAAGAGGGACCTTCTGGCATCCCTCCTTGGAAAGCCAGTGCGAGCTCTCGGACTGTTACCCCTCGGCATTTCTAGGGTCATTGTGTTAAGCCTTCGGCTACAGAACAGCCTCTTTGAAGCAGCTGGTTTGGGCCGGCCTCCTCATCCCGGGATGGTTTCTCGGTATTTGGTGCTCACGTGACAGAGAACATACACTGGATTCCTCGCCTTTTAGAGCCCGTTGTTTTCTTCATCTGAAGTAGCTTGTTATGCTTTAGAAAGATTTTGCTTTTTAGGTCATAAAGTGGAGCTTGAAGACTGGAAGAGGGGTTTTTGTGTGTGTGTGCGTGTGTTTTCTTTTAATGTCTTGACTCTGTGTTGAATATTTGAAGTTTCTGAGACCAAGAGATGAGAGCCCGAGGTTGGCCTGGAGAGGTTTTGCCGGATGTCCAGCTCGTCCTAAGGGGGCGGCATTGAAGGCTCAGCCCTGGGCTCAGGGTTAAGCCCTGGTCAGACGGGTCAGGTGACTTTCAGGCAGGCAGCCCCTCTCCTGCCGACCTGCTCTGGTTCTTTGAACGGCACCTAATGCCCTTGTAATGTTCTCAGAGCATGAGCTCCCCGGGAGCAGGGCCTGGTTCATCCTTTGCACCCCTGTACCCCAATACCTACCACAGTGCGTGGCACAGGCCATGAGAAGGGATGGATTCAGATGCATTTGAAACGTTGGCTGCAATGAAAACTTCTCTAAGGGGAAAGCGGGGAGGGATCAATCAGGAGTGTGAGATGAACAGGTACCCACTACTACATAGAAAATAGGTAACCAACAAGGACCTACCGTATAGCACAGGGAACTACACTCAACATTTTGTAATAACGTACAAGGGAAAAGAATCTGAAAAAGAATGTACACTACACATACATACATATGTATATATCTACATCCATATATATACACACATACATACATATCGTATAACTGAATCACTCTGTTGTGCACCTGAAACTAACACAACACTGTAAATCAAGTATACTTCAATTGAAAAAAAAAGACAAATTCTCTGCATCAAAGTCCATTCACTGATTCTTATGTTAAAACAAGAGATCAGTGTCTCCAGTTGCCCCCAAATCGGTGGGAAAGGAGCAATGAGAAGGCCCGCATGTCTGCACTGAAAACTGTTTGCTGAGCAAGAAGCCCAGGGAGGAGAAGAACTGAAGAATACAGGGCCGACCCGGAAGTACGGGACATCCACAGCGAGGCACAGGCTGCGTAGCCATTCACGAATGGATTTTGACCGTCAGGGAATGCTACCAAGTGTCTTTGTGATCCTGTCGGGATCAAGAGCAAACCAGTAATTGATTGCTTTTTAAAAAAGCGTGACACTCACATGGTCTGAGTTTCGTTTTGTTGTTTAATTTTTAACTGACAGTACCTCCTTTCTGTTCGCTTCTGGAAAGAAAATTGTAGTTAGAGGTGCCCTGCTGTTTACCAGAGTATAGGGAAGATAGCACGGGACTTCTCAGAGATGTCCCACTTTTTCTTCAACAGAACTGTTTTTTTCCCACGTGAAACCCTTTGGAAACTGAAGTCAATGCCAGCTCTGATTTCTCACCTCCGCCCGCCCCACTATGGACTGGATGTTTGTGCCCCCCACCGAGATTCATATGTTGAAGCCCTAACCCCAGTGTGATGGTGTTTGAAGGTGGGCCTTCGGGAGGTGGTCAGGGTTAGACGAGGGAGGGGCCACCCTGATGGGATGAGTGTCCGTGTAAGAGACGCCAGGGAGCTTGCTGCCCCTAGGGGCTGGCTGCAACCCTGCAGAGGGCAGGGGGCTCTCCCCAGACACGGACTCTGCCAAGGTCATGATCTTGGACTTCCGGCCTCCAGAACTGTGAGAAATAAATGTTTGCCATTTAAGCCACCCAGTCCGTGGTATGTTGTGATAGCAGCCTGAGCTACCCACCCCTTCAACTGTCCCCACTCAATCCTGGGTCCCTGGCCCCCTGGCCCCGGCCCCTTGGAGGGCTGTTCCCTCTGGGAAGTCACAGCCGCCCAGGGTCCAGGTCCAAACATCAGTCCTCCCCTCTGACCCCTCCCAGCCGCCCCTGCCTTCCGGGTTATGTCCAGACTCTGGCTGTCCCGAAGGCCCTGCGGGTCGGGCCCTGGCCCACCGTCCAGCCTGAGCTCCTGCCCGACCTGCTTGCTGCTCTCTGGGACACCGAGTTCTCTCCTGTGCCAGGTGCGGGTGCCTGCGTCAGTCCCCCTCTCTGGGGCTCCCTTCATCCCCTCCCTTTTGTGGCCTTTGTCCCTCAGTCTCAAGTGTCACTTTCCCCAAGTCTTCCCTGGCCCACCTGGGCCCCCTCCCCTAGAGCCTCACCCTCAGAGCCACCTGCGCTGGGCTGGGCTGCTTCCCGGCCGAGTCCTATAAGCTCTTCAGCAGAGGGACTGCGGTGGCCCGTGGCCCTGGCAGGGAGCTTTCATCACAGACCCGGCGGGTGGAGCCACGTTCAGGGGCCAGAGCTGTCCCCGTCTCCTTGGGGCACTAGGGCAGTGGCTCTCAGTGTGGCCCTTGACATGGGCCCTTTGGGAGCATCAGGGATGCAAATTCTCTGACCTCACCCCAGACCCATGAGTCAGAAGCCCTGGGGAGACGGCAGAGGTCTGTGCTGACAAGCCCCCCGGGGGATTCTGATGCTCGCCAAGTCCCTGGGCCAGGGAGAGAATGATGGGGATACCTTGCAGCTCCTCTGGCAGCCTCCCCGTCCCCTGAGCACTCAGGTTTCAACATAAGCATCCAAAGCCACCAGAGGGGGACCCCTGTGTCCTGAAGGCACACTCAGAGGATATAGTTTGTCACCATAGCTTAAAACCAAGTGTTAACAAACCCACAGGAGACCAGGCCAGACCAGATTTTGGAAGAAAGGGAGCCGAGCGTCCATTAGTGGGTCCAGCTACAGGCTCATCAGCTACTGCCTTGGGCCCCTGGGCTGCTAGCCAAGCACACCTGACTGGATTGGGAGGGGGTGTTAATGGGCATCGGGTTGGGGAAGCAAAGGAGCCAGAAGTGCCGGGTGAAAGTCCAAGACCGGAGCAGTGGACGCTGCCTGGAATCCTGGTGGCGGAGCTTGTTTCTTATCAGGCCTGGACATTTAATTTGTTGTGTTCATGTACTCATAAAATGTTATTGCCGAAAAGGAACCCTGAAGGTCACTTGGTGCTGTTTTTAAAGTTACAGTTGAGAACAGAGGTCCCAGCCGCTCCCTCCTCCCCGTGTCCTCAGCAGATGCCAGTCCCGGGAGCAGGGATGCTGTCAGAGCCGGGAGGGCAGGGGGGCCTCTCACCTGGCACCGGGGGGTCCCCGAGGCTGACGGCCTCTTCCTCTTGTCCCCTAGGCTGCCAGGGGGTGAGGGAAACGGGTGTGGGGGGTCATCAGAGTGGTTACGCCACCTCCAATGAGTCCACCCCAATCGTTGGAGGCTTTCTAAGAATTGGGGATACACGGCTTCTTTTATTCTTTGGTTTTAACCCAATTCTTGGGCAAAGGGGAAATTTGCACTCAGTGTCCACTCAATCCAGCATTTGCCATATGCTGAGAAATAAAAACGGGACGGGCCCCAGCCCCTCTTCCAGAGAGGTCACAGGAAGGGCTGCCCGGGGGACAGATGCACATCACAGAGCCCCTCTTCCAACTCAGGTTTCCAAGCAGTGGTGCCAAGACTGGGGTCACCGTATAACTCATTCTCCGAAGCAGGACGTTTGTCAGAGGAGCCGTGGACGCCAGCATAGCAGGCGTGAACCCTGACCGTCCTGGGCAAGCGAGCGGCAGGGTCACCTAACTCAGAACTGGTTGAGGGCAGTTATGAGGGATTACCACTGTTGTGTTGCAACCAAGCAAAAACACAATGCAAAATTGCTGTAAAACGTCTCTGTGCTGACCAGTATCTACGTGCAGCAGAAAGGTGATATCCGCGGCCCTGTGGTTACGGGTGAGTGGAAGTTGACATAAGGGACACTTTGGCACAGAGGGTGGCAGTTGGCTACATAAGGACACAGCGGGCATCCGGTTACGAGTTTGTAGAGCTCCTGGTCTCCCCCCGGCCAGCCTATTCTATACAAATGAGGCCAGAGCCATTTTCTCCCAGCAAAACTGGGACCCCGCCATACCCCTGCTCCAAGCCTCTCACAGCTGCCCACGGTTGACAGAAAGAAGCAGAACTTCTGCGTCCAGGGCTTCCTCTGTGGGTCCCCCGTCCTGGAAGCACAGGCCTCTGCCCAGCTGGCCTCCGTGCTTTCTCACCCCTGCGCCTCTGCTCACAGGCCCCGCGATGCCTCTTCCCCACAGTTTCCTGGGAGGTCTTTACAGCCCATTGCCTAATCACCTCTTCAGGAAGGCCTTCCTGGTCGCCCTCAGGCAGGTGCAGGTCCCTCTACTGCCCTCACACCTGGCCACGCTCTGTTCTGTGTAGGATCCTTGCGGGGAGGGCTCTCAAATGCCCCACTGCACGGAAGTGCCACCTCGGAGATCAGCTGCATTATTTTTGTTTTTTTGCGGTACGCGGGCCTCTCACTCTTGTGGCCTCTCCCGTTGTGGAGCACAGGCTCCGGACGCGCAGGCTCAGCGGCCATGGTTCACGGGCCCAGCCGCTCCGCGGCATGTGGGATCTTCCCGGACCGGGGCACGAACCCGTGTCCTCTGCAACGGCAGGCGGACTCTCAACCACTGCGCCACCAGGGAAGCCCTCAGCTGCCTTCTCTTACTCATCTCTTGTCCTCCGCAGTGACTGTCACCAGGCAGAGGATTCTCGGTTAGCTGCTGAGTCGGTCGGCCTCGTCCGCCCGCAGATCTTGAGGAAAGGAGATCCTTCTACTCCGCCTGGCGCCACCTGCAGCATCTTCCAGGGACGCGGCGCATCAGCGTTAGGGAATCTCAGAGTCGCCGGGATCCCAGGGCTGGCCTGTCCACCTTGGGCGAAGTGACCGTTCAAGGCCACATGCATGGCCCTCATGTCCGTCCCGGGGCCGGGGAATCTCATCCGCGGCACACAGCGCGTTCCTTCTCATAAACGGTGAGCAAGGGATGGAAGGAAGCTGCTCAGTTCTCTGCTTCAGCTGCCGCTAGAGGAGCTGCTCAGACTGTCACATTTGGTGGCCCCCCCAGGGGACAGAAGACCCAGCGCTTCAAGGAAGCAGCTCCGTGGGCCGCCCACCGCCTCCCTCTTCAGCCCGAGCCCCTGGCCTGGCCCCTGGGTCCCTGCTCCCAGAACAGGCCGGGGCAGGCCGCCCTGGTGCTTGTCAGCTTTCCGCAGAGCCCCATGCCCCCTCCCCAGAATAGCCTGGAAGATCTCTCATTGGAGACTTGCCTCTGCAAAGCCTTTTTGTTGCCTAACCCTCCAGTCAGAAGAGGGCTGTGCCTCCCTCAGGGTCCCATCCTACCGGGGGTAGATTGCCCCCGAAGCTGAAACAAGCAGGGTGAGCATTTGGCACGTGGCTTCTGCTAATTCTGCCTCGCCAGGGCACTGCCAGCTTTTTAGGGATCTGCTTGGTACTTCTTGTTCCATGCTCCCAGTACCTTGCACCTGCCAAGCATCTAGAAGTCCTCAATTAATGTTCATGGAGTGAATTAATTTATTTTTTTCTCAGCAGGTAAGATAATGGATGAAAGACGCATAAGCAGTTCACAGGTGTCCATGACATCGGGAGAAAGTAGAGGACATGGAGGTATATACTGAAGTCAGATCTTGACTGCCTTATTTCATTAAGTCAATTTAACCTAATTGACACAACTTCTACCTCTAGAAGGTTCTACATCGGGCTTGAGAAAGTCAGCACTCAGCCACCAGGTTTGCTGGCTAAATGGTGCATTTGGACAATAAGAGGTCTGAGTGGGGGCCCCACATAGCCACTTGCACATGTGATGCACAAAAAGCAGGGAGAGAAAAGTGCAAACATCCGTTAGCACCTTGTTGCTTTAATTAACCGACTTTCTAAGCCTGAAGGGTAAAGATGTTAGTTTGCCATCACGCCTCTGATTTATTCATTTCCCAATAGCGAAGCCACAGCCTGATGGGAAACAGGTACAGTGTGACCTGTTAGAGGATCAGCTTCTGAAGAATATCTTTTCCTGTTGCATTGCCCAAATGTATGATGCTGGGAGCTTTTCTGGTGGCGCAGTGGTTGAGAGTCTGCCTGCCGATGCAGGGGATGCGGGTTCGTGCCCCGGTCCGGAAGGATCCCACATGCCACGGAGCGGCTGGGCCCGTGAGCCATGGCCGCTGAGCCTGCGCGTCTGGAGCCTGTGCTCCACAACGGGAGAGGCCACAACAGTGAGAGGCCCGTGTACCGCCAAAAAAAAAAAAAAAGTATGATGCTTTTGGAAATCTCCTTAATTTGGAATGTTATTCCTGCCATTTCAAAAGGGAGAGGGAAAACAAACATTCCCTTTTTCATTAGTTTTAATGTCACTCCTCTAAAGTAGTGATGTCAAGTAATACACTTCTAAAATTTATTTCTGGGGAGCACTCCTTATGAGGTCCTGAAATTTCTGACTTGTCACCTAAAGAAAATTGGCATTTTCAGAGCTAGTCCACGATGGATCAGGAAGTTGGGAATTTGCCCCAGGAGGGCTGTGCCACTGAAATTTGCACTAAAATGAAAATCTTCATGTTTATCTCCTCCTTTCACCTATAAAGCAACTCTGGGGCTTCCCTGCTGGCACAGTGGTTAAGAATCGCCTGCCAATGCAGGGGACACGGGTTCGAGCCCTGGCCTGGGAAGACCCCACATGCCGCGGAGCAACTAAGCCCATGTACCACAGCTACTGAGCCTGAGTTCTAGAGCCTGCAAGCCACAACTACTGAGCCCGTGTGCCACAAATACTGAAGCCTGCGCACCTAGAGCCCGTGCTCTGCAGCAAGAGAAGCCACCGCCATGAGAAGCCTGCGCACCACAACGAAGAGTAGCCCCCGCCCGCCACAACTAGAGGAAGCCCGCGTGCAGCAACGAAGACCCAAAGCAGCCAAAAATAAATGATAATAAATAAAATAAACATAAAAAAGAATCTTACCTGTAGAAAGCAACTCTGCTCACCAATCTCACGGGTTGTGTCTTCAATCAGGACAGAGCCTGGTTCTTTCCTTGCCTTCTGAAGGCTCTGAGCATTTCTCTCCTCCTGCTGAGTAGATAATCCTTTTGAAGAAAGTTTAGAGAATTGAGGTTATTTAATTGGGGGAAGGTCAGGAACGATTGAGGATCGTCTCAAGTGGCTATCAAGGCTTAGGAAAGGTGTCAGCCCACTCGTCTCCCTTTTTGCACAAAGCTACTCAGCTTCAGTGCCAGGAAGGAGGACTGGCAGAGGGCACCGCTGCATCATGACAGCTTTCAGCCAGGTCCCTGTTCCCAATACAGCCCCAGAGGAAACCCACGAGGTTCCAAGGCGAAGAGGCTAAGCTGAACTGCGCTGGGAACTTCAGTCTCCAGTCTCCTTTCTGAAGGGGAAGCAGAAGACATTCTCTGTAGAGAAAACTCAGCCCTTCGGTTTTGTGAACCAGCTGGTGGGAATCTCCAGCGCGAAGATGTGCTGAACAGTCAGTGTTCCAGGTGAAAGGAGGCCTAAAGCTGGTGCCACGCAGATTCACCCCTCCGCTCTGCTTCTGGCTGAAGGTGGGTGGGCGACAGCTGCGGCAGGGAGGGTGCGGCTGGACAGACAGGAACACTCGTGATCCTCAGCACCTCGGAGCCTAGGGGAGCAGGGAGGCTCTGTCATCGGCAGATGTCCTTGAGAAGAGGCTCAGCAGTGAAAGGACCTCTGTGCGCTCACAATGGGATAGACGTGTCCGTCCCTTCTCCCATTCATTCATTCATTCATTCATTCATTCATTCATCTTGAGCATCAGTGCTATGGCAACTACCAGAACAGAAGCACAGGAAGCAAAGATGAGAGGGGAGGCAGGTGAATGAACGTGTACGTCGTGAGGCCACGTGGTGAGTTCTAGGAGAGAGGCAAGCCTGGGGTGCTGGGAAGCCCAGAGCAAGGGCCTGATAACCTGGGTCCTGGGAGACGAGACTTGCTGGGGAGATGGGCTTAGAAGATGGTAGGTGTGGTGGGCGATGGTAATCGTGATGCTGATGACAGTGGGGGAAAGGCCTTAGGTGGTCTGCCTTCTATGTTCCTTCCTCCACTTGAGGTGGGCACTACCTCAAATTCCTTTAGGAATTTGAACACAGGGTGGGGAATTCAAGCAAAACAAGGGGGCAAGGGCACCAGAAGGGGTCAGTGAGGAGCAGGACCTCAGGCCAGGCCACGTCCTGGGGGACTCAGGAGTGCGGAGCTGACGCGGCAGGCAGTGGTGCTCCTTGCAGGTAAATGCTTGACGTGGGTGGTCAGGGGTGATTTTGAAGCAGGTGGGTAACCAGGTATGACTCACTCTTCAGAGATCCCTGGAGCCTGCACGGAGGGACTGGAAGAGGAGGAACAGGTCAGGGAACACGACTGGAGTGAGAGGGGGTTCGAGGGAGGGCATGTCGCCTACTCCATCAGCCCCAGCCCTTGTCCCAGTGAGGACACCGAGGGTCAGGGTGGGCCTCAGAAATACAGCAGGTGGGGGCTTCCCTGGTGGCGCAGTGGCTGAGAGTCCGCCTGCCGATGCAGGGAACGCGGGTTCGTGACCCAGTCCGAGAGGATCCCACGTGCCGCGGAGCGGCTGGGCCCGTGGGCCATGGCCGCCGAGCCTGCGCGTCCGGAGCCTGTGCTCCGCAACGGGAGAGGCCACAGCAGTGAGAGGCCCGCGTACCGCAAAAAAAAAAAAAAAAAAGAGAAATACAGCAGGTGTGTCATAGGGTTCCAGGGCAGCTCTCTTGACTCCGAGGTGAGCTGGCTTTCCACCATGCCATAGAAACCCAGTGTGACCTTTTGTCCTCCCAGTTCTGTGGTTTTTGTCTAAGTCTTCCCATCCAGCCCTGCAGGCTACAACTGGGTCTCTTTCGGGGTCATGGGAGGGAGAAACCCTTTCCTCTGAGCTTTCCCCTTCCTGTTCCGCTTCAGTAGACACTTGTAGGCTCTGAATGGAGAGCCCAGGCTCCTGGCTCACGTGGGTTGGCGGGTGGTTCTGAAAGCAAAGCAGCTCACACATGTGGCCAGCCACGCTGGCTGTGCGCCAGTCCCCAGAGAACTCTCAGTCCACAGCGGACGGGCTCTGGGCACATCTCGGGTAGTGTGGCTTTCTGCAACCCCCAGGCTCTCCTGTGTTGCACTGTCTGGCCTTCGGGATGAAATGGATTCACTTTTACTGAAATACACATTTCAGTGTTTAGTGGCTTCTAGCAAATTTGGTGAAAAATGAGTTGAAATTGGAACCTACAAGAGAAATTTGAAAATCTTCCTTAAACTCTGAAAATAAGGTCACTTGGCTAGGACCCAAGAGTAAGAAACTTCATTCCCAATGATAATTATCTCGAAAAGCTAAGGAGTCAGTAATGATAGAAGAGAAAGGGTCTCAAGCAAACAGGTGACTGTTGGGAGGACATAAAGGAGGAGAGAGCCTGCCCCACAACTGGACGTGGTCCATCCCCGCCTGCCCCGTGGCTGTTTATCCTGTTTCTGTCTGTGACTTTAGGGAAAGTGCTGGGCGCCACAAAGCTGGCCTGGCCTCCTCCCTTTTCCTTTGAAACCTGCAATCCTATTAATTACCAGATTCACTCCCATATCCCTTCTTTTGATAAGCCTGGGTTTATTCAGGCCAGCACTGCTCAGCTTCTGCAGAAGCCCAACCTCTTCGTAATTGCAACTTCCTGCCCAGCTCTGCAGCTTCCGGCAGGATGCACACATATCCGCGGGCTCCCAGGCCAGCTTGAAGCCTTTGGCGTGCACGTTTGCCTTGTTCATTGGCTAACAGAGGAAAAGGGTATTGAACAGTATTCGGTATGAAGGAAAGCTTCCAGCTCCCAGACTCAAGTTTTTCCAAAAGAAGGAGGGAATTTGTAGACGGAAGAATTTGCTGAAGGCCAGGACAGGAATGAATGAGCTTTTGGTTCAAACTATTTTCATGTATTTTTTTCTCTCTCTCATTTTCCCTGGAAATAAAGTAAAGGGAATTATGGGTAAAGAGAAGTGCACAAATGCCCATAGCTGTGAACACTTTAACAGTGGCAGGTTAATGGTGAAAATGAGCCAGAAACAAGAGGAAAGATCAGTAATACTGGTCTGGTTTTTATTTAACAGTATGGTATTTTGTTAGCCATGGATGTTGCATTAATTTTGACTTCTTAAATACTGCATGAAATAGGTTTGATCTTGATCACTGAGTTTTTTGACATCTCCTTCAATTTTACACTCAAGGCCTCAGTTCCCTGTATCCCTTCACCCCAGTCCTGGCCCTGGGCTGACCCATTATGTCATTAGCCATTGGTTCACTGATGGAGGTAAAGAAATAGACTCCCTCAGGCCTTCCTGGACCCTCTGCATGGACCTCCCTTCTCCCTTTTCTCTCTGGTGAAATCTCATCCTTCAAGGGCCTGCTCGAATGTGCCCTTCATTATTAAGTCTTTTTTGTTCCCCCCACGCTGGGAGAATCGCCCTTCCCCATGCTCCCACGGCACCTGTGTTCACCTGTGCCCGCCTGTGCTCTAGCCCTGACCTCCCTGCATGTAAGTTTCCCCCATATCCGGGTCTGCATCTGTGTTCCTCACCAGACATCAAGGTTGGGCACCATGATTTATTTATTTATGCCTTGCTTGGTTTTCTTAGTATATGGTTGGTGGGCATCCCCTGAATGATTAACATGGAATTACGCGGTGCTAAGATGGTTTTTCTGAGTGTTAATAAACTGTTAGTTTGAAAAAAGGAACTGGCCAGGTGTGAGTCCTCTTCCCTGGTCCTGCGACCATGGGGCCCTTCCGCTGGTCTAGTGATTAGCAGGCTCTGGTCAGTGGCTTGTGGGGCTAAGGTGGGGAAGGTGTTTACACCTGGGAGCGTAGGAATTCGGAAGGTCAGGAATGTCCTAACAGGAAGACTTGGGCGGGATGGGGAGGGGAGAAGGGGGTGGAGGGGAGGCTGTGGGAGCACCCACTGCATGAGGCTCATTCGGTAAATATTTGCTGACCAGCTATGTGGTTCGGTTGACTAAGAGATAAGTGAGCTGTGCTTTCAAACCACAGGTGTAACTGGATGCAGGGCGGGGAGGCTGGCAGGAAGGCCGAGGGACCCTGCCGTCGGGGGAATCGGAATGCGGCGGCCTCTAGGGGCACCGAATGGCCCCGAGGATGGACGGCATTGACAGAAAGAGGCGATTAGGTGACATCTTTCCAAAACGTAGATCTGCAGGGTGATTTGCACATATATTTTTTCCTGTAAACTCGGGTCAGAGAAATGAGGAAGTTAAATTCTGTGGAAAGGCTATTGGTAACTCCAGCCAAAATAACTTGATAATATTTTTAGTTTTACTGCTCTGGGATATTTAAGGAAGATAAATAGGCTTTGTAATGAGACTAGAGTGCACAGACTGTTTGGCTATTATAAGCTGGACTTCTGGAGAAGCAGTCAGCAGTGATTTAGGAAAGTCATAAAACGGAAAGCAAAAAACAAAAACAAAAACAGTGGTACCTTAGAATCCAAGGAATGATTCAGGCCTGAATAAAAGCAGTTTAGTTATCCAGGACTGTACGAAAAAGGACCCCAATATAATGGCCTGAGATGACAGCCCTTGTATTGGGTACAGTTCTGTGGCCTGGAATTGGGAGCTGGGGTCTCCCTCCCTGGGGTACTTGGCTCTCCCGAGTGCGGCCTCTCTCCCTCACCTTCTGGTCGTCTCCCCTGAGTTTCTTTCCAGGCTGTCTACTGGTCCATGGACCCCCATCCTCCTTGGGGGCCAGCAAGTCACTTCTGCGGTGACAGTGGACTCATGGTGGGTGAGGTTCTTGCCTGCAGAAACACGAGCCATGAGATTCCGGGGGGTGGGCTGGGCGCTGACGGTGGGTGTCAGAGCGAGGGAGCTGGGTTCAAGGGAAGAGGGGCTGGGGTACTAGCAGACCCCCATCACAAAGGCCCTCCAGCTGCCCCTCCACTGAGGGACTCCCTCAGCTCTGGAAATGTCGGGCGGTCCTGCACGCTGCGGTTTCTGTGGATCCTGCAGGTCAGGGGTCGGGAGATGCAGGGGACGGGGAGCCTGGGGGATGATGCAAAGCAGGGTTCTAGCCTGAGGGAGTCACACGGTTGGCTGAGGCCCAAGGGTCCCATGACCCCAGGGGAGGCGTCGTCTGCCCTGCATAACGCGCCTTGTCAGACAGAGCCTGGGACGAGGTGGAGCCTGGTGACAAGACGGCTCTGAGCTCCCAGCCCCGGAGGCGCCTCCACTGGGCGGACTCAGCTCCCAGGACCCGTGGTGTTGAAGGCTCTGTGTGGGGTTCCCACGCGAGGCTCGAGCTTGCCCCGGGTCACACACGGAGGGGACAGCCCAGCAGCGCTCAGAAGGCCTCTTCACCAGCACTGGACGCTTTGAAAGGGTTATTTGCCTGAGGGTGCAGCCACGGTGAGAGATCGGGTCTTGATTAAGTGATAAACCTGGGGAGAGATTGTTGGGAAAAATCAAGGAATGAGGATATTCTCCTAGATGCACCGCTTCCTGTTATCTGTCAAGGACCCCCGAGGCCTGGGTCAGGGCCCCCTGCCCGGCCCTCTCTGCCCCCCCCTGGAGGAGGAGGAGGGTGACTGAGTGATGGGGTCACAGGGGAGAAGGGGAGTGGGCCCGCTTCTGGTATTCAGGGGGCCCAGGGAGGGGGGCAGCAGCGCTTCCCTGCCTCCAGTCTCTCCTCTGCTTCCCACCTTTGGGTCTATCCAGCATCGTGAAGGCCCTTGCAAGTGGCCTGTGGCCACCCCAGCCCTAGAACCCAAGCTCCTTTCCACACCCCACAGAAAGCTGGTCCTCGGGCCTTGGGGTGTGCATAGCAGGGGTGTGGTCCCTCCTGGGAGGATGCACCCAGTCCGCCTCCTGCTTTTTCTTGTCCCCCGAGCCTGTAGCCCCTGGAGGTCAGCAGGCAGAGGGCTCTTTTTCAAGGATGAATGAAGGACAAGTGTCTGCCAGGGATGCATTTCCAAGTCCTGCGATGGTGGGGCAGCTCAATCTCGACCTAGAAGCTTTGGAAAGATTCTGAAGAGGGAATGGGACACCGGCAGGAAGCTGGGGTCACGCTGGCCTGTCTCCCTGCTGCTCTTCAAGGAAAGCATGGCTTCCTCACGGCCTGTCCGAACGGGCTGCTCTGTGTGCTCCGGTTGGCAGCCACAGATCCATCTCGCATGCGGTCCCTGCTCGCCTCGCTGCTCCCAGGTCCCCTCTCCAGGACGCCCGCAACCGTGTGCCATGAGTGTGACATTTATTCTTCTTGGCTATGTGCAGAGTCAGGTGAGGTTATTGCAAATAGAATATAGAAATATTCACTTTTTTCCCAAAAAGGCTCTTAAATGTCACATTAAATTAAATGAACTCATTGTATCGGGGCAGAACACATATAAGTTGCAGGTGGTGCAGTCTTTCTATAAATTCCCCCAACTCCACTGCTTCCTCTTAGGTTTTATTGACCTGGGCCAGTTTAAATAAAGTTCAGACACACTTATTAGTCGAGCGAATGTCATTTGCTAGAAGCTGAGCACAATTCATTAGCTAACTTCTCCTCCCTCTCAGCACCAACCACACCCCAGCGCCAGCCTGGACCCCCCCGGGTTTTGTCTGGCTTCCTTGCCGGGCTAATTATAAAGTCCTCCGACAGCAAGTTCATGTGACATGGTTTAACTCTTGAGTCGACCTTTAACACCTGAAGATGATCAAACAGGAATTCCAGGTGCTCAGCGTCCCGGCGGCCTTGGCACTTGCGGGCACAGCAGCTTTGGAGCACAGAGGCTGCGGGACGTGCGAGCGGAGGGGACCCGGGAGGCTGGCCACCCCAGCCGGCGAAGGGAAGCCTGGCCACGTGATGAACGTGCCCAGCTCCAAAGACGGGAGCCCTCTGTGCAGATGCTGTCATGTTATGAGATAATTTGGGGGCCTCCGCAGGGTGAAAGGGTGGGTTTGTCAGAGGGGCACATACCTAGGGCGGCCTTTTCAGGAGCCGCACGGGCACTTCATTACCATGTCAATCCTGGGAGGAGGCCCTTTAGCGCAGCGGCTGGCTGAATGCATACGGAGCGGATGGACCCCTGAATGAATAGTGAATGGAGAACCGGCTGGAATCTGCCTTCAGCTTTGTTCGGGGATGACCAGGGTAAGGGACCCCGGAGCTTGCAGCCCAGATGGTAGGAGGAGGTGACGATCTGGCGGGTTTCTCTCCTTTCCCTTTTTATCCTACCACTCGCGGGGCTTTTCTTCCATATTTGTATACATATTTCAGTTGCTTAATCGAATCTGCTTCGATTTCCTCACTCCACGAAAGCAGACTTGAAGATGAAACACAATAGTATCTGCAGCAATAAACATTTACATTCTTTTTCCCCAAAAATGGAAGTTTAAGATACTCAATTTCGTAAGGTGTGGAAGTCATTGAACACGTAATAAAGAAATCATGAAAAAGACAAAAAAAAAAAAAACTGTGGAACGGCAAGTTCCGAATTACTTCTGGGTTCTCCCGTGTGAGCTTGGCAGCACCCAAGGACAAGGACAAGTGCTGTAAATCAAAGGACTGGCATTATCTAGTTTCCTTTCTGGCTTTAAAAGTTAGAACAGATGTCATCAGAGAGGACAAAATGGATTTCACCCACCAAGAGGGGCTTTTCTTACCATCCGTAATAGGAAGCGCCTTGAAATGCTAATGTCCACAGTCTGTGTTGCCAGGGTTTGCATAGAGATGGTGGGAAACAGCTCTGATCTCAACAAAACCTTTTGTTATTAATCAAGAAAATCTGGTCTTCTGAAGCAGCGAAGAGCTGGAAATTGGCAAGGCCACTGGCAATGAGGCCAGGGAGCAAAAATGCAGGAGAAGATCCCAGGGCCCCAGGAAGACAAGGTATTTGGGGCCACACTGTATTTGCAGGCACCCCTGGCCTTCTCTGCTCTCCCCGAGACTCAGGATTTAAAGGGGGGAGGGATATGGCTCTTGTATCTTGTGCTTTAAAGCCGTGTGTTTTCTCTCTCGGCAATTTCAAGAAGCAGGCTGGAGGAGCCTCCGTTAAAAGCACGCTAATGAAGTAGTGCTAAGAAAAGAAAGCTAAACACCACAAAATCAAAGTGGAGCATTTTGCTCGGCTAATGGGCTTGATTATGAGATTTTACAGGCCCTTTTATAAACTTGAATTTTATTTTGTGCTGGGGAACAGGAAATTTCTGTTTGGTTTTAAACATACATGATCACACCAGCAAATATTCCTAATTTAAGACTGTGAGAGTAGAACAAGATTGTATGTCTAAGAGAGGAAGGGGTGGGAACAGCTCCGCCAGTGGTGGTTAATAAAAGCACAAACTTTAAGCCACTTATTTTACAAAAATGGAAACGGAGGCTGCAGCAGAGCCCCGGTGACTTGTCTTCCTTTCCCCTGCGCCTCTGGGGTGCTCAGAATCTGACGTTTCCTTGTGCCCTTTGGTATCAGGTGTGTTCATCTGACCTTACCTCCTCAACTACAGCAGATAATTCTTCGTTGTAGGGGGCTGGCCTCTGCTTTGTAGGGTATTTAGCAGCATCCCTGGCCTCCACCCACTAGACGCCAATAGCACCCTTCTCCCAAGTGACCACCCAAAATATCTCCAGACATCACTGAAAGCTTCCCGAGTTGAGAACCACTGAACTAGAGCGATCACCTGCCTTCGGGTGACGGAAAACACACTTGGGACATTCTGACTTACCCAGTGTCTGGCCTGGCGTGGGGCACAGAGCCTCGGGGTGAACACGTGCTGGGGCAGCAATGTTGCTGAGAACTTGGTAAAGGACCGGACAAGCCAAAGCCAACAGAAGCCGGGTGCATGCTTTCAGTCTCCTTCCCCACGAGACCAAAGGCTTTGCATTTTCCCTGGTCTTCTAGCAAGTCAACTGGAGGGGAGAAAGCAGGCAAAGGAAGAAGCCCAAACAATCCACAGCCTGGACAATCAACTAGGTGTTCGGTGCGCTTTTTTCCATATGCTTGGCCCTGTGGGCAGACGGTGTCCTTGTGGAATAGAAATGGGTCTGCCATCGGGTGGTCGGTTTAATCTCCAGCAAGATTTTTAAGTGAGGCCTTGCTCCTCTTTGAATGATGCTTCATTATCCTTGTAGGGACGCCTTGCTTTTTGGAATAACTTATAAAAAAGTTGCCTGGGGAATTTGGTGGTCCAGTGGTTAGGACTCTGCGCTCTTACCGCCGAGGGTCTGGGGTTCAATCCTTGGTCGGGGAACAAAGATCCTACAAGCCATGCAGTGTGGCCAAAAATAAATAAATAAGTAAAATAAATGTCAGCTACAATTCTAACCAAAAAAAAAAAAAAAAAAGTTCCCTGTATGTAGGATGATAGGTTTTCACCTATGAAATACATATTGTATGTATTTTTCTACTAAAAGTGAACCTAGAGAAAATCTGTTATAAAGAATTTCATTGTACCATCGTTAATTGTATCATCATCTTCCTCCTCATCCTGGGTTTGCCTGAACTATGGTACATGCAGCCCTAGAGAAGCACTGGAAGTCCCCATGGCCTCTTGGGGCTACCACAGAAGTATTGCGATCACCTTACGCATAGTTTACTCACAAGAGCTTGATGAGGGAATTGAGGTAATAAAATAAACGGAGAGATCAAGGGCATCCACAGAGAGTGGGCAATATGCATTGCACTTAATCCCTAAACTGTGGACCAGTGGTATTGCTCACACAGGGAGGTGGGTCCCGGGGAGGCGTGCTTCCCCAGCTGTGTGCAGATGTGAGGCTCAGCGACTTGGGGGTTCCCAGGACACAGGAGGTGTTGGCCTCACCAGCACGTGGATTTATAAATAGCCACTCTGCCATTGCCTCAACTGCTGAGGAAGCTCTGGCGCCCTTGACCTACGAGCCGTCAGGGAAAGCTGGGGCTTTGGGAATGTGTGGGGCAGGGAAAGGGAGACCCTGAAAGTCAAGGCCAGCTGAGGAGTGAAGACTGGGGGGCGACAGGCTTCAAAGTAGCTTCTTCTAAACTGTCTGTGCTTTCATCACACCTCATGATGCTGCGTTGAAGTCTATCAGGTAGACATTCACTTGGCTTCACAAATACATGGTTTTAAATGTGCATGCCTGTGCAGGGACCACGTGAGATGGCCTAGGGACCCAGTATCCTCACTTGATAGAGAAGGAACTGTCCACAGAGGGGAAGGGACGAGCCCGCTGTGCAGGGCCGTGGCCGGCTGCACCTGCGCCCTTCTCCCTGAAAGGGTGCTCACCAGGGGACCTGCCTCCTGGCCTGCACGGATCGAGCAGGGTCCTGGGCCTGGGCACTGGGAGCAGGGATTAGAGTGGAGGCTTGGGGACTGAGTGGTGGGCAGCCTTATTTGACCTCATCCCCTGAGGAGGGGGTGCTGTAGAGTGAGCTTCAGGGTCAGAGTTCAGGACTGGTACCCAGGGAGAAAGGGCACAGAGATGGAGGGGTGAGCCTTAACTGAGGACAAGCACTACCCACTCTGTGCCCTGCCGTGCTCACCTTGTTTGGAGGGCGGGGGGACTCCCTGTCGGGCCCCCCTTTTCCCTGGAGCTGCTCCCCACCCCCCAACCTCCCTCCAGACTCCACGCACACGTCATCATTCGTGTGAGAAGCCAGCAACCTCAGGGATGGAATCAAATTCTGTGGGCTCGCCGGGGCCCTCCGGGACAGCTAAAACATTGCTTCTGAGGACAAAAGCGTTCTACCTTTGAGCTGTTTAACTTCCCAGTGATTCTTTGGAGCCCAGCTGGTGGGTTGGGGCCAGAGGGAGAAAGGGCTCCAGCAAGTCCCCTTTCGCAGCCTTGTTCTCGGCGGCCTTTCCGATTGCCTGGTTAGTACCCAGAGCGTCAGAATTGTCCCAGTTTACCGGCCCTGCCACCAAGTGCTAAAAACTGCTCCCACTCGCTCGAAAGCAACCTAGTTTATTCTCCGGCATTAAGAAAAGAGCTGTCGGTGATTGGAAAGCAGCAGAATAGCCTCCTAGACTGAGATTTCACCTAGGGGGAGAGCGTGGAGCAGAAAAAAAGGCTCCATTATAAACACCTTAAAAACAGACAACAAAGGAAATGCTGACATGGCCGGGCCCCCAGGGCCGCTCCAGCAGGCCGTTAGGGGAGGGAAGGGCTTTGTGTGGAGTTCAAAGCCCCAGTGAAAGCTAATGAGGACCATTGTATTTGGGCAAAAGACAGTGCAAGGGCTTATCGCAAAGGAGTGTTAGGTTTCCCCGCCTCTGGGCTCTGGAGAGTCTTAAAAGGCAGACTTTGGAGCCCCTGGAGGCTTCCAGGGACATTTTCTGGGGGACCCCTTGTGGGGACGGCTCCTGGGGTGTGCTGGCTGTGTGAGCCGAACCCACAGCAAAGGGGCCGAAGGATGGGTGGGCTGCGGGGCAGTTTGGGGAGGTTACCCCCGAGACCCCTGGAGTCCTGGAGAGTGAATACTGCCAGGGAGCCGTCATGATCTTAGGGGCCAGAGAGGCTGCGGCTTCGGAAAACCTCCATCCGTGAAGAAACCAAGAGCTGAGACGCCTTTTCTGATGGATCTTGAGACAATGTCCTTAGTTCAGGAATACGGGCCTAAAAATCAGCCGGTCTCATTTAACACTGACCAGTGAGTAGAAGTAGGTGGTCCCTTTCCAGAACTGGCTCTAGTCCCTAGGAAAGGTCCCGTTACTCTTAGGGCTCTGGGCTGACGGGGACCCACGCCCCACTCAGGGAACCGCGAGACGTCCCCAGGGGGAGGCCTTTCTGTGCGTCTGGGAGGCTCCTGTGGTGCCTTCTTGTCGCTGAGCAGGGCTGTCCGGGCAGGCTGAGCTGTCCCCCTCCTGGGGGACGCACCTCACCTTGCCCGCCCCCGTCAGGTGCCACCCTAGGGAAACCTTTCTCTAAATCTGCTCCAGAGTCACTCTTGTCAAGAAATCTACTTGCATTTTGTCCTTTCACTTCTCCATCTATAGAAGGAGAAAAACAAGAGTTTTTACATAAAAAACGAACCAGCTCCTTCGCCAACAAGACAAAACAAACCCAGCCACGCCCACTTGGGGAAAATTGCACACCACTGTTAAAGCGGACTAGGAAGAAGCATGAAACATTATAACACGAATGATGTGGAATGAATGATAATGAAAGACAAATGGAAAATAATTATGCAGCAGCGTTTCTGGGAAAACATGCCTGGCCCTTCAGTACCATCTCCCACTGGCCCAACGTTGACGTCTAATTAAGATGTTAGCTCCTGGGCTTCCCTGGTGGCGCAGTGGTTGAGA
The DNA here is from genome assembly GCF_949752795.1 of Hyperoodon ampullatus. NCBI lineage: Eukaryota > Metazoa > Chordata > Mammalia > Artiodactyla > Ziphiidae > Hyperoodon > Hyperoodon ampullatus. The sequence continues at coordinate 82,826,316 of NC_136928.1, forward strand.
GCCCACCTGCCGATGCAGGGGACACGGGTTCGTGCCCCGGTCCGCGAGTATCCCACATGCCGCGGAGCGGCTGGGCCCGTGAGCCATGGCCGCTGGGCCTGCGCGTCCGGAGCCTGTGCTCCACAACGGGAGAGGCCACAGCAGTGAGAGGCCTGCGTACCGCAAAAAAAAAAAAAAAAAAAAGATGTTAGCTGCTCTTTCCTCCCAGCCTCTCATTCTTATCAATTCTTCTAAAAGTCTCCAATTTCGTACAACAGAAAGAGAAATAAGAGAGGCCGGCCACGCAGGGCTGCAGGGGTAGAGGAGAGCGTTTGAGGAATGGAGGGAGGAAAACGCAAGAAAGGAAAAAGATTGTACCAGCCTCGTCTCTTTCATACTTTAAAAACAGCTTGTGGCCAGAGGAGCCCTGGGGCCAGGGAGACAGTCTGAGGCCAACTTCCGGGCCTGGACAAAACCTGGAGGGTGAGGTGAGACAGCCTGCAGAGATCGCAGTGAAGACAGGCAGTCTGCAGCCTGAGCACAGAATTCTCCGCCAGCTAGGAGTCTTCAAATGCTCAAAGCTTCCCGGTGCATCTTCAGAACAAACTAATTTTTTTTTTTTAGTTTATTTTACTGAAGCATAGTTGGTTTACAATGCTATGTTAGTTTCTGCTGTACAGCAAAGTGATTTAGTTACACACACACACACACACACACACACACACACATATATTTCATGTTCTTTTTCCATTAGGGTTTATCACAAGGGATTGAATATAGTTCCCTGTGCTCTACAGTAGGACCTTGTTGTTTATCCATTCTCTATATAATAGTTTGCGTCTGCTAATCCCAAACTCCCATTCCTTCCCTCTCCCACCTCTCCCTCTTGGCAACCGCAAGTCTGTTCTATATGTCTGTGATTGTTTCTGTTTCGTAGATAGGTTCATTTGTGCCATAGTTTAGATTCCACATATAAGTGATACCATATGGTATTTGTCTTTCTCTTTCTAATTTATTTCACTTAGTATGATCATCTCTAGGTCCATCCATGTTGCTGCAAATGGCATTATTGTGTTCTTTTTGTATGGCTGAGTAGTATTCCATTTAAGTTGTTTCCATGTCTTGGCTATTATGAGTAGTGCTGCTGTGAACATTGAGGTGAATGTATCTTTTTGAATTATAGTTTTGGCCAGATATATGCCTAGGACTGAAATTGCTGGATCATATGCCAACTCTATGTTTAGTTTAGAACAAAATTAGTTTCGGTTCACTGGAGTTAGAAATATGTTTGCCGTCAGTGGCCTGACTAGAAATTCTAGGCTGGGGTCACTGCTGGGATAGTTCTACACACCCCCTGAGATGGGGAGAGAGGTCTGGGAGAGGTGGGGGCCGGCTGGGAAACAGTCTCTCTGTTTAACTGGATGTCAGCTCTGTGCACCCCTCAGGGCCTTCTGTGTCACTCATCCTGCAGGAGCCCCTGATCTCCAGCTCTAAATGTAGAGAGTGGAACTGAAGTGGCGGACGGGGCCTGGGAGGGAGGACTCTGATAAGACTCAGCAAACAGCTTCTTGTTGAATTTAGCAAGGCCTCAGGCCCGGAAGAGAATACCTCTGGCCTTGATCTCTGGATTCCTGTTGGAGTCTCTCCTACCCTAGGAGAAGCGTTTGCACAGTAACTATGGCAACTCACAGGTACCGAGCTCTCAGGATCTGCCAGGTGGGTGCTGTGTCACGAGAATATTCCACCCATCTTCACAACAACCCATGAGGTGGGTGCTAGTATTTCATGGATGAGAAAGGGAGGAGGTTCAGATTGCTGGAAGGACTCATCCACAGTTGTGCAGCTAGTTGATAGTGAGCTGGGATCTGGGCTGGACAGCCAGACCCCAGACAGACCTAAGCTCTCAAGGAAGCTGCAGCTGCCCTGGGCTGTAGGGAAGCGTAAGGGGACAGATGCTCGCTAAGGAACTCTGTGCTGTATCTAAACTGATGGTTCTTAATTGTTTTAAGAACTATTGATGTTTCCAAAATTGATCTTCGTTATAAAGTGGCAAAGTTTGCCAGGGATTCCTTAATTAAAAAGAAAAAAAAATAGTAGCACAGATTCCAGGTTTGGACTCTAGTATCATTACTCTCACTCTGATATTTTTTCAGGAGAGGAAGAAAGAGGAAAGGAGAAGCAGCAGTAGGTGGGCCCGAAGTTATACCTGCAAGAATGTCTTGTGGGTTTTGACAGAGAAGGGTTGAGAAATCTGTGCCAGGAAGTGGCCAGTTGCCACCTGTGTTATTTCATCACATCCTCACAACTACCCTGAGGGAGAGGGTGTTGTTATCTTGAAGATAAGAAAACTGAGGCTCAGGCAGATATATGACTAGCGCTGGGGTGGAGAATTGTGTCCTCCAGAAAGGTTCACATCCTAACCCCTGCTACCTGTGAATGTGGCTTTATTTGGACATGGGGTTTCTGCAGATGTAATCAAATTAAGATGAGGTCCTGTGGGTGGGCTAGGCCAGTGACTGGGGCCCTTATAAGAAGAGGGGCATTTGGACACATGCACAGAGAGGACACAGGGAGACGCCACGTGGAGATGGAGGGCAGGACTGGAGTGATGCATCTGCAATCCAAGGACCACCAAGGGTTGCTGGCAACACCAGAAGCTAAGAGAGGCAAGAACATGCTCTGCCCTAGAGCCGTCAGAGGGAGCCTGGCCCGCCTGACACCTTTATTTTGGACTTCTAGCCTTTAGAGCTGAGAGAGAATGACTTTCTCTTGTTTTCAGCCACCCGGTTTGTAGTAATTTGTCATGGCAGCCACAGGAAATGAATACACCAAGTACTCACCTTGCTTCCACTGTGTACCTGAACCTAATTCTGAATTAGGTTCTCTGACGCTGCCTGCGTCTGGTTCCTAAGGTGGTTCACTCTCCAGTGCTAGAGAAGGAGATCAAGGATGGAACTAAGAGGGCCTTGAAGGAAAAAGGAGGGGAATTTCACTGGGGTGGAGACAAGAAGAGGGGCAATGCGACCGAGGTCAGACAGCAAACCCCAGAGGGTTGGCCCTGGGCAGGGATTGGATGGACCCCGATGCTGGAGCCAAATGCTAAAAGGTCTTGAAAACCAGAAAGAGGCATTGGAATTTGGTGCCATCCATGATGGGGAACTTTGCAGGTGTGGTAGCAGGCGAAAGGGTAAGAGCAGGATGAGAATGTTTAAAGTATTTGTGCGTCATTGAGGGATGGATGGAATTGAAAGAGGTGGCTTTTCCCTGTTACACCAGGAGTGTTCCCATAAGGAGGAAAATGGAGTTCCCTAAGGACATGTGGGTGCTTGAGAGCGGAAGAGAAAGGGGGCAGGAAGGGAATGTGAAGGTGGCCTGGCCAGGGGGGATGTGCGTGGAGGGGTCATCCATGGAGGGAGGGGTCCGGGCGCCCAAGAAGAACGGGCTGACTCTGGCTGAGGGCGGTCAGCGCTGGAGAGGGGACAGCGGGGAGACAGCAGCCCAAGGGAGGCTGAGGAAGTGAAGCTGGACGGGAGATGCTGACATGTACAGCATACGTGACTCCTGGGGATAAATAACCCTGGAAGGGCATTAAGTGCGGCGCTGGTGAGTGACTCAGAACCCAAGCACGCTGGTCCTCTTGTCATGTGGGCGGCCGAGCTATGCTGGGCGAGATGAGGCTGAGTAGCTCATGAATGTGCGTGGGAGGCCGACTGCACTGGAGCAAGAGTTAACGATTAAACCGTTGGCGCCACTACAATGGGCTGGGCTGGCCCAGGGTCCTTGGGGCTGACCCCGTTGCTCACCCGCCCTGTCGACATGTGCCCCACGTGGGGACACCCCAGGAAGCTCAGCCCGTGGGGCCCCGAACAGCAAGGCGTTTTCGTTTCGGAAACTGCCAGGACAGGAAATTAGTGAGGCTGATGAAGAAAATCAATTTGGCTTGACTTGACTTTGGTAGGAGTTGGCGAAAGGGCGGGGCAGGGGACCCAGCATCTGATGGGGGCTCAGGGGATCCTGCACTCCTCCGGGGGGCCGAGGCTATTAGCCCCTCTTTTCTGGGGGAAACTGAGGCTCAGAGAGGTTCAGTAGTTGACGAAGCCTCCATGGATGGCAAGGGTGGCCGAGCCAGGAATGAGGGGTAAGGCCTGTTGGCTCCCAGGCCCCCCGGCCCGAGCCCCCACGGCAGCAGTGTCTCCCCCAGGCTCCCGAAGCTGCGGGACGGGGGAGGAGCCTGAGGCCGCAACAGGAAATAGGAACCCAGATCCCGCCTCTGGCTCCGCCCCGTCGCAGGTGCTGGTCGGGGGAGACGCCGGAGCAGCGCTGCGGACCCTACACCACCAGTACCTGCCCGGCGACCCTAGATGACCTCAGGGCTTCTGCAGAGGGGTTGGCGGTACCTTTCTCCACCTTCCTCTGGCAGGTGTGGTTGCCCAGGTGACATTTTAGGATGCTGTCCAGTCCTAAGGTTGCAGGGCTTGTGATTTCTGGAGATCTGAAGGGAGAAAAAATGTCTTTGTGTTCAGAGGAGCTGGGCTTTGGGCAAAAAGTCACTCCCTTGGGGCACTGGACATTGCTGTCCCCCTGTGCCTGCCCAGAGAGCTTCCTTTGCTCTGGGCTGCCAGGCGCCGCCCTCCGGCCCCATGATTCCTGCCCAGGGCATAGCAGCGGTCCAGCCCTCTGGCTGCCCTGGCTGGGCAGTTCTGCCTCTTGCCCCACGATGCCCGACCACCCACTCTCCAGGGTCTATGGAGGGAGCCTGCCCCACTGTCACGTAGACAAGGGTACCTACGTCTCGGAGTGCTTCCTGCACTCCCCAGACCTCTGCACTTCACACGGCAGGCCTCAACCCTGCTTCAGAGCCCCCCAGGGGGTCCCCAGGGTGGCCTCGCTGCCTGAGGACTCCCTTGGCCAGAGCTGCTCAGAGCCCCTGGGCTCCTCTCCCTTCTGGGGGGCCGTAGCCACTCCCCAGACCCAGCCTTTCCAGCTCTTTCCAAAGCAGGAGAAATGCCGCCTCTCGTTCCTATGGAAGACGGCACACCCCCTCTCTTCTGCCTGCTCACAGAGGGACCGCTGGTCCCTGGGATGGTCCTTCCCCAGCCCTACACGCCTTTGATTACAAAGACCGTACAGGATACGGCCCCAGAGGCTGTGTAGTGCCTCCCAGACGCTGGCCCGGGGCGGAGGTGTCTGCGTACTCACAGCGCGTCCTGGGGAATCTCCCTCCTTTGCCTGTGAGGGCAGTATAATGCACTCCACCCCCCAAGGATACGGGCATCCTCAGCCCCAGAACCTGTGAGTAGCCAAGGGACCTTGCAGATAGGGTTAAGTCAAGGGTATGGAGGTGGGGAGATTATCCTGGATTATCCAAATAGGCCCCCCCCCGCCGAAGTGATCTCCAGGGGGCCCTTAGTGTGGAAGAGGGAGGTGGAGAAGTCAATGTCCCAGTGATGCTGTGTGGGGAACACCCAGCGGGCCAGTGCCGGCTTTGAAGGTCGAGGCGGCCTGAGCCAAGGAACGCGGGCAGCCTCCAGAAGCTGGAAAAGACAAGGAAGCAGACTGCCCCCGAGAGGCTCCGGAAAGGACACAGCCAACACCTTGACTTTAGCCCAGTGAAACGCACTTTGGACTTCTGGCCTCCAGAAGTGTAAGATAATACATTTGTGTTGTTTTAAGCTGCCGAGTGTGTGGTAATTTGTTAGGTAATTTCTATTTGTGGCCACAGAAAGCTAATAAACCAAGTGACACTTTTTCTCATGACCTGGGAACAGAGGGGACAGCTCTCAGTGTGCACATGTCCAGGGTGGAGCTGGCGGGTCCCGGAGCCTCTTGCCTCGGCCCCGGCCTGGCAGCACCCCATCAGCGCCACGCTCAGAGAACGAAGCTTCCCCACACCTCTCCTTCTAGCTGACCTCATAGCGTTTCCGCAGAGGCTCCCGGGGGCAGCCGCGGCAGGACACCCTTCTCTTGTCTGTTCAGCCGCACAAATGGGCCTGCGGCCCCTAGGAGGAGAGCATCAGGGCTGGAGGAGGGAGGCCCTGTCCCGGCCCGCATGGGCTTTCAGTTCAGCCAGGGACAGGTGTGTGCAGAGAAGATCCCCAAACAGGGCTACGCTTGGGCCGTGGTCACAGGGCATTGGGAGGGCATTGGGGGTCGCGGGGCATTGGCCCACACTGAGAGTGGAGGCCAGGTCTGCAGAGGGTGAGACAGTGGCCTGAGGGCAGGGCCAGGACTGGGGACCTGGCAGATGACGGAAGCTCGGAAGCCGGGGATCCAGAGGCAGGACCGGGCTGGTGTGACCCCGATTCCTCCTCTTCCTGGGCCCTTGGAGTCTTCCCAGCCCCCTGAGGGATCTGGGCCCCTTCTGCTGGTGGGCCGTAAGCAGAGCTGAGGTGAGTTCTCAGCGACTCAGCAGACCTGGAAGCCACGTGTTCATGAGGCCGGGTCCGCAGACATGGAGCCCGTGGGCCCCGTGCACTCGAGTGAGTGAAGCGTGACCTTGGCTCCTGAAGCCTCGGAGATTCCTGCGTTAACTCCTCATCCCGGCTGGGTCTGCCTATCTTGGAGGATTAACTGGGTTTAGAAAGAGCCCCGGGGTCTTGTGAAGGGCGTGTTGTGTGCGGTGGAAAACAGGAGCACAATGAGCTGATAGGATGGAAGACGGGAGGCTCAGGAAACAATCACAGGGAGTTAGTGGGAGTGGGGGTGGCAGATGTCAAGGCAGAGCAGTGGCCACGGAGGGACAAAGGCCACCTTGGAAGAAAGCCTTTGACTCTTGCTTCCAAGCTAAGGATCTAATTTTAAAAACTACTCTCAAGTCGTCTCTGTTCCAAGCGTGTGAGTGTTTTTAACTGTTTTCTTGGAGACCTAATTCCATGCCCTGTACAGCGGGCCCCGGGCACCCACAGGTGCTAGAACAATGAATAAGTTATTTTGGAGAAAGGCGATCATATTCAGGCACGGCCAGAATAGGAACTTTTAAAAATAAACTTTTTGGAAAATAAACTTTTGAGACTCTTTACTTGAGAAATCAATGAAACCCGTTGCAGTAGCCTATTCATTGGCTTTTACTCTGTGATTTTATGGGTAAAAATCTCGTTCCCTGAATCCTTAAAGGGGAGTATATCCCTCCTGTAAGACTATTAATACATAATAAGGATAGTCCGGTGCCCTTTAAAATAAATTTTAAATCGAGTATAATATATAATGTGCAGAGACACTATGTTTTACTCAGTGAATGATCACATCCACTGCCTTTGTATTTCCATAAAATGATCATTAAGGTAAAATAAATAAAACCGGAATTTTATGATAAGTGGGGTTATTCTTTCCCATTAAATTTTCTATTAATTAATTCAACCTCTCAACAGTAATTTGGTGTACTCCATGCCCTTTTGTTGTAATCACAGCTAAGGTTTGTGCTCAGCTGGGGCACGTGTGCTATTTCACTTAATCCTCACAAGAATTTGATTTGGTGGCTTCTATCATGATCCTCAATTCAGAGATGAGGAGACTGAGGCCCAGAAGGATTGGGTAGCTGGCTGAGAGTCACACAGTGTGTTGGGAAGGACAAAATCCAGGCCCAGGCGGCCCCCCCGCGTTGTCACCTCTCTGCGGGGCGGCCACGGGCGTGAGCGGTTCCCCCCAGGCCAGGGCAGGCTCTCCTGTTAGCATTTATCAGATGGCTCCTGCCCAGGCACCAGCTTTGAGGTTGGACGGATGTGCCGTCCTGGCACCTCCCAGTTTTTGCCAGAGCGAGAGCCAGACGCAGGTGGCGTCGAGGCCACTGGCAGTCAGCGGGGGGCAGGGGGCGGGGCGCAGAGGCAGCAGCAGGAAGCTGGAAGTTGACACATTTTTCATTTTAAAGTTTGCTACACTGACTTGTCAAGTAGAAGTTAGAACTGTGCTGATTTCTGGATGTTCACGCACCTAAAGAAGTCCGGAGGTGATAGGCAATGCTTCTTAACCTCGTAAGGCGCATGTTCATTAATTGGGCGCGTCTTAAAGGCACGGAGCGTATTACTGAGACAGCGCGTGGTTATGTGGCCTTTCTGTAAAATTCTTTCAAGAAATTGAATTGAGAAAAGTCCTTTCTCTCAAATCAAATGAAAACCATCATCCCTAAGACTTTAAAAAGAAGGGCATGACCATCGTGCCCCAGGTGTCACCTCCGGGGAATGACAGCTCTGTGGAAGGTGAAATCATGGTGCGCAGGATGGGCGCTGGCTGCCACCCTCGCCTCCTGGGCTCCCGAGGCCGGTGTGTGCCTGAGGCCACCGGGCCTCACGTTCCTTCTCGTGGGTGGGTACCAAGGGCCTGGGTTATTGCCGTCCCCGAATTCCCACCGGGTAGGTGACCCTAACCACCCACAGAGGGGGACACGAGCTGAGGCTTGCGAAGCGCAGGTCAGTCTTGCGGGGTCGGGTGCGAGGCTGCTCTTGGCGGGGAGAACCCCGCAGCAAAGCATCCCAGGCTGCTTCTCCAAGAGAAACAATGACCCAGATTTAAACTCCTCCGAAACTCCCTCCACCACAAGAGCCCCCGCTCTGAGAACCTGGGTCAGGGGGTCTTAGGGGGTGATTCCGAGGGGTTCATCCTGTTCATGGACTTGGGTAGGTCAGTGGTGACCCCGTTCCCGATGGCCGAGCACCCACTGGGGCTGCCAGGCCCTGCGCCCCCAGACTCTTCTGCCCCTCCCTCAGCGGCTGATGGGCCCTGGTGTCCGCGTGCCCTGTGTGTGTGGGAGAGGGAGCGGTGGGGAGAAACGCAGCTCCGCAAGTCCGAATGAATGAGAGCCCTCAGTGAGTTCATCGTCACAGAAGGAAAACAGGAAAACTGTGGGCTGTTTCAGTGCTTCGCTGGATACAGTGTGTTATCGGAGTGAACGGACGCTGTGGTCGGGCTGAGTAACAGCCCTGTGACTCTTGGACCTCGGGCCCTGGCCTGCTGGGTGACCTCAGACGTCCTCAGAGGGAAGTCTGTGCGTCTCCGTCCTACTCTACTGAGTGCAGCAGCCGCTCGGGACACAGCAGGACACCAGTGCCCCAAACTACAGGCCCCGGTTGCCCCCTGCCCTGCCACCCCCCACCTAGCAGGTCCTCTGATTCTCTCTCGGCAGGTTCATTCTCAGGTTTGACACTTGCTAGCTGTGTGACTGTGGGCGAGTGTCTTAACCTCTCTGAGTCTCAGTTCCTTCATCCATCAAATGGATACGAGGAGTCTTACTTCGGAAGACTCTGGTGAAGGTGGTAGGCATCTGACGTAGGGCCTGGCATTGTAGGTGCTTAAAAGGGATGTCACTTCCCACCGTGCTCCCGCTGTCTTTAAAGCTGTCGCTCTCCTCCCTCCTGCTTCCATACGTGTCCTGTCTAGGGCAGCCCTGTGCTCTGCGTGGGCCGTCCCTCTGCTGCACTTCCGTGGGCTCCCCCGCCGTTTGACGGCCCCTGGTTGCTCCTGGCCACTCGGGCAGCAGCGAGGCCAGGAGGAAGGAGCAGCAGTGTTTTCCCTGAGTGAGACCCTCCTCCGGGGCTGATGGGTGGGGAGAGGGCCCCTCGGGGCCTGAATCTGCTTGGAGCACCGCCAGCCACAGGATCCTAAGTCTGAGGTCTTTCCTTCTTGGAAAAAAAGGAAAAGAAAAAGAAAAGTGTCTTCTATGGCTGTTCAGTTGTAGAGACCCGTTCTCCTGGGCAGCTGAGGCATGCAGGCCTGGACTGGGGGTCCCGGGTAGGGGCAGGAAGGTGGAGGGCCCGGGTCATCCTGTCTCGTGGGGAAAGGTGGTCCCTGAGCACGTCGTTTGGAAGGCCGGCCTCAAAAGGTGAGTGTGTGTGTGTGTGTTGGGGGGAGCACCGGACCCCATCCTTGCCAAGTGTGCCCCTTGTCCCAACTGCTCTCACGAGGGTGGGGAGCCCGCTTCCCAGGAGGAGCCGTGGGGACCTGTCCTCGACCCTGGCTCGCAGCCGGGCTCTCAGCCTTGCAGAGGGTATCATGGGGCCGTCGATGGGGAGAAACAGGGCCTTGTCTGTTTGTGCACTACACCCAGGTCACCGCAAGCTTGACCTGGTTCAGATAGCACTCTATCACACCACTCCCTACTCAGAAAAACCCCTGTCATTTAGGGATTTCCTATTTACCTTGCAGTTTTATGGCCACTTGGTGAAATGGCCATGACTATGGCCTGTGTATTTAGCTGTAGAGGTAAATTATATATTAATCAAGATCTCGCTCCGCATTTCTCTCTCGGTGTCTCTCTCTGCGTCTCTCCCACACGGACACACACACACACACACACACACACACCCCTCGTCGACACAGCTGAGGCACAGAGGTGTCCAGGGTGGGTGAAGGCTGAGCGCCCAGCAGCCACGCTCCTTTTTTCACTTCGATCAGACAAGCTTCACTTTGCCGGTTTGTCTACTGGAGCTCTCTCCGAGTTCTCGTTTGAAGAAGTAATTCTGTTGCCCCCTGCCCGCCCCACGGGGCTCTGAGGCACCTGTGGAATGTTCTCCAAGCATTTACGTCTCCACGGACGATGATGCAGGGAGGTGGAGGTCTCTTTGGCTGTGAGTCTGGGGCCGAGGGCCAGAAACCGAGGGGGCTGCACTGGTGTGGGGGGCGGGTGATGGAGCACTTCAGGGGTGAGAGAGCATCTCCCTTTAGAATCCGTTCTGGGGCAGCAGCGGCCGGTTTTCTCTCCTAGAGGCAGCTCCCCTGTGACCCCCTCAACGCCTGCATCCGTCCTTCCTCACTAACCGGCCATCCATCCACTGTCTACTCACCAGCCAGGAAGCCCTCCCTCTCCAAGGCCGCCTCCGGTCCCACCCACCGCTCCTGGTGGCCGTGAGTGGTGACTGGGGAGCGCTGGCAGCCTGCGGTTAGCCGCATCCGAGGAGATTTGGGGCGTGGGCCTGGACCCCTACAGCAGGACCCACTGCTGGACCCAGTGAGGCGAGTCGGGGGAGACCCCATTACGGGCCCGATGAGAAAGTGCAGTCTGGCTGATCAGGGTGTAAGCTCAGGGAGGGAAACAGCAGAGGTGGGGGTCCCGAAGGGCAATTTGCTCTGAGGGTTCTTCCTGTAGTAACAGAGACTCCAGCTGGAGCGGGTGATACAGGGAAATCCGGGTGGGTCAGGGAGACCGGGTCTCCACTACTAGACTGGCCAGCCTCGGACCACAAGGGGCAAGGCCTGGCTCCCATCCCCATTGCCCACAGATGCCCAGGATCCAGACCTGGGGTCAAGGGGTAGACAGGTGTCTGGCTGGAGAAGGTGTCTGCAACCACGCTGGGCACGCGATCGCCTCCGAGGTCTGTTCCAGCCATTCGCTGTGTCTGGAAGGGGTGATCCGCAGACTGCACGGTGACTGAACGGAGCCTTTGCTAACCTCTCCTCGCAGAGAGGTCCATGTAGACCCACTTAGTTCATGCAACAGCTGCCCCCTCCGCCGCCTCCCAGGCCCCCTTCCTCACTCTTTTCCCCCCAAAATATGTGCGACCTTTAACCTAACATAGCCCTTCTTTATGTATTAAGCTTATCATTTACTATCTACTTCCCTCCTCTAGAATGAAGATCCTTAGTCAGTATCTGATATGTGAAGAAGGAGGGGCTTGACGGCCTCCTTGTAGGCATGGCTGTGGGGGTCAAGGCCTTTTCCTCCCCACCATGTCCCACAGGGAAGGAGTAACCTGTGACTTTTGGAAATACAATAGAGCTGTCAAAAGGGCATGAAATGAGTCCATTCTGTTTGTCTGGAGCAATGAAAAACTGGCCAACTTACCAACAGAGAGGGAAAAGCCCCACCGCCCTGCGTAAGTGATGTGCCTCTTCAGTACACCCATGAGGGTGGCACCAGTGTTACCCCATTTTAGAGATGAGGGCACGGAAGATCGGGCAGCTACGTAACTCACCCAAGGACTTGTGGCTCCAAAGCGGGATTGCTGCTCAGTCTCCTGGAGCTCTGTTCCCGCCTGCTCTGCTGCCCCTAGGTCAAGGTCACCTCCCCTTCCGGAATTCTCGGGGAGCTGCCTCCCTGGGAAGTGCCATGTTTCACTGGGGTGCACGGTGGCCCTGATCCCTACCATCTAATGACATCTGTGAGGTACAGTGAGGGGGAGGGAGGGGCGGAGAGCGGCTGAGCCCGGGAGCCGTCGAGGCCTGTGTGCACGCCACCCAGCGCCCAGCCCCTGGGCAGGTGTGCACATCTGGCCTCAGCCCTCCAGCCGTTCAGAGTGGCAGCTTCGTGTTCAGACTGAAGGCTTAGGCCTGGGCCAGTTTTCACTGGTTTCTCCCCATTCCGGCCCTGCAGACAGGGCTGCTTGCTGTGTTCTCAGAGGCTGACCGCATTGCAGGGCGGCCTGCTGAGCACAGCCCTGCTGGAGCAGCCCTCCGTGGCCAGGACACGGGGAGGGGGGTCGCGTTAGCCAGCGTAGCCCCGGGTCCGCAGGTCACGCCTGGCTCTTCACGGGCAGTCAGTTTGCAGCATTGCATTTAGGACTGTGGGTTCGAGGCCCGGGTGCTGCCCTGGTGCCCGGGCTGGCCGGGGGCTCTGATGTTCAGCCACGTGGCCCGTCAGGCCCCTGCCCCTCAGGTCCCGGGAAGGTGGAGGGCACTCCCCAGTGACCTGTGGCGGACAGAGCAGCCAGCTCTGGGAGCACATCCTTACCGTGTCATCTGGGTGTCCATTGCTGCCAGGATGCTGGGCTTCCATCAGTGGAGCTGACGTCACCAGTTTGAGCTCCCCTCCCTGGGACTTGGGGACTCACATGAACTGACCACGTATGGTCGGCCTGAACCCTTGTCACCTGGACCAGCCACTCCCCTTCCCGTGATCCCATGAGGATCGGTGTGGGGAGGAGAGGGCACAGGGGGCCGGCCAGAAAGGCCGAGAGCCCAAGACCTGGGCATGCGTGCTGATCTCTAAGACGAGAGACGCCAGCTTTGAAAATCGATTGCAAGAAGCTGGTGGAATATGTATACCTGAATCACTTTGCTGTACACCTGAAACTAGTACAACATTGTTAATCAACTATACTTCAATACAAAATAAAAATTAAAAAAAAAATAAAAAAAGAAGAGAGAGAGAGAGGAGAGAGACACAGCTCATCCATGTGACAGGGACCTGGGGAAGCTGGAAGGGTGTCGGTCAAGTGCCCAGCTAGAGACTGGCCTTGGGGGGAAGGAGGGACAAGACAGGGCAGAGGCGGGCGTGGCTGCAAGTGGGGACAGTTCCTCTCTGCTGGTGGCCTCTGAAATGCTAACAGGGAGGGAGGCGGCAGCCCCTAGCTTTGAGGAGGGGGAGAAGTTTGGGGCAGTTATCACGGGGCTGGCAGCAGCACTGGGGGTCAGAGCAGGGACTCCAGGCTGGAGGAGGGAACCGGCACCTTTGGGACTGGGGTTTCCCCTCATGGGGGCCACGCAGGTAAAGGCAGGGGCAGGGTCGGTTTCTGGTCCCAGCGGCGCCTCTGACCTTGTGTGACTTTGGGCAGAATACTGTCTCCCTGCGCCTCGGGTTTTATCCGTGTAATGAGGAGGCCAGACTAGAAAAGCAGTAAGGCCCCCTAGAGACCTGGGATTAAATTTAAGGCCACAGGTTGAAGACGGAGGGTTTCTTTCACTCCTTATTAGCATAGGAGAAGAGGAAGTGCGGAGTTAATATCCAGGCATGCCTGAAATGTGAAACTAAGAAGCAGGGATTTCATTACTACGTTGGGATTTGGCACTGGGTTCTTTTGCACAGAATTTAGGTTTGTAGGTTAATTATAAAAACGTTACCAGAAAAAGAAAAAACCCTCCTGATTTTCCACGGTTGATTGATCTAGTTGTTGCGTTCCCTTTTGTCCCTTTGATGTCTGCATCTAGACGATTCTGCGGCTCTTTGGCATCAACAGCTGGCGGTGGGAAAGCGAAGGAAGGAGGTGAAGGCACTTAGCATTGTTATGTGTTGGTAGCTCCGATGAAATCATCCATTTCTTCACTCATTTGTCCTTTCCTGCATAAGAAGAGGAGGGAATGAATAAATGCTGGGATCAGAAAGGGTGTGGAGAGACCATTCAATCACTTCATTTATCTCTGCTCTCTTGGCCTCTGCCTGTTATAATGAAAAATTAGGGAAATTGGAAATAAGCCATTTATTAGATCCAGGAGGGAAGAAATGCAAAGATACAGCAAGCGAGCTGGGATTTAGCTCTGTACCGAAACTATTGATAAATTTGGAATCGACACGCGTCTCAAGGAATTTGAGAAATTTGAATGGGGTCATTGTTTTCGCTCATAAAACAAGCATCACGAAGTCACATGACAATATGCAATGCATCCACATGAAAGGAAGCATGTTGGGCAAGAAAATAATATTTCTATCTCTTTAGACTCCATTCGGGGGCTCCACTTATTTCTGCCTAAGACCATGAAGCTTGATCAAAGTCGTCAAATCATTCATCTGTCTCCCTCCCATTTCCCTCTGTGAGAGAAGAAAGGTCTTTGGGAACCACTACTTTTTTTTTTTTTTTTTTGCGGTACGCGGGCCTCTCACTGTTGTGGCCTCTCCCGTTGCGGAGCACAGGCTCCGGACGCGCAGGCTCAGCGGCCATGGCTCACGGGCCCAGCCGCTCTGTGGCAAGTGGGATCTTCCCGGACCGGGGCACGAACCCGTGTCCCCTGCATCGGCAGGCGGACTCTCAACCACTGCGCCACCAGGGAAGCCCAGGAACCACTACTTTTGAGGAGTCTGTGGAGGTGTGGCTCCATCTCCACCTCTCCTGCCCTTGTGATACTTTCCTCTTCTCCTTGAGATTCTGGATGTTTTGGAGCAGTTCAATTTCATCCTCCTGAAATGACCTACTCTGGAATCTCCTGAGCTGCTCCAAGCTGGACTGGCAGCCCTTTGGGCATCTGTACTGACTGTCCTACAGGAAGCTCCGTCATCTTGGGGCATCCCTTTGTTTTATGCCTTTAAAAAATTAACTTACTTGAAGCATAATATGCATACAAAAAAGTGCACAAAGCATAAGTGCATGTCTTGATGAATTATCCTAATGTACACATGCAGTTGTCAAGAAATAGAACCTCGCTAGTATCCCAAAACTGTCTCGTTTTTGCCTTGCAGTTACCACTCTTATCCTTCTCCCCAGAGGTAACCATTATCCTGATGTCTAACAACAGATTAGTTTTGCTATTTTTCACCTTTATGTAAATTGACTTATGCTCTTTGAGAAGAAAATGTATTGTGTTGTAGGACAGAGTAGTCTATAAATGTCAAGTAGACCACATTGACTATTCAGGTCATCTCTATCTTTACTGATTTTCTGCATGTTGTATCTACCAATTACTGATACAGGGGTGTTGGAGCTTTCAACTATAATAGCTAATGTGTGTACTTTTGGAAGTTCTATCAGTTTTTGCCTCTTGTATTTTGATGCTCTGTTATTAGGTACATATGTGTTAGGGACTTTTATGTCTTCTTAGAGAATTGACCCCTTTGTCATTATGTTAGTACCCTCTTTATCCCTGATAATCTTTCATATTTTGAAGTCTGTTTCGTCTGAAATTATGTAACTACTCCAGCTTTCTTTTGATTAGTGTTAGCATGATATATCTTTCTCCATCCCTTTACTTTTAATCCATCTGTGTCTGTACATTTAAACTGGGTTTCTTGTATCCAACATATAGTTAGTTGGGTCTAGTTTTTTATCCCCTCTGGTAAACTCGGTCTTTTAATTGGTGTATTTAGATCATTCATGTTTTAAGTGATTACTGATATAGTTGGATTAATATTGACCATATTTCTGCTTACTATTGTTACATTCATTTTTTCTTTGCTTCTTTTTCCCCCATCTTTTCTGTTTTCTCTGGTTTTAATTGAACATTTTATATGATTTCATTGTATCTCCTCAGAGTATCAGTTATACTTTAAAAAATTTTCAATAGTAGTTGCCTTAAAGTTTAAAATACACATTTTAAACTATTCTATGTCCACCTTCAAATAACACTGTATCGCTTTAAAATTCACTCAGGTAACTTTTAACTGACAGTTTCTAATCCCTCCCACTTATCCTTTAAATATCGCTGGCATTCATTTTCTTTATTTATGTGCTATAATAACTCAACACATTGTTACTATTACTGCTTTAATCAGTTATCTTTTAGATCTATTAAGAGTAAGGAAAACAAAAGATTTAATTTTACCTTTATTTATTCCTTCCCCAACACTTTTTCTCTTTTAAGTAGATCTGAATTTCTTACCTATATCATTTTTTTTCTCTCTGAAGAATTTCTTTGAAACTTTTTTTGCTGTAGAGGTCTGCTGGTGATGAATTCCCTGTTTTTGTCTTGTTGAGAATGTTTTTAATTCTCCTTATTTATTTATTTATTGAAAACAGCTTTATTGAGATATAACTGACATACAAAATATTGCACACATTTTAAGTATATAATATGGTGAGTTTGGACATATGGATACCTCTGTGAAAACATCACCACACTCAGGTAATGACAGATTCATTACCTTCAAAAGTTTCCTTGTGTTCTTCCTTTTTTTGACATACAGAAAACTGTACATGATTACTGTATAAAATTTGAAGAGTTTTCTCCTTCACTTTTGAAGGATAATATCTCTGGATATACAATTCCAAGTTGGTATTTTATTTTTCTTTAAATATTTTGCTCCACTCTCTTCTTGCTTGCATGACTTCTGGTGAGGAGTGTGCTGTAATTCTTGTATCCTTGTTCCTCTGTAGAAAAGGTGTTTTTCCCTCTGGCTGCAATTCAAGATTTTCTTTTCCACTTTCATTTTCTGCAGTTTGAATATGATATGCCTAGGTATAGACTTGTTGGTGTTAATCCTGATTGGTGTTCTCTGAACTTCCTGGATTTGTGATTTGGCATCTGTCATTAACTTTGGAAAGTTCTTGGCCATTCTTGCTTCAAATATTTCTTTTGCTCTATTCTCTTCTCCTTCTGGCATTCCAATTATGCATATGTTATACCTTTTGAACACGTTCCACTGTTCTTGGCTATCTGTTCTATTTTTTCATTCTTTTTTCTCTTTGCCTTTCAGTTTGAAAATTTTATTTTGACTTACCTTCAAGCTCACTGATTCTTTTCTTGGCTATGTCCAGGCTACTAATGAGTCCATCAGAGGCATTCTTCATTTCAGTGTTTTTGACATGATAGTGTTTTTAATTTACTTTGATTCTTTCTTAGGGTTTCCATCTCTCCGCTTACATTACCCATATGTTCTTACATTTTGTCTACTTTTTCCAATAGAATCCTTAACATATTAATCATAGTTATTTAAAATTCCCTGTCTGATAATTCCAACATCTGTGTTATATCTGAGTCTGGTTCTGACGATTGCTTGTCTCTTCAGGCTGTGGTTTTGTTTGCCTTTTGGCATGCCTTATACTTTCTTGTTGAAAGCCAGACATGTTGTGCTGGGTAAAAGGAATTGATGGAAATAGGCTTTCGTGTGAGGATTTATGTAAATCTGACTAGAAGCTGGGCTGTGTTTCATATTTGCTGTAGTTGTGTGTGCCAGAGGCTTCAAATCCCCTGAATGTCCTTGTTTCTCTCCCCTCTTGACTGTGGGCTTCCCTAAGCTCTCCTTCTCAGAGAAAGGCTGAGTCTTGCAGTTCTTCCAGTGGTAATCCAGTTATTATACTGAGCCCTACTGGTGCCATGGTAAAGCACTGGGAAGGGGAAAGTGTTCCATTATCTTCTGATTAAATCTCAGTCTTTAATGGACCTGTATTTTGAGGCTGTGACCATCACAAGTAATGTAGCTTTTGTCTCCCTGTCTTTTACTCACTTCCCTGGATGCAGTGTTCCAAATTTATTTCCTTGAAACTATGATCCCTGTTAACTATGTTCCCCTGATACATGATCCAAGAAGACTTGGGGGGTGCTGTACTGGGAGGAATGCCCTTCCCTCAGCTGGGCTAGGCCCTGGCAAACTCTTCTCCCTTGAGGAGTTGGCCTTTGTTGTGGAGAATGCTCTGGGCATATTTCACATGATTACCTTTCCCTCCCCCTGCCAGAGCCATGAGGGGATCTTTCTTGGATCTTCATTGTGAGAACTCGGTGGGGGTTCCCAGAGGTCAAGCCCAAAATAGTGTGAGAGCCCCCCCAATCCCATAGCTCCAGAAGTTTTCTCTTTTAGGCTAGTCCACACTAAAAGACTCCAGCAATTCATCAAAATTGCCTTTTAAGTGTCCCTGATGGTTTATGACTTCAGCAGATTTTGCTCCAGGTAAGATCTTGGCTATGACTCTGGATGTACCTGCCTCTCCGGATTTATGGGTGGCAGTTTGCCCTGCAACATCAGTTATCTAATGAGTCCAAGAAAAGTCTTTATTTTTCAGTTTGTCCAGCTTTTGTTGTTGTTGTTGTTGTTGTAAGGATGGTGGATGATGACTTCAAAGCTCTTTACATGTTGGAGCTGAAACCAGAAGTCTGACATTTACCATTTGATCTTCTCTTGAGTTGCATCCCATGCATGTTTTCACAGTTTTCTCTCTTGTTTTGGATGAGAAAGTCTTCTAGTAGCTTCCAGAGGTATGTGGTAAATATCTTGACACCTTGAATATCTGACACAGACAGCTTGTAGAACCTTCTGTTTGTCCTCAATGTTCTTAAATTTCATGATGATTAACTTGGGGTGTGTCTAATTTCATCTATTTTACTGGGCATTCAATGGGTCCTTTAGGCTAGAAAATCATGTCTTTTAGTTCTCAGAAATTTTCTTAAACTATATCTTGATCATTTCCTTTCCTCTGTTTTCCTTGGTTTCTCTCTCTGAATTCTATTTTTGTATGTTGAACTTGTTGAGCTAAACCTTCAATTTTGCTCTATTTCTTCTATTTCTCTATTTTATCTTCTAATCTTTTAAATGAGATTTCTGTTCTTGATATTACATTTGAAATTTTCTGTGGATTTTTCCCTCTAAATATTCCTCTAAAATATAAATAATATAAAAAAAGTTTCACTTTTTATGGATGCCATATCTTCTTCTCTCTCTGCTTTTGATGTTTTCTTCTCTGTGCATTACCTCTGTTTCCTCCAAGTAGCACCTTTTCTCTCTGCTTTGGTTTCTCTCTCTCATGTTAGAGGCTTTCTTCAGATGTCTGACACCCTTGGTTCCTGGCTCATAGGTATGAGTAGGAGGTAAGAAGCTGATTGGCAGCACTGAATGTGTGATTGAGATTGTCGACATGGCTGGGCTGTTTTGCTGGGGAACTACCAACATTAGGACCTTTATATCTTTCTTCTTGGGCTGGTTTAAGTTCACAAGGAAGGACGGTTTAACCTTCTTCCTGGAGGTGACAGGCTAGACATTCTGGAAGTCGAGTGAGAAAAGAGAGCTGGGAGTGGGGTACAGGGTCTCAGTATTCAGTATACAAACCTTCATTTGCCCCCTGTTTCTGTATGGTACCCCAGGCTTCAGCTGTGCCGGGAACCTCCTGTCTAGACACTTTCTGTTCTGTTCTCTCCAAAGCATAAATCCTCAGTCCTCTGCTGAGTTGGGAAAGGGGAGTTGAAGACAAAACTGCTTCGTAAACAGACTTTCAAGTCATTCCGTTTATAACTCCACTTTCACTTCAATTCCAGAAGTATTGGGGACCACAAATCCTGAGCCCTCCATGGATTCTGCTGGGAAAATCCGGCTGCTTCTTGACAAGTCTTCCCTTAGACCTGGGATGAGAGCTTTGGATAGTCCCGAGTTCCCTCTTCCAGCTGTGCCTTTTCACAAGGACCAAGAGGACATGCCTACCCAGAGCCTGAACCTCATTCTCTCCTTCTAGAACATACTTTAGGGGAAATGGAATCTTGAAATTCCCTGTCCAAATGATCCCATCCTTGCTTCTAGGGCCTTCGTGGACCTCTTTCCAGGGCTTGTCCTCCTGGAGTGGACAGTGCTGCCAGCGTGTGTACACCTAGGCCAAGGGGTGGCTGAGAGGCAGTGGTTGGTGGGAGGTGTGGATGGAGAAATGACAAGGCCCCTCTGGTATGGGAGGAATCGTGGGTGGGAAAGAAGAGAAGGGGCCAGGCTCTTTTTGTGATGTCATGTTCTGTTGTAGAACTCAGGGACATCTGAGGACTCCAATTTGAACCTGGCTGTTAGGGGTTGAATCAAATCCTCCCAAACGGACATGTTGGGGTCCTAACCCCCAGGACCTCAGATTGTGATCTTCTTGGAAATGGGGTCTTGTAGATGTCATTAGTTGATGAGGCCATATTGGAGTAGAGAGAGTCCCTAATCCAATGTAGTTGGCGTCCTCATAAGAAGAAGGCCATGGAAAGACAGAGACACAGGGAAAAGGCCATGTGAGGATGGAGCCAGTGATCGACAAGCCAGGTAAGCAAAGATTGTGGACCTTCACCAGAGCGAGGAGAGAAGTGTGGACGGTTTCTCCCTCAGAGCCCTCATGAGACACCAGCCTGCCCACACCTTGATTTCAGAACTCCAGCCTCCAGAACCATGCCACGAGAGATTTCTGCCATCTTAAGCCACCCAGCGTGTAGTACTTTGCTATGCATTGTCCTTTTATGTCACCAAGTAGGTATAGTAGTCAAGGTAGAAGAGAGATGGCATTTTTCAAATCCTTTCAATGAAGTTCATTATCTTGGTTTCGTCATTTTTCAGAGTTAGGGCACGTGGCTTCCTTTGACACTCCTGCTCCATCCCCACAAAGGAAGAGGGTGGTCTGGCTTCTTGCATCACCCAGTTCTGGTTTAGGATCCAGCTTTATCCCACTCACCCAGCCAGTCACCACCCATCCTGCACTTCCCAGCATTTTCCCACTGTGCTCTCCCCATGGCTTTTGCTCCTAGCAGGTCTATACCAGCACCTTCCGATAGAATTTTCTGCTGTGATGGAAATGTTCTTTATCTGCTCTGTTCAATATGATAGCACCTGGCCATAGGTGGCTATTGAGCACTTGAGATGTGGCTAGTGTGACCTGGAAACTGAAGTTTAGAATTTATTTAAGAAAAATGTAAATTTAGCACATGACTAGTGGCTATCATATTGGATAGTACAGCTCTATACTGTACTATCTATACTGTACAAAAAAAACCCAAAAAAGTTTTTGTTTTCAAGGTCATGAGGGAGGTAATAAAAGTAAAGGAATGTGTTCCACCTGCCATCTTTACCCTAGTATCTCTTTCAAGTCTTGAATTTTATTTCAAAGAGATCTTAGAACTAAACCAGCCATAGTGAGGTAAAAGAAAAAAAAGAAGTTCTGGTCCTGTGTAGTCGATGAGCCCTGTTATACGGTTCTGTGCAAGGAGGTGGCTTTGCAGAGGTCCCTGCTGTCACAGGTGAGGGGCTGGCCAGGTAGGAAGTGGAGGTGCTGCCTGGGGTCATAGGATGAGCTTGGGACCCCTGCCCCCAGGCCCACTTGTCTCCCTGCAGCCCACATTTCCTTGTTACTCAGGGGTCGTTGGCCAACTCCCTGGATCCTCGGCGGTTCAACCTCCCGTCGGGTCAGGGATGCTCGAAGCTTCCAGAGGCTGCAACTTTGTGACTCCCAAACATCCAAGTTGGCTTCCCAGGTCCTGCAGCCACTTGGCTGCTGGAAAACAGATTGGGTTGGTAAAAATATGAGTGCGTGTTCTCACAGAACCTGAGAAAATCACACCTGGTCTTTGACAAAAAAATCTGTTTGTGTTGCTCCAATAATCACTTCCTACCTGGTGGGATGACAGGCCATATGCCTGCGAAGTGGCCAGAGGAGAAGACGGTCTACCCCCACTGCACCTTGCAAAATATATTTTCCTTGCTGATCAGCTCTAAATTATAAAGAGGCCACAGGCTTCTGCCTGCAAACAATAAACCCAGTGCAAACTGCTCCTGGAGGTGGAGGGAGTGGGGACCTGGACTCTGGCCCCGAAGCTTCGTGATCTGTGTGCTTAGGGGTAAAAGTAGCCAATGGGATTTTTAAGTTTACAAGTTCAGTGTCTGGGGTTGAGGGGAGACGCCAGCACGCCGAGTGTAAACCAGGCCTCGACTGAGTGAGGAAGGTTCATCTGTAGAAAGTGGGACTTGCTTTGGGGTTTGGTTTACTGGGGAGCCCTGCCAGCCCCCCCGGACACTGGGGCAGGTCCACACAGGGAGGCTCTGTGTGCTAAGCCCCAGTGCTCATCTCACACCATCCTGATGGTTTGGATGCTGAAAGGTGGAAGGTCAGCTGTCTGTGATGTGGGCTTTCTCTGCCTCCCCTCCCACCCATTCCTGGCCCTCGGGACTATTTGAGTGTGTGGCTCAAGAATTCAACCCTTAAAGTGGTCACTGTCCCATGGAAGCTAGTGCACACAACACAGAAATGACAGCCTCAGGGTTTTTTTCTTCTCTCTGTACTCTTTCCCCAGAGTTGACCAGAACTATTCTAGAATGACCGGTGTCTTTCTCACAACACTGGTTCCAGAACAAGCCTCTCTTGACAAGTGACCCTGTGACCTTAGGTTGATCTTAAACGTTACATGTTTTGGTTCTCTTACCTGTGACTGCAAAGGGTAGTGTGAAAAGAAATCAGGTTAAGAGATGCAAAAATACTTTTTAAAAAGTGACTGACTTTAGTTAGTGCCCATTTCATTATTTAAAATTTACTTGTTATATAAATAGTTCATTATGTGTTGGACTTGAGATGATTCACTCCCCTCCCTTTAAGAAATTATTCACGTCCTTTGTGGTCCAAATTCATTGATGATTTGGAAGATCTGAGAAGTGAAGTTTATCTCTTGGATTTTTCATTACCAACAGGAGTGAATTTACAAAGGCGTGCTACGTGCTATGTGCTGAATGTGTTTCCCCCAAATTCACATGTTGAAGTTGTAACCCCCAAGGTGATGGTATTTCGAGGTGGGGCCTTTGGGAGGTGATGAGATTGTGAGGGTGATGCCTCCATGAATGGGCTTAGTGCCTTTATAAAGGGACATGAGAGAGATGATCTCTCCCTCCACCATGTGAGGACACAGCAAGAAGGTGGCCATTTGCAAGCCAGGAAGAGAGGTCTCACCAGAACCCGACCAGGCAGGTGCCCCAATCTCTTCCAGCCCCTAGAGCTTGGAGAAATAAATGTTTGCTGTTTAAGCTGCCTAGTCCGTGGGATTCTGTTACAGCAGCCAGGACTGGCCTGTAATTGACAAAGGAGCATGGCTTGTCATTGTCAAAGCAGGTACTGTGGTACCCACAGGTACTCTGAACCACACACGATGTAAATACCAGTCATTCCTGGGGTCCTGCTTGAACACCTCTGTTCCCGCAACCCCAGGAGATGCCCATGGAGATCCAGGAGTCAGCTCTTTTTACCATATTAGATTCATTTTGCTGTTGATCATCCAAGGAACAAAGGGTATTAAAACAGCACTGTGACAGCAGTGGGCACCAATTAAACCAGAAGGAAGCCCAAGCCAGATGAAGGAGAGAAACCATTTATTCCAGAACCTGGAAGTGACGCTGGTAAGCACAGACTAGGCCTGGACCCCAAGGACGCTGCTTCAGACGTTTCTTCCCTCATCTCTTCCAGCTGGACGTCATCTCCCTGTGGAGCTCCCTCAGCAGCATCTGCTCCTTGCCTTGGGCACTTACTACTGTTTGCCTCCAGTGAGCTATTTCTGCACCCGCCTTATCTCACTTCCTGGACCGCTGGTGCCTCAAGGGTTGGGACTGTCGTAACCACCTGTTATCTTCCTCCGAGGCCAAGGGCCTCGCACAAGAGTGATCATTTAGCTGAATCCAGTCCTGTGTGGTGTCAGAGCCATCCCTGGATTACAGGGCTGAGCAGGTTCTCTGCACCAGCAGGCTGGCACCCCGGGCAGGGGGTGGGCAGCATCCCAGCTCGGCTGCCATCCTGGGATGTCAAAGGCCCCTGGAGGAAGTTGCCCTGGGGAGGTCGTTGGTTCCCATCGCCATCTCCTGCCATGTTCTTTCCTCCCCTGGGTTCAATGTCTTTCCAGCAAATATCACCTCTCTCTGCTGTATCTTCTCTCACTTGCCTCCTGCCGGCTCTTTCCCCAGTGGATGGTCCTTCTTCCATTCCCCCTGTTTAGCGCTCACCTCTCTGGACCCTGCATCTCCCTCAGCCTCCCTCTCCCCTTCCGGCCAAGCTTCTCCAACGAGGTGTCCCCTCTGTCTCATTCCTTGGCCACAGGGATTTGGTGTCCTTTCCCTTGCTCCCCTGGGATGGCTCTGGGTCGGACGTGAGGTTTCAGTGGCCTGCTGTTTGCTGGATCTCTGTGCGCTTTCTGGTCTTGATCCGACTCGCCCGTCAGCAGCATCTCACCCTGGTGATGCCTCTCTTGGCGAAGCCTCTGGTCCCTCGGCATCCTCGTCGAACTCTCCTTTGGCTGTGCTTCTTGAATGGCAGCATCCTACCGGCCCTTCACTGACTCCTTTTCTTATTTAACTATTAGTGTTCTTTGCCCTCTGCATCCCCCGCTCCCCAATGCCAGCCACTTCCTTTCCTTCTACAAGACTTCAGCGACCACTTGGACCTGATACTCCCAAATCCACCGCTGCGGCCCGAGCCCTTCTCTGATGCATTTCTAGCCGCCTCTGTTTCTTTTGTCACAAGCACCTCGAACCCACATGTCTAGGATAAAAGTGAAGGCTTACTGGCCAGTATCTCTGGCTGTTGCTAATGGCACCACCTTCACCTGCTTGCCCAAGTGAGTCATCCGAGGCTCACCTCTCTCCCCAGCCTGGTCCAGTGACAAGTGCTCTGATTCCCCCATGTGGTCGGGTGGGCTATGCTCTGGTGACAACTCTCCCCAAATCTCAGTGGCCTAACATAGTAAGCGTTTGTGTCTTGCGCACACAAGTCTGATGTGGGTTGGACATGTCTCCTGGCAGCTCTCCTCCAGGCAGCCACTCAGGGATCGCACCCTGCTCCAACTGCACCAGAAACGCCTGGAGCCCGGGAACACGCTAGGTGCCGCCGAAGGGGAAAAGCAGACCACAGGGTCCCGCAAGGAGCCTGGAAACGGTTTACGACACTGCTGCCTCATCCCGCTGACCAGAACTCAGTCCTGGGGTCCCTAAGCTAACTGCCGGGGAGGCCGGGGAACGTAGCACCCCGATTGCCCAGGGAGAGGAAACGGTTGGACGCCCTGCCCCCTTGCCCTGCCCTGCCTCTCCGCCCTCACAGCTCTGCTCTGGTCGGCACCCTTGTCATCTCCCCCTGGGCGAGTGGGCGCTGCCCTGGCCAGTCTCCCTGCTCGCAGGCCCTTTCCTTCTGATCCAGCCCTTCCTCGTCCACGGAGCACACCACCTCCTGCTTAAAATCTTGCAGCGCTCGACTCCTGTGCTCTTAGGATGCAGCCCAGTCTCTATTTTAGCAACAACCAGGAGGTCGTTCATGGCTGGCCCCTCTCAACCCCTCCATCCCTATTTCCCACCACCCTCCCCAGCACAGCTTTCTCTCCAGGGGCAACAAGCTCCCTGCAGCTCCCCAGACACGTAGTATTGACGATATTTACGAACGCCCCTGGCCTTGCCAGCAGGTGTTCTCTCTTCCAGAACATAGCCTGGGATCTGGGCCCAGACCAGCTCGCGAGGCACCTCTTAGGACCCATCTTTTCACAGCCCACCCTGACAGAGTCAGTGGTTCTCTCCTCTGGGCTTCCAAAGCCCTTTATTAGGACACTCATTACATTTTCTTCTGGTTGTTTTTCCAAGAGTCTGACTTCATCTGCAAGCCTGGAGGTGACCAGGGCTTCTGTGTGCCCGTCCCTGTGCTGACAGCTTTGCATGTTTTAACTCATTGGATCCTGTGAGAGAGGCGTTACTCTGATTTCTATTTAAAACATAACAGGGAAACCAAGGCACAGAGAGGTTAAGGAAACTGCCAAGCCCACACAGCCAGCAAGTGTGGGAAGCAGCTTGGCTCCAAGTCCACACGTGTGGCCTCCATGCTTCATGGTCTGTCACCAACAGTGCTGGACAGTGTCCATCTTCATGCCCGTCTCTCACCCACAGAATGCTGGTCACTATTGATCAGTGAGATGCACAGGTGATTTGGATCCATCTTCCAGTTTTGTTTTTTTTTTTTGCAGTATGCGGGCCTCTCACTATTGTGGCCTCTCCCGTTGTGGAGCACAGGCTCCGGACGCGCAGGCTCAGCGGCCATGGCTCACGGGCCCAGCCGCTCCGCGGCACGTGGGATCCTCCCGGACCGGGGCACGAAGCTGTGTCCCCTGCATCGGCAGGCGGACCCTCAACCACTGCGCCACCAGGGAAGCCCTTCCAGTTTTCTTTAACTCCCTCCTCCACCTACTTCCATCCACGTTCCCCTTAGAAATCGCCCTACTTTTGCCTTCTTGGTCCGTTTCCGTAACTTAAGAAGTGCGAACAAACATTTGTGAGACTCTTGCTATACTTTGTTTAAACAAATGAACTTGATCTTGTCCATAAAAGTGGGCATCACTCCCCTTGACCAGTCACTCCAGGGATGTCCTCGCTGCCTGAGACATTTCGAATGGCTTCCTTAGGAAGTGATTGCAGAGATAGCTGGAAAGCCATTCCCATGACTTTATATCACTGTCTGCACGACACAAGCAGTATCCCAGGGATCCTCCCAAATAGGTGTTGCTAACTAAAAGCGCTTTGCTCAGCATATCATCAATGTCAATAACAGTGCAAAAATGACGTACTTTAAAATTCCCATTCCCTAAATGCTGCGTGTTCGGGGGAAGCAGAGAGGGGTATATGTTAGTGAGCTAGGGCTGCTGTAGCCAAGCCCCACAGACTGGGTGGTTTAAACAACAGAAATTTATTTCTCACGGGTCTGGAGGCCAGAAGTCTGCGATCAAGCAGGGCTGGTTTCTCCTGAGGCCTCTCTCCTTGGCATGTAGATGGCCCTGTTCTCAGTGTGGTTCATGTGGTCACCCATCTGTGCATGTCTGTGTCCTAACCTCCTCCTCTTACAAGGACACCAGTCATATTGGGTTAGGACCACCTGTATGAACTCATTATAACATAATCACCTCTTTAAAGACCCTCTCTCCAAACACAGTCACATTCTGACATCCTGGAGGTTAGGGCTTCAACATATACATTTTGGGGGGTCAGATTTCAGCCGTAGCAGGCACTGACTAAGGCTCTGGCTGCTCTCAGCTCTGCATCCAGGGCCTCCTCGACCTTGGATGAGTCCCCACCTCGCTGGGTTTCACTTCCTTCTCGGCAACATAGGGAGTCAGACCAGATCACCCTGGGTCTTTACAGCTTCCACGTTCTGCTCTGTGATGACCTGTAAAAACATCACGTTAGAGTGAAATCCCGCTTCTGTGACACAGGCCTCACAAGGGCGTTCAGCGTTCAAGGCCACGGATTCCCGTGTGGTCTGAAGTTTCTCAATATTTGACGACAAACTTTATTACCCCTTTCTGTTGGCAGGCTAAACGTTCCTCCTGGGCTCTGAAAGGAACCGCAGCATCATCTTAGCTGGAAACATCCTCTGTGAGACAGTGTTTGCTGTTTTCCAGTCTGTTGAGCCCCGAGCTGGAAGCTCTGGGTCCCGCACGGGAGGAAGGAGGGTATCTGGTCCCTTCCAAGCAGAACAAGGGCACTTTCTTTCCAGGGAGACGCTGTAGACATGCACTGTGAAAGCTCAAAGCCAAAGTCAACCAACTGTGGAATGGGAAAGAGTCGGCAAGGACAGCAGTGCCCTCCTCCCTGCGGGCGCCCTGGAGGACCCGCTTGGTCACAGCACCGAGTGGCTTCCTGGGAGTCTATGGTCACTTTCACGTTCCCTAGAGTCGGCCGGGAGGCAGTGCTTGGAGCAGCGGCTTGCAGCCCGTTCTTTATTGAGCAGCGATGCAACAGGCTCTCGGAGTGGACCCCAGCGCCCTGTCTGCCCAGGGCAGGGGTGGTGTGGGCCCAGCTGGTCCCCTTCAGAGGGGGCAGGGGGAAGAGAAGCAGGGGCTGGGGGTCTCCGAGCAGCACCAGGCTCTCCTTCTGCCTCGAGTGGGTCGCTTGCTGCTTCTTTTCACTTCTTTTTTCCCCCCATACCCCTAATTTGCCCCTCCCCCTTCCATCTCCCCGCTAGTCACCCCGAGTTTGTTTTCTATATCTGTGAGTCCGTTTCTGTCTTGCGTGTGCATTCATTCGTGTCTCTTCACTTCTTAGAGCCGGTCTTCAAACCCAGCTCCTGGTATTTATGCAAATACCTGAACTTTCCAGATTCTTAGTTTCCTTCTCCATAACGTTGCCCCACTGATACCCAGGACAGTCGCTGTGAGGGATAAATGAGGTCTTGCGTGTACAGAGCCGGGGCCCAACTGTGGCAGCTACCGGATTTTTTATTTTGTGCGAGTCTCTGTTGATTTGGGGGAGATGGGATGAGTCTGGACATGGGGGTGAACTTCCTTGTCAGGATGCTTGCTTAGCCACTCATCTTCATGATCGACATGGATACAGCTTGTTGGAGTCATACCACATCATGCGCACTCTCTCCTCGGGTCCTCAGATCCCCTCCATCGCACTGTGAGATCAGTGCTACAGCTTCCCTTTTATGTGAGGGATGCCCTGGATAACTGAGGCTCATGTGAGCTACTTGTCCAAGGCCAGACAGCTCATACGAGGATGAGCGAGACCATGGCCTGGGTCCCCTGCTGCTGCTCTGTGCTTCCGTAGCCCACAGACCAGGCTCCTTTCCCACTCGTAGTGTCCACGACGGTCCTGTGGAAACCCTGCCAATGGACAGCCCTGTCTGAGCTCATGTCAAACCGGGGCCCCTGCACTCCCACCTCGGAAGCCGCCTGGTTTTGGTTTATCTGAGCACGCCAGCCGCTGATCCACACGGAGGCACTGCAGAGGGCTTTCAAGCCAGATCAACACCTGGGCCTTATTGAGTTCTCCTCTCTTCACCACATTAGTGAGGCCATTTTTGCATAAACTGCTTAAAAGAAATATGCATTAAAACCTGAGACTGATTGTTGCCCAGTCAGGCCAAATCATCTGATGCTCAGTTTGGCATAGTTTCTAATTTCGCAAAGCACCAGTCCCCTCCTACCCTGGGAAAGAATAAACTGACCACAGGGTGTAAAATCGGGTTTATGTGGAGTTGACCCAGACACAGGCCATAAAGATCAACTCTTGGTCTGCCTGGAATTCTCCTCATCCTAGTGAGAGCATGTAGGTCTTTATGGCCTCGGGAGGGACCTTAACAGGGGAGGTACCTCCTTTATCTGCAGACTTCTCTCTCTGGTTTGCATACCAAAGTTGTCATATCAGTAGCGAATTTCGTGTGTGGTTTTGTCACATAAAACCTGATTGCCCCGGAGAGGCCATCAGAGGGATTGTACCTTGATCCTCCCCACAGAGATGGATCCCTTCCCGGGACAAAGAGCAGGTAAACAGAAGCTCCAAAAGGCACGTGACCTTGCAGTCTAGCTTAGGGCTCCTGCTGCAGCAGTGATGATTGGGGGTGGGGGTGGCAGATTTAGTGGGATGTCAACCTCATCAAAATGCGAGAAGGGGGCCCTCAGGTCCTGAAATGTTGGCACCAGCCAAAGAGCTGCTGGTTCCCAGCTCGAGAAGAGGGACTGAGAAGGTCCCCCGAATTGTTTTGGGGGTCTATAACTGGAAGGGATAAGGGGGGAAGAAGTCGGCTGGAGGTAAGTAGAGCCTGGTAGAGAGAACACTCGCTTTGTATTTGGACCCGTCTAAGCTTGGACTCTTGCTCTGAAACTGAGTGCCTTTAGGTAAGTTATTCAAGCTCTCGACATATCTTGATGTAAAAGAAGATAATAACACTGACTTCAAAGGGATGTTGAGGGGATTTGATGGAATGTTCTCTGTCTCAAGGCTGGCTCATGGTAGCTGCATCATAGTGGTGACTTCTATTTGCCCAAGAGCTGGACACCAAGTTGCTAGGGCCTGGCACAGAGGGAGTTGACAGTGAGTGGTCGTTGAATGAATGCATGATGGATGGATAAGAGGACACTAACCCAGGGCAGCCGGTGTGGTCAGTGAGTCACAGACAATTGTGAGAGGGAGGTACCCGGGATGGCTGGCCCAAATTTAAACCCGGCTCAGCTACGTTAAATATTAGCTCCCACGAAGGGAAATCAAGAACACATATAAAATTTAAAAAAGGCTCCTCACATCTTTCCTAGGTGTTTTCTTCATTGGGGGTAATTGCGTAGGTTTATCTCAGACGTAGCCTGGGAGAGGAAGAGACAGGAGAGGGGGAGGGGGAGGGGAGGGGAGGGAGGGGAGAGTGGGGGAAGGGGTGGGGAAGAGGGCAACCTTGGAAGCCCAAAGGCCCAGGAGGGCCTCACTTGGCCTCCATGGGTGGGGACGGTGGCTTGCCCACTTGGCCCTGCAGGACACCTGGCACTGCCACTTACTAGCTGGTGACCTCATGCAGGTTAATTGACCTGCCTCAGCCTCAGTTTCTTTGTCTGGAAGATGGGGATAATAATAGCAACCCCACAGGGGTTTTGTGGGGCTGACATACAGCAGTGTACGTGGACAAAAACCACCACCAAGCATAAAATGCCACTCCTGTCTGAAGGCCACTTCCCGGAGCTTTGAGGCTGGGAAGCGGGATGAGGCTTTGGGAGTCCCTTGGGAAGATTAGGGAAGAGGTAAGAGATGACCACGGAAGTGGGTGGCCTTCTGCTAACTTCACTGTTCCTGCAAACATCATTGCTGCCTCCTCTGTGCTGGGCTGTGCTCGATGCTTGAGAGCCAGTGGTGCAGAAGTCCCCAGTCTAGGGGACATTGCGCGGGCTCACCGTTCCCTCTGTCTGCCCAGTGCTGCGCTTGGATAGCTCGTCCACCTTATCCAGGTGAGGATGCTCTGACCCCTGACCTGACTCCTTCACGTGTCCCATACCTCTGCCCCAGCTGCCCTCTGCCCCCTGGCTGTGGTCCAGACCCCGTGATCACTCCTCTTGGGCTCCTGCCGCATTGGCTTGCCCTGACCTGGGTCCTGATGCCTCTGCTGCCACCAAGGGCCAGCCCAGCCTGCCTCTTGGCCCTGACCCCTGTGTTTCCTGAAGCTTCCTGCCCCAACGGCGTCTGCTGATGGCCTCCACTGCTATTCACTGTCAGACCGGGGTGCTGGGACCAATGTTGCCCAGAGATGCTTTTGGAGAAATGTGATTAATCTCAGTCGATCTCAATGCTGACTTTAGGTTTCTTTTGAAAGAGGACCAAGAGTGGCAGAGCTTCCCCCTCTCCGCCCTGAGCAGCCGTTCCTCCCTAATGCCTCTGTTCACTCCCCCGGCCCCCGGCCCTCAGCCCTGAGGCCTCGTCCTGTGACCACACCCACATGGAGCAGGGCCTTCTCTGCTGTCCGCTGTGCCTCAGTTTCCCTCCAGATGTACAGGACATCATAGCAGGACCCTTGTGGAGTGAGTGGTCCTTGGCCGGCCGTCGGATGAGGCTAAGAATGGTGGCATTTTTTTCTTTACAAGAAATCAAGGAAAGGACCGTCCTGCTAAATCCACAAAGCTGCTTCTATGGCAGTTCCTTGGCCCAGGCACCTCCTCACTGCCTTGGCATGGGCTTTGGCTCTGCCCAACCCATTTCTCACTGTAACCGAGACTGTTGCTCACTGAGCATTCAGCGTGTCTGGGGCCTGGTGGAGGAGGTCGTAAACAGCAGGCAGGGCTGGGGTAAGACATTAGAACTGACCTTGGGGGTCTCGGATTCCAGTCCTTCCCTTTTACAGATGAGGGCTCTGAGGCACCCCCCACCAACCCAGGTGAAGGGACTTACCCGATGTCCCTGTTGATGGTGGCCAGGGCAGGGCTAGAGCTCGGGGCGATGGACTTGGCCCAGTACTGTTTCTGACAGTATCTGCCTCTCATCATCGACATCCCTTGTGAATGATTCTTATGCAAGACGAGGGTGGAGCTGAGCAGGTCCTCCTTAGGGACCGTGTGGAAGGGCCAGATGGGGAGAGGATCCCAGCCTTAGCATCTGTAAAGATGGAGGAGAAAATGTGGAGAAAGCACTTGCCACTGGTCTTGGTCACTGCCAGGCTCGTAAACCTGGATGACTGCACTGGTGAATTTCTCTCTCAAACAAAAACAAACAAACAAAAATCAAGAGAGATTTGTTTTGAGCTTTTTGGGGTATCTCTTAAAGCATTTCACATTACAGTGCTGGTGAGGAAGTGGTATCAGTATTTTGTGGGCAACAGAAAATGGAAGTGTCTGGCTCCAAGTTACACAGGCTCGGAGATGGAGACCTAGGTTAGCATTTGACATCTCTTCATCTCTTTTCCCTGGTGTCATCTGCTTTCAGTGTCACTGAGCCAATGGCCTAGATCTGGCTGACATGTTCATACATCTGAAGGACTTTCATGTGAGCTAGGAGTAGATTCCTTCTACAAGCCGCTTCAGAGCAAAAAGCTTGAACCTCTGTGGGAAATCTCAGCAAGGCAAACTTCAGCCCAGCCCAAGAGAATCAAATCAGCTGGGAGAGCTGCCTTGTGGGATGGAGTTCCTGTCACACTGGGTCTGCAGGACGGTCTGCTGGACCTGCTTCTGGGATAGGGCTCCTGACGGGCGGGAAAGCTGGACTTGGTGAGCTGTAAGCCGCCTCCTTCTCGGAAAGCTTCTGGGCTGCTGGGCCTCTGGCTTTCCTGAGGTTACCTCTGTGGTTGCATTCCTAAAGCAGAGGCTTTATTCTTGAAGGCAGTTTTGGGTTAAACCAAAGGGAAAGTTAGGAGCCTGCACTTTAGAAAAAAGTATGCCTTGTTCACCTGTGGCTCTGTTACCTCTGGTCTGATGCAGCCTTCTGACTTAGCGCTGTTGCCTGGACCGGACGCCGGGGCCAGGTGAGGCTTCTAAGCACAGGTTTCACAAACTGATCCAAAAGTGAAGATAAAGCTTCGGTGTCAAAATGTTGTTTATCTCCTGACAGCCCAGCTTAGCCTCCTGAGAAAATCTGGCCTGTACTTTTTCCATCTTTTTTTTTGGACAATAGGAAGTGATCTTTGGTTCACAGTGGGAGACAGAGAACAGCATGCAGACGAAAAGCCCTGGCTGGGGAGGGGTGTAAACAGCAGGACTTAATGGGACTTGTAGCTGCTGTATTTCACACCCAAGAACGACTCAAGTCAAGAGTACAGGTTCATAATAAAAATTTCAGGTTTGAGGATTCCTATGTGATCGGGTATTCCAATCTCTGATTGGTTTAGAGAGTATTTAAACCTCAGGTTTACAGATTTGATCACATTTTCCTTAAGCTAGTGTGATTTTTTTCTCCCAGATCACCAACGGATCGGAAATCTTCACGTGAACATTGCCTTGTGTTATTAACTCAAGGAGAAAACATTCTGTTCATTATCTGCTGAGGTCATCTTGACTATTTTTCCTGTGGCTGCCACTGGGAAATTCAAAAGTTCTGTGCTATAGAGCCCTTTATCCGCTATTTGGGTTTAAAATGACCTATAAACAATGATTCATCATACTTTATTCTTTAAAAATTCAGATACAAAGTTGACCCTTGAACAACATGGGTTTGAACCGCAAGGGTCCACTTATACGTGAATTGTTTTCAACAAATATATACCACAGTACTGCACGATCTGACGTTGGTTGAATCCAAGGATGCTGAACCTTGGATACAGAGGGCCTACTGTAAAGTTATATTTTCGACTGCATGGAGTGTCTGCGTCCCTAACCCCGGTATTGTTCACGGGTCAACTGTAATTCACACACCATAAAGTTCACTCCTTTAAAGTGTCCGATACAGCAGTGTTTAGTATATTCACAGAGTGTGCAACAATCATTACTATCCAATTCCAGAACATTTACATCCTCAAAAAAATCCTATACCTATAAGCAGTCACTTCCCTCCTTCCCTGGGCCTGGAAACCCCCTACTTTACTTTCTGTCTCTATGGATTTGCTTTATTTCCTCTAAGTAAAATCATACAATATGTGGCGTTTTGTGTCAGGCTTCTTTCACTGAGTATAATGTTTTCATGGTTTGTCTGTGTTGTAGCTTTCATTGTATCAGTTATTCATTCCTTTTAGTGGCAAATAATATTCTATTGTATGGACAGACCACATTTTGTTCATCTGTTCATTGACTGGTAGACATTTGGGTTGCTTCCACTTTTTTTTTTTTTTTTGCGGTACGCAGGACTCTCACTGTTGTGGCCTCTCCCGTTGCGGAGCACAGGCTCTGGATGCGCAGGCTCAGCGGCCATGGCTCACGGGCCTAGCTGCTCTGCGGCATGTGGGATCTTCCCAGACCGGGGCACGAACCCGTGTCCCCTGCATCGGCAGGCGGACTCTCAACCACTGCGCCACCAGGGAAGCCCTGCTTCCACTTTTGAACATTATGAATCTGCTGCTCTGAACGTTTCTGTACAAGTTTTTGTGTGGACATATGTTTTCAGTTCTCTTGGGTACAGATCTAGCAGCGGAATTTCTGGGTCATGTGCTAACTATGTTTACCTTTTTGAGGGACTGCCAGACTCTTTTCCACAGTGACTTCACCATGTTACATTCCCACCAGGATTGTATGAAGGCCCCAGTTTCTCCACATCCTCATCAATGCATTTTATTGTCCATTTTTAAAATTCTAGCCATCCTAGTTGCATGTAAACATGTTATCTGATGATGATTTTGATTTGCATTTCCCTAAAGACTAATGATGTTGAGCATTGTTTTGTGTATTTATTGACCATTTGTACATCTTCTTTGGAGAAATGTCTATTTAAATTCTTTGCGGATTTTTGAATTGAGTTATTTTTCTTTTTATTGTTGAATTGTAAACATTCTTTATATGTCCTGGATACTATATCCTTATCAGATATAGGATTTGCAAATATTTTCTACCATTCTGTGGGTTCTCTTTTCATTTTCTCGTTGGTGTCCTCTGTCACACAAGTTTTTAATTTGATGAAGTCCAATTTATGTATTTTTTTCTTTGCTTGTGTGTGCTTTTGGTGTTACATGAAAGAAATCATTGCCTAATCCAAGGTCATGAAGATTTACAGCTATGTTTTCTTCTAAGAGTTTTATAGATTTAGCTCCTAACTCTTAGATATTTTTCTGCTTAAACTATCAGTCTCAGTGGTGGGAACACTTCTTTCATTTTCAGATAATTTTATTGTAGAAAAGAAAAAAATTGAGAAATTAAAATTAAGGAAAAATATACACTTTTACTAAAGAGTAATCAGACCTTAAGATCAGTTTCATAGTTTGCTTTATTCATTTAATATATCTGAAACATTTCTCCATGTTATTATTCTTTTATATCACAATTCAATTGACAGCACAATATTTCATTGTTTGGATGTATATTATTTGTGTAATCCCTTATTATTGGTCATTTATGTTACTCCCATTAAAAAATAATAGAAGTTGTATAGCAGTGAATGTGGGATAATTTCCTTAGAATAAACTCTCAGAAATGATTTTGGAAGAGTGAGCCCCTATTTCCAGCATCCTAATAAAACAAATATACAGCGGTTCCCTGAGAATATTCTAGAACAAAGTGAAGGACAGTTAGATAGACAGATTAAACAAAAAAGGAAGTCAACATCTGCTTTCATTTTGGGGAAGTGCCTTCTTGACCTTGCCCAATATTCACACATTTTTTGTAGGTTATCATGTAGCAATACTAATAGCTTTTTCTTTGTTGCTACAATTATCATTTTAACCACCATGCCATATTATACTGATTTGATGGGACATAATTTACTGATTGTGTCCCGATGTTGAATACTTAAGTAGCATCCAACATTTAACTTGTAAATAACACCACAGTGAACATATTTATCCACATAGTATTTTTATTCTTTCAAATTGTTTCTTAGTGCAAGTTTCCAGCAGGCGGGTTTCTGGGTCAAATGGTTAAAACATTTTGAGAATGCACGGATTGTTCCGTTGTTTCTGAAAGGGTCGTATCTATTGTTCAGCGATGTATGAGGGTCCAGGATCCAGGCAAGCTCACCTCCACCCTCACACATGTTTTCAGATGTTTCTGTAACAATTGCAGGTGAATGGCTCTTGGGTTAGGGGAAGGTAAAATTACCTTCTATCTTATTACTATTTTTAACTTTTTAATTTACATTGAAAGAGGATTCTTTGTTCTTTGTTCTTTGTTCTCCACATGGACTGCATAACTCACACCCATCCCATCTTTTTTCTTAGTGTGAAGTTCAAAACTTATCTTTAAGAAAACAGAATAGGGATTCCCTGGTGGCGCAGTGGTTGAGAGTCCACCTGCCGATGCAGGGGACGTGGGCTCGTGCCCTGGTCCGGGAAGATCCCACATGCCGCAGAGCGGCTGGGCCTGTGAGCCATGGCCGCTGAGCCTGTGCGTCCGGAGGCTGTGCTCCTCAACGGGAGAGGCCACGACAGTGAGAGTCCCGCATACTGCAAAAAAAAAAAAAAAAAAAAAAACAGAATATAGGAGGCTATACTATATCAGGAGGATTGATGTTCATGGTCTCTGAATTGGGAAATGTTTACTGTGTGTGGAGAGATATGACATCGTTTCCAGGGTAAGAGAGAAAGAAAAGAGGGCGTTCCATTTTTTCATGCAATGTTTATCTGGAGCAAGACTCTCTCCATTTAGTGTTTTGTGACCATGAAGTTGCAACCAGCCCACAGCTGCCTTCCCCTCCACGTCCCTTGATGGCTGTAGGTGACTAAACCTTGGTCCATGGGAATTTCTGAGGGTCACGCTCTGTATCCAGTTCCTGGGTTATTGTGGTAGAGACATCCAGCCACCTGGGTACCCATTGTCTGAGGGAAGTGGATTCACCAGCGCATGATGTGTCAGGGTCTGCCTCAGAGGAGGTGCCCTTGGCTCTGGGGCGTCTCAACGCCCGAGGCATCTGATGAGGATTCACTGCTGTCAGGTCTTGGTGGCCTGGATTGTTCTGTGAGTCATTTCCGGTTAAGCTGGACTTAGGAAGGTGTTTGAGCCCTGCACTTCGGAAGCGGGAAGGCTGTTCTCCCGCCATCCCTGTGGGACCCTTGAGCCCTTGGCCACGAGAGGGGCCGTGTTTGGTGGGTTTGGAGGAGAACTGGGGGGTGAAGCACGAACGCATTCGAGGGGGAACTTTGGAGAAAGCAAGGGGCTTTTTTGGCCAGTTAATGATAGCACAAAGCAGCCTCTCCTCTGTTCGCTGTGGAGCCCGGAGAATAACCAGCATTTGTTTGGTTACTGACGTTGCTTTGTTTGACCATTGAAAGAGCCCAGATCCCAGGCCTCTGTTTTGAGCCTGGTGGAGATGGTGGTCCGGCCCGAGGGTTTTTGACTCTGAAGTCCGGCTCAGCTGGGATCCTGCAGACCTGACTGAGGAAGACTTGTCTCATCCTGCCTCCCACCTGTAGACCCGAGTCTGTCTGAGTCCAGGTCTCCCCAATGCCCACGTGGACTTGAACTCAGCCTCCACCGACGGGGCTGCCTTGGGGAACACTTCTGGCCCAGTTCTGGATGCTCTGAACCCAGCCCTCCCCAACCTGGCCCGAGGGGGCAGGGACTGTGTCCTTCCGGTTCTTCTCCAGAGGGGAAGGAGCAGGGGTCCTTCCTACCTCCGGGCTCACCTGTATGCAGGTGACTCCTCCTTGCCCCCAAGTGGTGGGAGCATCAGCTAGAAGACAGAGGGGCTCCCGGGCAGGCTGCCGGGAAGAGGGAGACGCAGTAGTCCCAGGAGGGTTGAGCTGTTCTTAGAGGTCACACCCCCTGAATCTTGGGGTAGAGCCATGGCCCCAGCTTTCTCCCAAACCAGAGGCCAGAGAGCAGCCTCTGGGGCCTCTTCACCAAAGCCCATCACCCTGCCAGCGAGCCTGTCCTGGTTATGTCTGCCTGCCCTTGCCGCCCTTGCCCAGCCCTCTCATGTCCACTCCCCCTGTACATTTCCACAGTATATTGTACAGCCATGGTTCTGTATATCCACCGTATATTATATATCCATTGTATTCTCTATATCTACCATATATTGTATATCCTTCATATACCAACTCAATTGATGCAACAGGACTGCTAGGTGGTCTCCCAGGTCAGGTCTCCCCAGCTCCCGAGTGACTTTTCTCCAGTTCCAGTCACCTGCCCTGTTTCATGGATCAGGCCCCAGACTCCCTGGTTTGGTGGGTAGATCCACCTTTCAGCTCATCTGTGACCCTCATTTCCAGGGCAGTGGCTTCCTTCAGAAAAGAGCAGCCTTTAGCAGTGAACAAAATGGATTACAGATCCCATGACACTTTTGAGTTCCTGGCAGCTGGGGTGATCTCTTGCGAGGAAGATGAAGTTGATGAAGTTTCGGGAACATCTGCGGGGCTCTGCCTTGCTCCGGGAAAGTGGCTCGTACAGTCTGGAGTCCCGTGTGCACTTGGAGCCTGGACGAAACGGAAGCATCCAGTGCTTCCGCAGACGTCCTGGTAACGGCATAGACCCGATCTTAAAATCATAGCCACACCATTATTTATTAGAAAGGCAGGGGAAGTTTATTATCTCCTCCAAATAACACGGCCACGGCTATTTTTGGTCAAGTGGACCACGACCTGGGAAAAAGCTTCACCTGGGTGGTGCACAGTGGGCAGCAAGGAGGAAACGGAGAAATAAATCAAGGGTGTTTAGCCACTCAGTTCAGCTGACACTTGAGCCCCTCTTGTCACATTGCAAAGGGGCTCTCTCAGTTTTTTAAAAAAATATTTATTTATTTTGGCTGCTCTGGGTCTTAGTTGCTGCATGCGGGAAATTTTAGTTGTGACATGTGGGCTCCTTAGTTGCAGCATGCATGTGGGATCTCGTTCCCCGACCAGGGATCGAACCCGGGACCCTGCATTGAGAGCACGGAGTCTTAACCACTGGACCACCAGGGAAGTCCATCTCTCAGTTTTTAAGGTCACTCCTAAATCAGGATTTACCCAGACTGTAATCAGTGCTTGAACTGGTAGAGGTGACCATGTTTTATCAGAGAGGTTGGTGAGTAGAGGGCATTGTGAACAGTGTGTGTGTGTGTGTGTGTGTGTGTGTGTGTGTGTGTATGTTTGCATATGTTTGCAGGGGACACAGGCTATGGATTCCTCTTATAAGGACCTTTTATTTACTCTTATAATGAGGATAAGCACATATGGCTCAAAAAACATTTAAAAGTATCGGGGTGATAAATAATGATTGTATTAGTTTGCTAGGACTGCTGTTAACAAAATGCCACAGACTGGGTGGCTTAAACAACAGAAATGTATTTTCTCACAGTTCTGGAGGCTGGAAGTCCAAGATCAAGGTGCGGGCAGGTTGGTTTCTCCTGAGGCCTCTCTGCTTGGGCTGTAGACAGCTGTCCACTACCTGTGTCCTCACATGGTCTGCATGTGTCTGTGCTCTAATCTCTTCTTCTTATAAGGACACCAGTCCTATTGGATTAGGGCCCACCCTAGTGACCTCGTTTTACCTAAGTTACCATTTTATAGATCTTATCTCCAAATATAGACTCATCCTGAGGTACTAGGTGCTAGGGGTTCAACATATGGGTTTTGGGGGCCACAGTTTGGCCCATAATAATGGTTTTAAGTTTCTACAGCAGAACAATGGACTCGAGCATCCAGCACGGGCCCGGCCCAGGTTAGACCCCACTCTGTGTTGTTTCCATTGTTTTCCACACCTGTCCCTCCCTCTACGTCTGGGGATAAACTCTCAACATGGGACCAGCCTGGATGGACGGCAGGCCCTGCAGAGTTCGGGGTTTCTCCCCTCCTGCCTCTGGGCTCCTCCTAGAGATGACTCCACAGATTTTTGGAAAGACTCTCACGGAATTACTGCCTTTTTCCCCTTTCAGCAGAGTCTGTGTCATGGGTCACCTTCTGAGGATGGATTTTTATGGGTCTTTAGAGCCCTCTGCCTATTTTGGACACTTCCACAAGGTGAGAAGGGACCAGGTGTCATGTCGATCAGATGGAGAAGACTCAGGAAGAGGGGCCCCGTGGCTGTCCGAGGCTGAGTCAGTCCTAGGCAGAGCCCGGAACAGAGCCCAGGTCTCCTGATTCCTTCCCCGTCCCTTCCCAAAGCCCCGAAACCCGCCCTTCTGAGGTTCTGAGAATACGTCAGTCCCAGCTTTGTGGTGCCTGATGAGCAGGGCGGCCTTTGGGGCGTGTGGGTGAGGAGAGGCCGTTGCTCAGTACTCGGCCAACAGCCCTCTTCTCCAGGCTCCATCCCTGCTCCATCTGCTCCCCACCCGCCCCCTTCCACTGATTCTTGGCATCTAATGAGAGCCTTCCTCTGTGTCTGTCTGTCTGCTAACTGGTTATCTGTCTGACTCAGGGCCTCGGTGCAGCTGGGAAGTCTGTGCATTGCAAAACTGGCCCCCCTGCCCCTGATGGCCCTGGATGCGGATGTATTGTCTGTCGGACTAGAAGCTTCCTGAACGCAGGGATGATTTCCAATCTAGCTTTCGGTGAGCGACTCCTAACATGTTGCTAAGCACATAGGAAACCTTATCTATGTGTGCTGAATGAATGAATGAATGAATGAATTTAACATGGAATTTTGGAAGTGGAAGAAACTAATGCTCCTTTCTCCTGACAGCGGCAGAGATCTCTAAAAAGTCCTTGACTGTATCTCCTTCATGCTCCCAGGGATAAGATGCTCACTCACCAAGTAGCAATTTCCCTGCTGGGGAACTTTGATACTCAATACATTTTTTCATAGCAGCTGAACTCTGGCACTCTCTCATGGTTACCCTGTGGTCTTAGTTCTGGGCAGGACCTTGGAGATCTCTGGTCCACGGATCCTCAGAAGGGAGGAAGAGGGTGACTCCTGGGTGGTGGCAAGTAGGCTGGAGAAGTCCAAGGTCATTTGAAAAAGCCGATGCATCTTTATATATATTGAAACTTGGGAAATGAAGAAGAGCCCCTATTATTTTAATGATAAAAACTATTAACAATAAAGGGATGAAAAAACATGAAGGGAGGCGGGGGAAGGAGGGGATGAAGATTTCTCAAAGTTTACCTGGTTATATTGTCTTGAGTTTTGAACCACCTGAATGTATCACCTATGCAGAGCGAAAATTAAATAAGATGTTAAAATGAGAAGCCGGGTGTGTGGGGGGGGAAGAAAAGGAGGCAAACTTGTCTCAGCTGGGATAAGAAGACATGATGATTCCAATGGCCCATCAGCCCATCTCCCACCACATCTCTTTTGCATGTGAGAGAGGGTGTGTTTTAATAAACTTAACAGACACTTGGGCACAGGAAGCTCAGAGAAGTAAAGTGTTACATCTGGTCACCAAGCGAGTCAACTCAATTTCTCCTCCTTTCAGAAGCTCGGTTTGCAGAGAAATTTGGTAGAAACCATTTTGGCATGAGTATTATGTTGGGGATATTTGTTGGCTGGTCCATTTGAATTTGTATGAATTATTATCTTGGAGCTGACACCAGGCAGAGGTGGCTGCCCCACAGTGACTCAGAGAACATTTGAACATTTCCCTTTACATCTTTTCTGAACCTTAGTCTCACATTACAAAATGAAAAACCAGTAACTTGGGAATACATGAAAGATGCTTAACTTCACTGATTCATAACTGCCAGTCAAATGGGATGCCATTTTTTCACCAATTATATTGGCAAAGAGGAACCATTTGGTCACTTGCAGTGTTGAGTGTGGAGAAATAGGACTCCTGCACATGGTTGGTGGTAGGGTAAATTGATCCCAATTTTACATCATTTGGTGGCAATTTCACATTACGTATCAACACTGCAAGTGCCTCCAGTTTTTTAAAATTTATTTTTATTTTTAAAATAAACTTATTTATTTATTTTTGGCTGCATTGGGTCTTAGTTGCTGCGTGTGGGCTTTCTCTAGCTGTGGCGAACGGGGGTACTCTTTGTTGCGGTGTGTGGGCTTCTCATTGCGGTGGCTGCTCTTGTTGTGGAGCACAGGCTCTAGGCGCTCAGGCTTCAGTAGTTGTGGCTCGGGGGGGCTGTAGAGTGCAGGCTCAGTAGTTGTGGCTCGCGGGCTTAGTTGCTCCACGGCATGTGGGATCTTCCCGGACCAGGGCTGGAACCCGTGTCCCCTGCATTGGCAGGCAGACTCCCAACCACTGCGCCACCACGGAAGCCCTGCCTCCAGTTTTAATTCTAGGGATTTATTCTTCAGATATCCTCTGGTGATGCAAGAGAAGGTATGGGAACAAGGTGGCTCATTACAGCAAGATTTGTAATGGTGATAAGCAAGGAACTTGGTCAGTAAACTATGATGTCCATATCATGGACTATTATACTGCCATTGAGATGAATGAGGTAAATTTTGTATGGAAAGCATGGCAAGATATTACATTTAAACAGAAAGGTAAATACTCATGACAATAGTACACATCCATTGTTTACAGAAAGATATTTGTATGTGTTTGTGTAGATGGGAAATTTCTGGACAGATGCATAGGAAGCTGTGGCTGATGTAACCTCTGGAGAGTGTAGGGGGAGGGCCTCTGAAATGGGCAGCAAACGAACTTGACATAGTATAACTTTCTGGAGTGATCAAATTTGTTCTCTACGGACGCGTGAGATTTTTCATTTGGAAAAGGAAACCCCTCCTCCGACAGCAATCTAATCCCTCACAGGCCATTGTGAAAATCAAATCAGATACCTCAGTTCAGCTCAATAAACTTTCTTTCAACACTGAATCTGTTCCAGCCACCGGCTAAGGTATGTGAAAACTGCTTCCCGAACTGTTAACCACCACGAAAACTGAGAGCAAACAATGTATTTCAGAAAGTACAGCTGATGAACCAAATACGTGTAAGAACCGGCTTCCATTTATAAGCTGGAACTCTCCAGAACATCAAGATTCATTGCAAATGAGGAGTCACTGCTCTTTTATTAAGTGTTAGATTTTAGCAATACAGGATTACAAACTTCCAACCTTGAAAAGCACACACTCCTTCCAAATCCTTCTGGAAAGCCAGAAAGCCCTATGAAGATATTAAGGACTTGGGACAGACTGTTATATATCACAAGACCTGTGATAGGAGAGAGAGAGGGAGGGAGAGAGAAGTG
The DNA here is from genome assembly GCF_949752795.1 of Hyperoodon ampullatus. Classification (NCBI taxonomy): domain Eukaryota; kingdom Metazoa; phylum Chordata; class Mammalia; order Artiodactyla; family Ziphiidae; genus Hyperoodon; species Hyperoodon ampullatus. The sequence continues at coordinate 82,869,257 of NC_136928.1, forward strand.
CTACTGCTGGGTCATTTTTAAACAGCACAAGGCAGGCATCCTTCCTCCAGGGTTCCATTACACCACTTTAATTCTTTGACTCATCCGTACTGTGACTTCTTGGCTTGGAGATGTTTAAAGAGATCGTAAATATTCAGATATTTCATTAACCAGCTCTGCTCTGAGCACCCACTGCCTTCTGACTGCTGTCCTCTGGTAACTATTTCCCACCTCCCCTGCACTCCCAGTGCACTGATTTTATTAGGTGAGCCTCTTTTAGTTAAGATTTCTACTGTCCCCAACTGGCCTGACAGCCTTCTTTGAGCTTCTTCTTGGGTTCTAGGGAATGGATTACAGTGTGTGTCCCAGTGACCCTGTGAGGCCATGGCCAGTGTGTTTTCCAGCATCATCTCCCAGAGCAGCTTGAATCAGTAGATCAGTGAGCCTCCGTCCTGGCCCCCTGGTGACTATTCCTAGAAGGTAGAAAATGATGTGCTCTTAGAGCTGCCCAAGGCATCACCTCGCCCTTGGGGCTTTTCCCCCGTTGTCCTGTGCACTTGCAGCCAGGGCCCTGCCACATAGCACTGGCAGCTTTGGTGCCCTTTGTCACTGCAGACCAGGTGGGAGGCTGTTGGAGGACACCTGGAGGGAGATAATGAGTTGGGGACCTAGGGGACAGGAGGGAGGGTGGTACAGGGTGCTGTGCTGTTGAGGCGCCCACTGGTCACATGCTACCTGGCATCTTTCTAACATGCAGAGTTTTAAAAAAAATTTATATTATTGAAGTATAGTTGATTTACAATGTTGTGTAAATTTCTGCTGTACCACAAAGCCATAAAGTTATATATACATATATATATATGTGTGTGTGTGTATATGTATATATATATATATTCTTCTCTATTATGGTTTGTCACAGGATATTGAATAAAGTTCCCTGTGCTCTACAGTAGGACCTTGTTGTTTACCCATCCTGTATATACTAGTTTGCATCTGCTAACCCCAAACTCCCACTCCATCCCTTCCCCACCCCCCAACCCCTTGGCAACCACAAGTCTGTTCTCTATGACTGTGAGTCTGTTTCTGTTTTGTAGATAGGTTCATTTGTGCCCTATTTTAGATTCTACATGTAAGTGATATCATATAATATTTGTCTGTCTCTTTGACTTACTTCACTTAATATGATAATCTCTAGGTCCATTCTCATTGCTGCAAATGACATTATTTCATTATTTTTTATCACTGAGTAGTATTCCATTGTATATATGTACCACATCGTCTTTATCCATTCTTCTGTTGATGGACATTTAGGTTGTTTCCATGTCTTGGCTATTGTGAATAATGCTGCTATGAACATTGGGGTGCATGTATCTTTTCGAATTACAGTTTTCTCAGGGTATATGCCCAGGAGAGGGATTGCTGGATTATATGGTGGCTCTATTTTTAGTGTTTTAAGAAACCTCCATAAGGTTCTCCATAGTGGCTGCATCAATTTACATTCCCCCCAACAGTGCAAGAGGGTTCCCTTTTCTCCACACCCTCTCCAACATTTGTTGTTTGTAGACTTCTTGATAATGGCCATTCTGACTGGTGTGAGGTGATACCTCACTGTAGTTTTGATCTGCATTTCTCTAGTAATTAACGGTGTTGAGCATCTTTGCATAACATGCAGAGTTTTATAGAGGAAAGTGAGGTTCCCAGCCTTTACGTGGGTGAAAGGTCCACTCCTCAAGGAAGTCATTCTGTGCGGGGTGGAGGAAGCAGAAGTGGGAGAGCTCACTTCCTCCCCTCTGCGCTCTCAGCTCACTGCGGTCCCCTGGGCCCGGGACTCCCGAGTTCACCCCAGAGGAAAGCCAGCAGCCTCCGAGGGTCAGATGTGCCCTCCACCCGGACTTGGCTGGGTGTCTATGGAGGTGACGGTGCTCTGGGTGACATGGGATAGCCAGGCAGGCAGAGAAGCCTTCCAACTCAAGTCAGTTCTCCTTTAGAATCTCATCCTAAGCTCAAGATTTGCTTTCAAACCTCATTTTTCTCACTGTAAAACAAGTATGTGTAGTCTTCGGGTTTAGTTGCCAACCCATCCCGAATCTGGGCTTGGTTTAAGCTTTGTAGGCAGGCTGTCCTGAGCTGGTCTCTGCCTTGTCTTGGTTTGAAACGAGCTGTTCTGGCTCCTGAGAGGTGCCCTGACCCAGGGCCACCCTTGTTGCCCTGTGGGGTCGGCCCCTGGCTGGGCCCTGCGTCCCACACGCCACTTCCATCTGGACGTGCCTGGGCGTGCTCACACCCTCCCTCTCCCGCGCTGAGCTCTGCTTTGGTCCCACTGGCCTCCCAGTTGCCTCAGCCCCTCTCCACCTCGAGTCTCTGCAGCATTCACTTCCTACAGTTGTTCTGAGAAGCAAATGAAGTAACCAATAACCCCTCCGGCTTCGCCGCCACTGCTCTGTCTTCTGGCTGCCAGCTGAGTCCTGACTCTTGGACCTGGCGGGGTGACCGCTGTGGCTTGTCCAGGTCCTTAGGGGTCAAGTGGAAGCTCACCTTTAGGCAGGCAAAGCAGGGCTGGCCGTCCACATGGGAGAGGGGCTCCTCTTGCCGCCCCCCCCCCCCCCAGCAGCCTCGGAGAGCTCTCAGCCCCTTTCTTGGAGCCCAGCATCTTCTGCGCTGCCAAGCAGCCCAGGACCAGGACCCTGCTTCTGAGCCCAGAGCTGTGACTGCAGGTATGGGAGGAGAAGCCTCTAGAGGGGTCCGGTGTCGTGTGTGTGTGTTCCCTTGTGTGCTATCACGGGGACTGAGTTCCACACTCAGTAGCCAGGAACTTCATCACTTACAGGGCGCCCTCCCCACGGCAACCTTTCCTCCTGTATCCAAGCAGAATGACTTCTCAAACTCAAGATCTTTAATTCTCACCTAGCAACGCCCGGGTCAGGTGACTTACAGCCAAGTTAGAAGTGGAAAGTTCAGGTGTTTCTGAGTGGTTTGAATAATTATAAAAAAGATCCTAAAACAAGATGAAAAAGGCCCCAGAAAACCCAAATTTCACAGATCCCCAAACCCAGTTGTGCTTCTCCTTCCTTGGGAAGGTGACAGGGTCTCAAGATCTTGTTACCGAGATGTGGCTGAGGGCACACTTGAGGTGCTCCGGCCATGATGGGAGCTGATGGCAATACTGAGCGGGTCATTCTGGTCATAAAATGACCAGGAAAATTGCAGCCTATGTTAGTCCGGGTTCTCCGGAGAAACTAATAGTCAACAGTCAATAGAAGGTATTTGTAACAATATCTATAACTGTATCTATGTATTTCCATCTATCTATCTATCTATCTATCTATCTATCTATCTATGTATCTATCTACCTACCTATCACCTATCTATCTATCTATCTATCTCTTGAGAGAGGTGATTATTTTGAAGAATTTACTCATGAGATTGTGGAGGCTGGCAAGTCCAAAATCTACAGGGTAGGCTGGCAGGCCAGAGATGAAGAAATAATTGATGTTGCAGCTCAAGTCCAAAAGCCATTTGCAGGCAGAAGTCTCTCTTCAAGGAAGATCAGACTTTTTCTATCAAGACCTTCAACTGATTGGACGAGGCCCACCCATATTACAGAGGGTCTGCTTTCCTCCAACTCTGTTGATTTAAATATTAATCTCATCTAAAAAATACTTTCATTGAAACATCTAGAATAATGTTTGACCAAGTATCTGAGTACTGTGGCCTAGCCAAGCGGCCATCACATGGCCCCCGAGGACCTTGGACACTCACCTGTCTACCTGCAGGCCTATTTGTCCTCCACCTGCATGGTGCAATTCCTGCTGTCCACCCCGCTGCCACCATGAGCCACAGTGCTCCCAGCTCGGGAGCCCTTCAGCTTGCTGCTTGCTCAGACTCAATCAGATGTCTTCTCAACATGGTTCCGCAGACTATGGTGATAGGTTTTGATGTCAGACACACCTGGGGTTTGAATCCTGGCTTTGCAACTTCCATGCCAACGTGGTTAAAGTTCTCTGACTGTCAATCTTTTTTACCCATACAATGAGTAAAAATACTTCTTATTAATCTTGTAGGGTTCTTATAAAGATTAAATGAAATGATGGATGAAGTATATTTATATGCTAGCCAACACTGGACACGGTGCTGGATAGGATTTTAAACTTTTCCAAGCACTGTATGGACTCATTTAATCCCCTCCAATAATCCTGTTAGCTGTGTATTATCATCATCTCCATTTATTTAAAAACAGTTCTATTGAGATATAATTCACGTATCATACATTGCACCCATTAAAAGCCTATGATTCATTGCTTCTTGGTATATTGCATTATTAACTCTGTGAAATTGTGATAAAGTATACATAACATAAAAATTTCCATTTTAACCATTTTAAGCAACATTCAGTGACATTAATTACATTTACAGTGTTGTGCAGCTATTACCACTATCTATTTCCCAAACTTTTTCATCAGCCCCCAAACAGACTCTGAAACTGTTCAGCATATTATCCCCATTCTATTGATGAGAAAACCAAGGCACAGAGAGGTGAGGCAACTTGTCCAAGGTTACACAGCAGACTCGTGGTGGAGCCAGGGTTTGAACAGGTAATTTGGGTGCAGAACTTGGGTTCTTATTCCCCAGTGAACTCAGTGTCCAAAAACCTCATGTTTTTTTGGTTGTTGTTTTTTCTGTTTTTTGTTTTTTTGCGGTACGCGGGCCTCTCACTGCTGCGGCCCCTCCCGTTGCAGAGCACAGGCTCCGGACGCGCAGGCTCAGCGGCCATGGCTCATGGGCCCAGCCGCTCCGCGGCATGTGGGATCTTCCGGGACCGGGGCACGAACCCGCGTCCCCTGCATCGGCAGGTGGACTCTCAACCACTGCGCCACCAGGGAAGCCCACAGCTCATGTTTATTGAGAACCCACAATGTGTTACACTTTCCTTACATCTTTATGACAAGTCTGCAAGCAAGTCTGCAAGATATTATTGTCTCTATTTTACAGCTGAGGAAACTGAGGCTCAGGAAAGTTGGGTAACTTTCCCAGATCACCACGACAGCACGTGTTAGGGCCTGAGTTTGAAGCTGGGTCTCCCTGACCCCAAGGTTCACACTCTTCCCACTTTGCTGTGTACCCCTGCATAGCACCAGCCGTGTCTCATGGCTTTCCTGCTGTCTCATCTAACACCCAGCACACGGTAGGTGCACGAAGGTGCAGGACCGGTGAGCGGAACTGCCCTTCAAGATTGCAGTTGGGAGGGAAGCCTGGCGGTTCTGAGGAGCACCCAGTGGACTCCTATAGATGGAGGCGAACTCGCGCGTTTCCCAAAGGCAGGGGTGAGGGGTGGGGGTGAGTGAGGTTGTGTGTTCCGGTCCTGGTTCCTGAGATCTGCACGGGAAGGTGTGGTGTGAAACCCGAACCAGGCAGAGTGTAAGGGAAGCAAGTCTCCTCTCATTCGACTCCATAAGTGGTGCCCGAGGACCCCCAGTGCCTGCAGTGGGCAGACCACAGGGGTCTGTCTGGAGCTCCTGGAGTCTGATCTACCAGATTAGATGTCTGCACAAATCGCGAGGGTGGGATGGGGTCTGGGAGGGGGTGGGGGGAGGTTAAAGGAGAGAAAGTTTATATCAAGGCTCAGGAATAATGAAAGGATTCATCAGAAAAAGCAATGAAACGGACTTAACAAAAAGGTGATTCTGACAGGTCGGGTGATGCCAGGAGGTAGGAACAGGAAGGTGGGAGCTGCAGGCAGGAGTGGCAAGCTGTCCTGCAAGAGGCTGGGAAGGTAAGCAGGGAGGAGGAGCCCTGCGGCTGGAGGCGTGGCCGGTGGGTGAGACCGTGGTCGATGGGCGGGGCCTACTGGAGCCCCGCCCTCAACCCTTGGCTCCTCCCGAGGGCCGCAGCCCGCGTCTCTGGAGTGGCAGGTTCTCTGTCCCAAGGGGAACCTGTGGCGTGCCAGAGAGCAGACGACCTGTTTCTCCCACTGAGCAGAAAGAGCTGGCGCAGGTGGCGTCCAATGTGTGTTCCTCTTTGCCTCTGACATCTGGAAGGGGAATTCAGCAGAAAGGACTCCAGTCTGGACCTCTGACCCCAACTTCCTCAATCCAAGCTCTAGAGAGGCACCTGTGTAGCCGAGCCCCGGGGTCCTGTGGGACCCGCACCCTCTCTTTCTTTCCCTCCTCTGTACCACCGGCCCACACTCCCCCTGTGCACTCTATGCCCGCCCCAGCGCTGCATCCCTGCACTGACCTGGGCTGACCATCACCCTTCATCACCCTACATCAGGCACACGCCAGGAGCTCCTAGGGGCAGAGACCGCTTCTGTTTTATGACCCTGCAGAGTGAGGCATTAGGTGTTAGGGAATGAACGCGAGTGTGTGCGATGCCCCTTTTCTCCCCTGAGCCCCGCCTTGGATGGAGACCCTTCCCTCCAGCAGCCTGATCCCTGCATGACCGTGACCAGGCCGGCTGCACAGCACTCAGGGTGCCCATCCGGGCAGGACCACATCTCACTTCCTACCTGGGGGCCCGGGCTGCTTCTGGCCTCTTAGGCCCTGGATGGTGGGGTGCCCGCACCTCAGGTGTGCTTCCCGGTCCTGGGGTCCTTGGCGTTCCCACCCCCGCGATGAGTGAGGCCGTAGGTGGAGGGAGAAGCCAAACTTGGCTAATGAAATACTCTTTCTTACAGGTGCCATCGGCACTGGCTTCTGAGCCCTGGGGTGGTCCTGGCCACAGTATCTCTAGGTTCCTGCCTGGGGCACCTGCTCCCTCCCCTGGGAACAAGGCCTGGGGTCACTGGCGGAATCTGTGCTGGGGCAGTGCTTCGTCCCAGTATCTCAGGGTTATGGACAGCAGCCTCATGGACTCCTGGAAGAGGAAAGGAGCTTGGAACATTCCCGCTTCCTCTTCGCACGGAAGCCACTCCCTCAGGTCCCTCTGGTGGTGGAGAGTCAGTCCCAGGGCCGGGAAGCCTGCCTGACTCAGCCCCCTCGGGGTCAGGCAGTGCTGCCTTCCAGCTGCTCTCAGGTCTCTCTTGAGCGCCCTTGCCCTGCCCCCAACCCCCAGAGGTGGCCCCGAGGCAGGTCAGGAGGCTGGTGAGGGCCTGAGGCCTTGGTTAGGCTGCAGATGAGTTCCCAGGCTGCTCGGCCCGGGGCCCAGTTCCCTGCGGGACTCTGACCACCGGTCCTCCCCTTGCCTCCTGTCTCTGGCCACTGTGGCTTCTCTCTGTGTGGCCTTTCTGGCCAAGCCCTGCTGAGCAGGGAAGGACTTAGAGGTTAAGCGAGCGAGAAAGCTGGCGGCTCTGACGCCTCTGGGCTCTGGGACCTCTTGTGCCCGAGGAGGGTGAGTATCGGTGGATCCATTTGGTGTCAGAAACAGCGGGTGGCTCTGGGTCCCCTTTTCTGGAGGTGGTAGGCCCTCCCCTGGGTCCCTCCCTCCCATGGTGCCCCGGCCTTGGTGTTACCCATGCTTCCCTCCAGGGTGTCCTCATCCCAGAGAGCGATGTGATAAGGGGGTTCCTAGGCCCTGGGGTTGGGAGGGGTCTCAGGACCGCGTGCACTTCGATGAGCCCTTAGTGTCCGCAGAGGAGCAGCACTGGCACCTGAGCTCCGTCCACATTCGCCAGCGAGGCTCTGGGACCTGGTTTCTGCATCCGGCTGCATGCAGGATGCACTGACCTTGTCTTTTCACCTGTCTGCATGTCTTCAAGAGGAGGGTCTGCATCTTGGAACACTGTGTCCAGCACGGAGTGCAGTGTCACACGTACGGGACCCTCGGGAAGTGTGTGTCCCTCCCTCTGGCTGCAGTCCACCAGCCGCCACTGGCAGGCGACTGGGCCTCTGTTGCTCTCTGCCTGCTCGAAGGGCCCGCGAGTTCCCTGACTGCCTCCCACAGCCTACTCCCAGCCCCTGTCCTGCCCGCCGTGGCTTTCAGATCCTGAAGGGCTGTCCCAGATCCTCGCTGGTACACAAAGGCACTGCAGTTTCCAGGAGAATCCTTGGACTTGGAGACTCCAGCCACCGCAGTCTGCCTCACTTACCCCTCTGGGAGTTTCTCTGCCTCGGACCCTTCTCTCCACTTGCACAGCTCTGGGGAACCCCTCCTCTTCTCTGCTCAAGGGGCAAGGCCTCACCCCCGCCTCAGTGGCCCCAGGGCAGCTTTGCAGGGTCAGCAAATTCTCCTCTGCCAGTTGGGCCCCTGGCTCCAGGCCTCGTGATCTGGAGACACCAGCTTCACAGCTACCAAATATCTGCAACCTTGTCCTTGAGAGGAGGGCTTAAGGCTCTTCTCTTTTGCCCCAGAGTAACCTCAAGGGTGTAGTAGGGTGGTGGGAACCACTCCTCAGGGTCAGGGTGTGGTCTGATGTGGTCACTGAAGGCTTCTCCCAGGGAGCTTCCTGAAGAATTTCTGATACTCACATTGTCACAGGACAAAGTAAACCATAATTGTTTCATACCATATAGCTGTAATTTCTGGCACTATTATATTCCATCTTATGAAAAATATTTGACGGTGCCTCCAGGGGAAGACTTGGGCCATGCTTGGGGGTGGGGTGATGAGTGCTATCAGGACATTCGTACCCTGACCTTCCCAGTTCCCTGGACCCTGAGACTTAAAGTCACAACTTTTTTTTTTTTAAGTCTTTTTTGTTGAGAAGTTGCTGAACTTTGCTGAGTGTGGACGATTGATTCAGGAGTTCAATCATTTATTCATTAAATAAGTAAAACTCCTTGAGCACCTACTATGTGCCAGGCGCCACGCTAGATCAACGGTGGAGACACAGCCCTCATTCACGGAATTGTTGGTTTGTCGGTTTGAATCCCAGTTCGGCCATTTACTGTGTCGATGAATCTTTCTGAGCTTCAGTGCTTTTATCTCTCAGGTGAAGATGGGGATTTCTGTCTCACTGAGTTTGCCTGGCATCTAGGAGCTACATGCAATAAATAGATTGTTTCTTTTTCTTAATTAAATTTTTAAATTTTATAGTCGAGTACAGTTGATTTACAACGTTGTGTTAGTTTCAGGTGTAGAGCAAAGCGATTCAGTTATACAGATACTACATTCATTCTTTTTCAGATTCTTTTCCCGTATAGGTTATAACAGAATATCAAGTAGACTCCCCTGGGCTCTACAGTAGGTCCTTGTTGATTATCTATTTTATATATAGTAGTGTGCGTATGTCAGTCTCAAACTCCTAATTTATCCCTCCCCCGCACCTTTCCCCTTTGGTAACCGTACGTTTGTTTTCAAAGTCTGTGAATGGATTTCATTCTTACTGCTGTTTTCCAGGCTATAGACTGTCCTCTTTCTTCTTGCATGGGCGTTGCCTGAGGAGCCACTGAACTGCTGGCTCCTGGGTCGTTGACTGTCCTGAGTTTTTGAGTGCCTCGGAGAGGCCCTGGGGAGCTGGCTGATTGGCTGCCGGGGCACACCAGGCTATGGGCTGCGCTAAGCGACCCGGATGGGGAGCCGTCTCTACGTCCTGTTCTGTTTCTCTGTGTGCTTTGTAATTGAGCCACCCTTTCCGTCAGCTAGAGTTGCTGATGACCTTGAGAAATGATCCCAGCCCTGAATAGAGAGTCCTGCTCTTTTGAAGTCACGCACTTTCTTTGTGGGTCTAAGCGTGTTTGAGTTTTCCCCTCTTGGGCACACCCTCTCTTCCACTTTGATGCTGCCTCTGTAACAACAGGGCTCAGAATTATTAATTCCTACTGCACAGCGAGGTGCAGTCTTATTACACACAGAGGGGGGAGGAAATATAATTGCTACCTTGAGTAATCATTTTCCGAAGGCTGCGAGCATAACCTTTAATTAATATTTCATTTGCAGCCAGGATGGGTAACTTGAATAGGGTCTAAAAATATTGCTGTCCCTGTGCATGGAGAGATTATTAACTGGGAGACACGGAGCCAGCGTGCTGTGCGATTGTTTGCAATCATTTCTAAAATTAAAAATGTTTGAGCCACTAACCCATAATAAAATGACGGAGCAGGCTTAGAGGGATGCGGCTCTTTATTGAGGGGGATAAAGGTGCAAATTCCAGGCCTAATCCAGCTCCCTCCACCTGCCTGTGGAATGAATTCGGGGCACAGGGGGTCCGGGGGGCCAGTGACTCACTGATCAAAGCTGGGCTCCCAGCTCGTGTCCGACAGGCACCGTGCGGCTGGCCACACACAGGTCACTGGGTCTAAGGCTCAACAGGAAGCACCGTCGTCTTTGATGTTCGCTGGAGAGGGACACTTGAGATGTTCAAAGTGCCTCCTGGGAGAGAGCCAGAGGCTGTTTCCTGGGTGGCTGGGAACCCTGGGAACCCTTGAGGGGAGGGGGAGGGCAGGGGAGGGCTGTGGGCAGTGGGGGAGGAGCAGGTCAAGGGCGCAGGACTGTCGCGGCAGATGCTTTGGCGGCTGAGTGATTCTAGACCACTTCCTTCCCAGCCTTGGGGATACTAGCAGGTGGGGGACCCAGGGCTGGCTCCTGGGAGGCGGCTGAAGGCCTTCAGACACACAAGCCGGTCACAGTCTGCACGTGATTTCACAGCCCATGAGCCCCTCCGTCTGAGAGCCGTGGGCGTGCTGGTCGGCAGCCGCTATGGGGATTGGGCCAGCTCTTAGCTCCTGGCTTTATCTCATCAGGCCTCCCGACAGCCCCCGAGGAAGGAGATGCTTCCTTACAGGTGAGGGACCTGGGCCTTTTGGCTCAAGTCACTGACTCCCAAGGGCACACGGCTGTGGTGTTGATTTTGGCAGCCTGGTTGGGCGCCGTGGATCCCTGGAGGCTGAGGCGGGTCCTCCACAGATGTGTGAGGCCAGCTGCACTGGGCACCGTCTCCCATCAGTATCTCCCTTTGAACTGGAGTTTGCAGGAGACCTGACCCCCTAATCCAGGGCGTATCAATGTGAAGAGGCGGATCGTTTAACTTCATACACACCATTGGGATTATTTAAAACCTTCCTGCTCAACCCCAGGGCTGCTGTGTTTCTGGGTTCTTGGGCTTGCTGAGTTTTCCTGGAAAAAAGAGTTTTAAAAACATCGGCCAATAGGTTTATTGCCATATTATTGATGACAGAGGGGGTTGTCTCAATCCTTAATCATCTTGGGGTTTCTAGATGTGCTCAAGTCGGCTTCTCATTTGTGCCAAAAGCCTGGCTGTTGTCAAGAGTTCCCTCTCTGGCAGAAAGGATTCCAGGCGCGTGTACTGCCACCTGCCCCCTTGCTGGGTCCGGCCGTCTGGGAGGAGGGAGAGGAGCTGAGGGGCAGGGGCGACTGAGGACCCCGAACGTGAACTGAGGCCTTCCTGGAGGGCAGCGCCTCAGAACTGTTCACCCCATTTCTCTACAGGCAGAAACTCAGGCCCAGAGAGGGGAAGTGGCCTGTCTGAGGTCACACAGCAAAGTAGAGACAGGGCTCCGCCGGCGCCTCAGGCCTGCTCTGCTGGGACTCTGGAGTCTGTGCCTGGCGGGTGTGCGTGAGGGCTGCGGCCGGCTCTCCCAGCCTTCCCAGGAGCTGCGTTCTCTGCAGGGTCATCTCAACTTTCCTCTTCCCCCCATTCCTCATCCTGCCTGAAGCCCCCTCAGTTTGGTCTCTATGCCCGCTGGCCAGAGCTGAGGCAACTTGGGGCAACTTGTTGGGAAACCTGGGTGAGGATACTGATGCATTCCATTCTCCTCAAACCCCTGGATGTTTCTGGTGTGTGCTGTGCATGTGTGTGTGCCTGTGTGCTGTGTGCACTTGCAGGTGCATGCGTGTGTATGTGTGCACACGTGTGTCATGCACGTGCATGTGTGTGGTGTGTGTGGAGCGCGTGCAGGTGCGTGTTCAAGGGGAGACCGACGGTGACTCAGCCACGGCAGTGTCGGAGCTGACCCAGGAGCAGGGGCGGCCAGCAGGACCCGTGTCTTGCCGAGCCAATCGGTCCCAGCAGAGCCCGGAACCGCGGGTTAAGAGAGTTACACCTTCAGAAAGTGTAAAGCACTGTTTTCTTGCCGGCTGTTTGCCCTTATTAATTCAGGTAGCAATTACCCATTCTGAATATTTGGTGACTGATTAGTTGTCCCTGTGGAGATGGCAGACAAGGAACGCTTTGCTCTGACCTGATCCACTTGCTCGGTTTCCTGAGGAGGGGACGAGGGAGGCTGGAGCGGGGCAGGGGGAACAGAGGGCGAGAGAAACCTGCCCGGTGCCCGGGATGCCCCCGTAGCTGCCCGGGTCTTTGCTACAAGTCGACAGGGTGATCAAAACAACCCTCCCAGTCTGGGTTTTCTTCTTGCTTTCATGTCGCCTGGTCCATTTCCCCTGTGAAAGTAGCTCCTGGGTGTTTGCCTGATGATGTAGGTGGTGGTGTCACAGCGAAAGTTCGAGGCTGCTGGCTCAGCTGGTGTCACCTCATCCGGGAGCTGTGCCCTCTGAGTCCACAAGGTGACCAGGGACCCTGAGCGCAGGGACAGCATGCTGGGCAAGAGGACAGGCACTCACGCAGGGGCTGGGATGCCGAAGGGCGCGCGATACAGGGTGACGGCGGGAGAAGGCGGCCGGGCGGCCCTCGTGCCCCAGCTCCGCCCCGCGTGGGTTTGGCTTCTTACCTGCTGTGGAGCCCCTCACTCAGCACCTGGCCTTGATTTGCCTCTTGGCTCTGGAACGTTTGGTTCCTGGGGAATAGCCGTCAGTGTCGTGATTGTTCACAGAAGCACCTCTCAGGAAGGGCTCCGGTAGACAGGAGTGTTAGTAGTTCAGGTCTGGGCGGCCTCCTGAATTGGAACAACCTACGGGCAGGAATGTATTTTGGGGACGTGGTAAGTGGACAAGTCAAACAAATATTGCTGTACCTGTTCTGGGGGCTGGGGGGCAGCGGGGCTCAGATCTGGGCGCTGCAGCCTAGCCCACCAGAACTGGGAGCAGACGCTACCCCCGAACCCCTCCCAGGCTTGCTCCCCTGCAGGGATGCACCCAGGATGCATGCGGTGTAGACCCAGCACGGCCGTGGTTAGGGTCCCTGAAGGGTGCTCTCCACCCGCCTCTCATTTCAGATGCACATTTCTGCTGGGGTTGGAAGGCCTCCCGGCCGCCTTCTCCCTGCATCTGTGTTCTGGGGCCCGGTCTTGGCTGCGGGCGAGGCCTACTTCCGTGTCTTCTGCAGCCACGTCGGGTGGGCATCAGCGCTTACAGGTGGGTGCCAGCTGGCTGGCTGCATCCCCCCTTGCACCGCGCGGCTGTACAGGTCTCCTCAGCTTCCCCACGCCCCTGACCACTCGGCACGTGCCTGTCTGTCTGACGCAGCTGGGCCAGCCCTGCTGATGCGGGAATTTCACTCTGGGCATTTGCACCTGCTGTCCCACAATCTACTGTGGGTCATGGCCAGGCACCCTGTCTTCTGGTGTCGGGGGTTTCCCCAGAGCACTGAGGCTCGTGCTGGCTTCCCTAAACTGTGGTGGCCATGGTTCCTGTTCAGATCGGCCCTGGGAAAGTGCAGGAGCCTTGGGCTCAGGCCTGGCCCCGAGTCCTGGTTCTTCCCGTGACCTGTGACCTTGAGCGGGTTATGTAAGCACTTTGAGCGCCTCTTCTGTCACGCTGCCTGTGTCTTTGGGGTATGCTGCCGTACATGTGGCATCAGAGGGAACCAGATGCTCGGGGTTTCCAGCAATGTGATCTGGGGGCACAAGGGGGCGTTTGCCAGCAACCTGGACAAGTGGCCTTGGGATGTCCCTTGAAGCCCCCAGGAGCCCCTGGGGGACAGAACATTGCTCCGCCCTCTCTGGACCAGAGAGCCTCCCTGCCGGCCCGCAGCCTGTGGCTCTGAGGGCCCCTGGCAAGGGGTCTGGCTTAGACCAGGTGTCTTCCAGGCCACCTGAGGGCTGGACTTTAAATAAGCTCCAGCATGGAATTTCCAGGCTGGGATGTGAAGTGGCTTGGGGTCTAAGCTGTCTTGGGAAATGCAAAAACACCAGGTGCAGGGCTGGCGTTTCGAGTTTCCATTTACATTACCTGGGACTTTTCTGTCCAGCTTCCCCTGTCCCACCCCTCGCAGCTGGGACTTCACATGCCCAGGCCAAGTCCACCTGAGGGATGGACATGCCAGGCAGGGGGCGCTGCTGCAGGCAGGGCACACCCTCCACGGGGACTTCCGACCCCAAGAGGCAAAGCAACATGACGGAGCCCGGGACCCTTGGGAAAGTCATCTGAGCACGGGGATAGTAAGACCTCCTTGGAGGCGGGGGTGAGGTCTAAATAAACCAAGAGACAGAAAGGGTTCAGTGCCCTGCTGGGTGGTGGCAGTAATAGTAGTAACAGGAGCCTTTCCGTGCTGCCTCCCTCCATCTGGCTTCGAGAGGGCTTGAAGTATCAGCTCATGTAGACGGCACAGCAATCTTCTAATGTGGAGACCATGGTTATTGTCCTCCCCATTTTACTGAAGGGGAGACTGAGGCACTGAGAAGCAAAGTAACATGTCCGAGGTCACAGAGCTGCTACGAGGCAGAAGCGGGCGTTTCCCCCCAGGCACTTGGGCTCCAGGCCCGTGCCGTCCCTGTTCCCCATTCTGCTCGGGACATCGCTGGCCTTGGAGGCTGCTGGCCAGTTCTCCCTGAGCAGCTCCTGTCTCCTGATGTCCCTGTGGGTCTCAGGCAGTTGGCCTGACCCACCCCTGGACTCCATGCTGTGATTAGCTCCAGTGAGCCTGTGGAGGGGGGGCAGCTCCAGCCCCACTGCCCCATCTGCAGGCAGCTGGCGCCAGGGAGGGTGTATGCTCTCCGCTCTGACGATTACAGCCGGGGACCTTGATTCTGTCACGAGTAAGCGTGAGTAGCAAAGAGTGGCTACTCTTATTATGGGTGTTCTTTTTTAAAAACATTTTTAAGACCATTTTTTGAAGAGCAGTTTTAAGTTCACAGCAAACTTGAGAGGAAGACAGAGATTTTCTCTAGGCCGCCCTGCCTCCACTCATGTGTAGTCTCTCCCACTGTCAACGCTCCCACCAGGGTGGGGCATTTCGTACAACTGATGAACCTACACTGATGCATCATGATCACCCAAAGTCCATAGTTTACGTTAGGGGTCACTCTTGGAGTTGTACATTCTATGGGTTTGGACAAATGTATAATGGTATGTCCACCATTATAACGTCACACAGAGTATTTTCACTGCCTTAAAAATCCTCTGCGTGCTGCCTACTCATGCCTCCCCTCTCTCCTTCTTTTTTTTTTTTTTTTTTTTTGCGGTACGCGGGCCTCTCACTGTTGTGGCCTCTCCCATTGCGGAGCACAGGCTCCGGACGCGCAGTCTCAGCGGCCATGGCTCACGGGCCCAGCCGCTCCGTGGCATGTGGGATCTTCCCGGACCGGGGCACAAACCCGTGTCCCCTGCATCGGCGGGTGAACTCTCAACCACTGCGCCACCAGGGAAGCCCTTCCTCTCTCCTTTTTAACCTCTGACAATCACTGATCTTTTTACTCTATTCATAGTTTCACCTTTTCAGAATGTCATATAGTTGGAAGCAAGCAATAGGTGGCCTTTTCAGGTTGGCTTCTTTCACTTAGACTCTGTATTTAAGGTCTTTCCATATACTTTCATGGCTTGATAGCTCATTTCTTTTTAGTGCTGAATAGTATTCCATTCTTTGGATATACCACAGTGGATTACCCATTCACCTGCTGAAGGACATCTTGGTGGCTTCCAAGCAAGATGGATTTGGCAGTTATGAGTAAAGCTGCTATAAATATCCACATGTAGGCTTTTGTGTGGGCATAAATCTTCATCTCCTTTGGGTCAATACCAAGGAGCACGATTGCTGGGTCAGATTGGGAAGAGTATGTCAGTCTGTCTTCCAAAGTGGCTGCATTCCCACTTGCATCCCCACCAACGATGTATGAGAGTTCCTGTTGCTCCAAATCCTCACCAGCATTTGGTGTTGTCAGTGTTCTGGATTCTGGCCATTTTAATAGTCCGGGTAATGGCGTCTCATTGTGGTTTTAATGGGTGTTAGTTTTCACTTTTAGCCTTACCTACATTCCCCTGCTGTGGGCCTGGTTTCTGTCAATAAAACTTTCTGGAAGAACTTTTAAGTCTCCTAGCTAATGAGCAAGACTCAGCCCTCGCTCACTGTTAGAGGGCGTGTGCGGTGTGTGTGTGCATTTGATACATAATTATAAAGATGTAGAAGTGAAACAAGAGGACTGGAAAAGGACTCTGACGGAGGCACTGGGAGGGGCTGAGACTTCCCATCACTGTGACGTTTAGTTTCCCCTCCAGGGTCGAGGCAGGGATCACTTCGTTGCCTGTGAAGCGCCTGAGCCAGGGTGGACACTCAGGAAATGTTGGATGCGTAAGAGAAAAATCAAAGAAGGCTTCCCAGAGGAGGTGGCAGTTCAGCTGAGGCTGAAACTTAAGCCACGTTTGCCCAGGGAGAAGGGAGGGGAGCTGGTGGGGGCACCAGGCTCAGAGACCTGGGAAGGCACACAGCTCCCAAACTGTAATGGAGTGAGGGGTCTGGCTGGGTCGTGTTTTGTCACGAGCTGTGTGTTTGAGGCCACTGACTTCCAGGAGGGAAGTAATAAAGGGCCACATGTTTGCTGCGTAAACATTCCCCTGACGTGCGCCCCGTCTGAGGCTCAGTGAAGGCCAACATGAAGCTGTGGAAGGTGCTGGCAGGCTTGGGGGAGACCCGCCTGGGAGCCACGCAGGCTCCCGCGGCGTCCCTGGTCCCAGGATGGGGGTCATACAGGGAGGGGAGTGTGGGGAGTCGGGGCGGCTTCGGCCCAGGGGCAGCAAGGAGGGCACCGCCTGGCTGTGGCTTCGCGGGGGAGTGGGTGTCAGAGAGGGAAGGCAGGCCCGGCAAGGATGCTCTGGGAGCTTTGACTTGGGCACCAGGGAGCCGCTGCTGGACCCTGGGAGGGCCCTGGGCACACCTCGTGGAGCTGGTCGGGGGCTTTACGTTTCCAGGGCAGAGGTGCTCATGTCCTGAGCTAGGACTTAGCTGGTCAAAGTACGGGTCCCTGGTCCCATCCACCCAGAGACTTTGATTTGGTGGGCCCCAGAAACGCGAGTTTCAGTTTCGTGTGTGTGTTTTCGGCAGCCCAGGAAATTCTTACTCTGCTGGTCCTTCGACAGCAGAAACACCTCTCTGGGGGGCTGGGAGCCATAGAAGCTGGAAACCCCTTAAAATCCCTAACATGGCTGCTTCTGCGGGAGCCCATCCTCTCCTGGCCCCAGGGGGACACGTGCAGGGGTGTCACACTGGGGCTCTGATTCCCCTCCTTGGTCAGGCGACAATCTGACAGCTGATCATTCATCTCATCCCATTTCCCATTTCATCCCATTTCACTTCAGGTATTTTACTGTATCCTTCCCTGTTCAAGAAAGGATTTCGAGTGGCTTATAAGGGAATAAAAATGTATGAACATAGCATAAATGAAAAGTGGGGTAAAAAAAGGTAGAAAAACAAAGGAGGAGACAAAGTGGAGTGAAGAAGAATAACGCCCAGTGATCTCGGCTGTCACCTCACTTAAACCTGTTCTCATTTCTTTCAGGGTTTATGACTACTTTGGGGCCCGCGTGACGGATTAGGGCTTAAGCTGCCAGGGCTCCTTCCGCTGCAAAAAGCCTCGCATCTCTATAGAAGCTGGAGCCACCAAATCTGTACTTGGTTTGTTTAATGAAATGCTGTGCTTCTTAGTAGGCGTGCGATGTCGAGCGAGCATTGTCTGCTGGTGAGAAAGTCTGGCTGCCCGGCCGTATTGCTGAGCACTTCTGCCAATGACTTTTTGTGCCCGTGAACGCGGGGTCCCGCGGCCATGCTCTAAGCCAGCCCTGAATGCAGACAGCTGGCGCTGGGCCTCGGCCCCTGGAACTGACCCGAGGTTCCTCGGCCCTGGAGGCCCCCGGGCCTCGGCTCAGCTCTGTGGCCTCCACCCCAGACTCGGGGGTCTTCCTGGAGCCAAGGGGATAACAGGCCCCCCTCGTTTGGGGTGTTGGGTGGAAGAGAAGCAACAGTGATTAATTTGCGTTGTGGTCCTTCATGGAAAGAGCATCCCGTGGTGCAGAAGCAGGAGAAACACCTCCCCACTGTCCGTCTGTCCCCTGCACACTCTTTGCTGTCGTGTCCCCTTTGGAATGAGTAAACTCATGAGTGGATGCGCCTCCCGGCTGAGCCTCTATTTCAGGAAAGGAAAGCAAATGTAACGAGATCAGGACGACAGAGCGCTCCCCTCACGCCCCCTAAAGGAGGGCAGACCCACCTGTGTGTCTGCCGGGAGTCGCTCTCGGAAGCTACTCTGAGGACGTTATATCTGAGATACGAGCTAATTTAAGCCAATTTGGGAGAATAAAAAAGCGATTCTTTTCTCCAGTGACCTTCCTTTTCTTGACGACTTGATTCCTCAGGAACACCATTCAGGAGTAGCATCTGCTTTGTGTGTGTGTGTGTGTGTGTGTTTGGGGGGTGGTAGGCTGTGACTTTCTCTAAACAGTAACTATTGAACAAAACCAAAGCGGAGTCTTATGCAAAGATGCTGTTTACAAACATTTGCCCCTTTCACAATCACTGATTGAGGCTGCAAAGCCTCGGGTTCTTAGCTCCTTCGCTGACTCCTTCGGCGGCTGCTTTGAGGGCTGGGGTGAGTCTCCCGGGTGACATGGCCTCATCCACAGGCAGCTTCTCTCCTGCTGAGCCCTCCCTGCACCCCCTGCCCCTAGCTCAGCTTGTCCAGGGCTCTTCACCTTGATTCCTGTTGCAGGTTCCGGGATCCTGGCTGCTGAAGTCACCTGCTTGCTTCAGGTACGCGGCCCAGGGCTCACCATCCTGGAGGCACCTTGGCAGGGTGGGCTGTGAGGCCCCTGGGGGCCAGTGAGGAGGGCTGAGGTCGGGCTGCCAGCGCCCGCAGGAGGGGCCCGGGTCGCTGCGTGCAGCCTCAGGAAGGGTGCAGAGACCATGGGCACAGCTGTGCCCTCCGCCTCTTGCAGGGCCCTCCACGCCTCTGTCCTGCTCAGGACGGAGCAGGTGCAGCCGCTGAAGAGCGAGGTTGGTTGCAGGTCGCGTGGGCTTGGAGAGGTCGGGCCGGGCTGGGCTCACCTGGGTGGCGGTAGCCATGGGTCATGGGTGGACTGGTGGCAGCATCAGGGAGAAGGTGGGGGGAGCTCACTCCTTCGTGGAGCGGAAGCTGGCTTTCCAGCGGTGGCTTCGGGTGGGAGGCCGTTGGCAAATGCAGGGGCCAGATGGAGGGAGTGGTGAGCTGGAAATTGGGCCGGGGACGGAGCTCGCCCGCCCTCCCTCCTACCTTCTTTCCTTTATTCAGTCAGTGTTTCTTGGGCATCTAGCACCTTCCAGGTACTAGGCCAGGCACTGGGAAATCAGAAACGAGAAGCCATCCTGCTACAAACAGGGAGCTTAGTGCCCAGGAGGGCTTCCAGGGGTTTAGAGGTCAGCCTTGTGAGCCAGGCCCCTTCCCCTTCTCGAAGGCTTCCTTAGCAACTTAGGGTCTTAACAGGCAGCCTGCAATAGTCCTGGGGGAAACACTGCATCTTTTGACGATACATCTTTTCTTTTAAACAGAAGGGCCCTGTTCCCTTTCCCTAAAGGTGAGATCGAGGATCAGCCGCCTTACCCGGCAGCTGGTTGGAAATGCAGGCTCTCAGGCCCCACTACCCACTCACCCAATTAGCACCTGCATCTCGACAAAGATGCTGGGGGTGATTCCTGAGCATGGAAGTCTCACACTTTCTTCCGTAGTCCTCATTCCCCTCAGATACACAGAAAATTCCCTGTAAGATCCAGAAGGATTGACAGCCTAGATGACAAAGATTTTTAGCGAATGCAAGACGTTGGAATTCATTCCTAAGCCGAGCAGGGGAGGCGCCCAGGTATCTGCCTCTCGGGCTCAGAGGGAGACAGCCTAGGCCCCTTACTTGGGGTGAATACGGCTGGGGAGACGTGTGTTCCCTGAGGCTCCCCCAGGGGAGGTGAGCCTGTGTCTCGGCACCTCCACTGACTTCTGAAGGGGTCTTGAGCAAGGGGCTTCAGTTTTCCAAGACAGTTGCTCCTCTATGAAATGGGGTTTTGGGAAAATGCGTGTGGATGGCGTGTCGAGAGCCAGCCGGGGCCCTCGCCTGCACAACAGCAGCCGGTGCGTGGGGAGGGCTGGAGCTCCCGGGCTGGTGCTGGAACAAGCCGGCCTCTCATCTCTGAGTGGAGGTAACGCCTGCTGCAGAGGCTGTCCCGAGCATCAAGTGAGCCTATGCATGCAAAGCGCCAGAACAGCAGCTATTATTTTTATAACAATTGGCTTGTGTAACTGCCCTGAGTGCAAAGCCAATAGGCTGTGGTTTCGGGGAGGCCACTGTACCTGACTCATCCAAGGACAGGTAGGGACAGGTCAAGGAAGGGGCCACTTTGCCTGTGGCAGCACCTACTAGGCTGTTCACCCTTTGCCGCCCGGTACTCAGGCCTGGATTCCTGAGAGAATCCATAAGAATCACAGAAGTTAACCTGACATGTTGCTAAGTAGATTTCTTTTAAAACGTGTTCTCTCTCTGAGGTAATGACAGATGTGAGTGTTGCTATGGTGACAGGTCATCTGTTTAGAAGCACATGGCACCACTGTTCAGACGCCTTGCCTATAACCTATGGTCATGGGAGGTTAGCAAGGCCCCTCCCAGGAAATTTTAGCGCGGTGTGGGGGGCCTCTCCTTCTGGGTTCTGATTTCCAAAGCTGATTTTACTTTGTGCCTTGGGTGACTGGGCAAGATGGGGAAAGCACTGCATATATTCAAGACAGAGTCTATGCACAGCACATGATGAAAGGTTGAGGTCTTTTCAAGAACTGAAGGAGATTAAAAAAAAAAAGATTCCACGGGGAGCTTAGAGCTTCCAAGAGTTGGATGTGCTGGGATCCTCTGAGAATATTTCACCAACCTGTGGATTTCATTGTACCAAACAGTACTGCCATTTTGCTAGATTAGGAGCAGAATCTGTAGCTGGCTGTGAAGTTATGTCAATATTACAAGCCTTCACTGACTGCCTACTGTGTACAAAGAGGGTCTTGTCCTGGAAGGAGATGGTGGTGGGGTAGCGAGATTCGAAGTTGAACAGGAGGTGGTCTCTGCCCTGCAGAAGTCAGTCGGGGGGACCAGGTGGATCTAGGACTGAGGTAGAGGCTGTAAGTGCTGTGGAAACAGGGGGTCAAGAGTGAGTGTGTCTGGGGAGGGCCGGGTCTAAGTCCAGCGGCAGGGGTCTGGTCTGAGGGATCCGTGTGGCAGTGGAGGGGAGTTTTAGCAGGATCGCCAAGGACGAGCAGTGGGAATTGATGCAGGAGAAGGGCCTCCAGGAGGTCAAGGTGCTGGCCAAGGTGGAGGATGCAGGGATGCTGGGGCAGAGGCAGTGGCCGGGGTGGCTGGAACCCCAGGGCCGTGTGGGGTGCAGTGGATGAATCTGGAAACTGGAAAACTTGGCTGAGGCATCTTCAGTGCTGGGAGGGGGAGTTTGGGCTGGGTACCACTGAAGACTCTTCACCAGGAAGGTGATGCAGCTGCTTAGGCCCATCGCTGTCAGCGGGAGAGGGTGCCATGAAACAGAGAGACCGAGGCAGGGGTGGGGGAGGACCGCTCGGCAGTCGGGACAAACGGTGATGGCGTCGGCCCACACCCCTGCCCGGCGAGGCCACGGGCTCCCTGGCTGGCCGCTCAGGCTCAGCTGGTTCCCAAACCCCAAGGGTTTGCTGCCTCCTCTGAGGCCTGGTCAGAGTGAAGGACTTCTGCCCCAGGCTGCAGAGGCTTTGTTCTCCACCAGCGGGGAAGGCCCTCCACGCTGCTTGCTCCTGGGCCAGAGATTCCCATGGTTCTGACAGGGCACTGTGCTTCTCCCCGTGGGGTCCCGGTCAGCCCCGCCGAGCAGGAGCAAATTTCCTAGATGCTGAGCATCTAACCCAGGCTGGTCTGACCCAGCCTGGAACCCACCCCCAGAGACTCAGAGCTGCCGGGAGCTGACACCACGGATGTCACACCTCCTGGACGGTGCGGTCGGGAGTCTGCCGCAACAGGCTGGGAGGAGACCTCAGTGTCCATGGGAGCCCAGGCCATTCACGGTGAGAAAAGTGCCCACTGGAGTCTCCGCTGTTGCCCAGAGCTCGGGCGGCAACCTCCGTCGTGACAGGAAGTAACTGGACACAAAAACACAAGCACAGAGATGACGACCCTGGAGCTGAGAGGAGCTGAAGCGGAGCGGAAGCAGCGCCTTGCTCTGGGGTCTTCAGTCCAGCTGGGGGCGGGCACAGACTTGGGGGGACCTGGGGCGCTTGTCCTTCTTAGATTCTGCGCTCCCTTGATTTCCCCAGTGAAGAAAGAGCCCCGGAGATCCAGCCTAGGGTCCCTCTGTTCTAGGCAGGAACCGGTCAGCCTGAGCCCCACTTCCCCAGCCGTGAAGGAGAGACAATAATACCTGCCCCGGCGACCTCAGCGAATCCCGGGATCGTTGAATGCCAAAGAGCGTGTAAACCACAGATATGGTTCAATTCCGTGGGATTTGAAAAATGAAACAAAAACATGTATTTTGTTCCAGAACATAAAATTGATACATGTTCACAATTTGGAAAATACAAAATAAAAAAGAGAAAATAAAACTACCCATTACGCCACTGCTCAGATGGGCATGCCGCTCACATTTTGTGATATTAACTGCCGTTCTTTCTTCTACGCCTGTATGTAAATTTCTGCCTTTTATGTCCTTTGGCTGAAACTGGATCCTATTCTATGTCCGTCTTTGCAAACGTTTCTTTTTCATTTGGCAAAACCTCTTCTAAACATATTTCCTTGTCAATAAACCTCCCCATGCAACATCAGCTATATGGCCGCCTAAAATTTCATCCTGTGGGTAAGTATCACATTTTATTCAATGGATTTCCTCTTCCACGTTCATCTAAGTTGCTTCCAAATTTTCTCTTTTAT
The DNA here is from genome assembly GCF_949752795.1 of Hyperoodon ampullatus. Taxonomy (NCBI): domain Eukaryota; kingdom Metazoa; phylum Chordata; class Mammalia; order Artiodactyla; family Ziphiidae; genus Hyperoodon; species Hyperoodon ampullatus. The sequence goes on from NC_136928.1 coordinate 82,892,144, forward strand.
GAGCAGTGCCACACTGACTGTCTGTGCTGTGTACCTCTGCCTTTTGAACTGGACAGTTTTTAACAGGAGGTACATTAGTGTAGGCAGTGTTTTTCTTCTAGAGAAACGTACCCACACCCGCTCAGGTCTGGCCCACCTATGCGTCACCTCGAGCAGATGTGAGTCCTTGTCCTGGCATTTTCTGGGCTCTGTGTCTGTTCTTTGATTTTTCTGTATCTGGTGTCTTTTGAATGAGAAAAAAAAATGCCCCTGCTTATGAGAACGGAAAGGACTAAATAGCGGGAAGAAGTGCCAGTCCTTTCTTGGCACACCGGTGAGTGGCCGTCTCACTGCTGTCCAGCTTGCTGTCACTGTCATTGTCCCATGAGCTTTAGATGCCAGCTCTGGGCTCATCTCCTAGGGTCATTCTCCAGCTGTTTCTGTTCTGTTTCCCTGGCACCACCCAGCCAGGCAGTCACTCTCTCCAGAGCCCAGAGCAGGCACTGCCCTTATTCTCCCAGCCTCTGGCTCCCCTGATCACAGATGCAAAGATCCACTGATGGAAGATGGAGACATTTTCCAAAGACAGCCGTGCCCAGTGATGGGATGGCCCAGTATTCAGGACTCCTACTGCTGTAATTACAAGAAACACACGACGCCTGCAGGGGCTGCCTTGTGTCTTCCCTGTGACGGTTTCCATCAGGGAGGGGAAAGGAAAGGAGACCACCATCCACTGGGTCCCTATCAGGATATGGGCCCTGACCCGGGTACCCACATACCAGCTAATGATTGGCTTTGACCTCAGATCAGGGCCTGTCCCTGCGGCACCTGGGCTGGGGTACCTTAAAAGCTGGGCTCAGCTGGGACTGTAATGGGAGCACCTACACTTGACCTCTGTGTGGCTTGGGCTTCCTCACAGTATGGAGGCCTCAGGGTGGTTTGACTTCTTGGTGGAAGCTCAAGGCACTGAGGGAGCAGAACAAGGAAGAAGCTGCATGACCTTTTAGGGCCTCACCTTGGAAGGCACATTTCACTTAATTGGTTGAAAGTCACCTGTCCAACCAGGTTCAAGGAGAGGGGACATAGACCCCACCTCTAAATGGAAGACGTTTCAAAGGATCTGTGGCCATGTTTTAAAACTGCTTTACCCTCCTTTACTGTATGTTGAGTTTCCATTTCCAATGGGTCTCTTTCTGGACTCTAATATATTCCACTAGTCTATTTGTCTATCACTGTACAAATATTCCTGGTGCTTTAATTATTACAGATTATTACATGTTTTGATAGCTGGAGGGGCAAGTCCTCCCTAATAGTTTGTCTTTTTTTTCCCCAAATCTTTTAGACAAAATTTGTGTAATTTTTTTCTGTAAGATGTTTAAAATCATCTTGTTAAGTTCCATGACAACTTTCTATTTTGCATTTATAGTCTATATTGGAGGAGAATTGACGTCTTTAAAAATGGAGGCTTCGCATCCAGGAGTAGGATTTTTAATAAGAAATGTTTGATAATTTTCTTTATACAGGCCTTACGTTCCTCTGGTTAGGTTTATTCCTGTATATTATTTTTATAAGCTATAAATGGTAATGGGAGCTTAAATTTTTTCTAATTATCATTGCTCTATAGAAAGCTATTGACTTTTTTATGTTGTTCTCCTCCTGCCATCTTAGAACTCTTGGTTCTGATAATATTGTTAGATGACTTCTTTACACATTTTTGGTTAGGAAGTCATATTATCTGTAAACAATGATGGTTTTTCATGTTCATTGGGAGTTCATGGAGTTTGTAGGGTGAACACACATGGTGGTAGCAGGTGCTGACATCTCATAATTATACCTGCACTCCTCAGAAGAGAGTTTCAGAAGCCATTGCATTCATCCACCCCACCGCTCATCACTTTACAGGGCCAAGAAATCCAGCTTTTCAGCGGTTTGGGCGTGGGTCCCACCGTGCTGGAGACAGCTCTGGCCCTGGAGCCTGGCTCTCCTGACCCCAGCACGATACCTTGCCCGCCGTCATATCCAACTGGACCCTTTTGTCACAGCTTTCATTTGCTGTATCTTGCTCACTCATGGAGGTCACTTATGGTTACCTGTGTGTAAAATGCTGACAACAAGCTATCGAGCAAATGCGGATGTGCTTGACTTTCTCCAGCATCTTCCCACTCCCAAGTCCCTCAATCTTAGCAAAGGGGAGGAGAAGGCTCTGGAGTCTGGGGTATGCCTGGCATTTCGTGATGTGTGGCAGACCCCTTAGTTAAGGGGATGATATTTCGACCTTCACTTTCTTGTGATTACACGAGCTGATGAGCATTGTGAGCTCTCCGCGGTGGGTATTCTCCCCCTCCGCCCCGTCCTCTCCTTGCTTACCGCTTCTCACCACTCCACCACCTTCTCCTCATCTTTTTCCTTCTTATTTTGAGCATTTAGCCATGGAACTGTGTCCTCTGAATTTATTTCTTATTCAGCTACATTCATTTCCTTAGTTCCTGACTTTGGCAAGAGGGGTGGTGATGTTGACAAAGATCTCTTATGAAAGGAATTCAGACTGGGTCCAGAGCCATTGCAAACTGAGGGTCAGGAAACTTCCTCAAGATGAAACTGTGGGTGGAACAGGCCCAGGAAGCTCTCACCTGACGGGCTCGTGGATGGAGGGCCAGTGGCCGCGGCAGCCCTATGGCTGTGCCCGTCTGCTTGGATCCCCCTTTCGCCTGGCGCGTGTGTTTTCGCTCAGGGGGTTGTTACCTGTTTTGCAGGTACTTCCTGTTTGAGCCACCTGTGCTGACTCCATGCCTCTCTGAGAATCTGAGGTTGAACCATCAGCAGCCCATCCTCCGCCCCGCTGCTCCTCTCCGGTGATACCGTTTCTGGGGCTGTGCCTCGTGGGCAAAGGTCCCACCCCCCCAGTGGTTTCCCCCCGAGGGCTGGCACGTGCGCCCATGTCTGGGTGTGGAGACCGTGGAGACTGTGATGGGGGCTTTCACACAGCTTTCCCCAAATGCAGGTGTCTCCCCTGCTTGGGTGGCTGGACGGGACCTGTGGGTGCTACCCGGGCCACCCCTCCTGTCACCCGTGCCCACATTGGAAGGGGATGACTGTGGACCACCTGGGACAACTATAAGAGAAACACGGGGTCCTGGGTGCCCCCAAGACCCCCCATCTCCTCCCAGACCCATCAGATTTCCAGATCGAAGGGCTCCTGTCTGTCCGTACTCATCACCCCTCACTGACAGGAGGGGGAGAAAGCCAGGAGGGGCTGCCTTCTGTTTAACTTTTCCAGATTCCTGGCCACGCCGTCACCCAAGGTGGGGACCATGGGCTGCCTGGGTGCTGGGAGAGCCAGCCGGTCCCTGAGGCTCTCCCAAAGGATGAGCATGTCTGCAAATGGTGAGCCCACAGTAGCAAGAACTGCCTCCAGTGAGAGCCTCAGTGTAAGTAGGCCACTTGGTTCTCACAGTGGTACTGCCAAGTAGAAGCTATTATTATTATTTTTTTTGTATTAATGGGACTGTGCAGTTTGTAGCCTTTTAAAATTTAATTTAATCTATTTTATTTTTGGCTGCGTTGGGCCTTCCTTGCTGCACACAGGCTTTCTCTAGTTGCAGTGAGCAGGGCTACTCTTCGTTGCAGTGCACAGGCGTCTCATTGCGCTGGCGATGCTATTGTTATTGACCCATTCTACAGCTGAGGAACCTGAGGCACAGAGGAACTAATTAACTTGGGAGTAAGTAAGACAGCCAGGATTCCAACTCTGGCAACCTGGCTCGAATGTATGGCCTTACCCACCTCTTTTTGCCACGCCTCAAACAAAGCAAAACTATTCAAAGTACATGACAGCTAGTGGATTTTCATTAACAGTGATTAAAAAATTAATTTATATGGCTTCAGATTCCAATGGCAACTAACCTTTAAGAAGCTACCGCTTATAAAGCAGAAACTAACACACCATTGTAAAGCAATTTTACTCCAATAAAGATGTTAAAAAAAAAAAAAAAAGAAAGAAACTACCGCTTGTATGTCTCGGTGTAGTATCAAAGAATATCCACCATCATCTGAAAATCCTATTACAAAGTTGTCCTCTCTTTCCAACTACGTATGCGTTGGAGGCTAAATTTTCTTCGCACACCTCAGCCAAAGCAGCATACTGTCCCAGACTGAGTGCAGAGCGAGATGTGAGGGTCTGGCTGTCTTCCGTGAATTCAGACGCTTAGGATCTTGGGAAAACTATAAGCTGTTGCCATCCTTCTTACAGGTTCTTTTGTTTGTTTGTTTGTTTTGGAAAATATAGTGATTTCTCTTAAAAATTATGCCAATATGTAATGAATTTATGATTGTTATTTTTGATATAAATTGATAAACATCCAAAAATTTTTCTCAGTTTTAATTTCTAATACAGTAAATATCTTCAAATCCAACCCACGTGAAAAAAAGCTCTTTCATTTTTAAGGGTGTGAAGTGGTCCTCAGACCCAAAAGTCTGAGATAAGGTGCTTTTCAGAAAAGCCAGCCTCGGTTGAGAACAGTTACAGGACTTCCTTCATGGCCCCTGGTTGGTGGCGGCAGTGCCAGGAGGAACGCAGGGCTCCACATGCCCTCACCTGTCAACTTTCACCACAGCTCACTTCCTCCTTCTGTGCAAAAGGCCTGCCCTCCCCGCCTTCCCGTCTCAGAGAGCACTGGGCATGTCTCCTCTCTGGCAGCTGTTTAAAAGCAGAATGTAACGTGGGCACCAGTGTTTATTTCTGAACAACGTGCGAAAAGAGAACAGCAGGATGTAAAGCTGCACAGTAACTGTGCAGTGTGTAATGTGGGTGTCATCCCATGGGGCCCAGGGAGCAGGAAGCATTACCAGGAAGACTTGGGGTTCACCCTTGTGTTAGGAGGTAAGGTGCGATGCTCACCCCGGATCTGCTTCATGTCAGCCTCTTCCTCACCTGCGTTGCTACCTCCCCATCTCACCTGGAGGTGTTGGAAAACGGGGCCTCAGGCACACGTCTTCCTGGGCTCTGTGGCTGCTGCTTCTGCAGCAGTCGCTGTGGCTGATTGATCTCTAGCACTCCCCATCCTTTCTTCTGCATCAGTGTAATACTGAGTCTATATTCTTCAATTTCAAGCAGGAACACAGCTTTGTGTTTCTGAGCACCGAAGAAAGAGAATGAAGCATCTCCTGTGTATTATTTAGAGGGGAGTCCTCTCAAGGGGCAGTTGCCACCGTCTTCCTCATTCCTGACAATATTTACCCCAGTCTCAGCTCGGTTCTGGACTCAGAGATGGACTGGACACAGTCCGGCCATGAAAGTACTCAGACTCGGTCAGGTTTAGGGTTAGATGCGTGTGGCTTGGAGGAAGCAGGTGTTCAGATGAGAGGGCGTTGGGAACCATTGCCCAGCTGAGCTGGAAGGCTGAGTCTGGGGTGACCAGAGGGTCACAAGTCTTGCAGAGTAGGGCGGGGCCGCGGGTTTAGGGACGGGAGCTCAGACGGCTTTTCTAGTGTAGTTTGCTTGCTGCGGTGAGTATTTTAATTTAACTGACCCTGTTGAGCACACCCTGCCTCCTGCCAAACTCTTCCTTGGAGAGTCGAGTCGGAGTAGCCTAGGCGAGGTTCACTGAGAAGGTGGGGCATGACCTTGACCTTGAAGGGAGACCAGGGTTTGGGTAAGTCAAGAGGAGCAAGAAAAGTATTTGAAGGTTAGGGAACGGAGCGAGTAGAGGCCCGGAAGTGGGAAGGCTCAAGGCACGTGGACCAGCGTAGGCGGAGCGAGGAGGGCCGTGTGGGAGCAGGTGTGGGCTAGAGGATAGGGTGGGATCAGGTCTCGAGTGCCGGACTCGAGTTAGGGCCTTGCCTTTTGGCCACGGGGGACCATGGCTGGTCTCTGAGAGGCGGCCTGTCCCGTGTGCACAGGGATTCTCAGGTGACATTGACAGTGATGCCTGGAGATGATTGAAGGGGGAAGCTCGGACCCTGGGACCACGGGGGCATTTCTTCATTGCGGGAGGTGGGGAGGAAGGGAGAAGATGAAAAGCTAAGCACCAGAGAGGCACTGGGCAGGCTGAAGTCAGATGGCGGGCAAGTGGGTAGAGGCAACAGCAGTGCCAAGTTCTCAGCCTGACGCCAGCGAAGTACAAATACGCTTGTGTTTCTTTACATAGCTGCGTGTGCAGATGAGCGTGGAGAAGCGTTCGTCTTATTTGGCACTTACTTCCTGGGAAGAACAGGAGGGAGAGTCCTCTCCGGCTGGGAGTCAAGTTTAACTCACTCTGAGGCTGTTCTTAGTACTTAAGGAAATGCAATTAGAATTCCTGGGCTGGGGAATAAAACAGGAAGATAATGAGCTTACACCCCATGTTGTTTGGGGGCGCCCGTCTCCTCCACGAGCCCCAGGGGTCCCTCCCACTTCTGGGGTCCGTGCCCTCGTGCAATACGCTCCCCTTGGGTGTGGGCTGAGCTTGGCGACTCGCTTGTCATGAATGGACGCTGGCAAAAGTGACGGGCTGTCACTTCCATGATGAGGCTACGCAGGGACCGTAACTTCGGCCCTCTTCTCTCTCACTCGGAGGGAAGCTGGACGTTGTGTCGGGAGCCGCCCTGTGCAGAGGCCCAGGAGGCAAGGCGTCCAGGGCTCCAGCCAACAGCCAGCCAAGACGGGAGTCCTGCAACAACCACGTGAGTGAGCTTGGAGCCCAACGCTCCCCTTGCTGAGCCTGAGGTGACCACTGGCTGTCACCCAGATAGAGAGGCCGGGGGCCAGAGGAACAAGCTAAACCACTCCCAGATTCCGGACTCATCGGAACTGTGAGGCAATAAACATATGTTGGGTTAGGCTGCTAGACCTGGGGGCCTGTGTTACACAAGTATAGAGAACGAATATCCCCAGACCCTCTGGATGGTGTCTGAGAGCGTTGTTCCCAAAGCCAGAGTGCACGGCTTCCAATCCTGGCTCTGCCGTTTGCAAGCTGTGCAAACTTAAGCAAATTATTTATATCTATGTGCCTCAGTTCCTTTGTTTGTAACATGGCAGTAAGATTCACACCTATGTGGTAGGGTGATTGCAAATATTAAGGGAGATAGCCCATAAAAATTGATTAGGACAGTGCTAGTGCTCAGCCAACATTAGCTACAATTATTATTATTATTAGTCTACCCTTTAAGGAACAGCCTGATGCTAATTCCTCCTACAGTTTCTACTGTGCTGCTCCAACTCATGCTGGACTCTCCTCTCGGAGGTTTTTTTTTTTTTTTTTTTTTTTTTTTGCGGTACGCGGGCCTCTCACTGTTGTGGCCTCTCCCGTTGCGGAGCACAGGCTCCGGACGTGCAGGCTCAGCGGCCATGGCTCACGGGCCCAGCCGCTCCGCGGCATGTGGGATCTTCCCGGACCGGGGCACGAACCCGCGTCCCCTGCATCGGCAGGCGGACTCTCAACCACTGTGCCACCAGGGAAGCCCCAGTCGCATTTTTAGTTAAAAAAAAAAAAGAAAAGAAGGTTGGCAGCAGGTAGGGAGACTGTGGAGACCCCTACAAGCAGAGAAAGGACCAAGCGTCCTCCTTGGCACGTGGTCAAGGGAGGACCCTCTCCTTGCCACTGAGCAGCCACAGAAGGTGAGAGGACGCAGCGGCTGACTCAGCCCTGCCCGGCTGCGCTCTGGGCAGGTACCACGGGGTGACCATCTCCAGGGTGCTGAGGGTCACTCTCTAGTCCCGCATGGGCAAGACGGCTTCCTGGACCCCAACCAGAAATTCCTCGTGAGCTCCCGCCGAGGTGATCAGAGCAGCTTGTTCAGAAACCTACGAGCAGGAGCTGCCACTCACTCGCCCAGGTGTGTTTTCTGAGCCACCGATGGGTCCCGGGCCCGCCTAGGCAGCCGGGGCTGGACACACCTAGACAGGATTCCTATCCCCGCTGCTCCTGTCATCTAGGGCAGGTGGCTGGGGTCCAGTCACCCAGGGTGTGTGGAAAGGCAGAGGGCTTTTGATGCTGTCACAGGGGCTAGGAGGGCCGCAGACACTTAGTAGGTGGGGCTCGGCCCTCCTGCCGTTCGCAGACAATCGCCCGGTAAAGCATTACCCGGCTCAAAATGCCACTGGTCAACTGCTCCTTTGGGAATAATTAGCTCAGTGGGAGAGCTAGATGTTAATCAATTAACCACACAAGTAAGTGAATAATCACAAAGCATAGTAACTGCTGTGAAGACAACGGTACAGGAAGCTGGGAGGGGGAATAACACGGTCCTCTCCTGGGTGGGGATAAGGAAGGCTTCCTGAGGAAGCAGCGATGGGGCTGAAACCCAAAGGGGTGAGTGCGGGGTGAGGAGGGGAGATAAGAGGAAGATTGAGAGAGACAGACACACACACACACACTTGCAGACACACACACGTAGGCTGAGGTTAGTCGCCCAGGTCCTGAGAAGCCAAGCTGAGATTCTGGTCTGAGTTTCCTGCATATGATGATGGTGACCTGACTGCCTCTGAGATTTGGAAAGATCACCCTGGAAGGACATGGAGAATGGACTGGAGGGCAAGGCTAGAGGGGAGACCAGTTAGATGGTGCCGTGTGGCCTGGTCCCCAGAGGTGGCGCTCGCTTGCACCGGGGGATGAGGATGAAGACAGAAGACCAAGAGAATGGGTTTGCCGGGTGCCAGGAGGGACGCGGGTCCGGGGGTAGATTAGATCTGGGGCAAGAGAGGGGATGGTGGCCAAGACGACCAGGTGGCAGTGGCCATTCGGGAAGTGACCGCCTCTGGAAGCAGAACGGGTCTGGGAGAGGGTGGTAAGCTCAGTTTGGGACAAGCTGAACTTGAGGTGCTTCTGAAACAGCCGAGGCAGTGTGTGGAATGGACTTTGGCTGTGTTGCCCGGGGGGCGGCGCAGCAGTCTGGGCGGGGCACATATGGGTCTAGAGGGACAGAGGCCACGGGGCTGGGCAAGCTCCCTGGACGGGGTTTAGCAGGGGAGACATGTCCCCACCTAAGGCTCTAGGCAGCCTGACTGTCATGCCGGCAAGAGGGAGATGCCCCAGGAAAGAGAGGCAGAAAGAGAAGCAGAGGGAGAGGCAGCGGGAAAGCTGGGTGGTCAGCAGGGCCTCCCGGTGCTGCTGGAAAGTTGAGTGAGAGGATGACTGAGGAGTGTCTCTCGGATTTAGAAAAGGAGGTCACGGGTGACGTCGGCAGGAGCTGACCAGGTGGCTGATGGGGGCCGAGGCTGCGGCCATGGGTGGACCAGTGGGCGGGAGGAGAGGAAGTGGAGCCAGCCTGACAGTACTTGGAAGAAGTGTGCGAGGACAAGAACCATAAAGCAGTAGCTGGAGGGGGATGTGGCGCTGAGGGGAGACAGTGCTTGTTGACTTCAGGGTGGGCGAGGTGCTAACTGCGCCTTACGGACACGTGCCAGCGGGAGGGTCACATGCGTGACCTCAGTTATGCGCCTAACACACCAGCTATGACATAGGGATTATTCCTACCTGACGGTGACCCTTATAAGGAGGTGACACTTCTGGCCCTCACTTCACACACGAGGCCCAGAGCAGGTATGTAACTTGCCCAAGGCCACACAGCTAGTAAGAAGAGGCAGGACGTAACCAAGTTAAACAGGTTAACAGCTAACCACAGAGCCTAACTGAAGACCCTTATTACACGGGTCTGTTTCTCAGCGGTCACGGGCTGGGCGTTGGAGCGCGTGGAGGTGGATCCTGCAGTATCTTCCCAAGTCCGTGTTCGGTGATCACACCGGCCAGGGTGGGGATATTTGCCCCATGAAACCTGGCACGAATCAGAGCTATTTTTGAATCCCCTGCAGAGCCGACTGTTAAACATTTACTAGCACAGCTCACTGCGTCTCCCAAAGGACCCAGAATTGAACTGGGTGGAAGTCGTCCATCCCAGACAAAGCTTCTGTCTTGGACAAGTGACCCGAGGGCCTCCTGGCTCCCTTGGAGGGTCCCCCCCCTGCCCTGCAGCGGGGAGGTCTCCTACCTCTCAGAGACCACGAGACTGGGGCTCTGTTTGCTGAGCTCTGAGAAGTTAGGAGGGAGGCGGGGTCGCCTGCCCGGGGAGCCCTCGGGGGGGCCCCGGGCTGCTGGCTTGAGCAGGCTGCCCTCCTGCTGCCCGTTCTGGGGCAGCTGGCTTCCTCCGCCCGTCACAGCCTGTGGTGTCTTTCCTGTCATCACTTTGCCCTCCCAGCGCACAGGGCATCGGCCCCGAGGGTGTAACATGAGACCCAGACTTTCAGAGCTGTCACTTCCAGTTGCCAAACCATAGCCTGGTTTAAATAAGGACGCGAAAGGAGATTCCAGAAAAGGGGAGCGAGGGCCCAAGGCTGCCTCCTGCCTCAGGGAAAGACCCCGGAGCCGCGAGCTCGCTTTCCCACCACCGCCCCAGGCAGGGCTGCCGCAGACCCCCCACCCTCCCTAGAGAACGCTGCTGAGTTCGCTCCATTTTAGAGATAAGGGAACTGAGGCGCAGAAAGAGGAAGCGACCTGCCCCAGGGCGTGCAGACAGCCAGTGGCAGATCTGAGATTTCTCCCAGGGTGCCTCGGAGGTCCATGGCCTTGCTCCTGCGTCCCCAGTGCGTGTCTCTCAGGCCCAGGTCCTCTCTGTGGCCGTGGGTCACTGGGGCTCAGGATTGTCATGGGGCTGCAGACTCTACTGCCACCACCTCCTACAGGCTGGGCAGACAAGGCCTCCCTTTCCTGCCTTCCAAGCCCCGGCCACTGCGGCTGGTGCCCGGCCCCTGTGTCCCAACCTGCAGCCTGCAGCGCCCACCCCCAACGGGACCGTCGGGCTCCTACATTTCCCCATTCAGCTGATGGTGAGTGCTGTGCTATTTTAAGCCCACATGGAAGTATTTTTTTTTCTAAGGACCATCTGCTACGGGCCCCAGCCCAGATGATACAGTTAGAACCTACCCACAGCATCCTCTCCCGCCTTCAGACAGTTCCAGGAACAAGGGTGAGTCAGTCGCCCAGCTGAACTCCCGTCTTGCTACCCCAAGAGATGGCCCCGGTTCCGTGCCAGCCGAGGGGGCTGCTCCTACTCCAGGGGCAGATGCGCTGCGCTGCTTCTCAGAGACAGGAAAGGGACCCCTGCCCCTCGCAGCGTGCTCCCTGCAGAGAGAGCCAGAGGAGGGCCTGGCAATGCCCAAGTTAGCCCTTCTCAGCTGAGTCTCTTTGCCCTTGGAGGCTGAGACCTGGCTCAGGAGTTCAAGTGCAGACGCTGGAACTTGTCACAAAGGGGTCACCGAGAAGTGGGCGGCCGGCAGGACACCCTGCTCTGGCTGCCCCTGGAAGAACCCCTGGGTCAGCTTTGGGGTGCACAGAGGTTGGGTGCCCTCTCACTGGGCTGCGTGGGCCGGTGTCCACCCCGGGCCATGGGAGGATGTTACTAAACGCTGACCACAGGCCCTTACTCTCGGCTCCGTTCACCTCCCCCCGTCTTTCCCTCCCTTCCCTCACCGAAGGGCTCCCTGTGAATAGAGGATGATGAACTCAGTGTACAGCACAGAGACTGCAGTCAGACCTCGCATCTGGGCTCTGTCCCTCATCAGCTCATGACCCAGGGCGAGGCGGACTAATCCCCTGAGCCTCAGTTTGCTCATCTGTAAAATGGGGATGATCCTCCTAGGAGGTCTGTAAGCATTAAATGTGTGTGAAGGGTCTGGGATGCTGCCCGGCTATCGTTTTCTCTATCACTAGGAACTTCAGAGGGTCTGTCCCAAGAACTGGCTGAGAAGCTGCAAGAGTACTTGAAAGCGCTGGGCCTGTGCTCTGTAAAGAAGTGCTTCCTTGCTTTACGTGCTCAGTGGGGCTGGGCCCCTCTGCTCTTGGGAGCTGGTCATTTTGCTGCAGGGACCCTGATTAAGAAACGCACGGGCAGCAACTGACTTGACCCTGGCAGGGTAGCCCCCGGGCCAGCTGTTATTTCATCACAGGACCGATGGCTAGAACCGTTGCCTCTGCTGCTGCTTATGGCAGAACCTGGAACTCCCATCAGGGGTTTTCTCGGTGCTTCCTCCTCCTGCCTGGCCCCTGCTTTCCCTCCGGGGCCGAGGGCTGTGCCGGTCTGGCCGCGCCTCCCTTGGTTGTGACCGCACAGCTGTGTCCCCGAGCATTATCGGGTGCGTGCAGCCCGCGGTGGCCCCGGGAGTGCCCTGTGAGCAGGCGTGGGGCTGAGGCCTGACAGCTCGACTTCCTGTCCCAGGGTCTATCTGCTGCTGCTCTGCGGAGGCTTACAGTTTATCTGGGGTCAGTGCTCTCACCCATTTCCTGCCAGCTGCTACTGGTTTTCAGTCAGCTCTGATAGCTCCGGTAGCTGGGAAAGGACCGGGCTGTGTGATTCACCGGCTCTGGCCAGCAGGGATGCTGCGCCGGTGCGACGGGGCATCTCCCCCTGTGTGGGGAGGGACGGCACCTCCCCGGTTCCCTGGGCCTTCCCCGCAGCGAGTGAGACACAGAAAACACCCGCACGTTTGTCGCCAGCCAGAAGTTGATGGTGTGGGCGTGTGTGTACGTGTGTGTGGCCTGTGCGTGTATATGCATGTACGTGTGGTCTAAGGGAGTTTTTCCCGAGTGCGCCCCTGCTGAAGTAAAGGGGGTCACGTTTTGAGGAGTCAGAACGTAACTCTCTAGGCTGAGTGCCGCCCCGTTTTGCGGGGAGCCCCGGTTCTCTCTGAGGAGGACCAGGTGAGCTTGCGGTGGCCCAGATGAGGAGAAGGGAGTCTCATCTAAAATTTTATTTCCTGGCATTTCAGAAAGCACAGAGGAAAATTCCCCACTGTAACAAATGACTGCCTCAAATAGAAAACTGAGAGTATGTTCATTTGTTCTGTAATGCCATGGACCAGAGGGCTTTTTTAAAAAAATTTTTATTGGTGTATAGTTGCTTTACAATGTTGTGTTAGTTTCTGCTGTACAGCACAGTGATTCAGTTATGCATATACATGTATCCACTCTTTTTTAGCTTCTTTTCCCATATAGGTCATTACAGGGCGTTGAGTAGAGCCCTGTGTTCTACAGTAGGTCCTTATCAGTTATCTATTTTATACAGAGTAGTGTGTATATGCCAACCCCTATCTCCTAATTCATCCTGCCTTTCCCCCCTTGGTAACCGTAAGTTTGAACCAGAGTTTTGAGGTTGTCCAAAATGTTGGTAAGCCCCGTGTTAAGTGTCTTTAGTTGGCTAGATGGTCACTTCTCAAGCCTGGGCTTAAGTTGAGTGAGCTTGTGTCTCCGTAGGCCGAGGCCAGGCCTGGCAGCACCTGGGAGCCTGTGTGAGATGCAAAACCTCCAGCCCAGCCCAGCCCGTTGAGCCCACACCGGCCCGCTGAGCCCACCCTCTGAGTGGTGACCCACAGGCAGGCAGTCTGCGCTTTACCTGGCTCTCCGGGTGGTCCTGTCTCATCATCGAGCATGGGAAGACGCGGGCTGCCTTGGTAGGTTTTATTAGTTTTCTTGATAGACGTGGGTTGTGAAGAATGAAAACGGTGCTCCAGGGCAGAATTAAATGTTTCACTCCACACATAACTACATAACTGGCCCCGTCGTGGGTACCAGGCTCTGTGATGGACATGGCAAGGGACCACCCGGTAGTCAGAGCCCAAATCCCTGTCCCCAGGGGTCCCAGTCTGGAGGAGGCAGATAAAGCCAACGACAAGGTTGCTGCCTCGTCTGGAGAAGCTCCCTGGTCAGACATGGGCAGGGTGCCTGGGGAGGGGTTCTTGGGAGCAGTCGCTGAGACCTAAGCTCTTCCACAAGGATAGGAATTAGACGGAGGGGAGCGAGAAAGTTGGACGGCCTTGCTGAGTGTGGGCTTCATCCCATCTCTGACACTGTGCAGTGCAGTGGGCTCAGGCAAGTCCCTGAACTTCTCTAAGCCTCAGCTTTCTCTATCGTATAATGGGCTGCATGATATTTCCTTTTACGCTTGTTTTGAGGCTTAAATGAGGTAATACATGCCAAGTGCTTAGCACAGCTTTCACTAAACCCTATAAAGGTGATAACAGTGATTGCACCCGAGGGTAGTGGGGAGCCATTGAGGGTTTTTAGCTGGTAAGAGACATGAGCAGAATACTGTATTCACTCCTGGAAATGCCTTGTACATTTAGGCAGATAGTTGCACATTGTTGAGCTTAAGACGCACGTACCATTAGTATTTCAAGCTACAGTCAGGTTTAAAATGTGTCTGAGAAAATGTGTTAAATCCTCAAAAGCACCGCCCTTCCTCCCTCATCATATTTTTGGATCCTAAAATCAGCCAAATGCAGAATCTGACCATTATCCAAAGTAACGTGCCTTTGGATTGAGACCAGACTTGCAGGACAACACTTTACTTTTTCCCTCTCAGAAAGTCCCAAGGCCCAGAATACAAGCAAATTTTGGCTTTTGAAGCCTGTGCTTCTCAGGGCAGCTGACAAACTCCACTGCCTTTGGGTGGGACCAGCTCTGGAAGTGCCCACACCAGTGGCCTGCTTTCTACACACGCTGCCCGGAGTGGCTCTGGGCAGTGCTGAGTGGACAGCTGACCAGGGTTGGTTGTTTTCAAAGACAGAAAACCCATGGAGAGAGGAGAGTAGTGGGTTACAGGGAGGTGAGCCCCGGGTAACAGCTAGTCCCACCCCCAGGACGTTCTGGGGAAGCTCCATCTTCATCCCCTCCCATTCGAGGCAGCCTCTGCACAGACGTGCTTCATCCACCCTACACGTGACCGCTGGGCACTTTTCACACATCTGTGCTCAGAGCGCTTCTCTAGTGGAAGAGACGGGATTTGACAAATCATCGCACGAAGGTGAGGATGAGCCGTGGCTGGAGAAAACCAAGGTCCTCACCTGGGCTCTGCAGAGCCAGACACAACCAGCCTTAGCTCCCTGACAAGTTTCCTTTCTGGCCTTAGGTTTTTCTTCCTGGACAACTCTCCATCTGCGGCGTCGGAAGGAGGGGGACGGCGTTTCAGGTGGGGCACCTCCAAGCACCCCGATGCCCACATTTGGAGGCAGCGCAGACAACCAGGTGCATTTGCAGGAAAGCGCATGCAGCTGCCGTGCCCACATCAAAGGCGTGTGGCCCAGTGTGGGAGTCCAGGGGGAGCGCGCGCTATTCCTGGCACAGGTACTGACTTACCGTGATACGAAGCCTCCCGCTATCTCGGTTGCCCCATCTCTAAAATGGGGGAAGATCTAACTTTTCTGGTTCCACAGAACTCATGGGCAAACCACATCACTGGTCAGGAACCTGGATGTCTGCTGGGCCCTGGGACCAGACCTTCCTGTTCCCTCCCTGAGGTTTTCTGAGCGTGCACCTGGCACTGTCTCCACTCAGTTTCTTAGAGGAGGCTATCCCATTAGAAGAAGTGCTCCTGGTTTCAAGGGGAAGCCTCCCCGCGGCTCTCACAGCTCCAGTCTGGCCTCTGCGCTGCCTCCCAAGCGCCCTTCCCGACCCATAGTCTGATTGTGCCACTGTCCTGCTCAACTGCCATTAAGAACCACTGGGCAGAAACACCCAGGGCTCCTTCCGTCCCCTGCCCACCCTCTCTGGCCTTCTGAAGTATACCTGCAGGTCCTCTTCAAGTCCCAGGGCCTCTGCCAGTGCTGTTCCCACTCTACAAGCCCCTCCCCTCTGATCAGCTCAGCAAACTCTTCTTCATGCTTCAGAATTCAGCGCCATGATCGTCCCCACTGGGAAGCCTTCCCTGACCCTTGTATTCCCCCGTCCTCATGCTCAGCACCAAGGGGGCATGGGGTGCCCCAAGGCTTGATTCTCTTCACCTCCTAGGACAGGCTGGCTGGAGTGCTTCTCGATTTGGGGGAGCAGGGGTGAATCTGTCTCGTCTCAGACGCCCACCCTTCACAGGGAAGTCTGGAATTCCTGTGTCAGGAAACCCTGGGTCCGGAAGGCTGGGAGCAGGGAGGGACAGCTGTCAGGGGACAGGTGCAGACGCCTTTGCAGGTTTCACTCAGATTGGAGCGGATGACAGGGTCACTGGGAGGGGTTCAGCACAGACCCATCTGAATGGGTTACGGGGCCCCTGGCCCTGTGGGTGTGATCACCTCCTGCTGGTGCATTCAGTAGCCCAGGGATTGTTCTTCGGAAGGTAGGAGAAGGTGCTGGGAGGGGCTGGTGCTCCAGCAGGGCCCTCTCTAACCTTTAAGCACAAGTGCGCCCAGCGGGCTGTTGGTTGCCAGAGCAGAGAGTTTAGGGAAGGGCCTGAAAGTGACCTGACTCCAAGAATCCTCCTGCCCGGGCTGAGCTGCCGCCTTCAGGAAGCCAAGGAGGCCGTGAGAAAGGAGAGGCCCAATTGAACAGGAGATAAAGACAGGGAGGGGAGGTGCTGGCGGCCCATCCTATTCCTGCCCGGGGCAGACGGCTTGGGGCATTCAGATAGCTCCCTGGGTCTGGTTTTTCCTGTTCCTGAAGTTTCTGCTGTACGCACATTTGCTGGGCTAGGTCAGAAGTAGCCTTTGGGGTGTTGCTCGTGAGCACGTGTGTGTGTGTGTGTGTGTGTGTGTGTGTGTGATATCTCAGTTTAAAGAAACAGGGAATTCAGGATTTGTATCAGCACCACATCCCAGGCCGCCTTGTTTCCTAGAAAGGAAGGGTAGATAGCGTGGAGTCTGGGCCCCCAGTGAGGCTGGGGCCTGGCCAGAAGGAAGGGCTTCTGGATCTGTCTTGGCTTTGGCCCAGGGCAGCGTCTGGCCCCAGGGTGTCTGCATTCCCTTCTGCTAGAAGAGGCCCAAAGCACTTGCTGCCAGCCTGGAAGAAGCCAGGTGGGGGAGCAGGCGTGGCTCTGGACTCTGGGTCTGGCTGGGTCTGCACGTTCTGGTGGCCTCTGTCCCGGGCAATCACTGAGAGTGACAGGAAGGGGGGACTCTGAGGGGGGAGCTTACGGAGGAGGAGGGGGGGCTGGGACAGCCTGGAGGGTCCTGGGTCTCTCAGCTGGAGCCTCAGGTTCCAGAGTTTAGGGCGGTGGGAGCTGGAGGCGTGGCGGGTGGGGGAGGGTCCCTTCCTTCACAGCCTAGGAAGCAGGCCCCGGCGTCGGGTGGCTGGTCCAGTGTCCATGGCGCTCACCTGCCGGCCGGCCACCTGCCATTAGGTGGTCCCAGACGTCCCTGCTCCGAGCGCCGGCCGGGCACCCGAGGGGGCTCGCCCCCTGCTGGTTCTCCCGGGCCGCCCCTCAGCGCAGGGCCCCGTCATAAGCACACGCAGGCTTTGCTGCTCCGGCTCCGATGAGGGGTGCAGACCCCGCGGCCCCGCAGCGTGACGTGGTCTGGTGCCGGGTCTCCGACCTGGGGCTCTTTGGATATATCTCTGTCTCTATCGGCTACTCTTATTCTGCTCGAAAGACCACGATCTGGGTGTCCAGCTAGAAGGCTCCGTGCCGTGGAGAACAGGAGGACCTTGGAGCAGCCGCCCGGGAGCTGAGTCCTGGCCGCTGAGCCCAGGCCTCTCCCTGGTGTGGGCTCCCTAGAGCTTCGCCCCAGAACGCAGCCCTCAGGTCTCCCCGCAGGCCCGCCCTCCCTCCAGGATCCCTCCGATCTCTGACCCTTGACCTCGGTGCCCCTCGGTGCCCGGGCAGAGCTTGGAGGCTAGAACAGCTCACGCTGCAAAGTCTCTGCGCACTGATTTCCCCCAGCTTGTTCCACTTTTAAAAATAGCTAATGAGGAAATTAATTTTGTCACCCAGATGTATTCAGTAAAAACATGTCAGGGAAAGACAATTAACCTCCGCACCAATAAATCCTTCCCAAATTAATGAAGTTAATATCTGTAGATGCTGAGACGTACAGCTGGGCAGAGGGGCCACAGAAGCAGAGCTCCTTCCAGGCAGAGAAGGAGAGACACCAAAAAGAGAAGGGGGGAGAGAGAGACAGAGAGACATGTACACACACAGAGACAGAGGTGGAGAGACAGACACAGAGAGACAGACACAGAGAGACATGTACACACACAGAGACAGAGGTGGAGAGACAGACACAGAGAGACAGACACAGAGAGACATGTACACACACAGAGACAGAGGTGGAGAGACAGACACAGAGAGAGAGACACAGAGAGACATGTACACACACAGAGACAGAGGTGGAGAGACAGACACAGAGAGATAGACACAGAGAGACATGTACACACACAGAGACAGAGGTGGAGAGACAGACACAGAGAGATAGACACAGAGAGACATGTACACACACAGAGACAGAGGTGGAGAGACAGACACAGAGAGACAGACACAGAGGGACATGTACACACACAGAGACAGAGGTGGAGAGACAGACACAGAGAGATAGACACAGAGAGACATGTACACACACAGAGACAGAGGTGGAGAGACAGACACAGAGAGAGAGACACAGAGAGATAGACACAGAGAAAAGTCTATATTAAGAGAAAGAATGGGGGTGGGGATAAGCAGACCGGAAGGAATGGCAGAGCAAGACGGACAGACAGAATGAAGGAGAGAGGCGAGAGCCTGTGTTTAGAGGGAACAGGGCTGTAATATTTCCCGAGAATTTCCAATTATTCCAGGTATTCAGTTGCAGTAGGTTTTGGGGCAGGAGAAGACTTGACAAACGAAAGCACAGAATGAAAAGAGTTGGGTATTTTTCACATGTGGACTTTTCCAGCCCACTTGGATGCAGTCTTCTCTCCGCTTGAAGATTCTGGATTCTTTTTCTCATCAGAGGCATCCAGGGAGCCCCGGGTTGCGGGAAGTGGCCAGCCAGCTGGAGGGGGCTAGACGATTGCTGCACGTCTTCCTCCTGTGTTTCCCTGGGGGATCACCTGGCTGGAGACACGGTCAGATTTAACCTCCCTGCCAGTGTGAGCCCTCCTTTATCTCCTCCCCTTTCACCTGGAGGCACCAGGCCAAAGATGACAGCCCCTTGGGAGAGGTCAGCCTCTGCCCTAGTTAGATCTTTTCATCCCAGGCTGGACTGGAGAGCAAGGACAGGAGACGTTATGCCAGGGAGAGAGACAGGTCGGGGGGGCAGGCAGGCTGGCGCCCACGTGGGCAGGGGTCAGCACAGCCGGACCCTTGAGCTCTTACCCTCTGCGGTCTCGGCCCCCATTTGGGGAGCACCAGCTCAGGAAGCAAATCCCGACTTGGCACTCCTGGAGCTCGGATTGAGGCGGAATCTTCCTTGGGGACTTTGGGCCTTGGGGCTGTCAGGGAGAACGGGGAGAAGGGCTGAGGGGCCGTGTGAGCTCTCGGGGTCCCGCCGTCTCTAAGGCTTAAGTCCGGGCCCTGCTCCCGAGGTGCTGACAGGCAGGGAACACCGTGCAACCCAGCCGGCACAGTTTTTCCAGAGGGCGAGACTGGGCCATCAGACGCCAGCCAAAGACGCTGCTTTGCTCTCATCCGTTAAAAGACCCTTTCTTCATTAATTTCTTCCACCTGTGTGACATGCAAACGGGACATGAAGCCTTCATCATTCAAATCCTGTCAAATCATCACTTTTGGGGAGCAAAAGTCCGGACCGGGGTGGGGAGGCTTGTACTGTGGGTGGAGCCTTTCCAACAGGAGGCAAAGGGAAAGGGGAGAGATGCACGGGACTGCGCTCCCTTCCAGAAAACCCAGGGGCGGTGACAGTGACCAGCCAAAGGCAGGGCCCCAAAGGCCCAGCTGGGCCGCCATTCCGGAAAGCTGAGGGAGCCGGAGGGAGCCTTCAGGGTGTGGAGACGGCCGACCGGGAGGGGGGGCCGGGGACAGGGAGGCCTGCCCGCTCCTTTCTACACTTGGAAAAGGTCCGGCCCAGTCGTTCTCACTGCGGGCGCAGACAGCAGAGAACTAGACATCAGGTATCTGGAGTTGGATTTCTCACTAATCTAATCCTCCCAGACCACCGTGACCAGCTTGCAGATTGCAGGGAAGTGACAGGTGTCACCTATCTTGAGCTCCCGCTAGGCCGCTGCTCTCCTCTGCGTGACATTCCTCCCCCCGCCCCAGAAAATGGGGGGTATTTGTCCAGATCTCTGAGTCCTAAGCTGCGTGGACCAGGGCCTCTGAGGGCCAGCCATGCACAGGGCTCAGAGGGACCTCTCAGGACTCTGGCCCCCCCGATGGTGTCACCCAGGATAGGAACCTCGTCGGATTTCGCTGAGGACCCCAGTGTCGGTGGGCTGGGCTCGGTGGGGTGGGGGCAAAGGCTCTGTCTGAGTCCACGTTGGCCGCGGGAAATAGCAGGAGTGGAGACAGAGGTGAGCAGGCCGAGGGCCCCGCCCACCTTCCCGGGCCCGGTGCTGAGCTGGGCTGCAGGTCATCTTATTCTGTCACCCAAAGGTGGGGGTCTGGTGCCACGTGGAGAAAGGAACCCAAGGATGCCCCTGACTTTTATACCGGGCTCTGTGCTGACCCCATGCCTCCCACCCTCAAATCCCTGTCCCCAGAGAGCAGTAAAGAGAGAATTAGGGTGGGAGGGGAGTTTGGGGGGTGATGAGACTTTGGGTCGGTGTCACATCTGCAGGCACATGAGGGCTTTTACAGTGTGAGGGCTTCTCTCTCCTCTGCTCTGGACAGAATACAGGTGACAGGCTCGGTCTGCAGCTTGCAGGGCTGGGTTAGAGGTAAGGAAAAAGGACTTTGCCGGCAGGGCTTAGCTCTGCAGAGGCTCTGAGAGTCAGGCAGGTGCTGCTTTGTAGCCGTGATCCATCCTGAAGGGAGGGGACCATGACACTGAGGGCATCACCCGGGACTCCCACAGGTTGGAATTCCAGCCCCGTCACTGGGCCAGTCTAAATCCCAGTTTCCCCATCTGTGCATGAACACAGCCGTGTCAGCCTCATGGAATCAGAGGGAATAACGCGCGTAAAACATGTTTTTACTGCAGAGATGCCCCGTGAACGCCCCTGGCCAGCGCACATGCGGGTACCCGAGTGAAGGCTCCGGTCCGGGTGAACTGTCGCGTGCTTTGGGTGTTCACCCACTCCCCCCTGCACACTCCTGACGATGAGCAAGCCCATCCAGCGTGGGCTGAATTGCTGGAGCCCAGGGCACAGAGGACAGTCACCTTCCCCTGTCTCCAGATCTGCCTCACCCTTGTGAACAGGATGCGAGGATTTCTCATAGAGTAGGGGGAGAAAGGGAAGAGCTGCATTTACAGTAACCAGCAAAGCGGCATCCACGGTCTGAGGTCCCCTCCTCCAAGGGTAGCTCGGACAGCGTCCCCAGGTCCCCCAGGGAGAGAGGTTTCACTGACCCCTCAGTTCATCAGACTCCTGCTCAGAGGGTGCTGGGGGCTCAGGGAGTTTCTGGCGCAGCGGCTGCAGGCCTGGGCTTCCGCTCACCCCCAAGTCCCTCAGCAGGAGCCGTCTTGCCTCTCCCTCCCCCTCCCCCGCGGCAGGCCTGGCTCTGTAGGGGGTGGAATACACGCAGGGCAAAAGGGTAGTTACAAAAGGGAAAACAGTGGGGAAGTGGCAGAACGTGAAGAAATCTCACGGGGCGCTGGCAGCTGGGGCTCTAGTTCCCGATTCTCCTGCTGAGATAGAGCCCAGGGCCCCTGGCCTCTGGCACCCCTTCCACCCGGTTGAGCCCATGATACCCGTGACTCAGCTCCTGCCACGGGGGTGACCACGGTCAGGGGTCAGTTGCATTGCCAGGCCGGTCTGGACTGGATGTCTCCTAGTCCGGGAGGTCAAGAGACAAGTGACAGGCCAAAGTTCACAGGGTCAGCGGTGCCACCAACATCCAGTCCAGAGGCAGCCTGGTGCCCAGCTCTGCTCTCCACAGGGGCCCAGAACTAGGCCCCTCTGTGGCCACGTGACCTTGGCCAAGTCCTTCATCTCCAGACCTCCAGTTTCCTCAGCTGTAAACTAGGTGTCATCCTAGCTCTCAGGTTGCCATAACAAAATACCCCAGACCGGGGGGTTTAAACAACACAGATGTACTCTCTCACAGCTCTGGAGGCTGGAGCTGAGATCGAGGTATCGGCAGGGCTGGTTCCTGCTGAGGCTGGTGAGGGAGAATCTGTTGCCGGTCTCTCCCCCAGCTGCTGGTGGTTCGCTGAGCGCTTGTGCCAGGCTCTGTTGCCCAGCCTTTACACGTGATCCCAGCTGTCCCTCACAGCCAGCCTGGCACCCTGGACCTGCCTCCGCGTGTTGGCTATTGGTCTTTCCTTGATGCCGATGGGCCTCCTGCACCAAAGCCAGATGTTCGCTCTAAGCCTCCAGCCCAGGGCCCTGGTGCTCCTGCCTAGCTCCTATCCCCTGCCCGTGCCAGCCCCAGCGGGACCCTGCCTGCCCATCCCGAGACCATTGATTGTTTGATCCTCCGCCACCCCCTAAGTGGAGGTGTGCTTTGGGCAGGGCTAGGGGTCTGAGGTAGCTGGGGCTAGGTGTGGGTTGGGCTGATGCAGCTCTGGGGTGCTCCATTCAAGGAGCCCAGGGGCAGCCAGAGTGCCCTTGGCCAGGGGTCCCAGCAAGGTACGGCTGGTGTACGGGTGGCCCAGCATGGGGATAGGAGGCGAGTCCACCATCAGGGATCACCTCACGGGGTCTCACTGCATGGACCGTGTTTCTCACCACCAGGTGTTTACTGAATCAGGACTGAGGCAGACACCATGGCTGAAGGCCCTGTGTCCCCCCCAGAGCCTCCGTGGGAGGGCCGCATGTTCCCCAGATTTGCCCCTGTGGGTGGGACCCATGAGGCTTTGCCTTGGGGTTATTCCCTGATTCAAGTCTGCTTCTCGGGGAGTTGATTCCCCACAGGAAAATGTCACACTAAGAGGAGTGTTAGTCCAACAGGATTTGGTACCAGAACTTTGTTGAATGTCATAAATACTTTCATAGGCGCCCTCTGCATATTGAATAGACGCTTATCAGACCTTAATGTGATCCAGTGAAAATACAGAATCTGACTCAGTAAGCCTGATGTGGAGCCTGGGATCCTGCATTTCTAAAAAGCTTTTGGAGATGCCCATCCTGCTTTGGGTAGTAAGTGACTAGACCAGTATGTCCCGAGAGTTTTGTAGGTTATATCTGTTGCTATTTACTGCATTAGAAATTATAATTGACAAATGAAAAAATTATTAATTCATTAAAAAATAACACTAATAAAACCATTACATAGTACCTTAAATAACGATTTTATAAAATACACTATATATTCTTTCCAAAGCAAAAAATAGTAGAAAGAATGGCAATAATTTATGTTTTTGTTCTTTAATGTCTTGACGTAACAGAAGATGCTGGATTCTCTGCCTCTGCATTTAATCTACTGCAACATATTTTGTTGGTTGAAAAAAATCCAGTCTCAGACAATATGTAGTTAGTATTTTAATGTCTTTTTTCAGATAATTTTGGGTTTTTTTTTTTTTTTTTTAATTGTGGTACGCGGGCCTCTCACTGTTGTGGCCTCTCCCGTTGCAGAGCACAGGCTCTGGACACGCAGGCTCAGCGGCCATGGCTCACGGGCCCAGCCACTCCGCAGCACGTGGGATCTTCCCGGACCGGGGCACGAACCCGTGTCCCCTGCATCGGCAGGCGGACTCTCAACAACTGCGCCACCAGGGAAGCCCTGGGTATTTTTTTTTGATACTGCACTAAAGCTCTGCAAGTGATAGTTTCTTAAAAAGTTAATTGCGATGCATGTTCACTGTTACTTTAAAGTCTGTTAGTCTACCTGTTTCCTTGCGTGGATCTTTTGCTCATGCGTGATTTTGCATTGTCATTTGGAAAAATACTGGCTTACTGAATTATGCAGACCTTGCAGATGTTGGCACATTTTATTAGGCAACATCCAGAAACCACATTCACTAATTTACCATCAACCTCAACAGAAAAGTCTTGGAAATCTCTCCCTTGACTCTTCTTACGTCGGGTATGGGACCAAGTGTGAAGCAGCAGGGACACAGAGCTAAGGGGTCTGGCCGTTGTCCTGCAGGACCCTGGGAGACATGGCGGCACTTCTAAGTGGGAAAGCGTGCGGTCAGGAGTGTGCTTTGGGAAGCTCACTCTGAGAGCAGTTTGGAGGATGAATCTGGGAGTAGCAGTGAGGGGGAGGACAGAGATCCAGTTGAGAGGCTGCAGCCTAAAGCCAGGAGAGAGTGGACGATGGCTGGCGGTGGCAGTGGCCCCAGGGGAGGGGAAGGCCTGCGTACCAAGATGAAGAAGGCAGACTCTCCAGGACCAGGCAACAGACTGGATGGGGGGTTGAGAGCAGAGTGGTGGGGAGAGTCCGGCATGGTGCTCTGGTCTCTGGCTGGGATGCTTGCATGTGTGCAGAGACCCTTCCCCAGGATGGAAGGCACAGGGTTGGGGGAGGAGAGGTGACCTTGGGGGCAAAGCGCTTTGAACCCAGGTCTTTGAAGATCAAAGTTCTTAATTATCTCCATTCTAATATCCTGAAGCTAATGGTATGGGAGTGAGCACCCTGTTCCTGGAGGTAATCAAGCCTAGTCTGGTGGCCCCTCACTGGGGCATGTTTAGAGGGCTTCCTGTCCTGAGGGGGAAGGTAGAGGGTGTTTTAGTTAGCTCAGGCTGTCATAACAAATTACTTAAGGTGGGGTGGCTTAAACAACAGAAATTCTCACAGCTCTGGAGGCTGGAAGTCCCAGATCTGGAACAGGTCTGGCATGGGCGGGTCCTGGTGAGAACACAGAGAGAGAGCTCTGGTCTCTCCTCTTCTTATAAGACCACCGATCCTATTGGATAAGGACCCCACCCTTATGATCTCAATGAACCTTTTCTTCAACTTTTTAAAGAAATTGAGGTGTAGTTGATTTCCAATATCATATTTAAGTTTCAGGTGTACAACATACTGATTCATAATTTTTAAAGATTATACTCCATTGATTGTTATTAAAAAATATTGGCTATATTCCCTTTGCTGTACAATTGATCCTTGTGGCTTATTAGCCCTAACTTCAGTTACGGTCCCACTGGGGGTTAGGGCTTCAACCTCACACAGGACAAGCCTACATGGTTCCCACTGCCCTGTGGCCATGCTCAGGCTGACCTCCTGGCTGACTCTGAGGAAGGGGAAGGAACTAGCAGCACACCCTGGGCTATACCTGGCCCTGAACTAGATCACAGCCCTGCAGGGCCCAGGACTTGCGTGCAGAATGGAAGGCCCACCTGTGTGCCGGCTGCCTCTGCCTGTGCCACGTGGCATTTGGTCGTCCCGTGGAAGTCACTTTGGAGCCAAGCAGCTGATGCGTCTAATTAGTCCTGCTCTCCAGCTGACAAGTGTCAGCTCCTCTGATGAAAGGACAGGTCCCTCCCAAGTGCTTCCTTCTGGCAAAGCTAAATATTAATTATCTCCCTTTATTTCATGATTATTCACGGGCACTGATGTCACCACATCACGGAGTGAGAAGTCAGTGCCAGGAGAGATGAAAAAGTGGGTAAATCGTAGTGAGCTGCCCAGCGACCCTGAAACATGGGAGAGATTGTCGTTGCCCGGGGAGCGGGGGCCCCTTTGTTCTGGGGTGTGCCTCTGAGCCGTGCCCGGTGCACGAGCTGCCATCCCAGGTGGAGTTTCAGGCTGGAAGGGAAGGGAAGCTCTGCCCAGCCAGGCAGCTCAGGAGAGAGATGCTCCCTTAGAACCAGAGTCAGAGATGTTTCATACATGACGTACCCAAGAAGATGCTGGTGCACTGTAGGTGGTCATGGCTGAGCAAACATCCACAGGGAACCCAGGGTGCTCCGGGGAACAGATCAGCCCTGGAGGTGGAGGAAAGGGTCAGAAGATGTGGCCTGATGTGTGTGCGGGTCTAGTTTTAAAACTGGACACTGGGAGTTCATGTCAGCAAACTACCTCTATGGGTGTGTGTGTGTGTGTGTGTGTGCGTGTGTGTGCGCATTTTGCACATTGGTGGCAGCCCCAAAACTAACAGAGAGCAAGAAGAATAGTGCACAGCGATGATGAAAATCCATTTTTTAAATGACCCCCCTTCTTGGCACATGGGGTTTGCTAAACGTCAGCTCGTTGATGGAGATGCCTGCTGGACGCCCTTGACTCTAGTTTCCCTCAGAGGCCACTAAAGGGGCGGAGCCAGTGTGAAGGCTGGATCTTCCAGTGTGGCAGGCGGAGAGTGAGTTCCAGCATCCTACGTGTTTCTAAGTACTGGAGGAGCGGGTCTGTAATTATCGTATGGGGTCATCTTAATTAGAATGACATAAAATAATGTCTAGCTAGGCATCATCCTATCTTTCAGAGACTTGTCACAGATTCAAATGGGAAACCTTTCAGCTTCTTGGTGGTGACCTTTGAAATTCTCAGTTGGTGTTCTTTCTCTCTCTGTCCCCTTGGCAAGTGGCAGGGCAGACCAGCTGCTGGCCTGCAGTGGGTGCTCAAGCCTGTGTGCTGGCCCTCCTTGGTACCATCTGCACACAGAGCAGAGGCAGGGCTGGAGGTGGTCCAGGGCGGGAGCCAGGAGGGCTCTGGAGGGAGGGCCAGGCTCCCCGCCCCTTTGCTTTCAGGGACCCTCCTTTTCCCGGGAGAGAGTGTCGCAGAGGATGAAAGGGCCACAGCAGGGACCAGGACAGCTGGGCTTAACCCCTGACAGCCTTCAAGGACCTGTGAATGCTGCTGTCTCTCTGACCCTCTGTTTCTCCATCTGTGAAATGGAGCTGGTCTGGGAGTGGAGGTTGAAGAGAGAGGTCGGAACAGAGAGATGGTGTGTAAAGGTTCCAGAAACCTCCTCATTCCTTAAGGTAGGCCAAAGGGTTTTGCTGCTGAAACCAAATAATAAAGTTTCCCCGGGTTTGTAGATGCAGTGGCATCCATACTAATGGCAAAAGACCCCAGTTCTCCACTCGCCTTGGGGTCCGTTGTCCTGAGTGTCGCACTGGCACCGTCTGAGTCCCCAGACAGGGGGCTTGAAGGACACGCAGCCTTTCCCAGGCCTCGTCATCCCATCCTGCTCATCCCCGGGCACCTCCAGCCAGGCTGCCACATTGGCTTTCCCACCAGTGGCCCCTGGCCAGCTGGTCACAGCATCTGCTGGCCCGCTCCTTTGATCCTGCCCCTCTCCAAGAGTGACAGAGCCCTCCCTGTGTCCCCCAAGCTGGCTTCTTGGAGGCTGACGACAGGGCCAGAGGAGGGTCAGCTCTGTAGCTGCTGGTGCTCCCGTCCCTTGCTGGCCAGTCTACTTAGGCTCGCCATCCTGCCATCCTCGTGTCAAGCCGAGTGTCCTACGTCTCCCTCCCTCCTCACCCCGTCCCTGCCTTTGAGACCTGAACCCGAGCCCTTCACACCTCACTCTGAAGAATCTGCATTTGGGGTATTTCACCTTTGAGGGCTTCCCCCCAATAATGGGGAATTTCTCACCTCACATTTGCATGAATAAAAGGCTCATGTAAGGGAAGTTCTTTCCAGAGGACAGAGTTCTCTCAGAATGTTACCAAAACCAGACAGACTAACTGAAAACCAAACTCACCTACTTTGTGTCAGGTTTTCGTACAGAATAGGACGTTCTCAGTTTTAAGTTTCTCTTCCATCAAGTTTAAATGGTGGCAAAATACACATAACATGAAATGTGCCACCTTCACCATTTGTAAGTGTGCCGTTGGGTGGTATTAAGTTTCTTTTCCATAATTTTTAATACTTCGTAACTCGTTACCACCTGACAGCACTGCCTTCTTCTATGAGGGGGAACAGAACAATGAACTCTACGAATCTGTGCTTCTCCAGAGGGCACTGTTCCCTAGGGGGTCGCCATCCCTGGCAGCTCTGGATTTGGGCCAGGTTGGATGTCCACCCTGGCGTCCTCCACTTAATAGCTCTGTGATTTTGGACAAGTTCTTTGGTTTTCCTGTCCATAAAATGTAAGTAGTGAGACCTCCCCTGGGGAGAGAGAGTAGATTAAGATAATACCGCTCAGGAAGCAACCAGCGCCCATGGGCCGGGAAAGCTACGTCTCGCCGTGACTGCCCTCGGGTGGTCACCAGCAGCTTCTAAGCCAAGCAGGAAGCCCTGAACAGGCCGAATCCTGTTAGAGCAGGTTAAAAAAAGGAAGGCAACTCCAGCAAGGGAGAAACGGGGTGAAAACGACCCAGGCCTGAAGCCGATCACTGACCTCCTGCTTTGTAAAGTTGATATGGACTATCCATTTCCCCTTTGTGGCTTCGCTTAATAGGAAAGTCCCTGCAGGTGTGAGCTGGGACTTACAAAGGACGCTGGGAGATAGTAGCCCTGGAAAAATAATTCCACCTAGAAACACCTGTGTTAACAAGTGCTGTACTTGTCCAGCTAGTTTCTTTTTCAAATACTGTTTACACACACCTATTCTCTTACCCCGCTCAGGTGTGTGTTGCGTGGCATCTGGGGACCCGCTGGCTCGGGGCCAGCCTGCACGTCGGAAACGCTTCCCCTCTTCGCCTGGCCAGCCCGGGTCTTCCCGGGGCCTGCTGTCGCGTTAGTGCTCCTGGGGTGACCTCTGGGAGCTTAGCCAAGTCAGGTCTGAGATCTCGGTGTGTCAGGAAGGGCCGACTGGGGGCCCCTGGGGGGACAGTGACCCCGGCTGGACAAAAGAGGACACCTGCTCTTTTCCTAGCTGGCCCAGGTCACTTTGTATTTTCGCACCGAGAGGAAATTTGAACCCTTCAGCCACCTGATTACAACAGCCTTCCAGGACTCACTCGGGGTGATGGAGGGCGGGGGTGGGAGCTGCCAGAGATCCAACAAGGAGACCGTTAGAGGCCTTGTGGGCGGGGGAGGAAAGGCGTGTTTTGTTCTGTGAGAATTCCAGAATTTGTTCAGAATTCCTTCTGCTTCCATGGAAGCCCTTCGGACTTAATTCATGTCTTACCCTGGCGAGTGGTTTCACCCCCATCTGCAAGGGACACTCACCAGGACCTTGTGAATGTCCGAGGTTCAGGCCCCGGGCCCAGGGACTCTGGTTTACTTGACTCGAAGTGGTCCAGCATGTTAGAATCCCCAAATCCATCTCATGCATGGTGAGTGCAGCACAATTTCTCTGGTACGGTCGCCAGACAGCTCTGCATGTTTGTTTACTATAAACCTTTCACTTAGAATAACTGTGCATTTACAGAGAAATTGCAAGGATGCACGGAGACTTCTTGCGCCCACTCACCGGTCCCCCTCTTGCTAGCAGCTGGCATAGGTGTAGTCATTTGTCTCAACTAAGACACTGGTGTCCGCCCATCACTATTAACTAGACTCCATGGGTTACTGGGGTTTTACCAGTTTTTCCCAAGTCCTTTTCCTGTCCCAGGGTCCCCTCCAGGATCCCTCCTTACATTTAACTGTTCCATCTCTGTGGCCTCCTCTGGTCTGGGCCGGTTTCTCAGACTCTCTTGTGTATGACCTCGATGGTTTTGAGGGCAGGTATTTTGTAGACCCCACACTCTGGCCTTAATCACCTGGTTGACTGAGGCAGTGTCCGCCAAGGTTCTCCACGGTAAAGTCACCCCCCTTTCCATACTGTCGTCTTCGGAGGCAAGTCGCAGAGCAGGGCCCACACCAGTGCGGGAGGGTGGTCCCCCTCCACCTGTTGGAGGGGGTGGTATCTACATAAAGTCTGTGGAATCCTTCTGTCAGGGCGAATGGCCTCTTCTCCCCATTATTTATTTTTTCAGTTATTTGTTTATCTTGTGTGGACTCTGTGATATTTAAACTCTGGGTTATCATCCAATACTACGTTACTTATTTTGTTACTCACATTGATCCAGCTTTGGGCAGTGGGAGCTCTTCCAGGGTGGCTTCTGCCTCCCTCTGAGATGCCCCATCCTTTTGGTTTTCAGGTACTTCCTTACTTAAGAAGAAAAGCACGGCTTTACGGACACCTGCTGGCTTGTTTTAGGCGCTTTATTTGCATTTTCATTGTTTAATCATAACCACTCATTTCTTTCCTTAACACACTCTCTCTTCCTCTCCGACCCACAGGTTTCACTCTTGTCCCAGGAGTGGCATCACGGGGTGGTGGAAGGAGCCAGGATGGAGAGTCGGGCGGCCGAGTCCCTGACCAGGTTCTGCTTCTCACCGGACGTGTGACCTAGAACAAGTGCTTCCACCTCCATCAGCCTTGAGTCTCTGGTCTGTGAGAGGGAGACAGCACTGAGTATCTCGAAGGAGGGCTGTGAGCCTTACAGGCCAGTGTAGACGGTGCCCGCTACACGGGAGGTGCTCATACAAGCAGCTTTGCTTTTCCTGCCCCTGGCTCTGTGGCTAAGTGACTGTCACCTTTTTGACCTCTTTGGTCCCCAGTTTCCTTGTCTGTAAAATCAAGGGGCTGGACCAGATGGTCTTGGAAGAGCCCCCGCTGCCACCCCGATGTTCTGCGTGGGCCCAGATGCAGCCGGCTGGGGGGGATCGGTGATGGAGGGAGAGGGCTGGAGAGGGGTCAGCAAGCAGGGCCCCGGGATCCAAGCAACCAGGCCCAAGACCAGCCCCAGCCTCGTACTGGAATCAGCTTTGCAAACGTGCCAATCTAAGAAGGTGGCTTTTTGCCCTAGAAGACAAACTTTTATACTGAGAATGTCACCTGCATGTCTGGGCTGCACCCCTGCTGCCCCCTGCCACCCTCTAATGTGTTTCAGCTCTTGGCATGTCCCGGCTGGCCGGGCACAGGCTGGAGGTCATAAACCAGTCTGATCTGATAGAATGTGAAATATGTTCGCGTTCACTGGTACGCATTTCGTACGTTCTTGGGTATCTGGTCTCCCATCGCTGTGCGTCCCTTTCCACCCAGCGGTGGTATTTGTCAGCGTCTTTCGACAAGTGGGATTTGGGTTGGGGTGTGAGGTTGGGTTTCTGGTGTGAATTTCTGAGGCTGGTTACAGGTGCTGAAACCAGGGCCAGGGCCTGGCTGGAGGTGGGGTGTGGCTGTTCACTGTGTTTCCTGTGGCAACCTGGCCTCAGGCACCCATGTGGGCCAGTTTACCGGAGGAGGAAAGGGGCAGATGGGGAGGACGGGCTCTGGAAATGGCTCAGGGGGCAGGGCTAGGAGAGCAGACCCAGGTGCCCGCAGCTCGTCTGGTCTAGCACGGGCTGGGGGCGGATGGGGGCTGGGCTGGAGCGAGGCCTGCGTAGGGCAAGCCTGGGTTTCAGTCCCAGAGGAAGAAAGCTAAAGGTATTTAGCCAAACTGGGTCACAGGTTAGTGGGAGGCCGGGGCTCTGGCCGAGGCCGTGGATGTCCCACGGGATTCAGGCCTGGGCAGGGGGATGAATGAAGAAAACGTGGAATCTGAGTGTGAACCCTTGGTGATGGGCTGGGAGGGCATAGGGGGCTCAGAAAGTCCGGTCAGGGAAGTCAGTGGCAGCATGGACAGGATCCACTGTACAAATTACTATAGGTGTGTGCCACATGCACATAGAGATACACCTACTAAGATGTTTGCGGAAGCATTGTTTGTAACAGGATAGAAATGAAACCACGAAAATGTCCGTTAGCAGGGGATCAGGGTTTATCTGTAATATATATTTATACAGTGGGATATTCTGGGGATATTGAAAAGAATAAGGTAGGCCTGTAGAAATCAATGAACCAACACCAGCGGGGGAAAAAAAAATACAGCTTTATGTTTCTCATGTAATCCCACATCTGGAGGGAAGCAGTTGCTGCTTTACCAAGGTTGTCAGGGACCCTGCTTCTTTCTTTCCCATGCCAACTTCATGAGAGGTGTTGGCTTTCAGATCCTTACATTTATTTCCTCATGGTCCCAAAATGGCTGCTGCAGCTCCGAAGATCACATCTAAGTAAAAGGAATGAGGAAGGAGGACTGGTCAGTGCCAGACACAGTTGTCTTTTTTTAAATCTGGAAATTGAGAGCTTCCCAGATGTCACCTGGCCCGTCCTTTCCCAGCATGGGCCATCTTGCCCCCATATCTCATTGTCCAGGACAGG
The DNA here is from genome assembly GCF_949752795.1 of Hyperoodon ampullatus. Lineage (NCBI taxonomy): Eukaryota > Metazoa > Chordata > Mammalia > Artiodactyla > Ziphiidae > Hyperoodon > Hyperoodon ampullatus. The sequence goes on from NC_136928.1 coordinate 82,923,900, forward strand.
GTCTCACCTGCCCACTCCCAGCTGCAGGGAAGGCTGGGAAAGTATCTAGCTTTCCAGCCACAATAGCAAGGAAAGAGAGTCTGAAAAAGCTGTCCAGTTAGCCAGCAAATAGCATTCTCCCAGTGCATGTAAAGAACTCCATGGGAAGGGTCTCCAGGGGGCTCTTGATAGTACTTTCCTCTGGGGAACAGGATGTGGGATCTTACAGGGGAGAGCAGCTCACTTTTTTTTTTTTTTTAAATTGCATATCCTTTCCTGCTCTGACCTTTATTGATTTTTTTTTTTTTTGCGGTACGCGGGCCTCTCACTGTTGTGGCCTCTCCCGTTGTGGAGCACAGGCTCCGGATGCGCAGGCTCAGCAGCCATGGCTCACGGGCCTAGCTGCTCCGCGGCATGCGGGATCTTCCCGGACCCGGGCACGGACCCGCGTCCCCTGCATCGGCAGGCGGACTCTCAACCACTGTGCCACCAGGGAAGCCCCTGCTCCGACCTTTTTGTTACCATGCGTATATGTGACTTTTTTCCATTAAAAAAATTTAGTTAATTAAAATCAAATTAAAGCATAGTGAAATGCAGGGGATGCAATATGCCAGATGAGAGAATTGATTCAGGAGACAGAATCTGGGTAGGGCCCTGGGGTTTCTGTTTGTGGGGGAGCATGGCCACTTATGGGGTACCTGTGGCCGAGTCTAAGGGTGAGAGCTGACGATGGGTGTGTGGGAAGACCCTAGTGCTTGGCATCTGGGGGGTTGAGGTTGGGGGCGGGCCTCCCCCGGGTCAGCACCAGCAGTTGGGAGAGAAGGGAGGCACGGCAGGGAGCGGGGAGAGCTGGCTCCCCCCATCGTTTGAACATTTACTAGTGAGTGTTCATGACTTTCTCGCTGCCTCTGCTTCCAGAGGGCAGTGTTGAAGCTGACGTCTCAGGAGAAACCCTCCCTGCCCTGCTATAGAAACTGACGTATGTTTCTAATTCTGCTCACCAACTGGACATGGGTCTTTGACATCACAACATGAAACAGAAATGGGACGAGGATTGGAATCAGTCCTTGAATCAGATGACTAGGATGAGATTGGAAGAGCACAAAGGAACGGGTGATTTTGCTTTTCCTGAGGGTGACCTCGCTTACGGTGGGCAGGAAGGCATTTGTCCCACTGTACATGGTGAAGAAGGAGGTGTCCAGAGAGGAGCGGAGGCCAGTTGGCCCAGTCGATGCCAACCAAGTCTTTCCCTGCCTGGCGAGTGATCTGAAATGACCCCCTGGGGAGACACATCATGGCCAGACTCAGGAAAGGATCAGAGAATGGAAGACTCTTAAAAATTGGAAAACTCTTTAGTACTGACCTGAAGGATTTTGCAGAAGAAAACGGTCCCCTGGCTCTCCATCAATCAATCTACACGAGGTTCTTCTCTATTAAAGTCTAAGGTGGGATATACTTTAAGTTTGCTCTACTAAAATTCTCTTTAGTAGAGCATCGGCCTGTACCAGTGTGTATCTGATTTGCTTGCATGTGCGCGAGAAAGCCCAGCAACACGTGAATCCTGATGTGCGTGAATACAAAAGCCAACAGAGGGCAGTGCTCCAGTGCCTCCCTGACAACTTATGGGAACTGATGGTGGAGTCCAGAAAGGATTTATAGAAACTTATAGATTTTTCAGGTAGCTATTCCTTAAACTCACAAAGTATACAAATTGCCTGTTTCTGAGAACCTAAGGGTAGATGTATCCGTCAGAGCTCATTGCAGGAAACAGAAACTGCTCTAGGTATGTTAAGCAGAAAGGGTCTTAATACAGGGAATTTGGTCTTTACAAAACAGATGGAAGGGCTGAAGGAGCAGATTCTAGGCTGGAACAATGGAATGATTCCTATAAGAATGCAGAGCTGACCACCGGGAGAGCTGCTGCCTCTGAGGCTTCCCCCCGAGTGGGGCTGGAGTAGGATGCTGCAGCAGCAGCTACTGCTACTAAAGAAAAGCCACCCGAAGCCGCAATCCAGGGCTTAGGAAGCGAGGTCAAGACACCAGGAGCTGGAGAATAGAATGGAATAGAATGTTGCTGTTGGAAACCCCCCTGTCACCAAGACCCAATGTGCAGCAACAACAGCCGAGTTCTGCAGGCAGAGGGCATCTGCCTCACTTCTACATTCTAAAGGTGTCATTTGGTGTAAGCTAATTTGCATCCAGAACCCTAGCTGCAAGGGGGCCTGGGAAATGCTTCCAACTCTTGCATCGGATGAAAGAAGAGGTCAAATGGGCCATTCCAGAGAGTCTGGCTCATGGGCAATGCCAACGGGTGCTGGATGGCTAAAGTGGATTTGTGCAATATTGCTCCTTCGGGAAAAGTCTGAGTCAGAAGAAACATGTTCCGCTTTGGGTGGGTAAGTTATAGAAATCAACCATTTCTCCCAATTTCCACGTGTGATCCTAGAGGCTTCTGGTCTCAGCTCTATGATATTTTGAAATGTGGCCTTGAACAAGCCTCAGTTGCCCCAGTTGTGAAATGAGGGTGTGTGACAACCTCGAAGGTGGCATCTTGCTTGGGGGGGGGGGGTTTCTCGCAGTCTTATTTAGCTCAGGCTTTGGGTCTTGAGTCGGGCAAGTCTTATGAGCCCTTCTGTGAACAGCAACCCTTTGTTCCTGGGTCTTCCAGACTTCAAGTGCACTTCAGTGGGGGAGGTTTCTGAGAGCTCTTGAAGATCAAAGCAAATTAGGAGGAAGAAAACTTGTGGAAATCTTGGTAAAACCCAAGCAACAGTGGATTGTTGCCTGAGCAACGATGTCGGGGAAGGTCCTGTCTCATTTGCTGTACCCAGCAGTGACCTCCTTTTGCAGATGGGAAACTATGGCTTTCTCAGCTCTGTGGCATTAGGGGTGATGCTTTATCCACCACATGACAGGGGAGGGACTGAGAGGAGAACACGTGTCCCAGTGCTTTTGCCTTGGGATGTGTGCCCTTGATCAGCGATAGTCAAGGGCACCGTCCCCTTGGAACCCACACCAGTGCCCTGCTGGGCTTCCTGGTATCAGATGGAGAATAGAGTGGGGAATCGAGGGTTTAGTGTGGGGTCCTCTCTGCCTGTCTACCCACGGGCTTCAGTGGCATGCTGGTAAATATTTAACAACTGACCGACAGAAAGACAAAATAAAATAGCCCACGTCTGCTCATTTCTGTGGTGTAAATTCTCTCACCACGCCGATTCCAAGCTACCAACGAGACATCACCGAGTGCACATTTGGGAAGAGATGCTCATGCGTGGCCACAGCGATGCGGTGAGGGCTGGCTCTGCACACACTGGCTTGGGTGGTCCACCGCCGTACCGATGGGTGACGTGCCCCATCATTCAAGAGACAGGTGGGGAGGGGTGACTGACCAGCCTGAGGATCGTGGAGACCAAGGGAAACACGGGCTGCGGGATTCAGGGGTCCTGCCCCGAGGAGGCATTGACGTCACCCTGAGGTGGAGATGCTCTTAAGCCACATGCGCTGACTGCTCTCCAGAAGGGACGGTTTTAGGGCGTCACCCTAACCACTTCCTAACCAGCACCAGCGACCTCAGGGACTCACCCAAGGTCACACAGCTAGTGACTGCCCATCCGAGGCTCTTGTCTCAGCTCTGCGAATAAGCTCTCATTTCTCAGAGCCTCAGAGGGCGTGATGTTCCGCAGCTCTCCTCCCCCAGTGGGCCAGAGGAACAAGAAGGGGTGCTGGCCTCAGGCCTGGAGAGGACCCCAGACTCCCAGGCTGCATGGAGTCATCCCTCCCCCACCACCGGAAGCTCACTCTCCCTCACGGGTGGCCTGGTCTCTCCCTCCCTTCCCTTCTCCTTGATCTAGGACGGAGCTGGTGTCCAGGGCGTGCAGGGGACATTCAGGGGTGGCCCTTGGAGTTCTGGAGAAGCACCACAGACACCCCTCCCACCAGCGTGGCTGAGACAGGCTGGCCCTGGGCAACAGAGGAAGCCTAAGGAGGAAGCAGGGTGACCCGCGGCCTCCGGCTTCCGGCTCCAGTCCTGAAGGACTCCAGCAGGAAGGGACTCTTCACCACAGGGGGACCCCTGGATGCCCTTTGGAGCTACTCCCCAGCTCACCCTTTAAAAAATTAAAACACAGTCCTAGAAAGGAAAACAGCACACTGATAAAAGTACAGATGCCAGAGCCCCGTTGGCTGGATTTGACCCCAGGCCACACGGATTCCCAGCTGTGTGACGTGAATCACATTTCTTCTCTCCAGCTCAGTTCCTTCATCTACAAAGTGCTAATAGTGGTGGCCACTAGAACCTACCCTGAGGACTGAGTGATTCTAGATACTTTAATGTTGTCCTGGCATATGTACCGTCCCTGGGACGTAATAGGAAACCAGTCGATATAAGTTATTGAGTATTATTTCTATTAAAGTTGGTGGTCTCTGAGTACTGAGGTCCCTTTAAGTCTCTGGGGCACTTGGCTGGCTGGGGAGGGAGGAGGTGTGCGCGTCATTCCGCTCCTGGCCAGTGTCCCCCAGGTTAGTCCTGTGCAGGCAGCGAGGGGTGGAGATGCTTAGTGGAGTCGTGGTGCATCCTTTTACCCCAGGCTCCCCGATCCCAATGTCTAAGCCTCTTGCCCCATTGCACCCTTGGGAATATTGCCTCTGTGACCACCCAGGTGCACGGACTGCCTGGGGAAGATGCCGAGGGGCGGAAGGACTCCGATGGGCCTCGGTTCCACTGCATGTGGAACTCCAGATCTGCCACTTCCAAGCTCTGTCACCTCGGCCCGGTTGCTTCACCTCTCTGAGCCTTGATTTCCGATCTGCCGCAATGGACCTATAGTTACTGATACGGATGGTGAGAAAGTAGGAGGCACGGCTGTCGATATTAAAGGGGATCATGGGGATGTACCGGGTCCAGGGTGGAAACACAGCCTTTCACCCCCTAGTGCCAAGCACTGTGTTACAGGGTTTAGGGCACTCTGTCACTTGATCCCCATAACACCCAAGGGGGAGTCACAGGTCTCAGCGTCCCAGTGTACAGATGACCGATTGAGGCCGCGGGCCGGCCACCTGCCCAGAGGCCGCAGAGCCAGGCGTCAGCCCAGTGGCTCAGCTGCGCTTCCCTCTGAGGCTGCAGGGAGGCTCTGCCGCCTCCTACTGTGTTTCCTTTCTTTCTGCCGCTTTTGAGGAACTCGGCCCGAGAACCACCAGCCACAGACCTGAATGGGCCCTTTCTTCCCTGAGGACACCTGGAAGGAGGGCGGGGCGTCGGAGGTGGCCGAGTGACAGCGGGTGTGGAATGGTTTCTGTTTGCTTCTTGGTGCTCGAGTGTTTCCCCTGATAACATTCACAGGAGAGCGGGGCTGCTGGATGTGGCTGCCCACCCTGAGGCTGGAAGTGCCTGGCTGGGGAGGGGGAGGCGGAGGGAGAGGAGCAGCTGGAGGATGGAGGTGAGGAGGGGGATGGTGAGGAGGACGGGTAGGGAAGAGCAGGACTGGAGAGACTGCCCAGGGCCTGAACGGGGCCTGAGCACACTGCTCCTGAAGGCGTTTAGAAAGTCTGGCTTCCTCCAGGCTGAGGAGTTCCGGAGGCATTTGCAATGTAAAGGGCGGCCATCCTCCATGACGCAGGGGATGAGATACCATCAGAGCAAGAATATATTTAGAAGACAGGAAATGAACCCTCCAGCCTGCCCTTGGCTTTACAGCAGGCGCGCCTTGTGAGCCTCCAACTCCCAGCCGACCGAGAGGCTGCAAGGTGATGCGAGAGGAAATTGCTCTGGTCTTCCCGCCGAGGCGTCCTTTTCTTCTCTCTCTCTCTCTCTCTCTCTCTCTCTCTCTCTGTCTCTGTCTCTCCTCGCAGGCTTTGCTGGGGTTGTCCCAAAGTGATGGGGAGAAGTGACATTTTGCTAGGAACTGAGTCATTTGGCTGGATTTTTTGAGCCACGTCCCTGATTAGTAAACCTGTTTCAAACATGGGAAAATGCACAGGGCTATTTTTAAGTGTTCTCAGCATCAATGTTCCTAATTCCTAGAACAGACATCAGTGTCTTTATCTTCTCAAGTGTAGATAAACACTGAGCAGCTGCGTGACCTTTGGCAAATGAGACTTGCTGAGTGTCAGTTTGCTCATCTGTGAAGTGGGGCTAACACTACCCATCGCACAGGGGGAAGGACAGGCCGACTGACTGGGTGCATTCCACCGCACCCAACCCCAGTGTGCGGTGCCCGTGGGCATTCAATGTGTTCAAAGTTCCTCTTGTTATTTTTATAAGATTGACTTGTCCAAGACCAGCATGGGGACTGGGTGAATTCACCCATGTGCTAAACACAGGTGTGTCTATCAGGTTAGACTCCACCTTTGGTTGGCTAATGGGGGAAACAAACTGAAACTTGCACTTAAATTATCAGGCAGGGGAAAACCTGGCAACTTCTGTCCAGTAAATAAACATTTGCCAGGGTCCTCTGTGCTACCCTGTGAGGGCATCCAGAGAGACAGCGAGAAATGTGACACTGGCCGGGGTCGAGACGGACACAGATGATTACAAGGGGGCGCCTCACTCAGCTTGGGGACTGTGGGGACGGCTTCTGTGCAGAGCCCATTGTCCATCACTGTCCCAGGACACTGGGATGCGGTGGTGTTACAAAGCCTGGGACAGCTGATGGGGGAGGTTTTATAGGTATGCTCTGTGCAGACGCGTCCCCTCAGAATAAGCTGTGCGCAATAGGTTACATTCCAAGAGAAACACATCTATGCATCCAATAGAAACACCATCTCCTCTCAGTAAAATGTCCCCTGTGTGCCGGACACGCTGCTCGGGGCTTTGCACGGCTCCCTTTCATCTTCACAACAGCTCTGTGGGGTCACCGCTGTGACGGTCCCCAGCTTACACATGGGGCCAGACCCCCGCCCCAGGTCTTACAGCTGAGAGAGGGCGGAGCTGGGATTTGAACAGAGATTTCAGTGTCCCTTCAAGTTATCAAGGTCCACACATGCGTGAAACCTTCCTGACTCCGACCTGATCGGACACCATGGAGAGACATGATTTTGCTGTGGTCACTTATGGCTCCAAGAACGTTGTTCCTTTGCTAACAGTAGTTTCTCCTGAGTGGGATTCTCCGGGGACCCCTGGAGAACAGAGCTCTCCTCTCTCTTTGTTATCTGCGGTCAACATTTCTGAATGGAGGTCAGCAGACAGTAGGGTCTGCTGATTCTGTAGCAGCTGCTTCTGTTGCCTCAGAGCCCATGAGGCCTCCTGTCCCCCATGTGGTCATCAGGGGCTCAGGCCAAGGCCAGAAGACAGGAGAAGATGTACCAGCCTTGGTGTGAGGGGTGGAGAACTCCAACAGCCAACATGAGGCCCACCTGGGGAGCCCGTGCAGGGACAGAGAGGGATTAACGTTGCCGTGGAATGTTCTGTGTGCTTAAAGAAAATGCTTTTAGGAAACTTTAGCAGGTTTTTTCCTCCTCTTGCAATATAACTTAATGTGTCACATTACGTGAATTTATATTATATGTGAAATATAATACACGATTAGTTATATATTGCATGATTGGCGTCTTGGTTAATTTCCAGGCATACAGCTTTCTTACCAGGGGTCAGAGTTGAACTCAAATTAGTCAGTGGAGCTACTGGTTAGCACTTCTCATAAGTCTGGGGTTGGGGAACATGGAAGTTACTGTTGGAAAGAATCATAGGTGAGCCTCGACCTTGAGGAATTAGCAATTCGGACTACAGTCGGCCTCCGTGTTCTTGGGTTCTTCATCCATGGATTCAACCAAGCTCGAAGTGAAAAAATAAATTCCAGAAAGTTTCAACAAGCAAAACTTGAATTTGCCATGGCTTGAATTTGACACAGCATTTGCATTGTATTAGGATTATAAGTAATCTAGAGATGATTTAAATAACTGAATCTCCTTGCTGTACAGCAGAAGTTAATACAACATTGTAAATCAACTACACTTCAATAAAATAAATTTTTAAAAAAGTATATGGGAGGATGTGTGTAGGTTATATGCAAGTACTATACCATTTGTACAGGGGACTTGAGCATACAAGAATTTCGGAACCAATCCGCCAAAGACACTGAGGGGATGCCTGTATTTTTGAATGACTCGGAAAGTCCAGATGCAAAGGTCTGAAGGCAGTTGATGCACAGCATCTGGGCTGGGAGGCTGGTGTGCTGCTGAGAAGGGCCGGGATAGCTGACTTGGGCCTCGCAGTGCAGCTCGGTGTCCCATGTGGGAAGTGAGGAAAATCACGTTTCTCTGTTAAGAAAAAAAGAAAAAAATCCAGCACAGAAAGTCATCTCCTAGGGCGCTGATAAGGGACACAGAGCGGTGACAGTTGTCCTCCAGATGAGAGTCACCATGCAGGCTTCAGAGTGGGATGGTTGCAGGCGATAGCAGGGTGAGAGATCTGGGGACTCTGTGGAATTTCCCATGTCCCCCGAGGCCCATTATGTCATCGGGGGACCCCCAGTGGCTGCCTGGGTCTCAGGAGACAGGGCAGAAGGTCATTGCAGAAGGCTGCCCTCGCTGGCTAGGCTCTGGGTTTGCTTTCCTTCCATGCTCTGTAGCTGAGTGAGGGTCCTGGAACCCAGGATCCCTTAGAGCACTCCGGGGGGACTGACGGAGACCCCGAGGCCCATTCTGATGTTTTGGGGGTTTTCTGGAACCTGGCTGGACACGCCACATCTGGTAGTGGGTCACATGGGGAGTGCCCAGACGCTGGAGTTAGACCTGAATTCTCGTTCTAGCTGTGTGGCCTCAGACAAGTCATTTCACCTCTGAGAGCTTCGATTTTATTGTCTTTCCAATGGGGATAATAATATTTATTATCATAGTGCAGGGAGGTGTAAACGAAACGAGATATTTATGTAAAGCACTCAGCACTGTACCTGGCATACAGAAGGTATTTGATAAACAGAAACTATGATTAATGAAACACAGTAGTTTGGGATTTGGCTTCTTTAAGAAAGCTGTCTTGGAGAGATTTTTACATCCTACTGTACTGTGCTAAAGAGACAACTAAATTCCTGTTTACATATAAACCTAAACCCTCTTATTCTAACTGTGGCACCACCTTAAAAGACATATATTTATGCTTTCGGTTTTAGCCGTTCATATGTTTAAAAGCGGCACACACTTCCGGATTATGCTAATATACATAGGAGTTTAACAATCGCACTGACTGCTCTAACCATCTATTTGAACTACATTGTGCAAATAAGATGTTATCTTAAATAAACCCCTAATATAACTCAGTAATCACTATAATGCTTTCTGGTGAAATTGTGGTGTTATTACTGAATTTAGCCATGAATCTCAAATACTGAACCTTTGAGCAAACACCAGCAGTGTCCAGTCACTGAGTTCCTGGCCTGGAGGAGCTGGACGTGGCTGTCCATTCAGGCTGGGGAAGGGTAGGGGTGGCTGGCGTTGTGCAAGGCCCCGGGACTGACACGCACAGCTGTCGGTGCTCCAGGGTGTAGGATCACAGCTGTCTGAGGGAGAGTCGCCCTTATCAGGAGGCTCATCAAAAAGTGGAGAAGGAATAAATACTGCAGGGGCTGCGCATTCCAGCCACAGCAGAGAGATGAGGCAGGCTGGGCCTGACTCAGGAATTGGGATGCAGACCGGGAAGGGTTTCAGCCAGTTGCCGGTCCTCTCTGCCAGGGACCCCACCTGTGCAGCCTCTTGACACTTACGAGGAGACTGAGAAAGGGGCTGTGGGAACTTTGGGGGCAGGTGGATTTCTCTGACTGGCTCAGGGGGGGAGGGTCAGTTTATCCTCACATCGCATTAAAGAAATAGGAAAACAGAACATCAAGGTGCAAATGCAGGAAATAAAAATGATAATAACTGTCTGTTCTTCCCTTCCTCCCTCCCTCTCTCCCTCCCTCCCTTCCTTCTTTTTATCTTAATGGTTGGAAGCACTTAGCTTAAAAGAAGGAAGTGGGAGCTGAGCTGTGAGGATGCCAGGCATCAAATGAAACAGATTTTAAGGAGAACTTTGGAAGGGCTAATTGGCCAAGTAGTCTGAAAGCAAACATGGACTGCAAAGGTCAATGCCCTGGCCCGAACAGTTCAGTGCAGTTCTCGTGCCGTGCGGGTCGCTGGACTTTCTGCAGAGGAAGAAGAAAAGTTTTATTTGTTTGCCATGGAAAGAGTCTTGGATCTGGAGTCAGCAGACCAAGGGGAAGGGTATTAGATGTGACAGTGTACTCTCTAAGGGCATGTGTTGATCACCTATTAATGGATGGCACCAGGAAGCACTTTTTAAACGGCAAAGTGCTTTGCATATTTAAGTTGGTATTAGAGAATCTTCAAAGGCTACAGTGAGAAGGCCTTGCACATGTAGCCTGCTTGTCGGGACATAAGGAGGAAACTAATATATATATATATATATATATATATATATATATATATAATATTATATGATGAGTGTCCTTTGTCGAGTGGAGAAACTCATGCTTGGAGAAGCTAAGGCACTTACCCCCAGTCCCTTAATTAAGATTCAGAGGAGCTCAGAAGTCAGGTCCCCCCTCCACAAGGTCAAGTCCTTTCTCTGTCTTTCACCCATGGCCTCAGAGAGACACAAACGTTTTCCTTCTCTCTGATTTTATAGATGAGCAACTAGGAGTCTAGAGATGGCGTTTCCCCATCATGAACCAACATGGCACAAGGATCTGGAGCTTCCAGGCTTTTCCTTCTTCTAGAACACTGGCTGCCTCACACACTCCTGTTTTCTGCAGAAAACAGAGAATTCCGGCGGGACCTCCCTGGGGGGTTGTCTATGCAACAGGGATGGTTCCACAGCCTCCAACACTTTAGAAGACACGCAGTCTATTTTCTTACACAAACTCATGGAAATCCAGAGAAGCCGAGTGCGTTTGGTCTGGAGGTGGTCTTAGGCAGAGGACTTACTTCAGTGTCTCACAATGACCTGTGATTTAATTTACATTTATTATGTAAAGTGAAACCTCCGAAGCACCATATCGTTTGTCCTCAGGTAGCTTCCATGGTCTCTGGGAGCCTGTTTAAACTTTCCTTTGACTGGACCCGCCAGCCCTCCTTCTCATGGCCCCAGGTGCTTATCAAGGCAGACTTCACGCCCTAGAGATTTAGAATTAACCTCTCCCTTTTACAGATGAGGATACTCAGGCTTGGCAAGTATTAACTGACTTGCCAGAGGCCAGAGCTGGTAGCTGAATCTGATCCATGAGACTTTCATCTTCCAATCCAGGGCTCTTCCATCAAGGAGCAAGAGGGAACTTTATCTGGGCTGGCCTGTGGTTACAGGGCTGTGGAGAGCTGAGCGCTCAGTCTACAGGACGGTGGGTGGAGACAGAGGCTGCAGGTTCAGGGAACGAGCACTGGACTCCGGCCTCCGGCCTCCGGCACCCGTTTGCTTTGAGATCGAGGTAAAGCCTCAGCTTCCTCATCTGTAAAGTAACAGTTTGGATGCTATGACGGTCTGAGTTGTGTCCCCCAAATTCATAGGTTGAAGTCCTAACCCCCAGGACCTCAGAATGCCACTCGATTTGGAGATAGAATTTTTAAAGAAATGATGGAGGTAAGATGAGGTCACATGGGCGGGCCTAACCCACTATGACTGGTGAGGACATCAGGGCACAGACACACACAGAGGGGTGACCACGTGAGGACACAGGGAGAAGGCAGCCATCTACGAGCCAAGAAGAGAGCCCTCAAGAGACACCAGCCCTGCCGACACTTTGATCTCGGACTTCCAGCCTCTAGAACTGGGAGAAAATAAATTTCTGTTGTTCAAGTCCCCCAGTCTGGGGTGGTCCTGGCACACCAACATAGACGTAAGTCTCCGGTGTAAAGAAATGTCACTTCTTGCTGCTGGCTCCTGAGGGCTGGGTTGGCTGGGAGTTGGGCAAATGAAGTTGGGTCTTGAGAGGCGTCTGGAGCCTGAGGTCTCGGAATTGGCACTTATTGGTTCAGGGAAACACTCTTGCTGTCTTTCTTCACAACCCCGCTCCCCTGTGAGCTGCCCCTGGGGCGGAGCAACTGCTGGTGTGTTCCTTTGCCCCAGGCACTCCGCGTTCTTGGCAGATTTTGTCCAATGAGCAGGTAAATGCCACAGGAAGGGAAGCGTGGCGACTTATCACGTGGTTGAAAGAGCGAAGAGAAAAATTGGAGAGCATCTCACCATGGTGATGGGAGTGGAATGAGGTTACCGTTGGTGGGGCTAGTAGGAAACTGAGCCGTGATTTGGTCCAGACTGTGCATTTCACAGATGGGAACTGGGGCCCCAGAGGGAAGTGACTTACCCAAGACAGGGCTGACTCTAGACCACCCGCCTCCTGAGCACCACTCGTGATGCTTTCACTGGATTGTCCTCACTTGGAGAAGGGGAAAGGAAAAAAAGAGATTCTCTTCAGATTCAGAGATGCCTAAGGCAGAGAACACAGCACACTTAAACCCTGAAAGTCTCCGAAGGAAATGGCTTGTTTAAGTTCCTCTCCACTGTGTGGAGGAGTTGTTAGAAACAGTTAAATGTTACCATCCTCCTATTGTGTGAGAATGACTGTGAAGGTCAGGAAGAAAGGCAACGAGCTTATCTCGGCTCATCTGAGAATGACCCTCATCACCCGTATTGTTTATGTTCTGTGGGAGCTGAGGCTCCGGTCACACTGGTACTTTCTCCAGGTGAACTAGGGGGAGGGCCACAGAGAAGGGGGGCGGGGTTGGATGTGCACCTTTGCCTGCCATGGAAGGTGCTGGAACGCTCTGTTTTTGCTGAGCCCCTCCCAGACCGGGGTGCCTCAGCCTGGGTCTTTTCTCCTACAGTCCTGTCCGTGGTCCTTCTCTGGAGGGAAACACAGCCACTCACAGGCCACGTCTGCGCCACTTAACAGACTCACATCACCCCTCAAACACCCCGGAATTACCCTTAAGAGGTGGTCTGAAAAATGGGCTTAGTGACCCTTGTCAGATGGGATGAGGGCAGCTGCTGGGGTTCAGCTAAGTCACAAACCGTCACCTTCCTGAGCCCACTGTGGGGGGCACGTCTCTGGGTCTGCACTGCTGTGCAGGGCTGCTCATCTCGTGGGAGGGGAAATGGAGAGACAGAGGGGCTTGGGGACCCCCATGCCCAGGTTCACCCACATGCTCAGGGATGGACTGAGCTGGGATGCACACTCAGACCTGCCCTGTTGCCAGGCTGAGCCCTCTTCATTCGACCGCATTGCCTCGGTTGGGGTATTTCCTGAATGCCTGTGAGCTGGGAGGCCCTGGGCCATGCAACCGGGACGTGGGGAGGAAGCAGAGCCGGTCCCTGACCGGGTCGCTCACGGCCCGGCACCAGGAGTTTCTCCCGGGAGCCGTGACGGGTGTGAGGCTGGTGGGAGTTAACGTAGGGGGCACACGTCTTTTAAACAATAAGTGTACGTCTCAAGAAAGCAATACTTACTAATTACTCCAAATTTAAAAACACAAAAAGAGTGAAAAGAAGAGAAGAAACCAAATTACCTGTATTTTCACACTCAGAAGTTCACCGCTATTACTCTTTGGTGTATTTTGTTTTGGTCTGTTTTTTCCCTACACAATAATTTTCTTATCTAGTTCTAATGATCCCTTGATGGTAGCCTTCAGTATTCAGGATCTACGTTTTTCTCATTTTCCACTTTATCCCCTAACAGTTATGCAATTGGAGCTCAATAAATGGTTTTAAATACATTTGTAGAATAATCACATATATTCAGTTGTGTAGTCTCACATTCTCATGTAAAATTATAATGTGTTTTTCCCACATTTTCACGGTCTTTTTCTAAGTAGTGTCTTTTTAATAAATGCATAGAAAATCATAGCTGTGTGTACTTCACCATTTCCCTACTGTTGGACGTTTAGGGGTTTTCCAGAATATAGTTTATTCTTAATAAATAATAAAGCAGTGAACATCTTTGTACACAAAGCTTTTTTCCCCATATTCTGGGACATTTCACCTGGATGGATTCCCAGAAGGGATTTAACATGTCAAAGTATATGAACATATTTATTTCAAATCCTTTGGATACAGATGGCTAGAAACAATTTTCAAAGCTTTGTACGACTGTACACGCCCACCAGTAGGACGATTGGCTCGGAGACAGAACATGAGGTCTGGGATCTGCCATCTGGGCTGGAGTTCTGGCATTGTCACCTACTTGAAGGTGACCTCATTTTCCTAGATTGTAAAGTGGAAGTGGTAGTGGCAGGTGAGAATCAGATGAGAAGAGTTTGCAAAAGTTCTTCACAGCCTGTAGGACTCTGAAATGTGAGTTCTCCGGCAAAGAGACTGGCTGCCAGGAGGGCATCAAGCCTACAGCATCCTGGGACAGAGGTCACAGCTTCCCAGGATGCAGAATACAGCACCCTGGGGCTCAGGTGTGCAGTACCTGGGGCTCGGGAGTTCAGTCTTGAGGATGCCATGTGGTCTGTTCCCGCCCACCTCCTCAGACAGCTGAAATCTGAGCTGTGCCAGTTCTAGTGACTCAGTTCAGAGTTTGCCACCGGCCTGTTCTGTTACGCCTGCCTTCCAGTGCACTGCTTGCCAAAGGGTCACGTAAAGAAGCACCTGGAAGTAAGCAGTGTAATTTCTTTTTCTGCTTATATATATTAAGGTCAAAACTAACCTAACAAATCGATCCCCAGAGCTGCAGAGGCAAAGGAACAGCTGTGTTCGATTGAAGGGCATGGTTGGAGAGGCTTGGATCGTAGGGGATGAAGCCAGCAAGGGTCACAGGGAGGAGGGAATATACTGAATACTTCTTCCAGGAAACCATTCGCGTTTCCCTCCTTCCCTCCCTCCTTATCTCTCCTCCTTTTGTTCTTTTGCTCGCTTATCCAATATCCACTCATCGCTGAGAATTCGAGGATCAGAAGACACAGCCCCTGTTGTGAGGGGCTTCTTAGTCCAAGGAGGCGTTGGGGAGAGACCGAGCGGTGATGACGCAGTGGGCGTCTGGGAGTGCGGAGACGGTCCGCCTCCACCCAAAGCACCTGGGTCACATCAGCTCTGCGTTTAAGGGACGTGCTGTGCAGAGGACGATCACATGGGGTGTGGGAGCTCCATTTGTGGAAAGGGCTTTTCCACAGTGGCCTGAACTGGGAGGGAGGTGAGGTCTGGCAGGCAAGTGGGCTCCAGGATGCGTGGGTATCTCAGGGAAGCGAGATGCCAGCTGGTTCAAGGGCAAGTCCCACGGCACCAAATTCTACTCCTGGAGGCTGAAGGCAGCAGGAGAAACCTTCTCTCACAGGTCCCAAGGGGACTGCAGAGATCTTCTGTGGTTGTGCTGGGCCGGTGGGAGTGTCAGTTTCCAGGAGGAAGCTGCGCGGCTGTGGAGATGCCCCCTCTTCCCGCCTCGTCTGACTCCCGCGCTTAGAATCACGCCTTCCCAAGTCAGCGGCTGGCCTGACCCGGGACTCCTCCATCAGGAAAAAGAAAATGGGCCGCCCCGTTTGCGGCTGTGCTATCGAGTGTGGGAACCAGTTGGCTTTTCTTTCCCCTGTACTTTTGGACTCACGCTTGGCATTCTATAAAAATGCACAGGTGCTGTCGATTGCACAAGTTTTAGGGGAAAAGCGTTATCAGTAGCACAATATAGTGAGTGCTTACTACGTGCTGGGCCCCGGGCTTCGACGCTGATATTTAGTTCTGGGAAGAAGCCCTGAGTTAGGGGCCATCACTTACCATTTTACAGAGGAGGATCCAAAGCTTAGTGATAAGTGAGTTGCTTCAGGTCACACAGATGATAGAAGGAGACCCGATTCTAGGACACACACTCTCACCCACTGCTCTGTACCCGTCAGAGGAGGAGAAGGCATGGTAGTATATACTGTATATATGGCTTTCAGGAAGTTCTGCTTTGAGGAACTGGGGTTGCAGGAGTAAGCTTGGACGTCTCCTTGTTATTCATCCAAGTTCCCGGGGGTCAGGATTTACGTGGTCTGGACGAGGCTCTGGAAACAAAGTTGGGTCCGAGGGACAGGCTGACTCCTTTAAAATATCTCAAGGAAGATCAAACTAAAAAGAGATGAAAAGTTATTGATGGGTTAAGACGTAGACCAGAGGTCAGAGGGTGGAAAGTTCACCACTGCGAAATTTAGCACAACAAAAATGAGGGGCTTTATTCATAAGAAGTTTCCTAATAAATGTGGAGTAAAGAAAAGAGTGAAGTGCTCGGGCCAGCTCTAATTCTGACTGCTTCACGTAGTAGCTTGAGACTTGGGTTGCCTTAATTCTTCCAAGCCTCCCTGATCTTATCTTTATTGGAGATGGTACCAGGACATATAATTCACAAGGCAGTCATAAGGATTAGAGAGTAAATCCACTGGTTGGCGCCTAGACTTGCTGGTGTATACTGAGAGCTCAGTACCTACTAATTCCAGCAACAGGAAACGTCTAAGAATGGAATGACCTGCCTCCACGGCTGGGAATACTCTATTGCTGAAGAAATTTAAGGACAAGTTGGATGGCCTGTTGATGGGAGAGTGGAAAGAGGATATTGTGACATGAGGAATTTCCAAATCTGATGGAGCCTGGGGTCTGGTGGATCGGTCAGGCCTTTCACAGAGGGTGGGAAAGTTCTCAAACTGAGAAGAAACAGCCCTCTGGTCCATCTGCCTCCTGCCTGATAAAGGTGTTCGCTGTGTTGAGGACTCGGCTAGAAATCCATCCAAACTAAACTGAGGGCTTGTGGGCACAGTGGTGGAGCTGGGCCATTTCCTGTGGAGGGCTGTCCTTGGTGATGATCCTGGTTAGGTGAGGAGATGGGCAGTGGGGCACCCTGACCTTCCATCACAGCTGATACCAAAGCCTGAGAACCAGGTCCTGCCCTGATGCCAACACCCCTGCATCCCAGCTGGAGAGGAAGATCTATTTACATAGAAAGGCCAATAATAATAGGGGCCAATTTAGGATTGAGCCACAGTAAGAAGTTTGAAGCGGGCTGCATGACCTTGCATTAGGGTTGGTGGATAGGCTCGGGCCACTTAGAAATGTGGGCTAGAAATCCAGGCAGGGAGGGACCAGAGTGACTATTTTTAAAAAAAATTTTTCTTATTCTTTAAAAAAATTTTTTATTTTATAGTGGAGCATCATTGAGTAACAATGATGTGTTAGTTATACGTGTAGAGCAAAGTGATTCAGTTATACCCACACAAGTATCCATTTTTTTCAAATTCTTTTCCCATTTATGTTATTACAGAATATTGAGCAGAGTTCCCTGTGCTACACAGTAGGTCCTTGTTGGTTATCTATTTTACATATAGTCGTGTGTACATGTGACTCTCAAACTCCCAGTCTCTCGTTCCCTCCCTCCCCCACCCCTTACCTCTGGTAACTATAAGTTCATTCTCTAAATCTGTGTTTCTGTTTTGTAAATAAGTTCATTTGTATCATTTTTTTCAGATTCCCCAGATAAGTGATATCATATGGTATCTGTCTTTCTCTGACTTACTTCACTTAATATGATCATCTCCAGGTCCATCCATGTTGCTGCAAATGGAATTATTTCGCTTTTTTAATGGCTGGGTAATATTCCCTTGTGCATATGTACATCTTCTTTATTCATTCATCTGTCAGTGGACATTTCGGTTGCTTCCATGTCTTGGCTATTGTGAAGAGTGCTGCTATGAACATAGGGGTGCATGTATCCTTTCGAACCATGGTTTTCTCTGGATATATGCCCAGGAGTGAGATCACAGGATCGTATGGTAGCTCTATTCTTAGATTTTTAAGGAACCTCCATACTGTTCTCCCTAGTGGTTGTGCCAATTTACATTCTCACCAACAGTGTAGGAGGAACCAGAGTGGCCCTTTGCTGTAGAGAGGAGGGCGTTTGAGAAGAGGCAGGAGAGAGATGTCAGATCCATGTTGTGAGGGCTTCCCTGCCCAGCCCTCCTCCGCTGGACACTGCTTCCTCGATGGCGGGGCGGCTGTCTCATCCTTCCCTACTTCTGATGGTATCCGGACAGGGAGGGGCTCAGTACAAGTTGTGGGTGTGAATTTTCCAGCCTGCTGGAGGAGGGATTCAAGCCGAGGAAGGAGCTGGGAAGTGGAAGGTTACTCTGGCGGGGAAAGGGAGGGATGGAAGGATGGAAGGTGCTGCAGAGGAAGACTACCTGGCAGTGAAGAGGGAGTCGGAGACGATGCTGACTCTTTTCAGGTTGGGGGTGGGTGGGTTCCAGGAGAGAGGGTGAGAGTCACAGGAATGGCGCTGCTGACATCTACCGTGCCTACTTCCTGCTTCTGTTGACACATCAGGAGCCCCCATGGCACGCTGGGCTGGCTGGGGATGCGGACAGCTGTGGGCAGGTGGAGACCATGGGAAGTGATGAGACCATCCTCGCAGGTACGGTGTGCCGAGCGCCAGCCAAGCAGCAAGTAGTGTGCAGGGCTTCACGTACTCCATCTGTTCTAAAACCAGCCCCCAGGGAGGCAGGTTAGGACCCACCACCCTGAGAAACTGATAAAAGGATAATGTGGATTAGTGGGCTCCCACAAGGAGCTCTGGGCCAGATTCTGAACCCTCCCGATCCCCCCCCAGTCTCCCAGCCCTTGCCCAGCTGACGCGTGACGGCGCCTTCCTCACGTTTGGAGCGTGGTCCAGGAAGCAATCTCCTGGTGGTGTGAGAGCCGTTCCCTCCACCATTTCCCGGCTCCTGGTGGGGGACTCAGAGGCCAGCGGTCAGAAGCTGGTCCCTGGGGAGGTGGTGCAAGCAGCTCTTGGTGCCCAGTGGGCACCTGGTAGAGGGTGGGGGTGGATGCTGAGTGAGGGACCACAGCAGAACTCTTCCAGGCATCTTGGTAGATTCACAGGGTCTGATGCTTGTCATTTGAGCTTAGGGTTGTCTTTCTAGACTCAGTTATGATGGTTCTCCTAGACTCAGTGCCCGTGGGTCAGTTGCCATTTTAGCCAAAGTTACCAAACAGTAAACAAAGTGAGACTGTCCCAGATTCTTCTGGTCCTCTTTGCTTCCTGCCTCTCCCCAATCTAGCCCATCCTCCTTCATCTAAGGGAGGGGTCAGTGTCAGCATATATGTTAGGTGTGTGTGTGTGTCAGATCCCTCAACCTTATTAAACAGTTATGGTGTGTCTACTCCTTGATAGGCACCATGAGGCTAACTTAAACCTCTGAAGAGCCCACAGACAACTGAGAGAAATAAAATTATTTATTAATCTGACATAAAGTAGAATGTAGTAATCTCTGAGACCAGGTGCCGGTGAGACCCCTCTTCCAGGCTGCAGATGAGTGTCTGCTCATGTATCCTCACAGGGTGGAGAGAGACCTAGCTAGCTCTCTGGCCTGTTCTTGTAAGGGCACTAATCCCACTCATGGGGCCCCACCTTCATGACCTAATTACCTCCCAAAGGCTCCACCTCCAAATACGTCACATCAGGATTAGGGTCTCAACATACGGATTTGGAGGGGACACAAACATTCAGTCCGTAGCACTAAGGATTGCTGGGAACCACCAGAAGCTGGAAGAGGCAAGGAAGGGTTCTCTCCTGCAGGTTTCAGAGGGATGTGACCCTGTTGTCACCTTCATTTTGGACTTCTGGCCTCCAGAACCGTGAGTGAATCAATCTGTGTCATTTTAAGCCGTCCGGCTGGCGGTACTTTGTACTGCAGCCCTAGCAAAGAATACAGTGGGTACATTGATGCCGCTAATAGCCCCTCCCCTGGTTTGCTGCCTTGGCCCAGGGTCCTGCACTGTGGGTATGGGTCACTTCTCAGCTCACTGCCCACCTCCAAGGTTGCTCTGGCAGGAGCTACTGACCGTCTCCTCTTCACCCGAGCTGAGCCATTCAGTTCTGATAGCATTGGGGGTTAGCTTGTCAAAAGCTTGAATTGTTTTGTTGGCATCTGGTGGGGGAATAGGTGGGAATCCCTCCAAGCAGGGGCTGAGGTCACAGAGCAGGGGTGGGAGAAAGGGTCTCTTCTGCTGGCTGCACTGGTCAGTCAAGGTGAAGGGATGCGAAAGACGCTGCTGCTGGTCTGCATCCCGTTGAGGAGACTTGGGCTGCCTTGGGTTGCACACGTTGTGTGCAAAAGCACGCAACACGCTTTTGGCTTCATGTGGTTAAACTGAGGTCTGTGTAGCTGTTTCTACATATGTCAGGAAAAGCAAACAGCTGTGGCGCAGGGTTCAGCCCATCACCGAACCTGCTCAAACCTGGTGGGGTCAGATTTGCGTGAGTTGAGGCCGTAGCTGCACCTATTAAAACAAAGTGCTGGAATGGCTCTCCCATTCCCCATCGCCCTGCCCACCCTTCTCACTCCCAACACCCGCTCCCAGATCCTTCATCAGCCTGTTTCTCCAAAAAAGGTGGAGGAAAAAGTCACCCTTGTTGGATACTGATCGAAGGGCTGCCTGTGTCCTGCACACTGGGGACATTGTTTAAGACGGTGCCACCTCTGTGAAAATATTGGTTCTGTAGTGATGCCAAGATTTCTGAGTTAGCTATCAACCAGAACTCCTTGTGCAAACCCAATCTGCCTTCTGACATGTTTAATCAGCATGAGATCCTTGTTAGAAAATGGACACAGTGTTCGTGTGCACGTCTTCTCTGTTCCCTGCTGGTCACCAGCAGCCACTGGGGTAGGAGCCATGAAGCTGTGGTCTTGAGGCAGAGTTGAGCAATTATGACACAGAGAAGGGCTGGAGAGTTCTTTCTCCAACAGGCCGGGAGAGATGACAATTCTCTTCATACTGGAGTGTCTTTAGAGAATATCGTTAAGCCAAAGATTAAAAGGAAAAGTGTTTTAGTCACTGAAGGAGATCCATTGTTTGCGCTTGAACCTTTGGTGTTTAGATTCTGAGACTCCCATTAATGAAGTCAAGATTTTAAACTATGGATATCTATTGGCTTGGAAAGGAAAACGTAATGGTATTTCCTTTGATGTAATCGCCTTGGAAAATAGTGTTGTAATTCCTAGGCTCTAAGCAAACCCTGCAATCTGTTTTTTTGTAAAATACAGATATGTAGATTGACAGGTGGAATTTATCCAGGAATGAGGTTATTTTAGCCATTAATATACTTGGGATTAGAAGAGATTATTTTCAAGTACTAAAAATAAATAAGGAGCTCAAAATTTATGTAAACATTAGATGAACATTTTTTAAAAAAATTTAAGCATGACCAGAAATTTGTAACAATATATGCTGGACCTTTGAAGTAACTGAGTTAATATGTAGCGTATACAAAGGACCATGATTTGATAGAAGTATCAGATAAATTTCCTCCTGCCTTTCCTCACTCCCCCACCCTGTCTAGTTGCTTAAAAATGACTGTTTTGAATTATGGATTTACAGCAGGGAGGAAGTTAATATAGAAATATGTACTTGGAGCTGTGGCCTGGGAAGTTAGATTCTAAGCCTATTGCTTCTCTGCTCCTGACTTCCTGTGTGGCCTTGGCCAAAGCAATTAACCTCTCTGGGCCTCAGCTCCTCTGGCTGCGATGGAAGACTATTGCTTGTCAACTGCCATATGGGGGGAAGATGAACGAGCCAGCACTTGGGAAGAGAAATAAGTGAAGGACTGGAAGACGTCTGGCTGGAAAGCAGCAGGGGAATCACAGACGGCTCCCGCTAATCCCCCGCCTCTGACTTTGGCCCCTGACATTTGTGATCTGTGGTGCCATTAAAGACCTGCGGGTAATTTGGCCTATTTCTCCAAAACACTGAAAGCAAATATTAACTCAAGCTAATGCAACTCAAGAAATACAGAGGCCAGCTAACCTGGAAGAAGAAAATATCCCTGTGTTTTAAAATGATGGCACACGATGATGCATCCAGAATTGCTCATAAATTCCTGTCCTGTGGCAGCAAGAACCTGCCTGAGAAAGGAATGCTGGGGTATCTCAGGGCAGCCTTGTAATCATGTCAGATCTGCACACTGTCCCCAATTACTAAAGCTCTTTGTGGCTGATAAGGTGCTTGTTACAGAGATGGGAACTAAATTTATAGTCGGCTTTTGTGGAGCCAATTTCCATGTTGTGCTGCTGGGGTTTGAAACGAAAGGAAATGTGCGTGAAGCCAAAATTGGCTTTGTGGCTCCAGTTTCCTCAGCTCAGCACCACCTGCCTCCAATCAAACTGTCCAATTACAGGAAACAATTGTTTTCTTGCTTTCTGGGGAGTGAAGAAATTCATCCAGTAAAGGACTGATTTCTAAATGTTTCTCCTCCCCCCGACCCTTTTTTAAAAAGAAAAGAAGAACAAAAATCAACAACAAATCCAAACCATCAACACTGTTTTGGGGGAGAAAGTGTTTCCCTAACAAATTGCTTTCGAAGTTCAAAAGTCAGAGTGATGTGGTCCATGCATTATGGTGACCACAGACCCCTGATCTGTAGTTATCTCCGATAATAATGTCCTTAGCCATTCAGAAGAAAGGTCTCCCTTCTAAGATGTGAGGCAGTAATTAAAGGCTGTGAATTTCACAGGTGAAATCTTGCAGAAAGTACAATTTTGAAGTCAAAGAATTTAGTGATCCACCTCTGGTTAATTAAACTTTCTCCTCAAAATAAAATCTTGTATTTGAAACAATGGAATCAGTGGCAATGATACTATTTATCTCTGAGCCCAAGTCTCATTTCTTTACACTCTCATTTGACTTGCTCAAGCTGATTTCTCTGAAATGGTTAAAATAGCAGCAGAGAAGTTGAAGGGAAGATAAACCATTGGCCACGTGGAAATGATAGTTAGCCTGCACTGAGCACGGATGGTAATTATAGTACATGTTTTCCTCTGGCAGGTAATATTTTAATGGAACAAACAAATTTCCCCTGACGTGTTTCTGTGTCATCTCCTGAATTTTCTTTTTTAAAATAAAAATAGAACTGCTCAATATTTCATGATTCATTAAAAATCATGACCTCATGAAAACCACTTATAAGCACTGTTCCACATCACTCTGGAGGGCATTTACATATCTGAGGCTACCTCCAAAAGCTTACATATGCAACATTGATTTTTGCCACATTCACTGTCCACTTATGTGGTATTTCAAGGGAAGAGTCCCACTCCGCTCCATGAGTTCTCCTACGTATGGGCGTTAGCTCATAAGAATTAATGTTCTCCTCCTCCAGGAAGGCTTCCCTGATCAGATCAGGTAGAGGCCATCTCTCACTTTCGGCCCCTGCTCTAGTCCTGTTTCAGCCTCTGTCCTGGGCAGTGGTTTTCACTTCTGCAGTGTAGAGTAGCCCTTTGGGAGTATGAACTCACTGGGGACCAGGCGATTTCTCTTCCATTTAGTTAAAATGAATGAGTGGATGATTTTCCTCCCATTTATTTCCGCTGAGCTCCCTTAGAGAGAACTTTCCTCTTCTCCGTATCCCCCAGGTAGTGGCGGGACACTAAGACTCCAGCCTGAGCACCTTTTCCTTTCATTCTGCAAACTTGCTGGGTGACATCATGCTCCCTCATGACTTTACCTAAAACCTTTGGTCCCCAAAGCACAGGCCTCTGCTCTCCTTAGGCCCTGATGAGGTTTGGGGCTAGGTGCTGAGCACACAGGCTCTAGATAAAGTAGGACACCCCTGTCACCTCAGGGACGGTACTTACACTCCTGGAGTCTTAGTTTTCTTACCACATGGGGGTGTGGGATACCAGTGAGATCAAATCTTTAACCCTGAGAAATCCCTCCCCATTCATCAGCCTCAGCTGGGCTCAGGCATCACGGCTCGAGGCTCTCCCTGCCTGTACACCCCACCTCTATCACCCCAGCCTCACGCTGCCTGGGGCCACCCTGCTTCTGTGCCTGGCAGGGACTGGAGCTCTTTTCAACCAGAGCCACTGGGAAGTGAGTTTCTCCAGGGCAGGGGCTGAGTGTCACTAGGCTTTGTTTCCCTGGTGTCGAGAAGGCACCCAGGAAATCTTTACTGAATGAGCAGATCTGGTTTCAGCGGCAGAGTCTGTGTTCCTTCCCCACCCGGTGCTCTTTATCCACAAGAATGAATTTCGGATACTGCAAATCTACCACTTCACGGAGGTCTGGTGACTCAGGGGAGAACTGTGGGCATGGGGGCTTTCCAGCAACCTAGTTAGATGAAACCACACAGTAACCTTCCCACCCCATGGGGTGACCTATTTCTCAATTCCTGTAGTCTCAGCATCCCTTGCTGCAGAATTCTGATGAGGCCGGGCCATTTCATGGCTGGTACTTGATGAGAAAAGGGAATTGAGATGTAGGTGATTGATTTGGACCTTGAGAAGCTGATGGGATGTCATCCCGTTCTTTCTGACAGTGGGAACTAGTCTGTGGGAAGGGGCTTCCTGTGACCCCTCCTGGGCCTCCCAGAAGTTCTGCTCCATCCCTGCAGAATGAGACGGGAAGGCTGCCCTGACCCATGGTGCAAGGGATTGATTATCTGGGCTCTTGTAGCCTCTCTGGGTGAGTTTCCCAATTAGAATGAAAAATCTCTAACAATCCCGTTTCCACCCGGATCCTCATTTTGCTTTTTAGAGCTGAAGTGAAAATTGAACTCTACACGTCTTGCCTGATTGAGTTTGTCTATGAGGTAGTTGGGCTGGTGGCTACAACTCCTCTGGGCCGATGGGCAGATGCTCCTTCCTCCCCGTGCCTGGCAGGACCGAGTGGGCAAGCGGAACCCGCTGCATCTTTGGTGGGTTATGTTTTCTCAGCCCCCTCAGCAGCAAGGAGAAGTGGAGATGCTACAGCGGGAGATTCCTTTTCTCGTCTGCTTTTCTCTGGGCACTTACTCATCTTAGAGTACTCTCCTCTATAATCCCTCTCCTGACCATTCAGCCCTCCCTCCTGTAGATTCCCTGGCACCCTGGATGCCCCCCGGTGGGAAACTCCTCGGGCTGGATGTGGTTTTCTGCTTACGGCTCAGCCTCCCACTGTCTGACAGCCTCTGGAGGGCAGGATGCGGGATAAACGCAGGGGCCCAGTGCCCGTAACCACTCAGTACAGATTTGTAAGGAAGGAAAGAACCTTGCAGTGGTGATCAGCCCTGTGCCCAGTGGACTACTCGATCTTCTGGAGACTTCTTAAAAATAATGCAGAAGCCCTGGCCCCACCCTGCTGCCCCCCGAACCAATGGGATCAGTATCTCTAGGCATCAGCATTTAAAAAGCCCTCCACTTGGTTTTTCTGTGCAGGCCAGGAGGAGGACAGCTCCAAAGGGCAGAAACGGGGCTTTGGGCCTGAATCTGGGTTTCCCTCCTCACTAACTCTGGTTTCCTCGCTTAAAAGGATGAGGTTGCTGGGTTCTAGATATTGCATATAAAGCACCTACAAGAGAATATGCATCCAGTAACTTTTGATCTTGTGGTTGCAGATGCTTGGTGTACATTGGGCTTAAGCCTGTAGGATTTGGAGTTAGGCAAGGCCTGGTCTGAGTAAGTTACCAAATATTTGAATCTGGACAGACTGCTTGACTTGTCTGAGTATCCTTTGTGAAATGGGTTTCATAATATGCCACACATCACAGAGGTGTAGGATTAAATGAGCTGAGCCATTCAAGTAATACAATTTGATAATCGGTACCTGTTCATTATTATTATTATTCACGGGGTGAATGCTGGCTGACATTCATAGAAGACCAAACCATTAGATATTGACAAATATGAATTGTGGTGACTTGGACTTCTAAAGCCTATCTCTTTAAGGAAAAGCCACGTGCCTTGATTTCTGACCTCCATAGATCAAAATATTGATTAGACTTTGTCTATTATGTGATGCTAGGTTCGTGACTTCCAATACATCTCTGGAGTGGAAATACATTTTCATTTGCTAATTGCTGTTAACAAGGCAAAACGCTTTCTTAAATAAACCATTATATTGTTAGGGGAGTGTAAATTCTTAATTTTAAGTGCTTACTTTAAGCACTATTCAGAATTTCGTTAAGCTTGTCTTCCTTCTGACTATTATTCACTCTGTTGATCACACAGTTCTTCGGGCTGTTAACCTGAGAAACTCTTAACCAGCCCTCAGGTTCAGCTGTTAGACATAGGTGACCCTGGTCGAGATTTTGTTTGGGATTGAGCCCGTGAACCAGCAGCCAGAGTTTGAGCTCTGCAGGCCCCTGTCCTTTTCCCCCCACCAAGGTTAATGGCGGTAAGGAAGCCACCATCCAAATGTGGACAGTTTAGCTTTCCAGTATGAGGATGAATGAATGAATAGACTCTGGCCATGAAAAACCAACTAAATGCTTAAAAACCATGGGGAAAACTTATGAATGTCCAATTCCAGTGTCTGTTGGCTCAAGAGATGCCACCTGACTGATAGTATAAGCCCTCTCCCAGAGCACCCGATTATTTCTGACATTCCCCACCCTGGTTCCCCTCAGACCAGGTCACATGGGGTCGCCAGCCTCTTCCATCCAGGGCTACTGCCCATGAATGAATGAGTGGGCATCTTACTGCTGTCACTGTCAGCCTGGAGAAGGCCACTGTCCAGGGCAGGGTGCTACCGCCAGGGGTGCCCCAAGCTTCCAGCTTGCAGGGGCCCAGCGGCTGCTGGGTTTCCTGCAGACACAGATGAGTGGATGGCCTCTTCCCAGGGATCCGCGCGTATGAGGCAGATCGGCTGCCCAGCCTCTCCCTAGGGGTCCAGTGAATGGTTCTGCAGGCTCCCCTCCCCTTGGGGCAAAACCCTGGGCCAGTTGGGAAGATACCATGCGGTCCCCTCGATCTTCCTCCTGATATATGACTGTAGGGAAGGGTGAAGCAGGCCAGGCCTTAGCTTCACCAGCTGAAAATTCCCTGTTTCGTATATAAAATCCAAACCCAGTTCATTAAGCAACCGACAAAGATAGCATGACTTGGTAATGCCTTCCTAGAGAGCAATTTGGCAACATTGATCAAGAGTCTTAAAAATGTTCACAGCCTTTTCCTCAGCATTTTAACTCCCGGGAATTTATGCTCAGGAACTATTTTGTTATGTTCATAGAGATCTATGTTCCAGGATTTCATCTTAAAATGTATCTCCCTAGTATACGGGTAAAATTGGAGATGAACAACTTTAATGTCCAAAACAGAGGAAGAATTCAATAAATTCTGCTGTTGACATATATATAGTAAAATATCTTAAACCCATTGAAATCACATTGAGGAGTAGTTAATGATATAAAAGATGTTTATCTTGTAATGTTACTTTTAAACTCTTGCATGTAAAGTTGTACGTATAGATTTTACAATCATGTAAAATCGTATACACACACACACACACACACACACACACGCATATATATATAATATATATATATATGGCCTATATTTATATGTGTGTGTGTGGTGTGTGTCATAAAAGAAAACCCAGAAAGCATGCACCAGGATATGGACAGTGGCTGTACCTGGGCAATGAGACAATGACAGATCATTTTCTTTTTCATAATACTGTGTTTCCCCCTAATTTTCTAGAATGAGCATGTATGATCTAAAAAATGCTTTATAATGATTCCAACAACAGAAGGTAACAGAAGCTCAATGAGAGCATCCTACAACCGAGAGTGTAGGCTGTGTTCCCCCAGGTCTCCTTTGTGGGGGACCTCCCAGGCTGGCTCCTCAACTCGTGCCCCTCCCCAATCTCTGATGCGGCAGACTTTCCCAAGGAGACAGAGAGGCAGGGATGGACTTGTGTGAGCCTGAGCCCCTAGCCCGGGAGAGCCATGCTCCCTCCCGTGACCTGGGGGCAGTAGACAGCACTAGCTCTGGATTCGGGCAGGTCTGTGGTGGTTCCCAGCTCCACAACTTGCACGCATGGACCTCGGACAGGGATTGCCTGTCCTCTAAGAGTCTTACTTGCCTCATCTGTAAAATGGGGACAGCAATACCACCCGCAGGAATGTAATCAAGACGTATGACAAGAGCTTAGTGTTGTCCCTGACATGTAGTAAAGTGCCCTGTAATTGGTGTGTGTGTGTGTGTTCCTGTGTGTCTGTTTGGGTATATTTTCTCCTCTGATATGTGGATCCAAGATAATTTTCACCATTCACTTCTTAAAGCTTTGGATTAATGTATGTAAGAACACTTATATAAGTGTTTTGTTGCCAGGTGGGGTAAGTGGGGTGTCTTTGTGCTGAGAAAGAGAAGGGGTCATGGAAAGGGCGCTCAGCCTCCGCAGGTGGATGGAAACGTTGTCACTGTTCTCTCTTCACAGCACAAGTAGAGGAGGGCTGCTGGTCGACCCTTAGGGTCCTTTGTGTCCACTCTCCTCACAGCCACGTGGCTGGACCATAGCCTCTCACGCTAGGCACACTTAGGTGAGTCAGTAAACAGTTGCCAATACCATCGCGTCCTCCTCAATGAGGGAATGATACCATTGAGAGGAGGCTAATAGCATCATCATCACCATCCTCCTCCTCCTCTGCCTCCTCTTCCTGTTTGTCATGGCAACGTAAGGCATGGATGACGATGTAGTCCAGGTGCTACCTGGGAGCTCAGAGCCTGGTGCAGCCCACACTCTCCCTTTGCTGTTGGTTCCCTCCTAGAAGCTCAGTGTGTAGAAGCTGCCATCTGTGTACCTGGCCTTACCCCTTTCTGGAAAACTCTGCGGCGGCTGAGAAGGGAGCTGGCTGGTAGGGAGGGTACAACGGGCGTGACCGCATTGCCAGCGACCGAAGCCGTGATGGGGCTCTTAGGCCATCCTGGCTCCCAGCCTATGTGCCATGGCAGAATAATCCCACGCTTGCACCATGGGGTGACGCCAGCGAGAATAACAATGCACGAGGCCGAATACAAATTGTTTGAAAACACACCAGTGAGCTTGGTTCAGGTGGTGCCAAGGAATTCTCGATTTCAGCAGAGACTTATTTTGTGCACTTTTACTTCTCTCATCCAATAAAACACAACTGTTCAGAGTGTCATTAAGTTGTAGTTTTAGGAGATGCTGTCAGAGAGCAGGCCACAAATTTAACCTGATTTGGCAAACGAATTTGAGTTGCTTTTTTCAAAGCCACATCGAACTTTCAAGTCTGTGTGCTTTCTTTTTCTTGGTGAAATTGTTACTCTGAACATTTCGAATCAATTTGATAAAGTGATACTCACCTCAAGCCACTTGAAGTGCCATAGGACTCCAGGGTATATGCTGTCATTCCTTATTTCAAGGAGCTCCTAGGAAAGGTGGAGGATGCTAACGGGAACGCGTGTGGCACGGGCCGTGCGTATCATTAGGGATGAGGAAACAGAGATGATGTCACCTGCCCTGTAATGAGCACCTACTCCATCCAGGGCCAAGTTCATGCCCTGTAACCTGTGGAGCGGCACAGAGCCCGTGCTTGGAAGGGTCCTGAACTTGGTTTAATCCTCTGTGTCACAGTTTTGAAATTCTTAGTAATTGTGAGCCTGACCCTCTGTATTTTCATGTGTACCAAAGCTGTTTCCTTTTCTTTCTGGACATGCAGCTGGACGCTTCTTGCACCCTCCCTGCAGTCATGTACGGTCAGGTGACTGAGTTTAACCAGAGGAACTCAAGTGCCATTTCACATCTGACCCGTTGGAACATCCAGTGCACGATCCCTTTAAACATGCATACACGTGCTCCGGGTTCAAGTGGTGCCAAAGAATTCTGGACCTCAGCCGAGGTCCCAGGGCTCTGTTACTGCTATGATCCGGCAATAACACAGCTGCTCACGGGGTCCACAGGCAGCTTCCAGGAGAGGCTGTCAAGGAAAAGTGGGCTAGGTTTTTCCCCTTTGGAACTGGGATGTGTCCCCTGGGCAACGCTGGAAGCCTGTTTTGAAGACCGCGTAGCTGCCATCAGCCTGGGCTAGGTCACTGAGTCGCTGCCTGGAGCAGAAGGCTGTGTGCCCCGCCTCCTTGTCTCAGCCATTTGGAGCTACCCTGGACTGTCACCGGAGCAAGAAATAAACATCTCGTGTGTTGAGAGACTCCAGATTCAGCTCTGTGGTTTCTGCAGCTCTGCCTGCTGGGATGCCTCATTTTCAGAGGAAGGAGGTTTCTCGGAATCTCCCAGCAGACTCCCTCCCTCAGATTATTGGCCAGAATTTAGTCTCATGTGTGTCCCTACATGAATCCTTTTCGAAGGGAAAGGAATTGCCATGATCAGCTTGGATAAATAAGGACTTGTCCCTGAGGGCCAGGCAGGCCTATGGCTCCAGAAGCCGATGGCTCTTGATACCTGGACATAACTGGGCTTGGAATAGTGGGGAATGAGGGGGAATTGCCACTGGGGAGGGAGTTGAACTATTTGCCATAAGGGAGGAAAAGGAAGGCTGTAGGCTTTCTTCCCCAGATTTACTGAGATATGATTGACATATAACATTCTGCAAGCTTAAGGTCTACAATGTGATTCTTTGGTATAAGTATGTATATACTGGGAGATGATTACCACGAGAAGGTTGGTTAACATGTCCATATCCATATCCATATGTGTGTATATTTGTGAAGATCATTTAAGATTTACCCCCTTAGCAATTTTCAAGGACATAATACATGGTTTTCTGTTGTTGTTTAAACAGCAAATATTTGGTTTTAAGCTTCTGAGGACAGAGAGTGACTGTATCTGTTTCTTTTGGAGCAATAAATGATCACCTGTAAGTTCTTATACATTGGGAGATGAAGAAAATTATACATGTTACATCGGTAAAGAGAAACCTCCACTGTGAAGGTTATATGGACATGAGAATGATCCATGTAGGTCTTCAACAATAACCACTAGTTTAAACCCTCAGTTTTCCCACCTCAGATAGACACAGTGACGTACAAAGAGAAAGAACACGCAGAGACCCGTGGGAATTGTGATTAAAGTGGGCTGTTAGGCAAAAGAGTGGTTCAAGCAGTGACTGAGCTCCTCTGGAGTCTACGGTTTTGGACAGACTACTTTCCCTCTTCCTGTCTGGTTGTACACCAGTAGAGGATGTCAAAGGCTGCAAGTAACAGCGTATCTGACTATCTGACTGCAGGGGTATAAAGAATAAGGGGTTTATTTTTTTCTAACAGAACAGGAAAACTGGAGGTAAGTGGTTGCTGGCACTAGTCCAGAAGATTGGTGTTATTGGTGACAACCTTCTGCAATTTTCTTGGGGTTCCCCTAACAGTTGCCTTAGGGCTGTTATAGCCCCAGCTGTCATGACTGAGGCAGGATGAAGGTGTCAGGGCAAGGAGAGATATCTTGAGCCCTGCCGTGCCCCATTTTATCAAGACAGCAAAGTTTTAAACACTCCAGTCCTGAAGTAGTCTCTGGCTTTGGTCTCAAGCCCAGAACTGGATGATGCCCCTCTTGCTATGAGGGAGGTTGAAGAGTGAGGGGCAGGATTGTTAAGATGGCTTTGACCAATCGTGACCGTCATCTGGGGCTGGCTGATGGCTGCTGTGAACCAAAGAGGGATCCTTCTAGCAGGAAACAAGGGAGGAACGGATATTGATTGGATAACAAATAGTGTATGTCTGCAAAGAAGTTTGGGGTAAAGAGAGTGGTTTATAAAAACAAGGCAAGTGGGAGTTGAACCTGTCCTGGCCAGGAGGAGGGAGGTTCTGGGTCTGGAATACTTGATACAAATAAAGCCCAGATCAAAGTGGAAACCAGAGCAGAGCTTGCATCTGAGCTGATGCACGTGTCCAGAATGGAAACCACCATTCTTCTTGCTGTCAGAGTTTGTCCTACTTTTATCCAGTCCCTATAACTTTATTGGGTTGCTACTGAGTCTGTATCGTAGAGGCCAGTGAGCATGATAGATTATCTGTCCAGTCAACTAGATGATCAATAAGAAGGGCTTGACCTTCATATTTGTGTTCTTTAGGCCCAAGTGTAGCATTCCACTTGCTCTCACATGACCTCACCTTTGTGCTTCCTTCATTATCTTTGCCTACCTGTGTCACAGGAACAGCTCTGTTCACTTATCACCCTCGCCAGGCATGGGCCTCAAGAGCAGCACTGCCCAAGAGAAGTGTAACGTGAGCCACGTGCATAACGTTAACCTGTCTCATAGCCACATTTATAAAAGTAAAAAGAAACACATGAAAATAAATTAAAACCTATATTTCAGTTAACCTAATATATTAAAAATATCATTTCAATATGTAATGAGCAGAAAAATGATTAGTGAGCTACTTTTCACTCTTTTTCATACTAAGTCTTTGAGATCTGGTTTGTATGGTCCACTTTACCCATCTCAATTCAGACGGGCCACACTTGCTGTGATGGATAGCAGCCACCATACTAGAAAGCACAGTTCTCGAGGACAGAGACCTCTCGAGGACCTGCTATGCATCTTGTCCTCTTTAGTGCCTGCAGAAGAGCAGGCCCTGAGTAAACACTGAAGAGCAGGTAGGGCCACACTGTTGGGAATGGGTCTTCTCAAACATAGGTACCTGGGAGGTAGACCAGAAAGCCCTGGAGTGGTGTGGCTGGTAATCAAGAGCATGGACTTGTATTCACACCCCTTGGGCGTGGCTTTACTAACAGCTGACCCAGATCCAATCGCTTAGCTCTGTCTCTGTTTCCTCATCTGTAAAGAGAGAGAGCAACACCTATCTTGCAAGATATCAAGGAGATTAAATGGGGAAGCTATACAAAAAATGTGGAGGGTTTGGCACAGAGTAAGCACTTAAGAAGCCGTAGCTGTCGCTATTTGAAATTAGATATTCTGTGCATCACACGGAGAACTTGGGTTTTAGTCGCAACAGTAAGGTTTGGCCGAAGCCGTGCTGGTCCTCACAGAAGGTATGGGTCCTCCCTGCTTTGGGAATTAGCCTGGGGAGATCTCAAAGTCATTCATGGTATTTCTCTTTTTGGCTGAAGCTGGGTAAAGTCACGTGCCAACTGTAGGGCTTGGCAAGCAAGGGCAAATGCTAAGCGAGGATGGCCCTTGCTCTGGGAGCTGCTAACTGTTCACTGTCCGTCCACAGCCTGAGGGTTCTGATTCCCATGGGAACTTGACGGCAGCCTTCAGAGCAGAGTGAGGACCCGGGTCCCTGGTGCCTGCTGTCTCTGCTCCCACTGGGCTCATCCCTCCTCTCTGTCCTCCTCTGGCGCTTCCACTGACTTCTTTTCTCTTAATCGACTGCCTTGAAATATATGGTTGTTCTACGCAATGGAAACAAGCATTTCATTATGATACCCAGTGTTGAAAAGCAGGCAAAACAAGCCAGATGCATAGTGACATTAAGCAAAGCAAAGGCTAACTTTATTAAAAAGCTTCTTTGTGGCATTAGGCAGGAAGTGAAATGGCTTTAAATGGCAAACATTTCTCAATCACTTAATGCATCAGTAATCTTGGCATTCTTTTTCTTCTGTCTGCTTAAAGGAAAAAGAAAAAAAAAAAACAAAACCGTGCCCAGATATAACTCAGGCAAGACAGGGCGAAGTGAGTGAGTCAGTGCATTGTCACAGAGCCCCTCGGAAGGCTGGTCATCCCTTCAGTGAAGCTTAACAGGACAGCCGATGATGGGCATGCGTGCAGAGGAAGATACGGGTTCTGTCGTATGGCTGAGCCTGGGCTCCCCCACGAACTGCTGACTTTTTGTTGGTACTGTCAGCCAACTCGCTCTCTCAAATCTGTTACTATTAGAAACACCATCAGTGTCAGATTTTGGACGTTAGCTTGTTAAGTCCATTTTCCGGGGAAGGTAAAATCCCGATCGCCATATATAATATTTGCTTCTCTTGCCAAATGCCACTGTCTTTATTTCTACGGCAAGTGAGGCTCTTTGCGCAGAAAATAAAAACATAAAAAAGCATGATTGGCTACATCTTTTCTTGAAGAAAAAAAAATCATACTTATTAAGTACCCAGTGAAAGGGGAAACCAGAAGATTGGTGCCACTGATAGACTCTTGCTTGGTTGCACTTTTAAAGACTTATTTATAGATGTCAAACAGGATATGGCACAAGGGAGGTGTTCAGTAAATACTTCTTAATTGATTAAAACACAGAAATGTATTTGAAGGTCTTTAAGGAAATAAGTATACTTTAAAAAATAGCAGTTGACCGTAATCAGCGATAAAAATGGTGCCAGAGGGAATCATGTTGATTAGGACCAAAAGTCTGACTAATACGGAAGAGCTCTCAAATGTGATGATTTTAGGATCTTTCCTGAAAATTCTCAGGATGGTTTCCCACATTTTCCCATTAACCTTTGAACAGTTCTGCAGTCAGGAGGCAGGCATTCTAATAAGCCACCGAGGAAGGCAGAGGTGCGCCTCCACATGTGACTGGAACTCCCATTTCTGAACTTTCAATCTCATCCTTTCTTATCCAATCTCTACCCTTCTCCCTCCAGCAAAATCCCCTTGTCCTTGAACCCCACAGTGGACCAGCTGGTTCCGGTATCATGGGCTCCTACCCCTGCTGTGCTGCTGGCCCCTGGTAACAGAATTGTTTTCTTAGTGCCTGTCTTTCCCTGTGAGCTCCTCAAGGACACAGACCCAGATTTATTCATTCTTACATCCCAGTAACTCCCAGTGTCTGGTAGGTAATAGCTGAACCAAGGCTGGTTGAATGAATGAAGCGCAGATATGTTCCTGGGTGTTCAGAGTTACTAACTTAGTTTGTTGCTGGTGTTCTTTGCGGTGTGTTTCTAGTCTTGCTTCCTGTGGCTCCCTTTTCTCCCTGAGATAAAAAACGAAGCCAGACTTCTCAACTTGCAAAAGGTTAGTCCTATTTCTAAAGCCGTTCTGTGAGCTCTTTTGAGAGGCTTGAAAAGTCTCCTATGTCCCTGGGGAGAATCCTAGGTGAGGGGTTGGCAAACATTGCTGCAAAGCAAAAGAACTTGCCCTTGAAGTTAAATGAAAAGGACATTGTGTCCCTTCCCTTTTAATTTCAATCCCTGTCATTGTCATTTGTCTGGCAGGGAACTACGTAGATTGGGAAAGCTCCATTTCTTTTCCCCACTCTGAACTCTTCGTAGCCGGATATAGTTTGTGATTTTCCCTCCTTGGTTTTTCCTGCTTCAATGTACTTGAAACAACCTTTTTGAATATGGAAAGGGGCTTCAGCACAGTCCCAGCAGCTGGCAGGGGACAGCCGTTATCCTGGCTGTGCTGCGCTGTGCTGAGTTTACGCAAGTATTTTTTTAAGCCCTGACAACAAGTGGCTGCTTTCTCAGGTGGTGCTTTGTATAAATGTCATAAACAATGGCTATTGTGGAGACGAGTATAACTTCTTTGGCCTACATTTCATTTCTCCAGAAAGTACTCACAGGTTGATGGGCTGGTGAAGGTTCTTCCTTGTTTCCATCCGTCTGATTATTCTAATGCTCGTCAGACCTATGATTCCCTGTTTGATAACCCTCCAACCGTTAAAGGGAAGTATTTGTCATCTCAGCACCTGGTTTCAGGAACAAAGTACTCACCTCCCAGCCAAGTAAGTCATTTCAAAATAACCTTTGTTCAGGGATCTGAAAAAGCTGAGTAACTCAGCAGCGAGGACAGGACTGCCCCACTGGCTGGGCTGGTGCAGGTAGGGGCAGGGATTTCAGGTGAGCAGGGCTTTAGCAGTTGCCATGGAGACTATCAATCATTTGATGAAACCTGCTGGGAGGGGGAGTTGAGGGTGAGAAACCAAAAGAAAATCATCTGCCTTTTAACAATTTGTTAGCACTTAGTGCGGCTCTCAGGCTCAAGGCTTTGGGAGCACTTGATTCTGGAAACAGAGGGAAGCTAAGCACTGTAAGTAACTTCCTTTAAGACATGCATATCTACACTACCAAATGTGAAATAGCTAGCTAGTGGGAAGCAGCCGCATAGCACAGGGAGATAAGCTCGGTGCTTTGTGACCATCTAGAGGGGCGGGATAGGGAGGGTGGGAGGGAGACGCAAGAGGGAGGGGATAGGGGGATATATGTGTACATATAGCTGATTCACTTTGTTATACAGCAGAAACTAACACACCATTGTAAAGCAATTATACTCCAATAAAGATGTTAAAAAAATAAATAAATAAAAAGAAATGCATCTGACTTGTGAATCAGGAGCCTCATAATCCTTTAGGGGCCTTCAGGGCCTGCCGTTAACTGTGTGTGTGTGTGTTTGTGTGTGTGTGTGTGTGTGTGTGTGTGTGTGTGTGTGTTGGGATGGGACAGCCTTTTACCAAATTTGCCCTGTGGGGCCCGTGTGCACTGCTTGGTGGCAGTAGGATTTCCTGGCTCTGACGCTGAATCCCGTTCTACAGTTTTCTGCTTAGAAGCCTGGTGATGATCACTGCCATTTTGGTACCCAACCAAGGGATGATGACGTCAGCTCTCCTGTACTGAGGACCTGCTGTGTGCAAAAGGCGTTACCCACATCATCTCCATTAGCTCTTATTGAAGCACGGCAGTACTCTGTGGTCCTTGTCCACCTTGTCCTCCGCCTGCCTTTTGTCTGTAGAAAAACTTTAGCCAAAGAATGAGTTTAATCAGAAGTGAGAGAATGCAGAAACAAAGAAAAGCAGTCAAATAGGACAAAATAATGGTAGTCTGGTCAGTAAGTGAAGTCAAGGACCTTTAGTTCCTTCTCAAGGGCTATAGGTAATATTCTGAGCCATATCCTGTGAGCTGTCTTATAGATACTGAAGCCTCCACCAGGTGGAAGAAGTTAACTACATGAAGACCAGGCTGTAGACTTGACATAAGCGGCCACAATTCCAAGAACTGACTGCAAAGAAATGGGAACAAACCGACCCTGGAACTGAAGATTAACTGTACTTCAAACAGTCAAGATGATGCTGATTGGTCAGACCACCGCATGACCAATTTCAAGATGCCCGTCAGAACTGCCGGTGCTGTTTCTGCATGGAGCCCCCTCCCTCCGTCTATAAAACTCTTGCCCCCTGAATGTCGGGGTCAGTGCGGGAGTCGGCCTTTGGACAGGCGTCTGCCCTCCCCCGCCGCCCCTGGTTGCCAGCATCCGAAATACAGCAAACTTTCCTTTCCACCAGCTTGCTTCTTCACTGGCTTTTGAGTGGTGAGCAGCTGGACCCCACTTTTGGTTACGTTACGACCCCTTTGTACAGGACGTTGTAACTCTGTTTTACAGACAAGGAATAAAGGTCTAAAGAATTGGAAAACGAAACCTCTTCGAGGCCACAGAGCTAATAACTGTGGGAGCAGGGACTTCACACCAGCTGACGGTGCATCTCGTGTCCTTCCATCTCGACGCTTCTCAGCGGATTGATGAAGGAACGTCCTCTGTGCTAATAGGCAGTCACCTGGGGTAGGGGGGTTGCTTCATTAGCAACTCCAATGGCCCCTTGGAGCACTCTCTGACCACCTCTGGTCTCAATTCCCTGCAGCTTCGCTCAGTTGATGCAGCACCCTTCCCGGGAGGAGCCTCCTGGCACCATCTCACCTGATAACACCTGGTTGGGAAAGCGGTTTGGGACCTCAGGCGTTGGCCACCCCACACTCTGCCGAGGGCCAGAGCTATCAGTCTAAGCTGACCCTGGAGTTTGGGCCCAGCTTCATGACTGAAGAACAGGACTCTGAGTTTGATAAGTACAGCAGAACCACATGGGAAGAACTGCACTTTGGTTGCCTTTCTGGATGCTCAACAGATGTGTAAGTCTAGACACTCAGGCACTCTATTTGACTGAGTTGGGGAGTTCTGCCATGACTTGGGGTGTGTCCAGCTGCGGAAGAGACCAAGCCCATCATGGAGCTGTCACTACCTCGTGAGTTTTGGGTTTCGTGACACAGGCCTCTTTTTCCCATGGGACAGACTCCAGACTCCATGGACAGGCTGGAGCCAACCAGGGTCTGGTACCCCTTTCCCTGCCTCCCCGTCTGCTTCTGCCTCTTTCCCAGGATTTAGATCTGGCCATGTCCCAGGGCCCTACGGAAGGACTGTCTTATAAGAAAGAGAGAGGAAAAGCCAGAGGCCTCCTGGTTCATCATCTCGTTATAACACTTAAGGACATCTATGGCCGTATAGGGCATCTTTCCTTCTAGAACCACAAATGACAACATTGGGAGAGGGAGTGTGGCAGTCATGGTGGCACCAGACAAACCGGGCTCTACCAGGACTGTGAGGGAAAGACCTTGACTTCTCCACCTCACGTTCCACATCTGCAAAATGGGAATAATAACATGCACGTTGCCACAATAAGAAACAAGGCGTGTTTAACACCTGCCACCAAGTAGATTCCCCATAAATGGTGGAAGTTATTATTACCATGGAACAATCTTGTATAAACCCTCACTCTGTGATGCCTTTCTAAGCTCACAGGAGTTGGAAGGGCTCAACTCCAATGTTCCCTTCTTCCTGACCTCAGCCAGATAGGCTCTGTCTTTCTCTCCCTCCTTCAGCTCTTGGCTAGTTTGGGTACAGTACGAATCCATCGAATATCGACCTCATGATTGTATTTGAATAGCGACTGTGTCTTATCTGCCTGCTAGAGTGATGCCCACAGAGGTTAGGAGCCCCAGACCACAGGCTAGTGGGTGTGGAGCTGGGGGTTTGAATGCAGACCCCTCTTCCTTATCCAGGAAAACAGGAAAAACAGCGTTAGGCAGCAAGTTCTAGAAACTCACATGAGGAGTTTTCTCTCTCTTTGGCTTCACGGTGGGAACTAGCAGGCATGTGCTGTCCCTAACTGGCCCCGGGAGCAGGACAGGCCCCCTGGCCTCCAGTTCACAGCATATTTATAGGAAACTACCAACGTGTCATTTTCCCAATCGGGGTAGACTGCACATCTAGAAACATCCTCTGGAGATGTGGGTGTCGAAGCTCCTGAAAAAGAGGACAGCCATGGAGGAAGTGCTCAGAGGCTGCTGGGCGAACCGGAAGTGGGAGCTGTTTCTAGCACAGAGGATGTGGCTCAAGACAAGGTATGAGAAACGAAAGTCAAGGAGGAAGTAGAAGTGGGATCCGTAGGTGCCTCGAGGACAAGGAAGTGGCTTTGTTGCCAAAGGTGGAAGGAGGAAACTGTCTCAAGGCTGAGTGTTGAGGTGGGTGTGGAAGCCTTTTCCCCTCTGGTACTGTCTGCAGGGCGGGAGGAGGCATTGGAGCCTGCAAGCTAGACATTGCCCAGTGGAGAGTCGCTGTCCGCGCTCATGGAAACCACTCTTGCAGAGAAGTGTCACTTCTGAAGGCAACAGAACATTGAGTAGAGAGAGGTTGAGTTGGTGGCCTGGGCTTGTGTTTTAGTTCTCCGGCCATGGTGGGGTCCCAGGGGGTGTGCTGGGTCACTGGGAGTCACCCCAGAGGGAAGGCTCTGGGGTCCATAACATCTACCACCCACCGAGCACCAGAGTTGCACTGGGGTTTACAGATATTAAATAATTTCATCCTCACAGTAACCCCATGGAGGGAGCAAATGCTATTACCCACATTTTACACAGAGGAGGAGATTGAGACTCACAGTCCAGGTAATTTGTCCAAAAGTAGAGTTTTTCTGGCAGGTTGCTTTCAACCGGGTCTCTCTGTTGCCGGAACCTAAGATTCTTTCTGCTAAGCTGCTTGTTCACATACAGGTCTTGCTTAGAACATTTTCTCCCCTGCATTTGAACAAGGAGCATAATCAGAGGCCATTTTGAGGTCCAGGGCCCCTTTGAAAATCAGATGAAAGCTAGTATATAAGAGCACATATGCCCTTCAATTTTAGGGGTTAAGGACCCTCTGAAGTGCATCTATAAGCGTCTTAATGTCCACACACCCAGTTCAAGAACTCCTGAGATAAGGAAAAGGAAGCTGAAAGAAGTCAGAAAAGAAAGAACCCTCAATGGAAACAGATTTAAAAATTGAGCTGTCCTTACAACCTATACGTTCTGAATTTGTTGCCTTGAATAAAACAAGCTTAAATAAACATTATTATCTCACATGATAAATATTCTTCTTGTTCATAATGTACCTGTGAAAATGGACAACTCATTTGTATATTCTACAGGTAGATATGTTTTTCCTACTATAAAAGCCAAAACACAAAATAACTTATAATAACGTATAGGAAAACTTAAATGATAGCATCGCTTCCTTTTCCTTTCCTACTCAGGTATTTGATGTTCAAGGCAGTCATCCATTCTTTTTTTTTTTTTTTTTTTGCGGTACGCTGGCCTCTCACTGTTGTGGCCTCTTCCGTTGCGGCGCACAGGCTCCAGACGTGCAGGCTCAGTGGCCATGGCTCACGGGCCCAGCCGCTCCGCGGCATATGGGATCTGCCCGGACCGGGACACGAACCCACGTCCCCTGCATCGGCAGGCGGACCCTCAACCACTGCGCCACCAGGGAAGCCCATTCTTCTAAGCCTTTTTGGGCTGACTTCATTGAATCATCCAGAATCATTTTGTTGTAGCAATCGTAAGAGGACTTGCATCTCATTGGAATATGGTTCTCTGTATATGTTTTACTAAATTAATTATTTCTTTTATACTACTTTTGAATAATACTTAAAAATGCTTGGGCACAGAGAATCACAGGCTATCAGAGATGAGAACTGTATCAGATAGGAAACTGCAATGTAAGAAGGTTTGGGCTGGATGCTCTCTGAGGCAAAGAGAGGCTAAACTGGCAGTTACAAGGCTACCCGTTGAGTTGGTGGCAGAGCTGGGATGAGAACCCTAGTGTCCCGGCTTCTTCCAGAACTCAGCTCATTGTAACACAGCTGTCCCACAGACACTAAACACATATCTGTTAAATATGTGGCCAGATGGAATTTTCTTCTGACCTCACTTTCTCCTTCCTTCTGCTCCAAAGTCCTGGCAGGGAGAGGATTTTTGGTCACCTGGGGGGAGGCACAGAGACTTTGCTAGCAAAGAGACCCCACACTCATGATGAAGGCCATAGCCACGGTCAGAGAAAGGTGTGCTGGTCCGGGGTATATGGGTAGGACCTGCCTCTGCCTCTGGGGATGGGGCCAGAAATAA
Organism: Hyperoodon ampullatus; assembly: GCF_949752795.1. Taxonomy (NCBI): domain Eukaryota; kingdom Metazoa; phylum Chordata; class Mammalia; order Artiodactyla; family Ziphiidae; genus Hyperoodon; species Hyperoodon ampullatus. Next base: position 82,964,647 of record NC_136928.1, read on the forward strand.
TGGACATCACCAGCCCAAGGACACTGGGGAGAAGCTCCAGGAGGGGGTGGTGTCCCAGGGGGCCAGAAATGTCCAGAGGCACGTGGGGCAGGAAGAGGAGGCCGGTGGACCGTCGAGGAAAAACTTCCAGGCGCCCCTTGAAGTAGACCCTATGTGGATTGAAAGGTGGTTTGAAGGGAGCAGGAAAACCATGTGGCTTGGTGCGTGACACCTCTGTGTGTGTTTGGGTCCATTTGGGATGGAGGGGAGAGCTCAGCTGTCCATGTACGAAGGGCCTGTGTGAGCACACTTTGGACCAGGCCCTATGGGAAGTTATAGAGGAGGAGAAGTCAGGGTCTCTGCTTTCAAGTTCCTAACCTCAGAGGCTGATGTGGTTAGGCACCAAATTTAGCCACCTAACCTTCAGTGTATTTTCAGACATTTCCCCCTTTCAGTTAGATTAAAACCTGGCTTGAAATTCAGTTCATGCTATCACTATCTGGGCAACCTTGGATAAGTGAGTTCCTTAACTTTTTTGAGCCTCAGTTTCCTTGCTGGCCAAATGGAGCTTCTTCCTGTCTCTTCTTGTCTCCAAGAAATTAGAAATAACCCACTCTAAAAGTTAAAATATAATTGAAATTAGAGGAGCAAAAAAACCTGGCTCCAATCAGATCCTACATGATCTTGTCCAGAGAAAGAGAGTGTGCTTCAGGAGGAGAACCAGCCATCTTGGAAGCAGAGGGAAGGGACTCAGGGGGCAGACACTGACGTCCAGCTACTGCAGGGAGAGGCCCCCCGCCTGGGACCATCATCTCCAGCACTGACAATGCCTTGTTATGGAGGAAAGTACACCTGACATCAGGACACATTCACATCAGGACAAATTCAATTCTCCCTGCTCTGAGCTCACCAAGCAAACTTCTGGCTATAATTTGGCATCCTGTGTAATTTGCCTACAAGGAGCAAATATTTGGCCATAGGAAGTAAGTGCTGGTGCCCTAGGCGGTCACATTTTGTTTTAACAATAAATTAATACGCTGCCACTCTGGTTTCTGTTCTTTTGTTTCCTGTGGGTTGGTGAGCATGAGTCAGCATGGTTCTCACATACAGCCTCAGACCCCCAGCACTGCATCCTTCCACTAACCCCCGGCCACTCTCTTTTCCCCCAGCTGCTGCCTCTGCCCCTCTCCGCTAACCATGCAAGGGCTCAGAGCCAATCGGAGATCCCAGGGGATGGCTCTGGGCCATCACTCGGCTCCCACAGCCGCATCCCAGGGGAGGCTTGGAGGAGGGATAGTGCCTACACCTTAAGCCCAAGGCCTATTGGTCTCAAAATGCTAATGGAGTGAATGGATGACTTAATGCCTGAACTTAAGTAGAAGGACAATAGAAGGCAAAGCTTTCTCAGGGGGGAGGGCGTCCCTATTTGAAGTTAGTGGAAGAAGCATTGGGCAATGAGACTTGGGTTCTAACTTCGTTCTTCCTCGGGTTCTCTGCGTGGTTGTGGGAACGTCAATGGGGTTCTTACTTGTAAAATGAAGCAGCTGGAGTCAGGATCTTGGTATTATGGATGGGAAGGTCCAATAGCACAAAGTTGTAGTTAATATTAATCTATAAATTCAATGCAGTTCATGGAACTTGAATAGAGAATCCTAAAATTCACTTGTGAGAGTAAAGGACCAACAATAGACAAGATGATTTGAATGGAAAAGAATATGATGTGGGACTTGCTTTCTAAATATTAAGACTTATTAAAAAGCTTAAAAGTATTGAGGCAAGAATAGAAAATGAATTGATTGAGCAGACCAGAAACCCCAGAAACTGATCCATATGGAAAGTTGGTCTAGGACGGAGGCAGAATTACAAATTAGTGGGGAATGTCTGGATTCGATGTTTGGAATATTTGGTTATCCAAATGGGAAAAAAATGTTAAATTAGATCTTTTTCTCACAACATACAAGGAGGTCAATTCAGGTAAATCAAAGACTTATATGGGAAATGTGGAAATGTAGGAGAATATCTTCCAACACTGGAATAGGAAAGCATATTAAATACGATGTGAGAAGCAAAAGCCATAAAGGAAAGATTCATAAATTTGATATTAAGTTAAAATTACTATACAATAAAGATAAATGCAACCATATATTGGGGAAAGATATTTGTGACAAATATTACCAGTAAAGATAAATGTTAAAAATATGTAAACAGGAAAACAGTATGGCAGCTCCTCAAAAACTGAAACATAGAATTCTCATAGCAATTCCATTTCTGGGTATATATCCAAAATAATTGAAAGCAAGGACCCGAATGTATATTTGTAAACCAGTGTTCATAGTAGCATAATATCCAAAAGGTGGAAGCAACCCAAATGTCCATGGATGAATGAATGGATAAGCGCAACGTGGTATATAGATACAATAGAATATTACTTAGCCTTAGAAAGGAAGGAAGTTCTGACACACTCTATAATGTGGGTCAGCCTTGAGGACATGATGCTAAATGAATTGTCAGTCACAAAAGGACAAATATTATATGATTTCACTTGTATGTGGTACGTAGAGTAGTCAAATTCAGAGACAAAGTACGATGGTGGTTGCCAGGGACCGGGGGCAGGGGGGATGGAGGATTTTGGGTTAATGAGTACAGAGTTTTGGTTTAGGAAGATAAAAAAGCTCTGGAGATGGATGGTAACCCAACTAACTAGAAAGCATCCTCAACTAGAGAGTAAGTAAGCTACCTCCAGAGTCTAGAGTCAACCTACACAACTAGTCAACAGCAAACACGTATGGGAGCAACGTGAGGGCACCACTTGGGCTGCACTCAGCTTTACTCCTCATGCCTATAGCACAGTATGTGGCATAAATGATTGCTTATGGGTGAACTGTCACCAAAACACACTCAAATAAGAAATGCTGACTACAACCAGAAGAACTGATTGGAGTTTAGAGAAATGAAGGTGTCTTAAAAGTCAGTGGGCTCTGCCTGCTAGACCACAAAGCTAGCCTGAGAAGATACCCATACTCTGCTCATCGTTCCAGGTTCAAGGGTAACCCTACATGCCAACTCAGTAGGGTCACTTACTCTCGTGGAAGAAATGTATTTTACTTTTAATTTAAAAAAATAAAAATGGTGCATATCTGGGGTGTACAATATGATGATTTGATGTACATAGACTTAGTGACATGATTACCACAGTCAAACTAATTAACATAGCCTCTTCCCTTAGTTGCCATATTTCTTTTGTGATGAGAGCTCCTGAAATCTACCCTCTTAGCAAACTTATGGTATTCTGTACAGTATTACCAAACTACAGTCATCATGCTGTACTTTAAGATCTCCAGACATTTGTCTTACATAACTGCAACTTTGTCCCCTTGGACTAACATCTCCCCATTTCTCCCACCTCCCTACCCTCGTAACCACCATTCTGCTCTCTGCTTCTCTGTATTTGATTTTTTTAAAAATTGAAGTAGAGTTGATTTACAATATTGTGTTAGTTTCAGGTGCACAGCAAAGTGATTCGGATATATGTGTATATGTGTGTGTATATATATATATATATATATATATATATATATATATATATAGTCTTTTTTAAGATCCTTTTCCATTATAAGTTATTACAAGATATTGAATATAGTTCCCTGTGCTATACAGTAAATCCTGTTCTTTCTTTATTTTATATACGGTAGTGTGTATCTGTTAATCCCAACCTCCTAGTTTATCACTCCCCCGCTTTGGTAACCATAAGTTTGTTTTCTATGCTTGTGAAACTTTTTCTGTTTTATAAATAAGTTCATTTGTATTATTTTTTAGATTCTACATTTAACTGGTATCTGTATTTGATTTTTTAAGACTCCACATATAAGTGAGATTATGCAGTTTTATTCTTGCTGTGTCTGGCTTATTTCACTTAGCATAATGTCCTCCAGACTCATCTATGTTGTTGCAAATGGCAGGAAATTCTTTTTTGTTTTTTTCCCTTTTCTTTATCTAGTTGTTCTTGGAAGGTACTTCTCAACCATGGGTGCAACCACAACCTCTCTGATGTGTGGATGTTGATAACAGCAATAAAGTCATGCTCATCAAAATGCCATCTGCATCCCTTTCCTAAAAATGAAAAAAACCCTTATTACTTTCAGGCAGGTTTTTAAAGTAGGCAGGCCTGAGGGCCCCTGCTAGGCTGAGCTGAGATGCTGAGCTTTAATTGCGAGAGGCAGAAAGGAAGAATGACTGCTTCTATTTTGCTGACGCAATTCTTCTCCTGATGTGGGCAGAGGGTAGCTGATTGTTACAGAAATGAGAGATGAGCTAGTTTTGTAGGGAGAGTATGTGTTTGTGACATAAGTTAAGAGAGAACAGTAGTTTCCCTCTTCAAACTAAATTATTTGATTTTGCCTGCATGAGCATAGCTCGAAGCCTGCTACACCATCAATGAGCGCAGGGCCATCTCATTTCTGGTCCACCAAAATCTACCAGGCATGGTTTCAACTGAGTACAGAAGCACTGACAAAACCTGTAGCACCCTTTGCTGAAAGCTCTCTACTTCTGTACTGAGGGAGGAGTGCAACCATCATGACCTTAGCAGCTGAGATCCAGGCAGAAGATTTCCAAGTGCTGATGGCTTCTGAAACGTGTTTGCTTGGCTTTCAAATAGTGGCTTTCAAATAGAGAATGTGTTCAATTTAATGCAGAAAATCTGAAAATAGTGCCCAACCAGTTTAGTGTGGAAGACTGTGATAGTATTTTAATAATATGGACTTTATGCAAAAATTGCTTTCACCTGAGCAATGAGGAAAGGTTTCATGTGTATTTACTGAGCACATAGTAATAACAGTGCATGAGCCAAATGATAAGGCAACATGGATGCCGGCTGCCTTTTTTCTTTCAGCTCACTGAAAGTTGAGTCCTTTTTTCATAATGTCTATCTTGCTGAACAATAAAATTCGTTCTAAACTGAAATTAGAATGTCTAAGTGTTCAACCCAAGTGCATTAGAAAAGTTACATTGGTAGGACGATTACTTCCTCTTGAAATGCTTGTGGGAAAATAGTTTCCTTACTTTGGCCTTGCAACGTCTTTGAGAATATCCTCAGTCCTACAAAAAGCTTTATTTAAGAATGCCACAGATCTTTTCCTAGCTTTCATTCTCACCAGTGGAGAGAGTGATATACTGCAGAATATGAGTGTAATTCAGTGTTTAACTTTAAAATACTTCGTGTAAAATATTTCTTTCTTGTCAGCTGATCTCCCATTTAAAAAATAACCCATTCCTGGGAGAAATGGTTTAGTAGGATTCTGATTTTTGATTACGCCCAGGGGAATTTTTCTCTGTGGATGTCACACGGCAGGTAGCTGTCAAGCGGTGGGCGGGGACTGGTAGAATAATGGGCTGTGCTAGCTTCTCTGGTTGGAGAGTCCATTTACAATATTTACAAGGTGCCCAGGGCACCAGGCTGAGGCGGGTAGGCAGCCAGCCATCCCCCAGACCTCAGGGCCAGCACACATTTGCACGGTTGCTTTAAATGGTAGAATCAATGTCAAATCCACAAAGAAGTCGTAACGTGTGACCAGAATGAAAAAATGGGGTTAAAAATTCAGAGCCATGTCTTTAGTTCATTCTTTGACCTTAGCAGTTAACAGTAATTTATTTCCTAAGTAGGAGATTTGAATGCAGCTTATCGGCTGACTTTTTTTTAAGTCTCTGTGGTTCCTTTCATGCAACTTTTTTTTTTTCCCCACTAAGTGCTTAAAGAGGCACAACTTTGGAAAACCAGTCATCTCTCTGGGATTCATTTCAGCTGGAGTCATCAGAAAAGGCACCCAGCAAGGTGGCAGGAATTCAGTAGCCGGCCGGAAACGGACTCTGGCTGGAACAGGGGCAGATCTACTGTTTCCTGGTGGGACACTGTGGCCTGACTGCTACAGGGTAGAGCTGGGATGTTTCACCACGACTCTGACCAGGAGCGCCTTGCCTATCTTTGCTCAGCATCCAAATTGGCAGCAAGGTAGCCTGGGAGGGACTCCCAGCGTCCCCTCCCATGCACGCCCTCCGCCTCGTACTGGTGCCCCTGGGTTTGGGCCCTGCCGCCTGGCTTCTGAACTGCTCTCAGGACCCACCCAGGCCTTCTCCTTGGCCCCTTCCTGCAGTTTACTTAGTTTGAACTCTTTCAGGGTCTCTTCTTCCTAGAAACCCCGCCTCCCGTGGGCTCCACGCTTCTCATCACTGCCCTCTTGCTCTGTGGGCTCGCCTCCTCCTTGGTCTCCTGAGACTTCCTGAACGGGGACGTCCCACACGGCCCTTTCCTCCACATTTCCTCCCACTGGATTTCATCCACGAATCTGCATTTCAGTTTTTACTTCTGTGCAGTACCTCTCCCCCTCTCCAGTCTGACAGTCAGCCTCACATGTCTATTTCCCACTGGATTTTCCCATCTGGACACCCTGTTGGCCCTGACATTTAATTTCTCCTCCATCCGTCCCTGTATCATAGCCTCTCCATCCAGCCTGCAGGTGATAAAATGCCCACTCCTCGGGATGCTCCCTTTTCACTGTCTCTCACCTCTGTCCCTTTCTCTCCTTGTCTCTCCGTGTCTTCTCACTAACACAGCCTTAGCCCTTTGCGGGGCCTTCAAAGCTGCTTCCCCTACTTCCATTTCAGCCCTCCAATCTACCCTGACTACTGCAGCTTTCCTGGGGTCTCCCCCAAAGAGCAGCCCTCTTCCCTGCCTGACCTCTGAACGTGTTAAGAACTAAGACAGTAAACTACGAGAGAGGCCACGTAGGGAGGATCTGACTCTGCCTGGCTGGGCCAAGTGGCTTCCAGGACTGACCTCAGTTTAGGCCAATGTGGCCATCCAGTCCGTGCAGCACAAGCCTGGGGCGGTGTACAGGTGGGCGGCCGGCACAGGTAAGATTGCCGGGGGTGCCTGGACCCTGATGTATGGCATCAACCCCAGGTGTGACTAACAGCCTAAAGCAGCAGCGGAGAACTCACGTTCTTCTCAGAGTGGAAACAAAAGAGCAGAGTTGACTCAAGCTTGCCCAGTTATGCTTCCTAAACACCACCCAGATAGGCATCTGTATGCCCTGGCAGTGAGAGACGCTACTAGAAGGAAGCATCAGGAGAGGGGAGAGTGTTCTCTCCCTTAGGAGAACAGACTCATAAAGTGTAAGAGCTGATTCTCTTGGTCTCTTGCTCAGATGCCTTCAAGCCCTCAATTTTTGTGCTCCCAACTTTATACTGCAAAAGAAAATAGCCTACAGTGTTCTGTTTGGTCTAGATCAGTCAAAGTTCAACAAGCTCATCTTGAGGTTCTCCTTCTTCATCGATGTTAAGTTGGAGACACTGAAAATCTTCAAAGACTTCAAGGACAAGTTCAACTGCCATAGTGATCACTGCAGGGGCCACAACCACGGCCATAGCATCAGCAGAGCAACTCCGTGTGATGCTTTCAACACGCTGCCTCATTTATTCTCAAGTGTCAGAAAACCTAACCCAAACTGACTTAGTCAAACAGGGAATTTACTGGGTCATGTAATTAAATAGTTTCTTAGACCCAGCTCCCTCTATCAAGGCTTGAAGAGCAACATAAGGGGTTGTCTCTCTGTTGCTCTCCTTATGTGGTCCATGGCCCATTTTCAGGTCCGCAGTAGTCATAAGATGCGTCACAGGAGTGACAATCCCACACCCTCTCTCCGCATCTTGAGGGGAAGAGCAAGCCAGCTTTCCATGTGATCAGACACCAGCCTGGTTGTATCTGATTGACCCTGATTGGCCTGATCTGGGCCACATGCCCATCCATGGACCAGCCACTGTGGCCTGGGCCATGGGATGCACTGATTAGTTGAGCTCCAAGCCCCGACCACTTGGTGAGTGATTCACAAGAGAGAGGTTGAACTGGAGGCCTGCTGTGCCATAAGAAGAAGTGGACTTAAAAGCAGCAATAACCATCATCCTGTACTGCAGGCTTCTCACACCCTAAAAGACGTGTGAATTGTCATTAAAATGCAGATTCTCATCTGGAGGCCTTGGGTGGAGCCTTTGTACCAAGTTCGCAGGTGTCGCCCCTGAGCCCAGACACACTGTGAGCTGAAAGTCATCGTAGTGGCTGAGGTCGTAGAGTTAGCAGGTGACAGAGCCATACTTGAGTCCTGGTCTGGTTGATTCCATAATTGGGTGCCTTCTACTACTGTCTACACTGCCTGATCACCCTTGGTGAAAATTCTCTTTTCCTCTGAGTCCCATCAGCATTTTCTATATCTTTCATAGTATGTAGGTTCCATGTCTTATTCCAGTTGTTTGGGTAGGTGGTACGAAGCATCGCAAGTTACCAGAGTTCACTTTTTCCCCTTGAACTTCTCACCTAGAATCCTATGAAGGTAGTCAGTTGGCTGGAATGTGGTTTTACTGAGGTCAGGGTGGAATCCCTTCCCTGTATCAGAATCCAGTACTGAGAGCTGATTACTGTCTGGTCACAGAGGGGTTGCCGTAGAGACTGACCCTCGGTGGAAAGATCTAGTCAACCCATCAGCAAGGACGCTTGAGCCCCTTCTAGGGCTCAGTCTACACCTGCTCCTCATGGGCAGGACCCAAAAAAAGTAAAAGACATGAAGACATGGGCCCTGCCCACTATGGTCTACATCAGGAGACCAGAATAACTCACTTGAAACCGTGGTGAACAAGACAAGACAGCCTTGCAGTTAAAGGCTTATTTGAAGGACTAGAAGTGATGTGGAATTCAGCGGTGAAAGAGATTCCACAGAGCCAGAGTAGGCTAGAAAGACTTCTGGAGAAGGTGGGACCTCAATTAAGTTTTGAATGACAGGCGGGATCTGCAGGAGGGCAGAGGGCGTTTTAGGGCAGGGAAACAAATAACTCAAAACACTCGCTTCTTCACGTAAGAGACAGAACATCTCTGTAGAGGTGTTTGTACTGGGCAGTCTGACGGCATGGTAGGTAACTTCCATCCCTGCCAAAAGTGACTTGATATTTATTCAGACTTTAAAATAAATTGGCCTATGACATCAGGTGTAAAGCATCTCGTTTGAACAGTGACTAGATTTGAAGGGTCAAGTTCTTTCACAACTTTAAAAAAAATTCAATGGCTAATTCGATGAATCAAAATTAAATTGAAAACCGAAAATTAATTCAGTGTTTTACTTCCATGAAATCTAAAAGCCTGGGAACCACAGACCTCGGAATGCAGGGAGGAAAGGACAGTGGGGGAGAGCGATGATGGGCAGTCACCTTGGTTATGCTTTGACTTGTTTGTTCATGCCCTCAGGAGGTATTACAGGCCTCAGAGTGCATGGTTTTTATTTAATTTGAGCACTGCAGAATTTGAGGAGATATTGGGGGAGAACTGTTCTCTGGGGGTGATGACTGAGGCTATGCGTGTGGCTCAGAGGAAGCTGGGGCACTGCCTTTGTGGAACCCACCTCAGACTCGGTCATGTTGCTCGGGATGGGCTGTCTCTCAGGGGAGGGGTCTTCAGGGATAAAGGAGGAGTAAGGGGGTCAAAGAGAATCAGGAACCGAAACAAACCTATTAGCTCTTAGGGGCATTTCAACAGAAGAAGTGTAAGAAACAGTAATATAAGAGGTGCTCCTAGTACTCTGGCTCCAACGAGAATTGTTTACTGGGCACCGTGCGTGGACCAGATGCTATGCTGGATATATCCTCGGTTACTGAATAATGGTGCTTATTTCACCAGCATAAGCAGTGTTTTTTTTTTTGGCAGCGTTGGGTCTTCTTTGCTGCCCACGGTCTTTCTCTAGTTGCGGTGAGCGGGGGCTACTCTTTGTTGCAGTGCGTGGGTTTCTCACTGCGGTGGCTTCTCTTGTTGAAGAGCATGGGCTCTAGGTGCACGGGCTTCAGTAGTTGCAGCATGTGGGCTCAGTAGTTGTGGTGCATGAGCTTAGTAGTTATGGCTCAGGGGCTCTAGGGTGTGCGGGCTTCAGTAGTTGTGGCTCGCGGGCTCTAGAGCACAGGCTCAGTAGTTGTGGCACACAGGCTTAGTTGCTCTGCAGCCTGTGGGATCTCCCTGGACCAGGGATTGAACCTGTGTCCCCTGCATTGGCAGGTGGATTCTCAACCACTGTGCCACCAGGGAAGTCCCATAAGCAGTGTTTTATAGGCCGAATGAAATCATGAAGTGGTCCAAAGTCACACTACTTTCTGGTTGTTTTAGGGGCTCAGTAGTTGAGAACACTGATCAGGACGCTTTGGTGAATTTGGAGTGTTGGATGCACGTGTGCGTGTGTGGAGAGCAGTGGAAAGAAACCTGCATGACCAGGATGAGGGGGATGTGACATTTCTATGGTGGAAGGGACCAAGGCACTTGCAAGAGCCAAACAGGCTTTTCTTTTCCAGTTTTATTGAGAATAATTGGCATACATCACTGTATTAGGTTTAAGGCAGATGGTGTGATGGTTAGATTTACGTATATTGTGAAATGATAACCACAGCTAATATCCATCTTCTCATATAGATACAATGAGAAGAAAGAGGAAAAGGAAAAAGGGAAAAAAATGCCTCCTTAGAATGAGAACTCTTGGGATTTGCTCGCTTACTTTCCTGTGGCTCATACAGCAGTGTTAGCTGTGATCATCACGCTGTACGTTACATCCCTAGGACTTGGTTATCTTATAACTGGAGGTTTGTAGCTTTTGACCACCTTCTTCCAAGTCCCCCACTGGCTTTTGAAAATTCCACTTGCAGGGCTGACAGTCTTCATGCCAATGACCCAAATGAGATGCAACTCACCATGAGATTCCACCTGGTCAGGTCAGCGCAGTGGCTCAGTGGGGAGGTGGGTGGGATTTAAGGCCCAAATCTTCAATGCCTGCAGGCCTGGGTTGGAATCCTGACATCATTTCAGAGTCAGGACTCCATGATGCCCACTTCCAGAAGCAGGTCTGGTCACAGGCCGGCCCTGGCACAGGGGCTGACGGGCCTGCAGGGTGAGGGGCCCAGGCTGCTCTGCTCTCTGCTTCCGGCGGGACATTGGTGTGAACATGAGCAAAGACTCACATCCTTCCTCCATCCGCTGTGTAAGGTAGTAATGGTGTGAGCAAGGTAATAATCCTCATTACAGCATGAAAGATGTTGTAAACCCCAAACTAACCAAGGCCACCAGAGGAGCGGGCAGGCGGATAAATGGCAGGTCAGCCTTCAGCACAGCTGGGCACCAGCTCCCACCTGGAGTAACAACAAAGCCAGTCCCTTAGGAGGGAAACAATTCCTCAAGTTTTCTATTCCATCAACGCGCTTGCATGTCACTTGAAAACGCACTCATCCTCTCTGTTGGAAATTAGGATTTTCAAGTAAGACTCTAAAAATCAATAAGCAAATAAATATTGCAGCCACGAGGCTGGGAATCCCTGGGAGTTCAAGAAATAAATATAGAAACCAGACAGAAAATACAAGGAATTTTCCTGTGGTGTACCCCAGCACTTAATTTTTATGCTGATTATACAATTATTATTCAGAGTTATTTAACACCTGGGAAATTGACTTTATTTTGCTCGTTAAGAGAGCATAGACCATGGGATGGGGGTGAGGGTGACACTCATTCACAGATCTTAAACAGAATGAAAACTGCCTGCTTATATCAACAAGGAAGGTAACAAGAAAATAAAAATCGACCAGGAGAAAAGGCCTGGGGAACCCAGTGAGACCCTAAATATAGTCCAGTGAGTAATAAAGGACAAACATTTCTAGCAGGTAAGAGCCAAGACGATAAACACCAGGTAGGCTGCACCTGCTTTTCTTATCTAACCTTTTAAGAATGCTCTCACTAATTTCCTGTTCATCCACACCTCCAGCCGAGGAAGGCGATCGTTCCTGGGGGAGGATTCTTCGTGCAGCCGCCTGCTTCTCCACCTCCCCTAACACAGGGCTCTGGCTTTTCGTTTTATTTCACATGATGGATTTACCCGCCTTGCGGAAGAAGGCCACTGAAAGCCGGCTTGGGAGGTGTGACTGCGCTTATTTTCAGTTATGTATTTAATACAATTAAATACATAAATGAGACCCTAGTCATTTCTCAACACTCCTTTCTGCAAGGACCGTATAAACACACACACGTGCGCGTTCAATAAAGTTAGTAAAGAAAGAAAGGCTTGAGAGCGCTTGGCTGCGCGCTGAGCTGCAAGTCGGGCTCAGCATCCCCCGCCTCGACCCGCTCCCTGTATCCGGGCTGGGGATCCAGCAGCTGCTCTGCTGCCGGGGCCAGGCGCTCAGGCCGCGGTAGGCAGAGCCCGGCGCGGGCGGCGCAGCGGGCGGGACCTCGACGTTCCGGGGAGAACGGGGCGGGCGGCAGGGAGGGAAAGGGTAGGGCGCGCAGGTGCTGCGGGCACGGGGCGTGGGTGCAGCCTGAAAACGCCCCGCCCCCAATTCCTCCGCATCCCCGTCCCGCGCCCCTGCGCGCGCGCCCCCGGCCGCCCCCCGACAGGAGCGGGGCGGGGCACGCTCGCTAGCCAGGCAGGTGACGTCGGTGACCCGGGGCTAAGCGTCCCCTTGGTCCCGCGCCTGCCCTAGAGGGCCGGTGGGACTGAGTTCTCCTATACCTCGCTGTCCGCGGGTCTGCAGGGACCGGGGAGGCCAGCGTCCACCCGTTCGTGGCCAGCGAGGCTGCGCCTGTGCCTGGCCAGGCGTCCTGCATCCCCTCCAGGTGCCCAGGTGCCCAGGTGCCGGGCGCGCCCTCTGCCTTATCCCCGAGCGGTTCTAATGAAGTCCGAAAAGCATCTCCTGTGACACAAGCTTTCAAGGGCGCGCATCGCCGCTTGGCGCGGGCGGTCACCTTGCCCATCTTTAAAATGAGCAAAGAAACAGCCCACAGTCAGGGTGGCAGCCTCGATTGACAGCGCTCAGCCAGGTTTTCGAACCGCCTGTTTGACGCTTCCTCGAGGAAGCCGACCCGGCCGCCAGAGCCCGCTGGTTTTGGAAGATCATAGAATCTCAGAGATCTGCTACTTTACCTACAAAGCCAGCTTTCTGTGCGGCCCGCCCCCCTCCTTTTGCTTTTTCCGTGAGTGAGGGTGCAGACGCGGGTGGTGGGTGACGGAGCAGTGTGGGTGCCTGTGGTGGTGGGTGACGGAGCAGTGTGGGTGCCTGTGGAAGGCTGGGCTGGGGAGATGCGGCTTTGCCGAAGGCTGTAGACTCTCCTGCTCTGGGAGCCTTTGAAGGGCTTTCGGGCGAGCTAGGCGGTTGAGTTTCAGAGAGCAGCCTGCTTTCATTTTCTTGGTTGCCTTCATCAAGATAGCTCATTCTTTGACATTTCCTGCCCAGAAACCTTTGAACCCTATTCTTTTTTGCTGATTGTGTGTTGTGCTCTGGGAAAGCGTGTTTTTATTTTATTTTTTTGTCTCTTCTTCTGCCTAGCTCTGGGCGGAAGAAACCATGGAAAGGGGGAAAGGGTGGATGGAGGTCCTGCCGTACTCCAGGCCAGAGACTCAGTGATATGGACAGCGGGGGATCAGGCCTAGAGTGACCTTTGAAACGTCACGATCCCATCCGTGGGCCGTCGTACTAGGCAGGAAGAACCCGACCTAGTTTTAAAGAACTCTGGAAAAATATCCCGTGTCCTCCTGAGACGGCCACTATTGCCCGAATGCTCGTTCATCAGCTGCCCTCTGACTTTTAGCTCCGAGCCCATCTTTGTGACTAAGTTGTGTCACCACCGTGGCCAAGGCTGAGGGGGCCTTCCGCAGAGCTCTGTCAGTTATGCAGTATTCAGTATCTGGGTCAAGATGGAAAAAAACTGTTTTTCTGTTGAAAGGTTTCTTACGCATCTTTTGTGAAGACATGCTTTTTGGTATTCAGTGAAAATGATAAACTCCTGCTGATGATCGGATCTGGGGGAAATTCCCACCCAGCACAGGATGCTCCCTGCTCCACGACTTTCCATGGATGCATCTGCTCTGATCTGCGTCCGCTCCACGTCTGTCCTGGTTACCTTTGTGTGTCTTTGCGTGTTTCCAACCTGGAAGTGGGTGTTTCCAACCTGGAAGTGGCGGCAGGGCTGGACCTTCTCCCCGCCTGTCTTTCCCGAGTCTGTGTGAATGTGGTTTCACTGAGGGACATTTGGCCCCGTGGTCCGCCCCCTCTGGATGGCTTCCAGCCTTGGCATGTGGTGGAGACAAGGCAAGAGGCAGTTACGCCCAGAACTCAGCCAGTGGCTCCTCTTTTGTACACTTTGGCCTGACTACGGTTGGCTTCCGCTGTCAGGATGCGTCCAGAGGAACTCCTGTAAGGTGGCGTTGGGCTCCTGGGGGCCTCACCTGCAAATAGCCCTAAGGGTGACATAACAGCCATTGACTTCGGTGGTCTCTGTGAAGGAAGCAGCCTCCTTCCCCCCGCTACAGCCCAGATTGGTCAGTATGATGATTCAGTACCATACTGGGCATCTGGAGACTGGGCCATGGAGCGCCATATTGAACGGAAGAAAGATGGAATGAGCTTGGAGTGTAACAGCTGACATGGGGGGATGGTTGGGTGCTGCTGCTTTAGAAAGGGTTGCAGCTTTTGAGAGGCTGTTTAAAATTTATCTAACGATTGTTATGCTTCCAAAAATCCTCTTCCTTTACTTTGAAACTCTTGTTTTCAGCTCAGCATCCAGACTTGTCTGGTTCCACTTCTCGAACATCTGTGTTCAAGAGTGTGCACTCAGGAGCTAGACAGTCTGGGTTGGAATTCAGGCTTTGCCAATTATGAGTTGTGTGACCTAAGTGTCTTTGTGCCTTAATTTCCTCAGTTGTCAATTGGGGATAATAATGGTATCAACTTCTTCATAGGGTTGTTGTGAGGATTAAGTGAGTTTAAGTGAAGCATTTGAAATGGAGTCTGGTAGACTCGGCACTACGTAAGTGAGGGCTTAGCTGTTATCTTACTCTTGTCTTGTGTTGTTTGGCTAAGCCATTGATCTTAATCCAGCTCTTGGTGTGTGACTTGGAATTTTCTTGTTCAAAGAGAGAGAGAATGAAAGAGAGGGAAAAATATAATTGACCTATTTCCCTGTTAGACCAAGTGGAAACCATTAGCTAATGTACGTTCCAGATACTTAGTGGATTCATATTGGAATAACTAGGTTAACTTCTTGTGAGTTTCTAGGTCTTTAGACAGTTTGGAGTGCTGAGGGTTCAGTGGAGTCCTGAGGGAACTGGATTTGAACATTGGCACCATAAACTGCTAATTCTGGCCAGAGCTCCACGGATGGGACCTATTCCAGGAGGTATTGGTCTGGGCATAATCAACGCCAGCTCCAAGTTTGCAGAAAATGCAGTTTCAGGAGACTGTTGGTCAGAATACCCCTAGGTCTGATGAAATTGAAAAATGAGAAAGTATGGTGATTATGTCAGTTTAATGATTCAGTACCAGTATCTGAAAGTAGCACACCTTATCAAAGGGGAATTTCCGGACTACGCCAAGGACTGGGCAAAGGTTCACTGTCTGTTTCTGACCCGAGTGAATGCTGGGTGGCAAGTCAGGCAGGGACACATCCAGCAGGATGTGCATGGGAGCCCCACGCAGCTGCGCCTGTTCTCACTTGGAAGCCCCTCCCTGGTTGGATGCGTCCTCGGGTGCCATTCCTGCCAATGTGTTCCAAAATTCTTTCTCCTCCAGGAAGCCCTTTCTGGCAATAATTCTAAATCGAGAGCTCTGGGGAGTGGGCTTGGGAGCCTGCATTTTTAGCACCGGATGGGAATTGCTGGAGCAAGTGCTGCCTCAGGGCGGATGATGGAAACCCCTGGTTGGCACCTCGTACATAATGACCCATAACTCAGAGCAGTTGTGCTTATAGGCTCAGTCTTGGTAAGACAAGGTGGTCTGAGCTGTTTTTGTAGAAATGGAAACAGGCTTGCCCTGAGTCATTCATACCCTTGCCAAATCGCTTTCATTAGCAATCATTCACATTTCCTAGATCATCTTTTACATGTGGGCTTCTCACAAGCACATCTTCCTCCTCGTGGCCTCTGCAGTGACCAAAATTATGACCTGGTGTCTTCTCACTAACACTATGCCAGCTGGTGAACTCAGAAGGATGCCCGGTGGAAACTTCACAATCTTAAGAAGTATATTAATGATGATACAGAAGAGAAAGTTTTTTAAATGACTGCTATTTATTTATTTTTAGTGAAGTACAGTTGCTTTACAATGCTGTATTAGTTTTAGGTATACAGCAAAGTGATTCAGTTTTTTATATATATATATTCTTTTTCAGATTCTTTTCCATGATAGGTTATTACAAGATACTGAATACAGTTCCCTGTGCTATACAGTAGGTCCTTGTTGTTTATCACTTTTATATATAGTAGTGTGTGTCTGTTAATGGCTGCTATTTATTGTGTAACAACTGCACACATGCACTTGCTAAAGGCTGACCTCCCCTATCTGCAATCTTTATAAGTAGAGAGTCTACCTGGCTGGTACAGATAAGGACAGCAAAGCTTAGAGAGGACGTGTTCGTCTTGTGGTGGACTTCTGAGTAAGAGGAAACGCTGCTGACACGCTGTTAGTGGGTTGTGTTCTGCCCCAGGAGGGGGGATGGTGTGTGCTGATTCTCCAGTGACTCTTGCTTGTCTTAAGCTCCTTTTTGTGGCTGACATGTTGAGCCTGCCTGGGTCTGGGGTTGAGCGTGTGGCAATGGACCATATGATCACTCAAGCCATGGGTATCTCCATCCTGGTGAAATCAAGTAATTATTTGAGTTATCAGTTTTCATTGCTGTTCCGTGCACGTCTCCCACTCTGGAAAGCTCAGGGGATGTGTAGCACAGCAGGGTAGGGAACTCAATTCTTGGCAAAACTCAGGGCATGAGCAATACATTTGGAAGAATACTAGCTCAGAGCAACTTTTTCTTCTGTGTTGCCCTGAGATCAAATAAAGCTTCTAGAGGTTGGAGAAGGGCGGAAAAGATCTAAGTGGCCCAGGGCTCTGTCTTCACCCTCTAACCCCTCACCAGTGCTGAGTCCTTGGCTGGAGTGGTGATGCAGGTCCCTACAGAAACCTCAGACGTGTTTGAGAACTCCAAGGGGAGAGAGTTGTCATCCTTGTCATCCCTGAAATGCCCTCGGTAGGACCTGGGGAAACAGTCTTAACCCAGAATCTCCCTGGTCCCATCAGGTGAAATAGTTTCATCATGTGTTTGGGTGGACAGGCCTGAAGCAGCCTCCTCACAAGCCCCGCCCCCCATGCCTAGAGGACAAGCAACAGCACAGAATGTTGACGTCAGGGCCAGAGAAGCCTAGGGAGCCTCTGCACCTGGAGAGGGTCCACAGTTGGGCCACGGAGGAAGGAGGGCTCAGTTGCATGAAGTGACGCTAGGAGGCTGGAGGGGATACTTCTGTGGACGCCCAAATGTAGACACTGGTGAATGGCAGTGACCAGGTTCGGAGGCACTCACGTGCCCACCCACTTCATTGTCACTGCAGGGCGTCAACGTGAGCCTGTGAAGGAAGAGATGAGACTCTGAAATTAAATTCGGTCATAAAAATACAGTATTTATGCTGGATTTCTTATGTTCTCTGATCTGCAGGCCAAGATTTGCAGCCACTGCCTGAGTGAACCAGCAACGGCTCTGCTCTCACATGACACTGGTGGGAAGAGCTCTCGGTTGTGGTACAGATTTCAGGGACACCTCAGTGACAATGCTGCAAGGTCATGAGGTGAAGGGTCACGGGGGCTAGGAAGCCTGGTGTTTGAGTTCTGCTCTTGACCTTTATTCAGAGTATGGCCTCAGCCACTGATTCACCTCTCTGGACCTCAGAGTCTTCATTTATACATTAAGATTGGGTTAAATTATCGCTAATGTCTCTTAACATTATTTTGTGAGACCAGGAAATGAAAATCCAATCCTAAATTCATTTTAAATGGGGAAAGGAAAATACCACGAGTTCCTTCTCCCCCCCTTACTTCTATTATCAACCAACTCACAATCTTTTCATTTCTACCATATTTTGTGCCTAGTTTTTATGCAGCCCTGTAAGCAGTCACTTAAAGAATGTGGACAAGGTGACTCAGTCCCATTCTGTTCCGTGGCTCATTGGTGACATGTCTCCTAGGTGACTGCTTAGGAATTCTAGATATTTGCCTTGGTCCTTGGTTCTCCAGTATTCTTTGTTTGGTCTTAAAATAGGCACATGCTTTATCATGTGCTGACATACTAATGTGAAGAAATCCCCAGTCTCAATGATTAAAAAGGGAGCCCCAGGAAGATCACAGTGTTCTTGTCCCTGGTGGTGGCCATTAAGGAGGCAACCTTCCTCATGTGGACCTCTGTCCTTGGATGTCAGTTTTGTACTTTTAAAAAACCATGGAACCAGCGAGACCAAAACGGAGAGTCTTTGATATATATGTGATTCTCCAAACAAAGAAGAATATCTAGGTCAGAAAACATATGGATTCTAATATTTCACATTTTCACTAATTATCTAGTTGTGGAACATTATATTTATTTAGTTCCAGTGAATGACTGAATAAAGATGGAAAGAAAAATCGTTACACTTGTATATTGGGGGCATCTTTCTTTGTATGTCCTACAGATGATAATCCATAGTTCAACGATACAAAAAGTGACTTTGCAGACATAACGGCACCTTTACTTGTGATTGTGATTGCCGCCTGCCCTGCCCGGCTGCAGTACCCAGTGCCCATCTTCGTGCTTCCTTGGTACCCTCGGCTCACCTCTTATAGAGCATTTCTCACCCTTTCCTATGATTTTTGTTAATGTGTCTTCTTTCCACACCGGACTGTGAACGCCTTTAAGAGAGCAGTTGTGTCATTTATTATTTTCTACCAGCGCCTAACAACGGTTGAGTGGCTGGAAGGATGGATGGATGGGTGGTGGGTTAGGGGCAGAGATGGTGAGCAGAAATGTGTGACCGTTATGTGGCACAATGGATTAATATCAAGTAATGCGTGAAATTAAATGGTTGCAAGTGAGCTGTTTGATCAGTTAGAAGCAATCCATAGAGCACAAGTGCTGCTAGTAGCTAGAATCCCTGATTTCACACAAGTTTTAAAGAAGGTGAAGATAGGTCATCATGTAAACAACTCATTTGTCCATGATGACTAAGGCATATTTGCCAGTTACCAACTTGATCAATGAAATGACTTTGGAAGTCAAGGTTGGTTCGAATAAAATAGATGACCAGTTGTAAGAAGGATTTCTCATTTGAAACTCTGTTATGTTTGTTTCCAAAATATCAAGCTCATTATAATATATATATTATATATAATATATATTATATAATTATTATTATATATATTATAGAAGTGGTTCTCAAACTTAATTATACATTAGAATCACCTGGGAAACTAAAACAAATCTGATTCTCATGCTGTGCCCCAGACATTCTTGGACTCCCTGGGGGTGGAGTCAGGCATCCATAGTTTTTAAAGCTTCCCAGGTGATTCCAATGAACAGCATGACCTCTTACCTGGACTAAATACATACCCTAACCCTGGACTATGAATTGCAAGAAGAAGTTGGCCCAAATAGAGCAAGAACTTGGTTCAGAGCTTAAAAATGGATACTTTGAAAAAGTATCTTCAATGAATAATAATTCAAAAACTCATACACACTAAGAACAGGGTGAAAATGCTCTACAAATCAATTTTATTGTTTTAAATTCGTTGTTAACTAAAACCATCGTTTTATACCCAACTTAATTGGATTTCATGCCCTAGATCGAGCTTTCTCTGTGCTTAGAAGGGTGAAGATGTTTCTAGCACAGTGTAGATGTGCGTGTGAGAGGGCAGGAGTTTCCTGGCTCAGCTGCCACTCACTCTGGAAGCCACCGTCTCAAATGCCACAGGTGCAGCAGGGCCAAATCTTTTAATACCACTTCCACCCCCCCCGGGAATTAAATTCATTCCCAGTGAAAAGGGATTCATAAATCCTGGCCCTGCCTTCCAAACAGCAGTCTGATCTCACCAGGGTGATAAATTGCTCCTATCAAAACAGACATCAAGTCTCCCAGGGAAATAATGGGTTCCAACATACCAAGTGGAACATCTTAAGTGCTTATGAACAGGGGATTCCTGATGAAAAATCAACTCTTGGGAAATCAGTGACTGTGTGTGTGTGTGTGTGTGTGCTTGAACCTTTCAACCTCTCTTAGATTGTAAGAGGTACAGAAGAGCAGACGAAAAGGCTAACGCGATTATTGTATTTTTAAAAAAAAATTTATTGGAGTATAGTTGATTTACAATGTTGTGTTAGTTTCTGCTGTACAGAAAAGTGAATCAGTTATACATATACATATATCCAGTCTCTTAGATTCTTTTCCCATATAGGTCATTACAGAGTACTGAGTAGAGTTCCTTGTGCTATACAGTAGGTCCTTATTAGTTATCTATTTTATATATAGTTATCTATTATATATATATATAAATATATATATATATATATAAATATAAACGTGTATATGTCAATCCCAATCTCCCAATTTATCCCTCCCCCCACCCTTACCCCCTGGTAACCATCAGTTTGTTTTCTACACCTGTAACTCTATTTCTGTTTTGTAAATAAATTCAATTTGTGCCCTTTTTTAGAATCCACATATAAGCGATATCATATGATATTTGTCTTTTTCTGTCTGACTTACTTCACTGAGTATGTGAAGCAGTCTACAGATTCAATGATTAACTTTAAATGAAAAAAAAAGCCCCATCATAAAAATGTCCCTGGGAGCACATTTGTTTGAGGGCGTTGGTTTGAGCTGGGCGTTGGCTGGCCGCAGGGAGGTGTGCGGGCTGCTCTTTTGCAGTGCCTCCCCGGCAGGATTCCTGGGTGGGGAAGCGGGCTGTCAGTGAGCCATGATTTACTGCAGGCTGAGGGGCATTCCTGGCCCGAGAGAACCTCTTCCTTCCCGACCCGCCCTAATTCCCTTCAATTCTCTCATTACTGGGGGTGAAGTCAGAGGCTCCCCCGGTGAAAATGCAAATGTTATCTGGACAGAAAGACCCATTAAACCCTCGCCAGCTAGTAACCAATTATCTTAAATCGTTTTCCCCAAATAGCCACCTGGCCTCTTTAGATGGCCTAGAAAGAAATGGACGGAAGAGTTATGTCACGTGTCTTTTCCCCGTTTCCTAACACATTATCTTGTGCTACTAAGACAATAGCCTCTTCCCCAACTCAGTGTGTTTCTGGTTCCTAGGGCTGTTTCTTGGGTCTGGAGGGGTCTTGGCTGCATCCTCCAGGACCCCACTCAGTGCCTTAGGAAGCCTTTGTGAATTCCTCCCACCCTACCCTGGGGGATTAACCGCTGGATTAATACATAGCCCTTTGTAGGTCCTGTAACACTTAGGGGAGCGGAGCAGCATCTGAGAGCACAGGTGACTCATTCGTTCAGGCATTTATTCAACAGGAAGGTGTTCCCACTATGGATCAGGCACTATGCTGTGTACCCGGGATAGAAGAGAGATCCTGGACAGAGACCCAGATCAGTGTGCTTTGTATCCAATTCTAATATGCTTTTCCAGGCAGCAGGGAAGCCTAGGTTCTGGGGCTGGTTCTCTGTGCAGAGAATGGGGGGCGGCCCTTGTTTCTTCATCAGTAGAGTGAGAGGGTTGCAGTAGATAATGCAAACTTTCAACTCTGAGAGTCTGTGAACTGTCGGAATCTAAAACAGGAATACTTATTAAAAATGTGATTCCTCCTGTCTCTGAATTCCTAAAAAAGTAAAATACTTTCCGTGTAGAAAGTTTATATACACAGAGGATCAAAAAGAAAATAAAATCATCATGATTCTACACCTTAGGGATGGCCACCATTAACATTCTACTTTGGTAATTATGTTTTATTATGCATATATTCCTTTAACGAGGTCAAGAGCAGCTACTGTTTTGTTTCCCCATCAGTTCCCACAGGTATGGCTTTTTCCATCAGTCTCTCTTCCCCTTGGACATGATTTTTATGGTTTACTATTACTACTGCTACCATTATTATTCTTACTCTTTTTACTAAGTAGTGTTTATGAAGTAATTACAACATGTCAGGCACAGTGTTGTGTGTTACATAGCCTAGGCGCTTTAATGACCCAATGACCAGATGAGGTAGGTACTGTTATTTCCATTTTACAAATGAGAAAGTTGAGGCTGAAAGTGCTGTGCAATGTACTGAAGATTTACCCTGGTAAGTGGGTGTCCTGGCTGTGGAGCCCAGATGTCATGGGTTCCACGATGACCTGTCACTGCACATCTTTTCCAGGTGTGAGCGCTAAGGTATCCAATCAGCCCCCCATTGTCAGCCCTTTAGATGGTCTCCTGTTTCCCATTGTTATAAACAATACCCTGATGAAATCCTTGGAGCTAAAAATTGGCACAGGATCTGGTCTTATTCTCTTTAGATAAATCCTTAGCTGAAGAATCGCAAAATCAAAGGCCAGGTTAACTCTGAAATATATGTGGCCAAGTTGCTCTTCTCTCGACCACTAGAGGTGTAACAATGAACACTCCAGCCAGTGGTGTATGAAGTGCTCCAAACCTTGGTGAGCAGACAAAGGGAACCGGTGGAATGCTAAAGAAAAGATGAAAAGATCAGACACATCCAAAGAGAGACAAGCACGCTGAGGATGGAGGGAGGAAACTGACCCCAAACTGGAAGCCTCCCAATTTTACTGGTACCTTACACCCTTGGTTTACAGAAGGTAGAAGGACCACATTCCAGGTTATGGGGTGTACCCAGCTGTATCATGTCCATCGACAGATGAATGGATAAAGATGTGGTACATATATACAATGGAATATTACTCAGCCATAAAAAAGAATGAAATAATGCTATTTGACACAACTTAGATGGACCTGGAGATTATCATACTAAGCAAAGTAAGTCAGAGAAAGGCAAATATCATATAATATTGCTTATATGCAGAATCTAAAAAAAATGATATAAATGAACTTATTTACAAAACAGAAACAGACTCACAGACATAGAAAACAAACTTGTGGTTACCACAGGGGAAAGGTGGTGGGGAGGCCTAAATTGGGAGTTTGGGGTTGACATATACACACTACTCTATTTAAAATAGATAACCAACAAGGACCTACTGTAGAGAACAGGGAACTCTGCCCAGTATTCTATAATAACCTAAATGGGAAAAGAATTTGAAAAAGGATAGATATATGTATATGTACAACTGAATCACTTTGCTATACACCTGAAACTAACACAATATTGTAAATCGACTTTAATATAAAATAAAAATTTTAAAAATAATAAAAAAATTAAAAATAACGTTACTGATATTCAACAAATGCTGACTTTTCATTTGCCTTGAATTAAAAAGATAATAGCGCCTTCATTGTCTTTTTCTGCTATCATCGAGGCTGATGCTTTTGCCAACTTTTCCCCTATAGAAATGTCAGAATAAATTCCAGTGCCATCAAATGAGACCTTTATTCCTCCACCTGCACATTATGACTCTAATAAACAAGTTATCAGCTCATGAAAATGATGGCAAACAGGTGACTGAAGGATTTGATAAGTCAGCAGTGAAGATTAACAGTTCTTTTCAGAGAAAGCTGTGAGAGAGGTTCCCCTATTTAAAACAATTGTGGCGTGTGAAGTTACAGCACTTAAATCATTATCAGCAATTAGTTCGTGTCAAAAAGGTTGCAGCTGGCTTCAATTACAGGTAAAATTTTTATAATTTGAACTTAGTAGTGTGTCTGATAAGTAGGACTTAGATGAACACCCTTAGAGGTGTTTACAATTTGAGAAAAACTTCAAGGCATTTCAAAATTCAAAAATTCATTATTTTCAGCAACTCTTTGTTATTGACGTTTATTATTAACTTCAGGAAAAATTTCCATAGACTTTATCCTTCAGCTGTTTTCTTCCCTAACAGAAAAATTACTGATTAAAAATTGCTTTTATATTAGAAAAGCACTACATGCACATGATAGAAAAAAATCTGAGTAGCACAGAAGATGCAAAATAAAAATAACTTTCTAAACATCTCCTCATCCTTAGTCCTCCTTGCCCCAAAGATAGGCACTTTTGCTTTTAACTCTTCTAGAAATTGCCACCATAAGTTCATATAGAATTATTTTTACCCTTATATCTTGATCAATCAACTTTGGACAGTGTGTATTAACTCTTAACTGGGAAAGATATGAAATTCAATGCCTTTACGTATTCTTCCATCTCTCTTTTACCTGTTAACTTTTGTTGATTATGTATTTTTAAAGTTTTTCCAGTAGCTTCATAACTTTAATATGATTCTCTATTTCATGATCCATTAACTGTAGATTTTCACCATTTTAATAGGTTTATAGTGGTATCTCATTGTTTTAGTTTGCATTTCTCTGATGACATATGCTGTGAACATCCTTTAAGATACTTATTTGCCATCTGTTTATCTTCTTCCATGAAGTGTCTGTTCAGATCTTTCACCCATTTTTTTTAATGGAGTTGTTTATTTTCTAATTGTTGAATTTTAAGTGTTCTTAGTATATTTCGGGTAACAATTATTTTTTCTCAGATATGTCTTTTGCAGATATTTTCTCCCAGTCTGTGGCTTGTCCTCTTATTCTCTTGACAATGTCTTTCACAGAGCAGAAGTTTTTAATTTTAATGAAGTCCAGCTTATTATTTCTTTCATGGATGGTATCTTTGGTGTTGTAGATCCATTAACTTCAGATGTTATGTGTTGATTCTCCATTAAGGAAGGTGGAAAAATCAGCATCTTTATAACTTGCATCTTTCTTTCCTCTTTGTCCAGCTGTGCCATTATATTTTTGTATTTTCAGAATCAAAAATATTTATGTTTACTACTGTAACTATAACTAAGTTTTCTATGCTTTTAAGGATCAATAATAAAAATAAAAAAACAGCATTTATATTATTATGATTATTTAATATTTTATGTACTGCAAAATAAAGAACAGTTATTTCTATGTTAACCAAACTGGTGTATTTGAAGGATGATCTCCTAAGAGTCAATATTAAATCTAATTTTCTTTTCCTAAACTCCATCTATTCCTCAAATGAGGGCATCTGTAAGTTTGCTTCATATTTGGAGCATGCATGTTTTGTACAGCTATCTTCCTCTTCCTCTAATTCCTCTGGTGTTTCCTTTTTTTTTTTTTTAATTTGTTTGTTTGTTTGTTTTTTGGTAAGTGTTGACTGCAGGGACATATGTAACCAACATGTCTTTTAGACCTTTCAGGTTATCATATAATGTGTGTGATTGGATTTTTTTCTGTCTTGAAGATGTTTTTCACAAGACATCTTACTTTCTCTTTTAAGTGGCCCATTGCTTTCTAGACATGCTGCACAGCTGTCAACATTGGATTTCTTTCCATTGGTCTCCTCCTTATTTCACTGTGAGTTAAATTTTATAGCATCTTTTTTCTTGAGTTCCTTTTTCAGTGTGTTAGAGTGTAGCCTCTCTGTGCCACTGTTTCTTCATCTATAAATTTGGGATAAAAATAACACCATAAGGTCAATGTGAAGATTCAAGGAGTTAAGTACATGCTAAGTGCTAAGAGGAGTACCTTGCAAGTATTTACTACTCTGCAATTATTTCAGAAAGGGAAGTAAAACTCTCTGAGTCCTACAACTCTAAAAATATCTTTATTTTCCATCACCCAATTTGGTTAAGAGTTTGGAATATACTTTTAGTTCAAAATAAGTTTCACTTAAAATTTTGAATGTCTTCCTCCTTTGTCCTTCAGTGT
Source organism: Hyperoodon ampullatus (assembly GCF_949752795.1). Taxonomy (NCBI): domain Eukaryota; kingdom Metazoa; phylum Chordata; class Mammalia; order Artiodactyla; family Ziphiidae; genus Hyperoodon; species Hyperoodon ampullatus. Next base: position 82,990,318 of record NC_136928.1, read on the forward strand.
TACATTCTACTGATAAGTACCTGGGGATTTTTAGTTGAATCTTCATGAATGAAGGACTGTGCTGTGAGCAAAGGTAGTTAATGTGGTTTACTTTGCAAATGTATTGGTCTGTAAAGCAGAACCACCCCGCTCTTGACCCAGAAAGCTGCCTGCAGGCTCTATGCACATGGGCAGTTTTAGTGACACATGTGCTTCCCCTGAAGTATTAGAGCAGAGAGCAGGCAGGCTTGGGACCTTCCACAACTGGCACTTTCCCCAAATTATCCCAATTCCTTGGAGTGAAAAAATATATCAATAAGATATAAGGGCGATTATATAGTTGTCTCATGGTGTAAACCATGTATATTAGTATTTTAACTAAATTTTATATTCTCTCATTGTTGAAGGGAGAAGGCACATTACAAGGGACTGACTTGTAATAAAGGATTAGATACAGAATTTGTAGATTAGCATAAAGGTTTATAGAGATGAAGCCCCATCGCAAGTCTTCATTCATGATTGCCTATAGTTTGTCCATCTTTTTGCTGTCATTGAAGCCGAACGAACACTTGTTATTGAAGCTTTCACATGCTCCCCTCCACTCATTCCCAGTAGCATCACTTATCAGGTCCTCTTAGCTGAGTCAATGCAATAGTCTCTTCCTAGGGTGTCTCCATCTCTGGGGTCTCCTTGGTATTCTGATACTCCTATCACCTCTCTCAGTGTCAGCCACCCCATCTGTGCTGATAAATCTCCCAGGTCTCTCTCTGAAGCTCCACTTGGGGGTTCCCACAGGTTTCTTACGCCCATGATTCCAAAGCTGAGGTGGGCATTTTTCCCATACTCTTCTTCCCAAGTTTCTATTTTGCTTTATGTCCCCTGTCTAGCTGCCCAAGACTTAAAGCAGGAAACATCTTACACATGGGGCCCTTTCTTTCATCCACAGCTCATTAATTACATTATCCTGTCTTTCTTAGCCAGTTTGGGCTGCTATAACAAATATCACAGTTCTGGAGGCTGGAAGTCTGATATCAGGGTGCCAGCATTGTCAGGTGAAGGCCTTCTTCCTGTGTCTTCACATGGCAGAGAGAGAGATCATCTCTCTCATGTCTCTTCTTTTTTTTTTTTTTTTTTTGTGGTACGTGGGCCTCTCACCGTTGTGGCCTCTGCCGTTGCAGAGCACAGGCTCCGGACGTGCAGGCTCAGCGGCCATGGCTCACAGGCCCAGCCGCTCCACTGAATGTGGGATCTTCCCGGGCTGGGGCACGAACCCGTGTCCCCTGCATCGGCAGGCGGACTCCCAACCACTGCGCCACCAGGGAAGCCCTCTCATGTCTCTTCTTATAAGGGCACTAATTCCATCATGAGGGCTCCACTCTCATGGCCTAATCACCTTCCAAAGACCTCACCTCCTAAAACCATCACACTAGGGATTAGGCTTCAACACATAAATTTTGGGAGGACACAAACATTCAGTCCATAGCACTGTTTTATAACCTCTGGCATCTCCCCCAGGATGTGATGTAATTTTCAACTTTCTATCTTGATGTGTATGTGTGTGTGGATATGTCGGAGGGGGTGGTTCATTTCAGAGGCCTTCACCTTATTTTCCCCACTGTGGTTACTCTTACCTCCTATTCCAAGAAACCAACGTAGTAGTTCTTGCAATCTCCAAAGTTTGTTTGAATTCTATATTTGGGGGCTGAGGAAACGACCATGGTTGGGTCTGTGGACACAGGGGAGGCACTCTGAGCCAGACCCAGGCAGGTATTCCTTTATAACCGGCCCCACATGCCTTTGCTTTAACAGGGGGTTAAAGATCAGCGTCATCTCAGATCTTGTCCCCAACAGTACTCAGAGTGTCTGGGCATTCCCTGCCCTCCAGGGTGTGGTTACCTGTGTATGTGGCATGGTCTCTGTGGGGAAAGAACCAGGGAAATCATTCACATATACACCTGCTGTGATGCTGCAGCTCCTTCTTCTTGGGGACTCACCTGTCCTTTAGTCAATGGGTTCTAGGCCTGAAAACTGGCTCAGGTCCAGATACCAGGTCCATGGCTGAGACTTGGATTTTTATTAGGGTAGTTCTTTCAGCCTCTTGATCATCTTTCCTTGAAATTTTTTTCTTTCTTTGAGTGTATAGATTGAGCCATACCATTTTGGCCACCCATCTATCTCAACTTTAGGCATGCTATATCCATCACTCTCTCTGCCTCAGGGCCCTCTGGCTGCCACTCCTGCCATGTGCCTCATTGTAATTGTGCCCCCCTTGCTGCTAATTAAATACCACCCTAGCTTCTATTATTTCAAGATTCCATTAGGCAGTCAGTTCTGTAACAACAGGGCGGTCACTTCTGAGCATTTCAACAGTGCGCCTTTCAGCAATGCATTTCTTATCAGCTGACAAATGGAGTGTTTCCCGGGCTCTCTTGATGAGCATGGCTGGTTGGTTTTCCAAACTCATGTGATGTATCTGCTCTGGAATGCCCACTTTCCTGACATTCTTCTTCCATTACTCCACAGTCTGGATGGCAGCTTGGAGCTTCTGCTTCGTTAGTATGGACCACTGCTTTCTCCAAGTTACTAGGGACAATTCTAATAGCCTGTTAGCACTGCTGGGGGCCTTGCTGGAATTGAACACTCTATTATAGGAGAGTACACACACACGGATGAACACTTTTCCACACTTAGTTTCTGCCATCTCAATCGGCCTCGTATGTTCCTTGGTTCCTGTCAATGCCTTGTGAGCTTCTGCAGAGTCTTGCCTCCCAGAGAAGGCCAGCACTTTGCCCACTGGCTACTGCTATGGTCCCTGGTTGGGAGGGCAAGTGGGCTCGTTTTAAAAGACAGAAGTGGCGTTTATAATTGCCAAGACATGATAGAACCTAAGTGTCCACCAACAGAGGAGTAGGTAAAGAAGATGTGGTACATATATACAATGGAATACTACTCAGCCATAAAAAAGAATGAAATAATGCCATTGGCAGCAACATGGATAGACCTAGAGATTATCATACTAAGTGAAGTAACTCAGACAAAGACAAATATGGTATTGCTTATATGTGGAATCTAAAAACTATTACAAATGAACTCATTCACAAAACAGAAAGAGACTCACAGACATAGAAAACAAACTTATGGTTACCAAAGGGGAAAGGGGGGGAAGAGGGATAAATTAGGAGCTTGGGATTAACAGATACGAACTACTATATGTAAAATAGGTAAACCACAAGGTCCCACTGTAGAGCACAGGGAACTGTATTCAATATCTTATAATAACCTATAATGGGAAAGAATTGGAAAAAGAATATATATATTCAGTTTTATATATATATATATATATATATATATGTATATTCAGTTATACATATATAACTGAATCATTTTGCTGTACACCTGAAACTAATGCAACATTGTAAATCAACTAAGCTTAAAAAAAAAAAAAGAAGTGGCTAAGACTTGATAGCTAAAGATAGAGCAAAACAAGATTTGAAGCACCTGGTACATTAGCCTTTGTGTTTCATAGAACTTAATATTCTCTTAAGATTTTTTTTCAAACATACAACCTATCCTTTAATTCTCACCATCAAACTAATAAACAAAACCGTGCTATTCTCTACCATTTGCCTTAAGAAAGACCTAGGAATAATTTATTGAGACAGGACACCTGGCACCCCACCAACTCCACTTCTGCCCTGTCCAGTCCCACCCACCATCCCCTCATCCCTTCCTTCCATATGTATTTATTGAATGCCCACTCCATGCCAGGCACCGTTATAGTTCTGGGATCACAGAGTTAGACGGTCTGCTTTGCCCTTCTCAGTGGCCTCATCAGTGTGGGAATGAATTCTGAGAATTGAGATTTCCAGGCGTTGTTCTGAACAGATTCCTTCTCTGATGTGTCTAGATCTCTTATTGATATAGTGGATGGAAGAATATTTTATAGCAATTTAATGAGCATTAATCATTATTTATAAAGCATGTTGAATATGCCAAGCATAAATGCACCAAATGTTTGACCTTAGATTCAAACACACTTTACTGAGTTTCATAAATGGCTAATGTGTTGGCCTGGTAAGGCGTCATAAGTTGAATTGTTACCAATTGCATTTATTTCCTCATATTAAAAAAATCTCATTAAGGAACACACAAACTTTAGAGTTATCCTTTACACAGGAAATCACAGAGAAGCCTGCATGCATGGTAGTTGTCTCTCTTTTTAAATGCAAACACCAGTGCATACAGCAATTAATCTTTTGTTTACTTGAAACTTTCACATTCAAATGTTTAATTTTCACATCCAAGCTCTCTGCTCTTTTGTGCATTGAGTAGTTGTACCCTATTTCTAATTACTCAGCCTCACTGCAAATTTTGAACCCACTTTTCTTCTCCCCCTTTCCTTTTCTTTTAGGAAGTGCTCATGAAAGCAGAATTCTTATTTTTGATGGTTTGAACTCTCCATTTTGAGGGAGGCTCTCTTTGGTCCCGGGCTCTCTCTTCTCTGTGTTTGAAAAACTATTGTGTAGATATAGTTTACTCGAGGCTCCCACTGGTGAAGACCTGCTTTTGGTAACCAATCCTTTCAAGCCAGAATTTTTTTTTAATAATAAAAGGAATTTATAAGAAGCCTCCCTGGGGAGCAGCTGTCAGGCCATACAGCTTGTAATTACAAGGGTATACCTGAAGCGTTCGTGTCCCTTCATTTTCACATGTTTCCAGCTGATTTCGTTTTAGTCATGTTGCTTTAAGTTTTGTCACTCTAGGAAATAGTCTTGCATTCATGTTCTTGGGAAAGTGATGGGATAAATAGGGTATGGGGTTGCCTGCCCCAAGCATTTGGCCAGTGGGAGGAAGGAATGGTAGCATCCTCATCTGTGAATTGTCAGGGTTTGGCACACACTCAGGGCTCTGTTGCCAACTGGAGAAATAAAAGAAAGAATGAGTAAAAGAATGAATGGGTGAAGAGTAGGTGTGCATTAAATGTTGTCTGTGTTAAAGCTGCATCATTCTCAATGGTGAAAAACTGAAAGCATTTCCTCTAAGATCAGGAACAAGACAAGGATGTCCACTCTCACCACTATTATTCAACATAGCTTTGGAAGTCCTGGCCATGGCAATCAGAGAAGAAAAAGAAATAAAAGGAATACAAATTGGAAAAGAAGAAGTAAAACTGTCACTGTTTGCAGATGATGTGATACTATACATAGAGAATCCTAAAAATGCCACCAGAAAACTACTAGAGCTAATCAATGAATTTGATACAAAATTAATGCACAGAAATCTCTTGCATTCTTATACACTAATGATGAAAAATCTGAAAGAGAAATTAAGGAAACACTCCCATTTACCATTGCAACAAAAAGAATAAAATACCTAGGAATAAACCTACCTAGGGAGACAAAAGACCTGTATGCAGAAAACTATAAGACACTGATGAAAGAAATGAAAGATGATACCAACAGATGGAGAGATATACCATGTTCTTGGATTGGAAGAATCAATATTGTGAAAATGACTATACTACTCAAAACAATCTACAGATTCAATGCAATCCCTATCAAATTACCAATGGCATTTTTTTTACAGAACTAGAACAAAAAATCTTAAAATTTGTATGGAGACACAAAAGACCTCGAATAGCCAAAGCAGTCTTGAGGGAAAAAAACAGAGCTGGAGGAATCAGATTCCCTGACTTCAGGCTATACTATAAAGCTACAGTAATCAAGACAATATGGTACTGGCGCAAAAACAGAAACAGATCAATGGAACAAGATAGAAAGCCCAGAGATAAACCCACGCACCTATGGCCAACTAATCTATGACAAAGGAGGCAAGGATATACAATGGAGAAAAGACAGTTTCTTCAATAAGTGGTGCTGGGAATACTGGACAGCTACATGTAAAAGAATGAAATGAGACCACTCCCTAACACCATACACAAAAATAAACTCAAAATGGATTCGAGACCTAAATGTAAGACCAGACACTATAAAACCCTTAGAGGAAAACATAGGAAGAACACTCTTTGACATAAATCACAGCAAGATCTTTTTTGATCCACCTCCTAGAGTAATGGAAATAAAACCAAAACTAAACAAATGGGACCTAATGAAACTTAAAAGCTTTTGCACTGCAAAGGAAACCATAAACAAAACGAAAAGACAACCCTCAGAATGGGAGAAAATATTTGCAAATGAGTCAACGGACAAAGGATTAATCTCCAAAATATATAAACAGCTCATGCAGCTCAATATTAAAGAAACAAACAACCCAATCCAAAAATGGGCAGAAGACCTAAATAGACATTTCTCCAAAGAAGACATACAGACTGCCAACAAACATGAAAGGATGCTCAACATCACTAATTATTAGAGAAATGCAAATCAAAACTACAATGAGGTATCACTTCACACCAGTTAGAATAGGCATCATCAGAAAATCTACAAACAACAAATGCTGGAGAGGGTGTGGAGAAAAGGGAACCCTCTTGCACTGTTGGTGGGAATGTAAATTGATACAGCCACTTCGGAGAACAGTATGGAGGTTCCTTAAAAACTAAAAATAGAATTACCATATGATCCAGCAATACCACTACTAGGCATATACCCAGAGAAAACCATAACTCAAAAAGACACATGCACCTCAGTGTTCATTGAAGCACTATTTACAATAGCCAGGTCATGGAAGCAACCTAAGTGCCCGTCGACAGACAAATGGATAAAGAAGATGTGGTACATATATACAATGGAATATTACTCAGCCATAAAAAGGAATGAAATTGAGTCATTAGTTGAGACGTGGATGGATCTAGAGACTGTCATACAGAGTGAAGTAAGTCAGAAAGAGAAAAACAAATATCATATATTAACGCATGTATATGGAACCTAGAAAAATGGTACAGATGAACCGGTTTGCAGGGCAGAAGTTGAGACACAGATTTAGAGAACAAACATATGGACACCAAGGGGGGAAAGCCGCGGGGGGGTGGGGATGGTGGTGTGCTGAATTAGGCGATTGGGATTGACATGTATACACTGATGTGTATAAAATGGATGACTAATAAGAACCTGCTGTACAAAAAAATAAAATAAAATTCAAAAATTCCAAAAAAAAAAAAAGCTGCAGTTATATCTGGACAGCCTGTGGAGGCTTGTTCTTTGTCCCTAGTACTTGGTTAGACTTTCATTCTTATTTAAATTTCCCTCCCTCCCTCCCTCCCTTCTTTCCTCTCCGTCTTCTCCTCTGGATCAGGATCTCAGTGTCTGAGGACCGTTAGCTCACACGTACTGAACCATGAGCCTCGCAGCTCCATGGAGACTTCCTTTCCTCACTGACTGTGTCAAAACCTTTACCTTTATATAACACCCCAAAGAGAGCCAATTTATCCATTAGTGACAGTGACTGAGACCCACTTTTGGGAGCCTATGAAATGTTTTAACATTTTTTTTTGAATTAGAATTGAAACAGGAAGCTTTAGATTGAAGAAAATGTCTTAATATATAATATCAACATGTTTACATTTTATTAACACAAAACAAAATATAATTTTTCATATTAGTTTATGGAGGAAAGGGCCCATGGAGGCAAAAATTGCTAAGAGCCCATGAAGTCATAATGAGGCTCTGTCCCAAAGGCTTCGTATCCTTTGATACAGGTCCTGGCTGGAGGTTACAGTTACCTGGGTCGGTTCTTTAAAAGCCCAGGCTCTACCCCATTCTTAGGGATTCTGAATTAATGTGTCTGTGGTGGGGCTTAGGCACTGGTTGTTTAAAAGAGCCTCAGGTTATTTGAAGTGTGGTCAGGGCTGACACTGAACCATTAGATGCTTTCAAACTCTATTGTATATGGCAGTTTCCTGGGGGGCTGAGTAGCCTGCGGATTCTGATTTAGTTGGCCTGGGGGAGGGGCTGAGACCCTGGGTTTCTAACCAGCTCCCAGACAATGGCGGTGCTGCTGGTTCACGGCCCACCCTCCCAGGAGTGGATGGTGGGTCTAGAGCCCAGGGTCTGCGTTGGAGGCACACACCGCTCTCTGCCTGTGGGTTCTAGCTCCTTGATGATGAGACTGGCTGCCCCTCACTGAGACCCACTTCTTGCTGGTCACCAGTGTGTTTTCATGCTAATCCTAATGTAACAGCCATCTTATGGGGGAAGTGATATTATCTCTCTTTCACAAATGAAAAAACTGAGGTTCAGTTTTTAAGACTGAGGCCAGGATCTCACGTGAACTGGTGGTGCTGGGATTCGCATCAGATCTGAGAAGCGCCAAGTCCATGGTCTTTCCCCAGCGCCATGAGTGGTCTCCATTATGGAAAGCTGAACACCTGCCACCCAAGGGGTCATGGCATTCCCACCCATGGTTTTACATGAAAGAGCCATAGTTTAAAAAGAATGAAAAATAAAAGTCAGAGAATGAAAATATACTTAGTTAACTATATTAGTTTTGATGTTGCCTAATTCCAGCTTAATTTGTATCCTACTGCTCAGTGAATGCCCCCAACATGGTTCTCATAGCATCAGTCCCCTGCTCACATCCTGGCTAAACCTTCTGACCAATGGTCAAGGCCCTCTACATTCTGGCTTTACCCACCTTATAAATGTCCCAGCATTCATTCATTCACTCATTCATCCAGCCAGTCATCCATTCACTCACTCCACAATCATTTATTGAACAGACGCTCCCAGGTAAGGCCTCTTCTGCATGTTGGACCTCCTGTTTTATTGAGGGGCCAGTGATGTTTGGAAGAGCAATAAGATAAAGACCTACGTAGCTTATAAATTATCATAGTTTATTCTACATGAAATTTAATTTTCTTGCCATAACTTCAGCAGAATAACTAATCATATTGTGATAACTTAAGATTTCCACAAAAATTCATGTCCTATTACCAATGAAGATCTAAGTGATTAAAATACAAATGCAATATTTTCAAAGTCTACAAAATTTGAATACATTTTTGGTAAGGTATAAATTTAAAAAACTTAAAATTTAAGATATTAAAGTTATTTTTTACATAGGTTTTCCAAGAGTTGTGTTTCTTCCAAATTAGTTAAACTTACCTGTTCAAAGCAAAGTCTAGATTATAATTAATAATTTTGACAATTAACATCAGCATTACTTTAATATAACTGAAATCTTTAATTGCTTTTTGAAGAATAAATTAAAATCTCATTATGGTTTTTAATAGAAATAAAAGTCTTCACAGTTCTAGCATTCGATATTCATTTGGCTGCCCAAGTAAGGAGCTGGTATCATGTTTTATGAATATTGTCTATATCTACCTATATACAAATAGAGGAGTATTATGAATCATTTAATATTACAGGGTGCTCCTCGGTCACCATGTACAAATGTTGCAAATACCACACTGGTTGCGCATACCTCTGGGACCATGAGTTGAACCCTGGGGAGAAGCAAGAAAAGTACAGTTCGCACTTTTGGGATCTACTGTAGGCAGGACTTTGAGAGGAAGGGTAGAGAAAGAAGAGTAATCTGGCTTTTCTCTCCCCTCATTGTTTCCACTGCTCCATCTTTTCCTTCACCTCAAAGCAGTATCAGTACCCAGCCCTTAGACCTTCCTGGCCTTGTGGTGTAGCCACCTTTTATCTCAAAGACATAGGGTCAAAGGCATGGAGAAGCATGACCCTGGGGCTTGAATGGTGTTGCTGTGAAAACGGCTGTTTAATGATGATGTGTTCATTTCCTATTGCTGTTGTAACAAATTATCCAACCTGGTTACCTACAACAGCAGACACTGATCCTCTGTCAGTTCTGGAGGGCAGGCGTTTGAAATCCGTATCACCAGCTGAAGTCTGAGGGCTGCTCTCCCTCACAAGGCTCTGGGGGAGAATCTGTTTCTTGCCTCTTCCAGCTTCTGGTCACTGTTGGCGTTTCTTAGCTTCTGGACACATCACTCCAACCTCTGCCTCCATGGTCACGTGGCTCCCTCTTCTTCCCCATGTGTCAAGTCTCACTCGGTCTCTCTCCTAGCGACACTGTGACGGTATGTAAAGCCCACGCTGATAATGCAGGGTGACCTCCCCACTGCAAGATCCTTACCTTCATCACAGCTGTGAAATCCCATGTAAGGTAACAGGTTTGCAGGTTCTGGGGATGGGGATGTGGATTTTGGGGGGCCGCTTTTCAGGGGACCACAGATATTCTACACTGTGTCAGTGCTGAGGGTTGGGTAGTAAAGCACGGGACTAGGCAGGGGTTCTCTCCTCTCCTGCCTGTCCTCAGGGCAGTGCTGGCTACCTAGGTGACCATGGCTCAGTCCTGGGAGCAGAGCCTGTAGCATAGGGAGAGCTGTGTGAACATGTGCTCTTACAGTTAGGACCACATCGTGTCAGCTGGTCTCCAGCTGTTGCACAATGATCTTCGGGACAGGGTCTTTCCAGGTGTCCTTTTAGGTGCATCCATCCCCTCTTGGGACTGCAGGTGACATGGTTCTTCTTCCATGAATGCCTCTGGGTCTTTGGGAAGCTGGTAACCATCAAGGTTCAGGCACCACTTCTGAGAGTCTCTGAGGGCACGTGGCCAGGAGAGCCATGAGGCTGCCAGGTAGTGGCTGCAGCCGACAGAATGGAGACCAGGGAACCAGGGACCCCAGTGGTACAAAAGCAGGACGGCTCTCCGTTTCTCAAGAGATGTTTTCTCTTACGTTCCCGACTTGATACTGTCACACATGGAGGTGGTTTTGTATCACTGGGGTCCCTGGTTCCCTGGTCTCCATTCTGTCGGCTGCAGCCGCTACCTTCCAGCCTGGACAGTCCATTCCTCCTGGTGACTCTATGTCATCCAAAGTGCAGGAGTTGCCACTGTCCACCACACCTGCTTTACAAAAGGTTGGCCATGGTGCCTGAAGAATTACCTTCCCTGTTCTCAACAGATGCCACACGTCCCGATTTAACCAATTCCTATCAAATCCCCTACCTCACACCAGTTATCGTGCTTGAAACAGAGATTCAAGGATGGTAAGACCAGGGCCCTGCCGCTCCGGGAGCTCCTGGTCTGGGGCAGTGTTTCTCAAACTCCAGAAATATAGTGATTCCTTTTAAAGGACCAAAAAACCCCTAGGTCACTGGGAGTTGTTTTGAACAAGTTCTGTTTGTACAAACACAGCTAGGAGTCGACCTTTTTATGCTTGTAGCTCCCGCATTTCTATAAAACAAAAACAGTTTTCCGGATTAAGTGTGAACCAAACTGAAATCCACTAAAGTTCAAGTGTGTGCGCTGATGCTTTGCTGACGCACATGGGCCCCGGTGCTGGCAGCCGAGAAGATCCTGGTTAGTTTGGCCGCATCACTGCCCAGCTTGGGGTGACTCAGCCCTCCGACTGGAGGCCTCTGTTTGAACTGCTGTGAGACTTTCGTTCATGCAGTGCTCGGTGATGTCATTCAACCCTTCTCTCAGCCCAAGTTCATTACTTGCGTATTGTCGGCCCGCATCTGTGAAAGCAGAGCTCCACATTCCAACACCGCCGTAAACACAGAGGCGGCAGAGCTGGGTTGTTAGGAGATTCGCCAGGTGACAAGGCGTATGTAAAGAGCAACCTCTTCTTTTAAGGTGATGATCACCATGAAAACAGAAAATGTTAACTTTTTCTAAGAAAAGACACAGACTGTTAAGAATATATCCTGGGATCTGAGTCTGGGAAATGTCAATCTAGCCGCCATAGCTGGCATTTTCCAGGTTGTTCCCATTTCAAACGCTCTGCTTCCTTGTCTGTCTGTTTGGTTTGAAGAAAGATGGCCCCGGACTTGAGGTCTGACCACCAGCCTTGAGTCACCTGTTTCGTGCCTTTGCTCACCCCTCCCTTCACCCTGGAAGGCTTCTGTTCCTTTATTCCTGTGGAAATTGTCTTCTCCTTCAAGGAGACCAGCTCAGATCGCACTTCCTCCAGGAAGCCCTCTCTGCCGTTGACTTGGTTCTTTTCCATCGCGCCCTGACCTTGGGCGGTCCATCTCCTGCTCTGAATCCCGCCTTTGCCCCACAGGATGAGGCAGTGTCTGCACCCACCAGGTGCTCAGTGCACCTTTGGGATTCAACTGGATTTGCGGGTCCCTCTTCTGCATCATGGATCAACCAGGGAACGAGTGAAATGCTGCTGTGGGAACAGGGACGGCTGCCCCTGTGTCCCGAGAATGAGTCAATATAACTTTGCAACACTGACGTGCTGAGGAAGACCCAGGAAGAGTCCTGAAGAGGGGCAGAGGTGGCACAGGCTGTGTGTCTGCACGTGTGCGTGTGTGTGTGTGTGAGGACGAGCATCTTTAACCGTGTGCTGGAGGTCAGTGTACCTGCTGGTGGAGGTGAGGACAGTGGGACATTCTTTTCACCCAGGGAGGTGCCCCTTCTCAGGTTCCCCCCCCAAATTCCTTCCCCATTTTTCCTCCTCCTTCTTCCAGTGGGACTAGTGGTAAACAAAAGGGGCAGTGGGACTCTCTAGAGGATCTTTCTTATTGGCCATGTTTAAAATGGATCATATGAAATGATTTACTGGGTGAACCCCTTGGCCACTGTTCTTTGATGTGTGATACCCTAATCACACCCTTGGGGAGCTGCCAGACACAGGCTGCTTCTGAGCATATCTTCTTCCCAAATGGTGCGATCTTATCTCAGACTATTCCTAACACTCCATGGCGTTTTGTTTTTGTTTTTAACCCGTATAAATAAATCAATTCTTTAAGGCAATCACTTTGGTCATTACCAGCGGCCGGTTTGCAGTGGAGAATCTTAGCTGTTCTCGGCAGCCCCGTCCCCTCCCAGCACGCGGTGCAGCCCTGGCCTTCAGCGGGACACTTTATCATCATGCGTCCTGCTGTGGCCAGCAGCTTTGAAATCAGTCACCAGGCGCCCCTCGGAACCCAGAGCAGTGTGGGCTTCATGGAATTCCCACAGGAGGCCCTTCATCTGAGGACGCGGGCACAGTCTAGGCTGAGCAGAGATCCCAGGGCAGCCGTGATGCCTGTGATCCGCGCTCCCTTCAAAGGGGGTCCCCAGGGGAAGCCTCTCCTGCCTTCCTGGGAATCCGGGTGGTGTGTTCTCTGAAACAACACTGACACTGGTTGGGCAAAACCGGTGGGATCTGTACAAATTAGCATTCATATCATATTAATGAAGTGCTAATTGCTCTTGCAATCTTTTTAAGACAAATTCTTCTAGTCCTGTTTACACTGTCAGGCACCCAGTGTGATATATTCTAGCCTGTCCATTATTGTCCAAGTCATTATCAGCGTGTCCGTGGATAAGTAGCATCTTTCATGGCAGCTCGCCACTACACACTTGGCATCTTTTGGGGGCATAAGACCGTTCTAAGCCTGTTAGGGTTGTTTTAAAAGTACAGTGTCTCCCAAGGACAGGGGCATTGGAAAGGGTGCACAGTGATATCCTCGTGTAGGATCTGCGTGGATGGGATTAGCCAGCTGGCCCTGGGCAAGTGGCACCGGTGACCCCGGGAGGCTGGGAGCTGGCTAATGCCACTGGAGGTCCTCATCCTTGTCTGTCTCCTCTCTGCTTTCTGGGTGCAAGAAACACTGAGCAGCTGGAGGGAGGGGGCCACACTGGGGCTTGAGGCAGTAGTAGGAATAGGTACCCCGTATATACTTAGCAAAACCTCCTCCCGTGTTTCAAACCAGGCAGAACTAGTAAACAGAAGCTCTGATATCAGAAAACCACGGCTATAGCTGCCCCTCGTTCCTCAGTCTGTTTGTGCCCCGACGTCAACCCTCACGGGGCTGAAGGCTGCCCCGGCCACAGTAGTGGGTCTGGGGACATGGGAACCGTGGCCCTCTAGAAACCACTGTTTCAGAAACCACAGAATCTAACACACAACAGCCTGCCTTTGTATAAATGTTTGGATATTTTGTTCATGATGGGTTTTGGGGTTAATTTTTATTTTTAAAGTTATTGCCTTAAAAATCATGTATCTTGATGACCGAGATTCCGGCTCCTTCTTCCAGGGTGTCTCACTGGCTGTACCCTAATCCTGGCCCTGAGTTGAAAAGGCCATTGATTCAGTAGCAGAGGTGACAGCCCTGGCTTAGACGGAGTATTGCCAGAGGAGTTGGCGATTCTGGGTCTTTCTTGGACTTCTCATCTTCTTATACGTTTGGGGAAAATCTCAACATTTTTGTTATCTTTGAAAATGAGGGGTGGGTCGTTCAGCTACGTTTTTACAGAGGGTTTTTATAGAGGTAGCTGCTTCAAATCTCCTTAGGTATAGGTGGGGTATTATGAATAATAAAAATCATTCTCCAGATAAAATTAGGGTCTTCTGAACACGTGTAATGTTGACGATGAACTTTGGATTTGGGTCGTGTTTGGGTTTTAGTTGGCTCTTCCCCTGTTTAGCTGAGTGATCTTAGACTTTGAGTCAAGATCTTTGAGCCTGTTTTCTTTTTTCTTTTTTTTTTTTGCGGTACGCGGGCCTCTCACTGTTGTGGCCTCTCCCGTTGCGGAGCACAGGCTCCGGATGCGCAGGCTCAGCGGCCATGGCTCACGGGCCCAGCCGCTCCGCGGCATGTGGGATCTTCCCGGACCGGGGCACGAACCCGTGTCCCCTGCATCGGCAGGCGGACTCTCAACCACTGCGCCACCAGGGAAGCCCTGAGCCTGTTTTCTTATTGGTAAATGAAAATAATGCCTATGTATAGGGTTGTTATAAGGATTCAGTAAAACAATCTGGGCAAAGAATCTGGCATACCTTAGACTCGATAAATTTCTAGTTTCCCTCTTCATCTGAAAAAAAGACCTGTGTTTACAAATGAATTCTGAATTCATGCCCAGCTAATGGTCATTTGGTCTTTTATTTATTCAGTCACACAGCTAGTAGATTCTAGTTGCTGAAGGGCACTGTGCTTCCTGAGGCCCCAGAGCCCCAAGATCCCAATGTAGTTTCATGCCACAGCAGGACCTCTGCACCCCGCCTCCCCCAGCCATTCCCGGCAGAACTGAGGGCTCCTTAGGGGTGTGGGGTGGCCCCTGTTCTTTTCCCTGCAGCATCTCCCTTCCTTCCTCCTTTCCTGCCCCAGCTCCTTGGGGAGACCTTTGTGTGTCACAGAGCTTCTTCCGGGCTTCACGATGGCTCTCTGGGGCAGCCCATTGCTGTAGGGGGAGGGGCACACCTGGGAGGGGGCCCCGTCACTGTGTGGGGTGGTCCTCGGTATGTCCAAGTCACTCTGTGCTCTTGGCAGGCGTCAGGGGAAGCTGCTTTCCAGGTCGGGGCTGTGGTCTTGCCATTTACTCTAAAACTGAACCCCGTGTCGTAGGACTCCCCTTAGCGGCAGATACCACAGGCTCACGGTCCCAACCCCCATGTGCCATCCCCTTGATATTTGTTACCTCTCAGCTGGGGGCGGCCACCGGGTCTAGTGCCAGCCAAAGGGATGAGAGGAAGCAGTGTTTGCTTAGAGTTCCTGAAAACTTGTGCTGCAGGGTGACTTCCTTTTTCTTTCTGATGGAGCACACGCAGACGTGGTAGGTGGGACTGTTCTCACCAAATGCAGCCCATGACCGGGTCGCCACGGCAGTCTCAGAATGGGGCCACTGAACCAGAAAAGTGAGCCCCTGATTTGTTTAAGCCACTGCGGTCAGGTTTGCTGTCACTTTCAGCCAAAAGCCTTCCTCTCTGGTACACCACCAACTCCTGTGATCCAGGGAGCACCCGAGGACTTCTGGAGGATAAATACAAGGCCAGGCCTGTCTAGTGCTTTGGATGGTCACCCCTGTGATCTGATGCAGCGGGTTCCTGGCCTTCTCTAGACTTTGGATGAGTCGCCCTGGTTTCTGATGCACATGGAGCCCTGGAAAGTCCACCTCACCTCTTAGCCGGCCCTGCCCAGATGTGTCAGTTACAGCCACAGACTTTGCTTGTGCTCCAGCTGGGCCCCCTGTTTCTGGAAATGCATTATGACCTCTTGACTGGGAAAAGACATGGTTTCCACAGAGTGAATACCTGAAAAGGGGGGAGAGGTAGGCTTTGTGGACCATTAAACGCGAAAATATGACCTTGTTCTAAAAAATTCTTAAAAACCTATTCTTATCCACTTAAAGTTTATTGATGAGATGACGAACGGTAACTTCTGTAAAATTGGAGGGAAAAGGCATTGCAGAGACAGAATAAATCGTGAACTGTGATTTTCAAGGAAGGTGCCTTCCAAATGGATTAAGCATGTCAGAGGGAGGGGTGTCACATCCTGTCTACTTTGCAATCATGCTGGGAGGCTCTGATGCAGATGCAGGGCTCCTTGGGCTGCTCGTTCAGTGCCCCTCCCTCTTTGATCCTATGGCACCGCCTGGCCCTGGGGTCCCTCTGGCCTCCTTTGCTCCTCGGTCTGGCTGGGTCCTGCCCATCACCAACTGTTGGCAACTGATCTGATCACTAACGTTGCCCCCAGGTGAACACAGAGCCGACACGAATTCCGTTTCCCAGTCGTCACTATAAGTTCTAACTCAAAGGCATGAATAGCATTGCAGGCACCAGGACAGACTTGATGGGGCTGCGGGGCTGATGGGCACCGTCGAGTGGTGGAAGGAGGATGTGTTTATCAGACAGAACAATGCATAACCCCCTCCCAAAGTTCTGGTTATGTATAAGGGGGACGTATGCTTATCTAGAATAGCTCCTGATGAATCTGCTTTTTAAAAAGCTCCATGACAAAGTGAGAGAGTGGCATGGACATATATACACTACCAAACGTAAAATAGATAGCTAGTGGGAAGCAGCCACATAGCACAGGGAGATCAGCTCGGTGCTTTGTGACCACCTAGAGGGGCGGGATAGGGAGGGTGGGAGGGAGGGAGACGCAAGAGGGAAGATATATGGGAACAGATGTATATGTATAACTGATTCACTTTGTTATAAAGCAGAAACTAACACACCATTGTGAAGCAATTATACTACAATAAAGTTGTAAAAAAAAAAAAAAGCTCCAGACAAAAACAATCTTTTGTAGGTTGTGCAGCTGGGGGGAGGCTAATTTTACAGCGAGCCATGGGGTAGAAGATGATCCGTTCAGAGACACTAACAGGACATGACTTGGGTAGCCGAGGGGTGGAGGGTGCTCGGAGCAGATACCAGGAAAACAAGCTGCGGGAGGGGTTCCAACCAGAGGTCCTGTGGCTTAGTCCAGGGCTCCAGTTGGGCTTGGGAAAGAAGAGGTCCTGGAAGCCGACCCAGCTGCACTCTCTAGGGAGAGCCTTGTTGAAGGGACTCAGGGGAAGGGGGCGCTTCCTGAGTGGAGGCCGAGGCACTTATACGGCTCAGGCCCAAAGGACCATGACGCCCATGACCTCCAGAGAGCTCAAACAAAACCAAAACCAACCAACAAACAAAAAAACCTCCAACACTTTACTGGTCTAGGAAAAGGGGCAGAACAAGAGGAAGAGCCCAATCAATGGATTTTTAAATTTCATCTTTACCCCTGCGGGTTGCCTGCCTTTGTTACTTAGACTCAACATGGAGACTTGAGTGAGCGCACCATCGGCGGTGGGGTGTTTTCATTCCACTTGTCTTCACACGAAGCCCGATGCTTTGTACGCGCGGCGCCCAGGGGTGTTTGCTGATTGGATGGGAAAGCTCACCTCGGCAGGCAGGCTGGGCTGGGAGGGCTGGGGTCCAGGAGAGGAGAGGCCCCTCCTCCCTCATGCTGCTGGAGGCACTGGCTTCTGCTTGGGGAAATTCCCTGCTGTAGGAGTCTTTCTGTCCCCATAGACCCCACCCTCCTGCGGCAAATGGGAGAGAGACAAGGGATTTCACTTTCTGGGCCCAACATGTGCCTCTGGGGCTACTGCCCCTAATCAACGATTATAGCAACAGAAGAGGCATGATCGGGGCACATTTTCTCATCGTTTTTCATGAACTGTCTCCGTTGGGAACATGTGGACACCATTCCAAGTGTGATCTTGAATAAATGTGAATTTTTACTTGATTTACTTTTTAAAATGGGCCCCATTCGTAGAGCTCACTTGTAAACTGAAGTTAACTACTCCCCGCCTGTGGCCTCCACCGTACAAGCTTCCATCGCAACATCAATACGCCAGCTTCACTTTGCTGTCCTTTTCATGCCCCCTCGTCCCCCCATAAGATGGGGACATCTTTTTGGCATCTAACACCTTTCCCAGCACCTGACACACAGTCAACTCTCATAGACATTTTGCTGAAAATGATTCCAGGGCTGAAGATTCCTTTAAAGTGTATCTTTCATATAAGGTGGGAAATAGACGCTTCAATTATCTAGCTATTTCAAACCAAGAAACTCACCTTGACGTCCGCTGTCTCTGTGCCTAGGGCAAAATGTATTTTTGACCTGAAGCCTATAGATAACTACCCTCTGCTTCCATGTTGCCCAAATAAACATGTCATTGGTCTTTCCAGGTACAGTGTAGCCTGTGCGTGATACTGTGTGAAGCACTCACAAAATCAGATGCACATATAATTATAATTCAACAGTTCACTTTGGCTGCCCCCTCCTCCGTGTGTGTGCACGTGTGTGCGTGCCTGTGTGTGCGCTGTGTGCAGACGGACAGCCGGCATGCACATTGCATGACATGCATTATATTATATGGCAGCTCTCTGCCAGGCTAGTCCCCGAGCCTCTTGCTTCTCTGGGTTGCAGATGCTGTAAGAAGTAAGATGCTGTACAGAGGGTTACAAAATCCTGGAAGCCTGATACGGAAAGACAAAAGGGAAGCCCACATTTTTGTTGAGCAGTGTCTTGTAGTAATTAAAATATTCTTAACTTGATAGAAAGTTGGGTCAGAGTGTAAATTTAACAACGTTAAATCTGTTGGCACTTGGTGACTGCCTTCTCTGATGGGTGCAAAGATGAATCAGGAATGGTACCTGCTCCCAGAAAGCTGAGAGTCAATGAAAGAAAAAAAATACAGATAGATACAGATATATAGAGACAGGTAAACAGAGAGTCGGTAGATACAGTGTATATTTAACTGAGTGTTTATTGTGTGCCAGGCTCCGATGCCTTCATCATAGCATCACAATGAATCTTCATGACCCCCTGTGTGGTAGGTAATATTACTGTTACTCTTTTATATCTAAGTAACCGAGGCAGAGAAAGGTGACAAAACGTGTGAAGGCTCACAGAGCTAGGAAGCAGGAAAGCCAGAATCCAAGCCAGATTCTATGACCATGACGTCAGTGGTTCCCCCAGGTGCCAGGTGGACACCGTGCCATTTGCACTTCTGCTTTTAGCTCGCTCAGGACAGGGAAGTGGGGGAGGGCAGACAGACCCCTTCTCCCTGGCGGCAGCACCAGGGACAGGTCCTGGCCCATGGGGACAGAGCCAGGCACGGGCTGCTGGAGCTCCAGTCTAGTTATGGAACGTGACCATGTGTTGGCACGGCAAGGGGTTTTAGAGGACATTTTAAAAATGGAAGTGCTGGTTAGAATCAAGTTGAATCAGAATCTGGAAAGTTAGAACGTGGTCAAGGTTAAGGGGCGGTTCAAACTTCGGAAGCAACCACATGAAGTTATGAAAGGTTAAAGACTGCTTCGTTTTCAATTAAAAGAACATTTTGGAGTCAGGGTACAGGTTCTTTGGCAACAATGTATCAGGGCGGGTAACAATAGAAAAACTGAGGTCACAAAGTAATTAAGTCCAGCTGACTGCTTGTTTCAGATAAGTGGAAACACTAAAATATATATGAAAAGAAGGCAGCTAGAAATCCTTTCCTTATGTAGTCACGCATTGCTTGCATTCATGGGCTAAATAATCCATGCTGTTTTTAAGAGGGTCTTGACATAAGCCCACCTTGAGAATATCAGGGCTTTGTTCCGCTGCTTGGTTTATGGATGGTATTGGATTTCCTCTTTCCAGAAGATAAGCTCATTGCCATGAACAGGTAGTATCACATACGAGATGTTGTTGCCACGAGGTGCTTACAGATGCTTGAAGACGAGGTGGCAGTTGAAAGAGGCCAAGTGAATATGGGGCCCAGCCTGGCACGATGTGAAGATGCCTGAGAAATTGCAGATGCGGGTCACAGAAACCGGAAGCTTCCTTGTCCACTCAGCTGAGGGACTTTCCATTCTGGGGTAGCAGTAGCACCTTTGCAACCGCCTGGTAAAGCTGACATTAAAAAATGGTGTCTACACTCCAACAGGGCTGCAAAAACTGACGCAGGAGGACTGCTGGGCAAACATGTGGCAGCCCTGATTTACTACTTAATTTCTGAGAGCCGGGAAGTTTCCATAAGAGGAATGTACAGGAAAAAGCGATTTCTTTCATTCATTCATTCACTTATTCATTGAAGCACTATTGAGAGTTGAATTTGTGCCTAGTTCCTGGCAAGGCGCTGATAACTCCCAGAGACACAGGCTTGGTCCACTGCTAGTTGTGGAGAAAGATGATGAGGCACACGGTGATGTGCACAGGGCAGTGCAAATGGCAGACACCCTGCTGCGGTCATTAGAATGAAAGGGCCAGGATCCCCAGAGGGGCCCACGGAGGAGATGCTGAGCTGAGTTTTGCAGACCACGCAGGTGACTGGAAGTGGTGTGGAAGGGCTCTCCCAGCACATGCAATGTCCCTGATTCGTGTATATTCCGCTTAGTCTCTTGCCTTGCGAAGGTTTTCTGTTTTGCTTGGGCTTAGCATCACAGAATTAGGGATCCAGTTACTCTCTAGTCTTGCCTCCCCAATTAGATTCACTTCCTCTGTAGGGCACAGGGCAAGAGATTGCGCACAAAGACAGTGCTAAGTTGCGGAGCAACTGGAAATGTGTGGATCTCCACTTTTAACTATAAAAAGCAGCTCCATCCATACCACCTTCTGCCGGGAGACTAGCATCAAACACTGTAAAATTCAGTTGTTAGTGTTTACTAGACACAAGACCCTTTTTGTTTCAGATTAAACGAGATGGCATTCATTTGCAATAATTCAGGGAGCAAGCAGTCAGAATTTTAGACTGTTTGAAAGAGTTACAGTAGCCCAGCTAAAACAGAAACGTTGCCTTTCAGAGGCTTCAGGGAGCTGCGACACTGAATATTTAACTATGACTTATTTCCTGTAACAATTATTTCGTGAGTGAGTGCTTCCGATGTGCTGAAAAAATGTCTTCCCTGATGCATTTTGACGCTTTCCCCCCAAATACTGTTTATAAATTTAAATTGCTGTGTGAAGGAAGAAGAGGATTGCTGGGCAAAGTTAAACCTCAGCCTAGCATGAATGATTTCAAATCAGCGAATTCTGGGTTAGTGAATTTTTACCTTGGGTCACAGTACTAGGTTTTGCTCTGTCAAAATGTGAAACATGCTTGGGGCAGGGGACGTGGTGAAGGCAACATTTTGGAGGATTGATGGGGCCAGTCAATGGAAAACAGTTCAGGGAAGTTCTATTTCTTTCCCAGGGTCCATGCAAAGGACATGTATTACACAGGGGAGCTTGGAGGGGCTGAGCTCTCAGCTGCCTGCTTTTTGCATGGTGTCCGCAGCTAAGGAGCAGCAGAGTCAGAGCCTGGTCTCAGGGGAACGCAGGACTTTCTCAAGACCCCTCAGCAGGTGTGCTGAGCCCAGAACGGGGACTGGCTCACTCTATGCTACGTGCACCGTGCAAACTCTCTGGAAGCCAGCTGTCCTGCTCACAGCCTGGCAGTGACCGAGCTGTGGAGGAGCGAAACAGCTCTCCTTCCCTCCCACGAACATCTCCACAGTACTTTCCTCATTAACCACATTAGGCTCCGCCCCCAGCATTATCGTCATGAGATAAGGGGACTAAGCGAGAGGTGTGAGATGCTGGGGACCCCTCTCTCCTTTAGATTTGCATGAAGTATGGCTCAAGACGACTCAGGTCTATTTTTTTTTTTTTTTTTGATGAAAGGATTCAAGATCCAGGAGTAAGAAATGTACTAGCTAATAGAAGAAAATGTTGCAAGACAATCCCCTTCCGTTTTTAAAGCTCCTGGTCACCTTGATTTCAGATTTTTAGGGTGCTTTTATTTTGGGGTGGGGCTGGGCTGGAAGAAAGCTTGTCTCAAGTTTCCTGACCTTGAAGAAACAGACAAGGGCAGCGCCGAGGAATCAGTCTGTCGGTTCTGAAGTTCTGCAGGAAGCTTTGAAGTCACCAGCACGCGTTTTCTGTATCTGATTGTCACCTCTTTTTCAACATCACCTGATTGGAATACAGATTATTTTTGTCGTGCAGAAACACTTGGACATGTGAGGGAAGGCTTCACTTTCACTTTTATGGCTTATTTTTAAAGGGGAGAAACGCTGATGAGCACCAGCTGACAGTTACCTTGGGATCATCTGGTTGCATCTCTAACTAGCTTGTGCACCTCTTGCTAAATGTTTTCCTGTTTGCAGAAGCCCGCTGGTGTGGCGCAAGAATTTCACAAGAGCCCGGGCCCATTTCTCTTATAGTTCTTCCCATATTTTATTGTCTGCTTTTGCTGATAAGAAATGCCTATGTAATTTGGGTTTGAACCACATCAGGGAAGAGTCAAAGAACTAAGTCCAGAGAGACCTTCTTTTTAAAAAAGTACATTTTGGCTTTTATAATCTAGGTACACTTTATCTTCCACCTGAGGGTTTATTTCACAGAGACACCACTCAGCCCTGGGGACCATGCTTGCTCATTTGCCTGGGCAGGACCCGTTAGCACCTTCTCTGTTTGCTCTCAAAAATGTCCTGCTTTGGACATTGTGTATATAATACAGGCACCACACTCAGAGTGTACACCCTGGTGCGTCTCTGGCTCACGGATATTCTGAAACACTCCAGGTTTCTCCTGGTTTCTACAGTGCTTTTACTCTGCATTTTCAAAGATGCAGCTTTACAGCTGGTCCCGTGTGGGGAAACAATCCCTTTTATTTCAGAGTTATTCATGGCATAGTGACCAATTATTTTGCTGACCCCTGGCTCCTTTAGAAAAACAAACAAAAAATGCCAAAATGTACCTGATGGCTTTGGACCAGTTTTCAAGTGCAAACTTAGAGTAGGGAAATGTGTTTCCACAATTTCTCAAGCCCTCGAACGCCTGTGCGGTGAGGATAAAAGCCATCTTTCCAGCAACATTCATGGGGGTTGGGGTGCGTGTGGACAGCCGGCCAGACCAGGGGCTGCAAGGTGTGCTTCCCTCCCCAGGAGTGGTGCTGTGTGGCCATGATGCTCTAACGGAGCTTGTTACTCTGTCTGTTGCAGTTTTATAATGTAATTTCCCCAGATTCCTTGAGGAATGTTTCGTCACAAAGGCCTGCTCTTGCAATGCCCGGGGGAGCTGTTCTGTCTCCATTTTCCCCTGCACTTTTTATTGCCCCACGCTTAATGAACTTCTCTTGGCTGTTTCATCTGTCAGTGTTTAAAGTCCACTGGTGAATGTTGGTTGGCTTTCTCTGCACTGAACTGGACTGTTCAGTGGCAATTATTGTTCTTAATCACCATGAGAAATTCGAGGGAAAGGTGAACCTTCCAAAACAGCAGCAGGAACTGAGTCTGGCAGAAATGGGAGGGGAGGAAACGAAGGTCCATTCTGTTCTCCCGAGACCGAATGTGGCAGCACCGGAAGCGTCTATGGAAATAAAGCCAAAAGAAAAGCAAAAGAGATGCCACACTGATTTCTCCCTTTGCTGGTATTGTTTATACGACACAATTGGCGTTTGATCCATTCACTGCTGGGTTAATAAATCATTAATGGAATGCCTACTTTAGACCAGGCAATGCCTAGGCTTTCTTGCAGGGACTTCTAGATCAGCATGCATAATTCTGGACTTCAGGGAACTCTGAGCTTAGTGGGAGGACCAGCAATAAAAGGACTCTTAGAGAATAGTCTCTGAAAGGGGAGATAGACCTGGGGAAGGCCCGGAAGCTGATGCACCAGCAGGGAGCCGGCTAGACTGGGATGAGGGTGGGCAGGAGGCTGTCTTCCTGGATGACATGACTAGGGAATCAAGAAGAGTTCAGGGGCTTCCCTGGTGGTGCAGTGGCTGGGAATCTGCCTGCCAGTGAAGGGGACATGGGTTCGAGCCCTGGTCTGGGAAGATCCCACATGCCATGGGGCAACTGGGCCCGTTCGCCCCAACTACTGAAGCCTGCGCACCTAGAGCCTCGTTCTCCGAAATGAGAGAGGCCACCAGAGTGAGAAGCCCACGCACCTCAAAGAAGAGTAGCCCCCTCTCACCACAGCTAGAGAAGGCCCACATGCAGCAACAAAGACCCAATGCAGCCAAAAATAAGTTAAAAAAAAAAAAAAAAAAGAGTTCAGAAGGGCCGCAGGAAAGTTCTGACGGGGAACCTACAGGAGATTCATCCATTCTTTCATTCATTCAGTCATTCATTGATTCTTTCCAGCTGTTTATGGAGAGCCTGCTCTGTGCTAAGTAGGGGAAGCCCACGTTTATGAAGATGTGGCTAGAAAAGCAGTAGAGGTCATAAAGGGCCTTGAGTACAGACATTAGCCATGGAGAGCCTTGGGAGGGCTTAACCAAGAGAGCGATCTAATTAGGTCTGTGTGTTGGCTGTTGCGCGGGAGACATGTCGGAGGGGAGGACCCAGCCCAGAGGCAGCCGGGAAGGACAGAGGAGAAACGGTGAGTGAATGGTAGTGGGGGTGGTAAGGGGTTCATCCCGTGCCATGTTTTATTGGTGCATCAGGTGTATTTAGGGTTAGGAAAGGCAGGGCAGGTCTGGGACGACCATCTGAGTTCTCTCACGGGTAACAGCTGGATGGTGACGCGACTCACCCAGATTGGGGAGGAAAGACAAAAGGTTGAAGAAAGATGATGAATCCAGCTTTAGATGGATCTGGAAAGCGAGAGGTGCCTGTCAGTACTGCGAGAGTTACAGGGTGATGCCCACAAGACCGCTGGGTTACAGGGCTGACTGTTAGGAAAGAGAGATGGGCCTTGGATACAGACTGGGGGCTTATCAGCTTACAAATCATGGTGAGGGCATAGATGTGAGTGAGATCACTTAGTAAGAAAATAATAACTAATGAGAATTAAACCGTGTGAGCACTCACTCTGCGCTAAGTGTCCTGGGAAGCACCACCCATTTCATCTTCAGTAGAATCCTATGAGATACTATTTTTAACCATTTACAGAGGAGTCGTTGGAGGCAGAGAGCAGTTAAGTAGCTTGCCCAAGGTTGCACAGCATCTTAGGAGCGTGTGGGGAGGTGTCCCCGGGGAGGCGGAGAAGGAAGTGCTGAGCCAGGGCGGGGAGTTGAGCAAGCCGATGGGGCAGGGCCACCCTCTCCTCACCCTGACTCTCCCGGCTTCCTGGTCTGATAACTGCCCCAGTAACTGCTGAATGCTGATGCCCTCTTTGTCAGCACAGAGGCCATAGCGCAAAGTACCCCTCGTGCTAAGAGAGCGAGGCTGTGTGCTCTGGATGCGATGCCTGCAGGGCGTGAGACTCCCTCCTTCAGACCACCAGTAAAGGGGAGGAAGCTCTGTATGTGGCTTGTGACCTCCCGAAGCTCCCAAGATTTCAGCCCAAACTAACCTTCCATCCCAGCCTGTTGAAACCCCACTCGTTCCTGGAGGCTCACTGCAGACGGCAACTTCTCCGGGAAGCCCTCCAGTTTGTGCCACACAGGGCTCCCCTGGCCTCCACGCTCCCCTGGTGCTTTGCATGAGCAAATAACTTATCACAAATTCTTTTCCGCTGTTGTTTGTGTCCCTGTCTTAAAGCCCTGAAGGGCAGAAACTATACCTGTTTTATTTGTGTGCCTTGCAAGTAGTAGGTGCTTAGTTAATGCTTGTATTCGTTGGTGCCCAATACATGGATTTGAATGGAGGGAGAAAAGGTCCTGGAAACTTTTTTTTCCTTCCTTAACTGTCCCCCTTCTGGTTGATTTCGCAAGCTCTCCTTGCAGACTATTCTTCTGATGTTTCTTGGTTTCCTCTCTTTATATTCCTGGGGTTCTTGATTGTTTCCTCATCTGTGCTTTCGCTGGCCTGACATATATTAGAATTAGCTGTGTCTCTGTGTGTCTGGGACTCCCCCTAGACTCTAAGTCCTTGGGGACTGGGTTCTTATTCTCCTTGAAGTGCCAAGTCAGTGGCAGTAAGGAAGGGGTGGAATTCTAGTCCCCCTGAAGCCCCTCTCCAGTCTTCCCTGGCCCAACTCCCCTGCATAGACCATTCTCCCCAAGCCAGTCAGCTGCGCCCTTTCCTCCCATCCTAATGGGGGGAGCAGGTGGCCCAGCCTTGCTCCCTGTCCCCTCTGTGCTTCTTCTTGGTCTTCCCAGACCCAGGCTCACACGTGAGGTTATGACGGTATGGGCTTCAGCTCTGATCAAAGCTGAAACCTACAGCTGAGACCTGAACTGGCTGATAAATGAGCAAAGACTTACTTCAGCTAGTTGGGCCAGAGTCAGTAAATATGCAGTGCCAAGAGCCTTTGCCACAGCTACAAGTCAGTCCCTCTAAGCCATTCCTCAAAGAGTGACACACGGTTGGGGGGTGGGGAGAAACAGGTGCATTGCCCAGGTAGGATGATGGCTAAGGGCTCCTGGTGACTGAGAGGCAGGGGGTTGCATTTGTCATGTTGATTTTCTGCCAGGTCACTCCCACTCTCTTGATAAAGAGCGCGTAGGATGAGGTAGAAAAAGAGCAAAAGCAAAGGAGAGGGCATGCATGTTTCTGTTACTTATTTCCAATGTAAACATTACAAGCAAGCTCATGAGGGTAATATTCTCAGTGGAAATAACATATTTCCACTGGACACAATGCAAGAATGTTTTGCTCATGGAATTTTCACTCAACAATAGGGAAAAAAATGTTTTCACACAGGCAGTTTTGGCTCCAAATATGGCTTTGACAAGTGTTTCCCCAAATGCCACCAGGACTGAAGCATGCAGCTGCTATGGAAATTTCAGAACTCTCCAAAGAACCCCAAATGCAGTTTTTAAAAAATATCACTGAATCACATATTTAAACTGTGCTTTCTATTGTTATTAACATTGGCGTATGATAATTAGAGAAACCTCAGAGATCTCGTCGAAGAAACATGAAACATTCATTTTGCTGCTGGACTTTTCTGCACTTTCATTTAGCATCAGGCGAAATGAGAAGAGTCTGTTTGGCTGGTTTCACATCCTATTCATTGTCAGTTTTACTTTCTGGGCCGAAGACATTGATGTTTGGGTCTTCAGAACAGAAGGATGATCTTGAATTTGAAACTCATGTATATTTGTAGCATTTTTGCTGAAGTCTCACCTCTGGTCTCTGCATCCCAGGTCAAAAGCTGTCCACGCATCTCTCTCTTGATTGGATGTGATTTCTGGTCAGTTTAATTCAGTTCCCATACAGCCCGCCATCAAAGTCAAAGAAAGGCCATGTCTTCTATTCCGAGTCACAGTGTTATCAACTCAGCCCGGTGATGCCATCACCACAGGGCTGGATGCAGTTGGTCGGCTCCGAGAAGAAGAAGACAATTGTGTGACCCTCCCTCTTATGCTCATGCTGGGGACTTCCATGGGGCATTGAAATTCAGTCAAAAATGACTCAGCTTTCTCATGGTTTTATTTTTCAAGCTTTTTTTTCCCCCCACTCAAGCCTGATATTGGTTTTCTCTCTCTGTTCCTTCTGGTTAATCTTTTTATCTTCGAAATGTAAAATTAAGCTGCTCAATTTTAAATTAATTTACATGCTGAGGATTCTTTTTAGGTGACTTTCTGTCATGATGACATTCAGCAGGGAAAGATCTGCTGAATTCTTTGAGTCCATTCTGAGATGAATTGGCAATTCAGTTTACGCACGTTAAAAATCTGTATAAAAATCTCCCCCAATCTTCCCATTAACTGAATAGTGTGGCTTATTGAGGGTAACTTGGACATTACTGTAAGGATAGAAACAGGAGGTCTCATTTGTTTTATAGGCTTTGTTATGTACCCATCACGGACAGGTAGGTAGTGGGACTGAATAACTGAGTGAGAATAACTCTTCATTATAAAAGAACTTTTCTTTCTCAATTTTCAGTGTTACACCTGTAGAACTCTGACTCAATTTCACCTTTTCCCAGTCACCTGAATTAGCATCGTTACTGGGATCTTTAGTGAGCATAACTGTACAAACTAGATTCAACTTTCTTTTGACGATTGAAGTGTCAGGAAGTTCACTTTTTTTAAAAAATTAATTTTTATTGGAGTATAGTTGATTTACAGTGTGGAGTCAGTTTCTGCTGTACAGCAAAGTGAATCAGTTATACATACACACATGTCCACTCTTTTTTAGATTCTTTTCCCATCCAGGTCATTACTTCTCTGTGCTACACAGTAGGTCCTCATGAGTTATCTCTTTTATATATAGTCGTGTGTGTACCTTAATCCCAATCTCCCAGTTTATCTCTTCCCTCCTTTCCCCCTTGGTAACTGTAAGTTTCACTTTGGTTAAGATGTTGGGAGGTGGCAAAACCTGTACCTCATAAAAAACGTTCCTATCTTGAAGCTCAGGAAGTATTTTCAGTGAATTGTTGGTTCTGGGGAAAGCTGGAGAGGAGAGTGATGATTTTGGACGTAACTTCATCCGTGCTGGGTCTACCTGGGAAGCAGACCTGCTCTGCAGTGTTCTGGGCAACTTTAACAAAGACCATGCTCGAATTCACCTGTTTCCTTGATGGCTTTATCCTGTACGTTAAATAAGCGTGGAAATTCACGATGAATGGAAAGGCTGGCTTAGTCTTTTCACGTTGTCCTGTTACCTGAGAGGTAGGTCTGAGGCACCTGTGTCCTCCTCGGTGCCCAGGGTAGGCAAAACATGAAACTGGGGCTCCACCTGCATCCCGAGGCTGTGACCTAGTGGACGCCATTTTAAAGCAGTTCCTTTATTTGTGCAAGAACGAAGACACAGCGTTATTTTTAAATTAGTTTGTGTGTGTGTGATGTCTCCCTCGTTCCCCACGTGTGTCTACACTGATGTGGCTTGTCTCCCAAGTTCCCAAAAGGAGTAGATGGTGGTCTTGACACCACTTGAATTGAAATTTCTTTAAGCATAATTTTAAAATAAAACATTTTCTAATTTGGAGCAAGAACATTTTTGTTTCGGGATCTTATTGATAGGCCCTAAAGTGCTCGTCTTAGAGAAATTCCCTCCTGACATCCAGGCGAGGCCACATGTGAAGGGCTCCTACGATACCCAGGCTTGTCTCGGATGGACAAGAAGCCTGCATGCTTTGAAAAAGCACCTTCCCAGGAAATGGATTCCTTTCTCTGCTTCCTTATTGTAGGGAATTCTCGCATGTGTCTACCCTAATGAAACTTAAAACCAGTTTTTCTTCTTCCTTTAGTGAAGGAGCAGGAAGCCTAATGAGTTATTGTTTTTTTTTTTTTTTTTTTTGTGGTATGCGGGCCTCACTGTTGTGGCCTCTCCCATTGCGGAGCACAGGCTCCGGACGCGCAGGCTCAGCGGCCATGGCTCATGGGCCCAGCCGCTCTGCGGCATGAGGGATCTTCCCGGACCGGGGCACGAACCAGTGTCCCCTGCATCGGCAGGCGGACTCTCAACCACTGCGCCACCAGGGAAGCCCCTACTGAGTTATTCTTAAAGCTCTTTATTAAATTACCCAGTTGATTTTTTCCTTTTAATGCTAAAGTAATCATGGTTCTGTTAGCCTTTCCTCCTAGGTCTTAATCTCTTCTCTTTTAATCACTTCTGTAGACGGAAATTACCCTGTCGTGAACTTCACAGTCCCGAGGTCTCTCTGTCTCCCTGAACCAGAGCCCGAGCAGCCTGTTAGTTGCCTTTCTGAGCCTCCTCATGGGGGTGTCACTCTACAGTGACAATGACTGCCATCCATGAAGGTGTGGAGTGGGAGAGAACGTGACTAGGATCCAACCAGCCATTCATTTTGCAAATGTTTATTGAGCACTTACTAAGTGCCAGGCATGGTAATGGAGCTTAAAGTCTACTGGGGAGCCAGCCTGCAGTACGTAAGGACACATGGGGATTACAGTTGGCAATTGTAAATTACAGTTATAGCTCATAATCAGAATTTAAATATAACCAACACCAATCATTGTCAGTTATAAGTGCAATGAACGTGACAGGAGAGGAGGACGGGTTGGGGGTGTCCTTCGAGGCCCAGGTCCAAGCTCGCTCTTTCAGGCCTTCGCCCCTGACCCCTCCCATCCTTGGGCACTGGCGGGGACCCACTCCTTGGACCCTGACCATAGTCTGTGTTCCTGCTACTTCAACATTTCACCCCACCCGTCTTGCTGTCCTGCTGTCGGCCCCATGGTGAGCCTAAGGTCTTTGAGGGCCCAGGCCATATTACTTCTTTATCTCTTCACTTCCCAGCAGCCAAAGGGGCAGGGTAACAGTGAGGAACTAGAGGATTTGGAAGCTGAAACCCTAAGTATGAGCACAGGGACTACGGATTATCAGCTGTGGGGTCCTTGTCACTCCAATGCCTTGGAGGCATGATTTCCTCATTTATAAAATGGAGACAAAGGCCACTCCATTCCCATTTACCTCGTGATGACCCAGCGAGACCAGGACAGACCTCTGGCATTTCTACAACGCTGCATATATGCCAGCAATCTATCCAGTGCACTTTAGGTGCCGGACAAGGAGTGCGTGAGTGCAGGGATGGCTGGCTGGCATATTTGTTCTATCTAATCCGTTTCAGGCTACGAACACCATGGGAAAGATGGTGGATGTCAGAAGAAAGAGACGAAGCATATGAATGTGGGTGAAGACTATGGCAGAGAGGCATGGCTGCGTGGAGCTGGCCCCAGGGAGGCCTACTATGTGGCCTGATGGACAGCTTAGAGTCTCTGACCCCACTGGATGTGGGCTTGGTCTGGGGACAGGGAGAGGGATGGCTGGCATGTCAGGACCATTGAGTGAGAGGGGATGAGCATGGGACAGGGCCTGGGGGTTTCTCCAGGACTGCCCAGCGCCCCTCTGAGACAGCAGGCTGGAGTTCACGAGGCTGGAAAGGTGGTGGGTAGCCAGCATCACAAGATAGCTTCAGAAACTGGCGCCATTCATAGCAAGGACTTTGGCTCAAACACAAGTGTGAGCCTCAAATCCACTACAAATCAGAGACAATATCTTTGGGAGCCCCAAGTGCACAAGGCACTTAATGATCTCTCCTGCTGATGCACCCCATCACTGAGATGAGGGTTGGGATTGAAAGCAGAAGGTGGAAATACTTTAAAAAAAAAAAAAAAAAGGATGGGGGAAGGTAAGAGGAAACGATCAAAGACAAGAGATGCGGCTTCAGAAAAATGTGTGATAGGAGGAGGGCGGCTCGAAGGGTTTCTATTGTGGGAATTCACTGCAGGAGGGGGTCTCCTTTTACTTCTTTTCCAAGGCTGGGCTGTAGACATCACTACCATCCAAACTGTGATTGTAATGTAATGAGGACCTGGGCACGCTGGGAGTGCGAAGAGCTCTCCAGCACTAAGAATGTCCTGAAACTTCTGTGTTGCTTCATTGAGGAGAGTCCCCTGGATCATTTCTTTCTGAACTGTTAGGACTGTAGTTATTTTCCCTCTTGATCAACATTTTCCTTTTGCCTCTCAATCTCCATCATTGGTGCTGGGTTTTGGGGTTAAGGTGAGTAATTGAGTTGGGGATGTTTCCAAAGTGACCGAGCCAAGGTGGGAAAGGCACCAGATGCCCCATGTCAAGTCAACGGTCATTGGACCTTTTATGCCTCTCTATATTCTCCAAGTAGATGACTTCTGAACCAAAAGGCAGAACAGAAGCTATGTTGGAAAGGGAGGGTGCGATTGAGTTTCCAACCAGTAGAGGCAGAACAGAGACCCCGGATATCTCTCTCCCGTTCTGGGATTTTGTTATTAGCTGACTCAGAAAGAGAGGCGGCCCATTTCAGAAGATGGTGATTATCAAGGGACCTATAGGCAGCAGTGTCACTGACTTCCAGGGCAAGCGATGAGAGATGCAGGGACCTGCAAGGACAAATGTACCTGGTGAAAAGACAGTTGGCACATAACTAGACACCTGGATGGAGCAAACAGGTGAGAGGAGATTTGCTTTCAGGAGTTGAAGCTTTCACTAAATAGTGTCTGAAAAACATACTGAAACAGGCTTGTGAGAGTCGCAGATGAAGGAGAAACCTGTGGTTAGAGTGAGTCTGCAGTCATTTTTTAAAAAAATTTTTATGGGAGTACAGTTGATTTACAGTGTGGTGTTAGTTTCAGGTGTACAGCAAAGTGAATCAGTTATACATATACAGATATCCACTCTTTTTTAGATTCTTTCCCTATATAGGTCATTATAGAGTACTGAGTAGAGCTCCCTGTGCTCTACAGTAGGTCCTTATTAGTTATCTATTTTATACACAGTAGCGTGTATATGTCAATCCCAACCTCACAATTTATCCCTCCCCCTCCCTTACCCCCTGGTAACCATATGCTTTTTTCTACATCTGTGACTCTATTTCTGTTTTGTAGATAAGTTCCTTTGTACCCTTTTCTTAGATTCCACACACAGGCGATATCACACGATCTTTGTCTTTCTCTGTCTGACTTACTTCACTCAGTACGACCTCCTCTAGGTCCATTGAGCCCACAGTCATTAAAGGGAGACCGGGCACCATGGTGGGGTGAAGGTCACCTCTCTCTTCTTGAGACCTGCGGCTCCAGGGGTGCTGCCCTCCTGGCCCGCTGGCTGCAGGGGTCCTGGTGCTGAGAGTGGTGACAACGTGGATGAGAAAGATAACTCTCCCTCCGGCTATGCACACCTGGCGGGCCAGCTCTTTTCTGCAAGAATGATTGAATGCCATGGGTGGGCGGGGTGAGGCCCAGAGCCCCTGAGTCCCCTCTGTGGACAGCTGGGCCTGAGGTGCGCTAAGGGCCCCGGTCGCAGTGCGGGCCAGGATTCTTGCCCGGGGGCAGTCAGGGACGGGGCAGCCCGGCCCCCAGCCCCAAAGCAGGGAGCAGGGGGCCCAGATACAGTGTGGGGTGCTCCAGCATCTTCGGGGCCCAAAGGCTCAGAGGCACATGTTGGAGTTTCTGCTGGAAGGGCAGGCAAGGGAGCGTTACTCCTAGGGTCAGCCCAGAGCACAGGTCACTTAGCACCAGTGCCCCCCGCCCCCCCGGGTACTCCCATCCCCTCCCGGGCTCGGCCCCTTTTCACCCAAGCCTGGGTGAGGCCTCTCTCCCTGGTTGTTCTGGTCTCAGAGCCCTTTCGCGGCCTAAATATGTTCTCTCTCTGGCACACAGGACCTCCGGTGTCACTGCCTTCCAGCTCTTCCAGCAACCCGCAGGCTAGAGACGCCCCCCTTTTTCAGCCAGGGCTCCAGGAAACCACCCAGCGGGCTTCCCTCAAGCTCCGTCTGCCTGTCCTGTCTGCAGCCGGGAGAGGAGGAGTGAGAGGCTCCCGACTGGAGAATGACTTTCCCCAGAAACAGGGGTGAAAAACCCCTCCAGGGGTCCACAGGAGTGGTCAGCCAATTGTCATCAGAGCAAATGGGCATTTGTCAGCTGTCCTGAAAACATTTTTTCCATGGGGCATTACAGTCCGAAATAAAAAATATCGACTAACAAATGCACTTTTAGAACAAGGTTTTTTTTTTTGACCACTTACAATTTTTAAAATTAATTTTGGACTGTAAAATAACGGAACTGCATTATAGAAGTTGGAAAAGGAGGAATGTGCACGCCCAGCCTCCTAAGCCATCTACTCTTGTACTTCTCAGCTCGTTTCTTCCCTACGCATCAGTATTTTACATCGTTGCGATCTTGGTGCTGATCAAATTTTGCATATTGCTTGTTTTTCCTTGAGGTTTGTATTCTAGGCCCATTCGATGTGGCTGCGAATCCCTGCGACCCAACAAAGATAGCGAGTGAATAACCTGGTCCTGAGTGAATGGGCTGTGAGTCACTCAGGTCGCTGAGACACCGTCTGTGTGAGACCTGGGAAGTGCCTATCATTGGAAGCTTCATTAATAGCCTCATTCAAAGTTCTAAAAAGGGAATGGAAAAATTAAACGTCAAGTCACAGGAAGTGGAAAAATTGGGGTGTCTTGGCGTGTCCTCACACCTGATTAGGCTATTGGCAGTGTCAGCCATCACCTGCTAGAAAGTGCAGTCGTACAAGAAACTTGGGATCTGGGAGTGTGTTTCGGTGAGTTTCCTCTCATCTTTTCTCCCCTCCTGCCCAGCAAACCCGAGCTCCTGATTCTCTCTTGCCTTCTTCCTGTTGCAGCTTTTCGTTTTCACTTGTGCTCCTGGGGATCCAGGCTATATAACAGGAGGGGGTCTTAAGACAAGTGGGTTTGTGAGTCTGTGGCTCCCCGTCTCCCTTCGTCCCTGGCTCCATCCTCAGAAGTTGGGATAACACTCAAATATGACACGTTTGCCTAGATCGTTTCTCTGATTGCCTGAGATATTGCATTATTTAGTAGCAGAAACACTGCCTTTTCAAAACTTATAATTTGGGTGCAGAGCCTCGTACACCCAGGTGGCATCTGGGGAGCGTTGCTTTGGATGTTATTTTGCGACGAGCCTTATTGTCTCGGGGAGGCAAGCTGCTTCCTGACACGTGAGGAGCTGATTCTGGTGCCTTCTGCCTGTTTATGATCTAGGAGAGGTGATCTAGCTGGATTCTGGTCCTGTGGCATTAAAAGCTAAATCAGACCCCAAAGTATACAGAAGGCAAGAGGCATCCCTAGTCATCGTTGGGGAGCACAGGGAGGGAGGGACAAGAGGTGAGCTTTCTTCCAGGGAGGTTCAGCAAATGTCATCAGGACAAGGGAAGTGACCACAGGCAGTGGCTGGTGGACCACGACAGGCGCTGTGCTAGGAGATGCATTTGGGTCATCTTACAGCCCCACAGCAGGCTTGCGAGGCTGGAACTGGGATCCCATCTTGCTGATGAAGAAATGGCGCTCGGGGAGGGTCAGCCCATCACTGTGCGTCTAAGGGGCAGCACCGAGCCTCCTCCTGGGTCTGGCTGAGTCGGCAGGAAAGGCGTCTGTGGCCGGCTTCCTCCTGTGTGCCAAGCAAGGGGGGAAGAGGAGGAGGAGGGGAGAGAGATCCGGGGGCAGTGACTATGACTCAGGACATAACCGGCTTGTCTATTTTCAGGGAGGCTGCTGATTCCCACTCTGCAGAGCCATCTCCCACCGGTGCTGATGCGGACCCGCCAGCCACCGCCTTCTGGGGTTGGGTGTCTGGATCCTGAAGCCCCACACACTGCCCAGTGCGGCTTTTGCATTCTTTTCCAAAACAGTTCAACGTGATCCGATTGTGGTCCCAGAAACAAATAATTTAAGACCAATTACCCACTGAACAGGTAATGTCATTCGTGGGCTATGTACAGTCTCTCTCACATTTTAAAGCGCAGAACAAAATACATCAAGTCAGCTTAGAATTTAATAAAGCTACGCTGACATGCATTTTAAGATGTTGAGCTGTGTACTGCAATGAAACTAAACTTAGAGATGGAAAATTAGAACAAAGCCACCTATTTATTTACTCACCACTTGACGGTGAACCCTTGTCATATTTTGGGTCGGTCTCTGGATAGTTGACTTGTATCACCTTCCCTATGGAAACCATAAAATTTACATTTATCTGGAGCATCTAGCTTTTGATGAACTTTCCTCTATGCTCTGTTTTAAGAGCTATGTTTCCTTTTCATCCTATTTCTTTACTAAATATATATTTCTAAGGTTTTGCACTTCTCTTTTACGGAAACAATTTGATTTCACTGTGGTTCTTTCTGTGTTTTCAGTTTTACTGTAGTTATTGGCTGCCAATTTCTCTTTGATTAAGGGACACTCTAAGACTTATTTTCAGAGCATTTCTGCTCATAAAACTGACACAACAGAAAGGCCTCCGTGACGGTCAGGCCTAAACAAGAGACATGCCTGCTCTGAAGGCCAAGTGGCTTCTTTCTTTCCAAAGCAGTGCTGAACTCTGCAAAGAGGCAAGGCTGAAAAATGGCCCTCTGGCTCCTGACGGGAGAGTGGAGATCACTCACTAAATAGTGCACTGAAAGTGGGGACCCAACCCTTCATCAGAAGGGAAATTGTCAAAGTGAGTGTTTCTGTCTAGGTAGCCGGTTCTTAAATTTTGAACACTGTAAACGTAGACCAAGTATCTGAGGAGGGCTAGTGGAGAGCATAAGTCATTCATTAATTCGTTTGTCCTTTGAAAGATGTGTCTGTTATCGAGTTGATAAAACCGGAGGTCAGATATTCACACATCTTTAACTGCAATTCCACTGCGTGGAACAGTCAGTCCTTAAGAGAACGGTGGGGTCATGCAGCATCTGAATTGACTCGTTGGCCTTGGCTGAGTTATTTAGCATCTCTAAGCCATCAGTTTCCCTGCCCTCAAGTTGTTTTTACTCAATGTAGATACAGAGAACAGCCAAACAAGCACCCAAATAAAATATGTAAATTCACAATTGGGTAGATGCTTAGGAGGCTGCTTCGTGACTCTCTAAGAGGTTAGGGAGATGGAGAAAGAGTCTGGAGGACGTGAGGTTGAGCCGAACTGAAGGATGGGTGAGAGCTGACTGACGGGGCGGGGAGGGGAGGGGAGGAAAGGGGGCTCTTGGCCGAGGAAGTGTGTGGGCAAAGGCCCTGTGGTCAGAGGGAGTGAGGCAAGTGTGGGGACTGGCCAGTGTGCTGGGAGGGAGGGCAGAGACCAGGACATATAGGGTCTCGAAGGCCAAGGTCAGAAGTTGCATTTCTTAAGAGCGCTGGAAAGCCAGGCGTGCATTCCTGTACATGCCCGAGTGTGCAGGCAGGTGGGGGGGAGTGGTAATCAGGACTTGATGTGCATTTGGAAGGGTCCCCATGGCTCCAGCTGAGAGAGCCGAGTGGACGCAGGAAGTCTAGAGGAGGGTGCACCACTGGGGTCCAGGTTAGAGCTGCCGGCAATTTGTGCAAGGGTGCGGTACCGAGATTGGAGAGAATTGGATGGGTTTGACAGTATTTTGGAAGTCACCGCACATTTTGGTGACGGTTTAGTTATGGCCCTTGAGGAGATTGAAGGGGAAAGGATGACCTTCAATCCAGCCCCACAACTGGGTAAATGGAAGCCATCCCCAAGCCAGCCAGGGAGCGCTGGAAGGGGACAGGGATGGTGAGGGGAGATCAGGATTTTGGGTTATGTCTCAGGCATTTGTTTTAAGCTGCCTTAGAGATGTCCTAGGGAGAAGACAGCCAGGCAGGCGGTTGATGCACGCGGAATGCAGAGTTTTGGGCTGGAATCATACATTCTGAGTTGTCCATGCTGGGAGGTGTTTGAGGCTGAGGTGTGGCCGAGCTTTCCCAGGCAAAGAGCCCACCGGGAGAGAAGCGGAGGCTCTGGACTTGAGCCTTGAGGGACTCCAGTGGCAACTGGCCTGGGGAAGGTCTTCGAAGTGGCAGAGAAGGTGAGGCTGCACAGGTAGCAGGCAGACAGACAGTCAGAGAAGTTTTCCGAGCTGGGAACGTGGTGGGCTGAGCTGAATGCTGCCCAGAGGTCAAATGAGATGTAGGAGGAACATTTTTGGTTGGATTTAAGGATAGTGAGGTCATTGACAATTTTTGATCACACTTGGATTTTGTAGAACACAAACTTTCAGGTCACATTAGACAAGATTGTTTCAGATAGAAGCAGGATTAAATGAGATTATCTCAGCAAAGCACTGGTGCATTCAAAGCACTCAAGTTTAGGGAATTCTCTCTCTTATTTTCTATAAGAAGAAGAGTTCCTGTTGATATATCAGATGTTACTGCCCTTGGGACTGTTGACATTCTGGGTGGGATGAATCTTGGTTATGTGGCTGTCCTCTGCATTGTAGGATGTCTAGAATCATCCCTGGCCTCTACCAGGTGCTGGTATATCCCCCCCTCAGCAGGAGTGACAACACAAAGTGACATTATCAAATGTCTCCTGGGGGCAGAGGGCAAAATTGCCCCTAGTTTAAATAAAATAAATTTTAGAAATGAGTTCAGTAGGCTCATATTTTTTCTTACTTTAGAACCAAACAGCTGTAAGGGTTTGGCATCCTTGAAGTAGCTATGATGTCACAAATATAAGTCACAGAGGAGGGAAAAAAATCATTGATTTAGTATTTGAACGTCTTAGTTGCCACCAAATATGCAGCTACTGTGAAAGATAAAATTAAAAATATGGATGGGCTGACTCTAAATGTTTTCTAATTCTTTAGGAATCATGAAAGCAGACAGTTTATGTCCTAGGGGAGAAACAAGCCAGCTCTCCCTGGGAAAGGCACAGTCCGTACCTGGGGGTACAATCTGCCAGTTGACCATCCCCCGCACTTTGGGGCTTATGCTTTGCAACAAATTTTGTTAATATTTATGAAGAGATTTAATGCCCTTTGGTGTTAAAAAAAAATCTAAATGAACATCGCTCATAGGACAGTGCCCTATCTCCCAAAACATATGATCTCCTTTCTGGGGGTTGGCAAAGTTTGCAAATTACATCTCCTCCATGCCACACACTGACTGCAGGATTTATCTCTGACACCCTGTGCTATTGAAGTTCTTAATGCCTTCCAGCTGACTTCAGCAAACAAATTTAACAACCTAGTTAAAACCAAATAGTTTTATAGAGATGCTGTAACTTCTTTTTTAAGTTCTAGCAGGGCAGATTTAGACAGGCAGACAATAAAAGTCCTGTAGTTGCTCATATACTATATATCACTGCAGAACACGGACGCATAACTCCGACCCCAAGGCATCCCGGGATGGCTGGCTTCTGGAATCCAGGATTCCTTTTGCTGGTCACTCTTTGGTGCCAGAACAAAAGGCATTTCAGTTTCCTGCTATTTTGCAGTGTTGCGGGACATGGGTTTAAGGATTTTTTACCCTAAATGAACCATAACAGGAATGTACTAATAGGCTCTGATGATTCTGTGACAAAGGGAGAAGCTTCCCAACAGGGTGGCATGGATTTTATTTTCCTGCAGAAGCCGTTTCCCCCAGAACAGGCGCTTTAGGCTGTTCAGGTCGGACAGTTCACAGAACAAGGCTCCTGACCCTGTGGGTGAGGAACGCCAGGCTTTGCCTTGTCTTTCTTCTCTGAATTAGTTTCAAGAATATTGATTGATGATTGATTGATTGATTATAAGGAATTGGCTTGTACAATTATGGAGTCCCATGGTCTGCCGTCTGCAGGCTGGACGCCCAGGGAAGCTGGAGGAGTAATTCAGTCTGAGTCTGAAGGCCTGAGAACAGGAGGACCAAGGACAGGAGGGGATCAAGGTCCCAGTTCTGCAGTCGGGCAGAAAGGGCCAAGGTCTCCCTTCTCCACACTCTCAATGGATTGAATGAAATCCCTTCTACCCCACACTGGGGAGGGCAAAGTGCTTTACAGAGTCCATCAATTCAAATGCTGATTTCATCTGGACACACCTCACAGATACACCCAGGAAGAATCTTCAGCCAAATATCTGGGCATCCTGTGATCTAGTCAAGTTGACAGATAAAATGAACCATCCTAATGGGTTTTTGGGGAAAGTTGTTCTCATTCTAGGAATGCTGGGATTTCTATCATGGAATGAGGGTACCGTTGCTGAAGGGAACCCATAGAGCTTCAGATGCAACTATAGCTCACGGGACAGAAGGGAAACCAAAGCTCAGAGTGAGTCTCAGAGCGATGACGTGAGTTGCCCTGAGCCTCACACTAAGTGCGGCAGAGCGAGGCCAGGACCTCAGTCTTCGGAATCCCAAGCATTGTACTCATCACACTAGCATCTTGTGTTGACTCCTGGGCCTGGACCCCCAAAAAGGCGAAATGCAAAATGGCGCAGGAGCTCTGAGCTGCTGGGAAGGCCTAGGTGTCTGGGCCTGGGTGGTCAGCCTGTTTCATTATGGCCAACGGTGGGCAGTCCCCTGTGGACTGTGACCGAACTGTGATGTGATAATGTTGCCTTCTTCTGTGGACCACTGAGCTATCCCACCCTTTCTCTCCTTTTTCCATCGTCTTTGCGTTCTTGTTATCTGCCATTCATATCTTAGGAATTAGGTTAGTTACCTCTCCCAGGGGACGTTTGCCTGTGAAAACTTTTTCCTCATTGGATTCCAGCATTGATTTGAGCAGAAGCCTCCAGAGGCTCCTGCAAAGCCCTGTTTTGTGGGGTGAGGCTCTCTGTGTCAAGATCCCCTGCAGAGCGGGCGTCAAGGGGGCCTCTGACTCGGTGGACCTTGCAAACTTCCCCTCAGCCTAACCCACTGGCTAGAAACCTGGGAAAGCCTGTGGTCAGAGCTCCTGACCACGGAGGGGAGGGAGCCTTCCTGTTTCCGGTTCTGGAAGATGGTGCCCATTGTGAGCTTCTGCAAATGACCCTGAAACGGCTCCCTGGGCCCCAGGCTGGGACGTGTCCTCCAGGAGCAAGAAGCTACCAGTGCTGCTTCTGCCTGAGCTTAGCAGCTGGAGCAAAAGCACAGAGGATGCTGGCAACCTCTGCAGGCACCCCTCCTTTTACGGAGCTTCACAGATACTGCATTTTTTACAAATTGAAGGTTGGTGGCAACCCTGCCTTGAGCAAGTCTTCTGGCGCCATTTCTCCAACACCATTTGCTCACTTTGTGTCTCTGTGTCATGTTTTGTTAATTCTCACAATGTTTCAAATTTTTTTTTATCATTGCTATATTTGTCAGGGTGATCTGAGATCAGCTATGACTTGCTGAAGGCCGGGATGATGGTTAGCATTTTTAGCAAGAAAGGATTTTTTAAATTAAGATACGTACATTGTGTTTTAGACATAATGCTATTGCATACTTTATAGACCACAGTAGAGTATAAACATGGCTATTTGTGTAAGTAAAGTGTTTTATTTTTCAATAACTATGTTCACAACATATATAGCTCTCTTTAACCATCAAGTATGTTAACGTTTCAGAGCATCTTTCTCTCCCTAGATAAGGTTCTGAGAAGGAACATAATACTTATATGCACTGGGAAATGGAAAAATTCACGTGATTCACTTTACTGCAATATTTGCTTTATTGCAGTGGGCTGGAACTAAACCAGTTTTATCTCTGAGGTCTGTCCGTATAATGATTTTTCAAAGAGAACATTAGTTTTGCGTGTCTATGTTTAGAACTTTTAATGTATTTAAAGAAATATCCTCTTTACTTTGCAAGTGTGAAATTCTTGCAGAGACGTTTCCAATTTGCTGGTTTCATTTATTCTGAGGCTCTTTGGTATTTTTAAGTAAGTTTTTAAAACCCAGCAAATATTTACTGAGTGTGGAATACAGGCTACCTATCGTGGAGATTCAATGGAAGGTGTGATACAGTCCTGCCTTCATGGGGCTTCTAACCGAGAAGGAAAGAGAAGCTGAAGCCAGGAGATGTCAACTGCCGATAAAGTGGCCACAATTTAAATAGTGATGATTTCCCAGAGCAGTTAAAGAGCCCGAGGTCTAAAGCGCTGTGGTTTTGAGGTGAGCAGTGTTTGTCTGGGACTCCAGGTCTGAGTCGGCTGCTTAGTGGAAGACGCACAGAAAGGTCATCTGCATTTGTACCTACAGTGGCAGGAACAAGCTTTTCCTTATTTTTTTTTAATTTGCTCAATACTGGTTTCATTTTAGAATTTCAAACGATTTTATCCACAAAAGTCTTGTGCAGGAGCTTTCTCGGAGGAGTCTTGGGATTCTCTTCCTTCTCAGGAGGTTACAGGAACCTAGAATCCGCAGAGTGGGGACTTGGACAAAGCTGACGGCTGAGGCTGCCGCGTGCGGGACAACAGCTGCTGGGGTGCCACCTGCCACGTGGCAAGGCCAAGTGGAGCTGGCGGTCATGACTGTCACTGCCTTCGCCAGCCTCTACCACTGTGTTGCATACAAAGAAGACAGGGCCCTAGACTGCCTGTCCTGTCACGTGTATCGTGTGGCTGCCCCTGGCCAGTGTCTGTCTTGGAGGATGTGAGTGCTGATGACATAGTCATGCTGCTTTTCAGGTTATAAAATGCCCCATTTTAGGACTGACCGCAAAGCCAGCATGAAAAGATAAAGAAGCTGCAGGGGCTTCCAAGGCTGCTCTCAGTTTTATCGAGAACGTTTCTTTCTTCTTTGATTTTTTTTTCCCCTTCAGATCAAGATAGTGTGTTTTCCTGTAAATACTAAAAAAAAAAAAAAGAAAGAAAAAGATCAACCTTCTTCCCCCAATATATCTCATAACCTATTTTTTTTTTTCTTTTGTGGTACGCGGGCCTCTCACTGTTGTGGCCTCTCCCGTTGCAGAGCACAGGCTCCAGACGCGCGGGCTCAGCGGCCATGGCTCACGGGCCCAGCCACTCCGCGGCACGTGGGATCTTCCCGGACCGGGGCACGAACCCATGTCCCCTGCATCGGCAGGCGGACTCCCAACCACTGCGCCACCAGGGAAGCCCCCCTCATAACCTATTTTGAGGTCCTTGCTCCAAAAGCGTTCTGAAGTGGTTACCCCCGGGGGATGAGAGTGAAATTACAAGGACAGCGTGATCATTCGGGAAGGAGCTGGTTCCCTCAAAAGTGAGAAACAGCTTAGTGTACAGCACAAGGAACTCTACTCAATACTCTGTAATGACCTGCATGGGAATAGAATCTAAAAAAGAGTGGATATAGGTATATGTATAACTCATTCACTTTGCTGTACCGCAGAAAGTCATGCAACATTGTAAATCAACTGTACTCCAATGAAAATTAATTAAAAAAATGCTGAGCATCAATCAGCCAACAGACTTACTGTGATTGAGACATTGTGTAAGATGAAATGGTGGATAAAACAATTTGAGCAGTAAATAAACCAACGTTTAAAAAGACAAAAAAAAAAAAAAGAAGAAAGAAGAAAGTGAGCAACAGTTGCTTTGGATCTAACCCGTCTCTGGCCCCATTGTGCTAACATTTATTTCTTTGCATAAATGTCTCCTCCAGACTGGGCCTCTGCCCATGCTTCTCGAGGTCACCCCTGTGTCCCCGGGACCCAGGCTGGAGACCAGGACTCCGTGTGACCCTCCCTTCTTCCCGCTCTCTGTCCACACCAAGCAGCTGCTGAATCCTCACCCCTCCAGCCTCTCATGCCTTCTCTCCCCAGAACCATCACCCAGGGCACCTTCCCTGGCCCTTTAGTGGGCTTGCCAAGGAGAGGGGGCAGACAGGAGGGCTCAGAGGTCTCCGCACGGGCGCCCCAGGCCTGAACCCTCCCCAAAGCAGGATTAAAGTGGATGAGGATGGGGCCGACCAAGGGACCCCCCAGGATGCAGCAAAGGCCAATGGAGAGCGGAGTGGGAGTTCTGGGGCCTCAGGGGAGCCAGGCAGGTGGGCTCAGCCTGAAGACCCCCTCTGTCTCAGAGCATGGCTGGCCAGTGGGCCCCTGTGTTACCCACACACTGGGATCTCAGGGCCTCCAGGACAGGTATTGTCTCCCCAGACCTGGCAATGGAGCTCGAGCTCTTGCTGGGCCTGAAAGAATTAGGTTGAATCTAAGTGAGTTCTGGGGACCCACATTTCCACTAGCAGGGAACACACTCAGGTCTAGAAGTCCAGGTCTGCACAGACCACTCACCGCTTGTCCAATACCCACACGAGTACTTGCCCGGACTCTGAGAATTAGCTCAGGGAGGGGCTGCACACAGGCCCTGCTTGGGCCCCAGGGAGATATTGGAGGCTGGCTAATCCCTCTGGAGGTGCGTTGAATATGCCGATGGAGCAAGCCTTGTTTTGCCCAGTAGACGTTATTTGAAGAATCCTTTCCCCAAGCCCATTTCCAGAACCCCCTGCTGGATAGGATTTTTCAGGATGGCTTGATTCCTCTGAGCTTGGTTTGAGATGGAGACTACAGAAGACAAACGTGAAGTGCTTTCATCTCTAAAATCCCGTGATTTATTTCTAAAAAGGGATTTCCTTATAAGGAGTTTGGCTTAGGTAAGTGAATTCTGACTGTCCAGGGCATTAAAATATCCCAAAGTAGTTTCCTGTGCAGATGGTGACTGCACAGAGCCCCCAGGTTGGCTCTCCTTAGGGTGGAGGCTGGTTCTTAAGCTCCTTAGATGCCTCTCTCCCCACATAGGGTCCCCATGGCTTCTGGGTTCCATCTTCTTCCAGGAACTGGCCTCCCGGTGTTACCCCGGGAATACTGGCACTGCTTTCAAGAAGGACCTCGAGGCCCGTCCCATGACTGGAAGCCGCAGGTCTAAGGAGCGTGGGCTGATGTTTAAGGAGGTGTAATGAGATTTGGAGTCATGTTTGGCCTGGACGCTCGTCCCTCCTAAAAGTGGCAGAGGACCCCAGAAGGGTGGCCCAGGAGGACCCTCTCCCTGGACATTCTGGCTGGTGCATAGACAGTTTTGGCCAGATGTGACACTTTTTAACATCTGAAGGCCCACAGCGGGTTGACCACGTCTTGGTCCTTTGGGATGGGACTGAGGGCTCCTTGTTGAGAGGCTGACCTCTCAACCAAGAGCAGCTGCTGTGTTTAGGTCCAGGCTGCCCCTTTCTAGCTCCTTCCAATTCCCAGGCCCCACGGACTTCACTGATGGCCGGTGTCAGGGGACCTCTGAGCAGAGCCTCTGTGCCACCTCCGCCTTGGGTTCTGTAAGGAAACTGGAATCTTGTCCTGCTGTTTGCAAGCCTTGAAGACAAAACCAAACCCATGCTGCATTCTCTGGAAAGAAGATCCAACATTTTCCACCACTGCACCTCTTCCAGGTACCTGGAGGAAAGACGTAAGGACAGGTGCGTGCAAGATATGGAGCATCAGGGGCCCCTCACCTGGTCCTCACCGCCTGTGTCCTGACATCGCTGTGGCTCCTGTCTCCGGAGCCAGCTGTGCATTCAGCTCATCCCATCCCCTTCCCCTGAATTCCCTTTGGTTGAACTCAGCCAGCCCCAGCCCTTCCGCGTTTATTAAACATCTTC
Organism: Hyperoodon ampullatus; assembly: GCF_949752795.1. Lineage (NCBI taxonomy): Eukaryota > Metazoa > Chordata > Mammalia > Artiodactyla > Ziphiidae > Hyperoodon > Hyperoodon ampullatus. The sequence goes on from NC_136928.1 coordinate 83,035,094, forward strand.
TGTGCAGGACTGGTTCCACTGTCCGCACCCACCGCTGACTAGCTGTGTGTCCCTGGGCTACTATTTCACCTCTCACAGCCTCAGTTTTCCCACCTGTATAAGGGGAGTTTACAAGTGGTCCCCCTTTTGTGGGTGAGGAAGTACCAGGTGCCTAGTAAATTATAGTAAATGCTCTTTTGCTTGTTCCCGTGTCCACGAACAAGGCAGAACCTGACCTCTCCACCAAGTGTGAATCCAGTCCAGTGATCAAGGTCCAGGCGATGTCCCTGAATCTTTTCTCATACCCTCAGCCAGATTTAGTTTTATGTTCTATCTGGGCCTCAGGAGAGATAATTGAAAAAAAAATTGAATTAGAAAAAATAGGAGTTAAATACTACTTATAGCTTCTCAGCTGCTTCAACTGTTTCTGCCCTTTTTGAAGGAGCTGGGGGTGGAAGATGTTTATCTGCCGGCTCTGTGGTTGTTATCACTGTCCACATTGTCACACAACTATTTGTACTACATGTCTCTCTCCTCCTAGGGCGTCAGCTACTCACAGCAGAATAAAGGAAGGAAGGAGGGAATAAATGAATAATTCTGTGCTTGTGATACATGACCCAAGATTTTGAAAGTGATTGATATGCCCTGCTGTCTTCTCCTTTTCTGGTTAGGGTTGATAATTCTCTACTGTGCAACAATTTATTTCTCTTAATTTAAATAATCCTACAGCTGAAGGTGTCTCAGAAATATTAGAAGAATATGTTTCATATCACTTTTTTTCTATGAATGTTGGGAGGAAGGTGTGGGATATGGACCCTGGTTGGAATTTGAGAGTGTAAAGGGATCAAGTTAGGTATTTTCTGATGGCTCAGTTTCTATTTATAGTGCTGCAATGACTTTCCTTCACTACCAGCCAGGGTGGAATTTAAATGATTGACCAAGGAAGAAGTAATTCATTTCTCTCTGCCATCCTATCCCTTGCCCTCTCTTCTGCTGTTCAGCTCCTATTATGATCTTTCTTTGTCAAGGACGTTTCTCAGAATTAAGTGCTTGTATCTGCTGCCCCCCATCATATCTGTTTAGATGTATTTAGGACAGATACAAATGCTAAAAGCAGCCTGGATTCCCTCTGCTTTAGACAGAAATGCAAGGAAGATTGTTAACTAATGACATTTGACTTGTTTCAATTATTACAAAGTTATAGAGCTTTGAGTTCTATATTCCTCTAAAAGTCTAGATCTTTTTGGTATTGAAGGAAACACGAGAAGCTTGAGTGAACTACCCAGTTCCACCTAATCCTTTTTATTTGGCCACTGGGAAGACCCATACGAAACAAAGGGGGCTTTGATCCTGACCTGGACCCTGACTCTGTATGAAACGGGTGATGGTGTTAATAAAAAGTTGTTGCTTTAAGCCAATTTCCTTCTGGTGAAGTCTGTACTTGAAGTTCCTCTGCTAACGTATGTTTGCAGGTGGGCAGAGCTGATGGAGAGCCTTGACCAACAACCCTCCCACCTTGGGGCCCTTTCAGTAACCACCAGGTCTATGGGGAAGTGCAACTCGAGGGCTCATGGAAGTGAAAACTGCAGTGGGAGCCCAGAACCTCAGTGTCTATTTCGAGGTTTCTGACTTGGGACACTCACCTATCTGAAGGGCTGGCTTCCAGTGGACTAACTTAGGACCTTTCTTTATAGGACTCAAAAGCTTTGGTTTGCAGCCTCATCTTATTTGTCCTCGTAAGGTCTCTTGTCATCAGAAGCAAAGACATCTTCAACTACAGTTTTCCATAACTTACATTTTTGTCCCATGTTCTGTGGTCATTGGTGGAACTGATGCTGGTCTTGTTGCCAGATTGTAGCCTGGGTCTGAAGAGCTGGGACCAGGAATGTCTGACATGGTGTGGTTGGACCCCAGGCTCACAACTTACCTGTGTCACCAAAAAGGTATGTTGATACACAGAAAACCATTACTTCCCTTCTCATTCCCTCATCCTTGAGGAGGTGCAGACGCTGAATCTAAAGCAGCTAAAAAGCTGTAAAGGGTATTTGGCTTCTGTTTTTCCCCATTCTGGTTTTTTGATGATTCATTCTGAAGTCCACTGAGAACATAGAGTGGAATCTGGTAAGAGAAAAGCCAGTGCAACTTGTACAACCTCCTTCCACCGCTTCAGATAAAAGATATCACTTTTATATTTCCAATTAATTTATTACAAGTCATATGCCCCTGTATACCTGCATCTTGAGGGTATCGTCCAAAATGTATGTAAACTTGGGGAGGAGGGATTACTCAGTCCAAAGGGGTCCAGTCAATTCTGCTTCTAAATGTCAGCCCTGGAGGGAGTGGGAAGTGGTTCATCTCCACTGTTGCGGTTGCCCCTTCCTACCACATGGTGTCACTGTTGTAGACCAGCCCTGTGCAGCCCTGTGAATGCTTGCCTACTAGTGTCCTCCATCCCTGCATAGGCTGGTGTGGAGGTACCTAAGTGGCCTCCCACACAGACAGCCTTAGCCAGGCTTTCCCAGGAGCAGGGTGCAGTGCCCGGGTACCATGCTCTGAGGAGTTACCAGCACAAGCTGTGCCAGACCAGCACCCCCTGCACCCACCGCAAGACTTCAGGTCATGCACTGAGCCCAAGCAAACAATGAGACTCCCAATGACTCTCTGATGAATTGTTCTTTGGGACCTTTGATATCTTTCCTTACAGACCTTGGGTCAGGGCCATCACAGTTCTTCCTGACAGGTCCTTAATTTTGAATGTCTGGCTCTGTATTTTATTTTCTCCACAGGCTTTGGGCTTCTTTTACAGATATCTCAACCCCGTCTTCAGTGGCCAGTTCATCATACCAAGGGGGGGAGATGTTTTCTTTTGTTTGAATGCAAAATATTCATTAGACCCTAAAGGAAACACTCCAGAGACTCATCGCTGAGCAAATAAGAGGTGTTCTGGAGTGGATTGATATTTTCACTTGGACAAAGAAGGATGTGTGTGTCCCTGGAGAAGGGTGGTGGGTACAGTGGATAGCAAATAGTCTTTGACATTCAGTTTCAAAAGAGTCAAAACCACATAGATGATGGTTTGAATATAGCACTTATGATCTGTGGGCTACAGAAGCCTTAATATCTCTACAAACTCTGTTCACTGTCAGAAAGTCTCACTGGTTATTTGCTGGCAAATTGACCCATATTTCTGAAGTTTCAAAATTGGTTTCTAAAATTTAAGTAATTTCTTTTCACAAGAACAAAACCTTTAAAATTGGGGGGAATATTTCTTTAAAAATAACTTTTGGAATTTTTAATATTAGCAAGTAGACCTCTGTTAAAGGATAATTTTTTAAAAGGGTTAAAATCCTGACCCTTAGACAAACACAAGTGAATACCTATCAGAGGTTTTATTTAGCTTATTAATTAATGAAGGAACAAATAAGTTGTTATAAACAGTTCAAAAGAGAATTCAAAATGCACACATAGAGGTAATCAGGAACACTGAAGTGAATTTACAAATAGATGCAAAATTGATCAAAATCCAAAGAGCAATAATCAATTGCATCAACACTAAACACAATTTGAATTTCTATGGAAAAGAATCATTTGAAGTTGTACCAGTTTCCTACAATTATTTTTTCTGTTTCTACAACTATTGTAAAATAGCTCAAAGACAATAAAAGGTGGAGAGAACCTGAAAGGAAAACTAGACAAGGCACTCAGTAATCTTTTTTGGGTCCATTTCAAAGTCTTACAAAATTTTTGTAGACACTAGACTGGTTCTATGGTCAGAAAAGTGATGATGGATAGCTGGAAGGATACGTTTAACGATGGTGGTAATTGGCTTTGGTACCTGAACTTTAAATCAATACCTGTGTAATCAAAAGAGTAAATGTCTGATATGCTAATTTCAGATGATTCTTAGGCACTCTCTTCTTGGACTCTGTGCTCCTCAGTTTCTGAATGGCGTGGTGGAAAGGATACTAGATTTGGAGGAGGTGATTCTATTCTTAGAGATTTACCTGTTGCTGCAGCTTTAGTAGCCCTAACCCAATCTCTCTGAGGCTCAGTGTTCCCCCTGGAAAATGGGGATAATTGTTACTCTGTGTACCTCACCGTTAGTGGATTAAATGAGATGGTGTGTGGTGATGAAGTACAAAAGTGTACCTCTTTTCAGATCAGATGCCAAGGAGTTTCAGAGTCACGTATCCGATGATCTACTCTGTCGCTCCACTTGGATGTCTTATCATCATCTCAAAGTTAACGAGGCCCAAAACGCAACCCCTGGTTGCCACTGCCCCTCCTGAAGCCTGTCCTCTCGTCTCACTTGTTTCAATTAATGGCACCACCATCCACCCAGTTGCTTGATCCAAAAACTCAAAGCATTGTCTGATTCCTTTACCCCTGATTCCATACATGGAATCTAACAATGTCTTGTTAGCTTTACTTCCAAAGTATCTTTCCAGTCTAACCAACCCCCACCATTTTCAATGTTGCCACCCTGGACCAAGGCAACATCAGCTCTTTTCTGGAACACTGAAGTTTCAAAATTGGTTTCTAAAATTTAAGTAATTTTACAGAATTTTACTTTTACTTTTACTGAAATCATTTTGTGTGCCCCATTCTTAATTTTAAAGGCAATGAGTCACATTATTCATATTTTTGGTCTCTAAAACACTCTTTGCACACCCAACCAAAACATATGGATTTTAACATGTTTATAGTTCTTAGTGCATATTTCTGTAAATTCTGTAAATTTAAGTTCTTGAGTCTTAATCTCAAACTGGTCTTTCTATACCCAGTTTTTCCCATCTAAATTCCTTTCCCCCAAGGCAGCCAGATGACTTTAAAAAACTGTATAGCAGAGCATATTGCCCCTCTGCTTAAAATCTTCTGATGGATTTTTCTTGCAAATTGTAATATTATAATAAAAATCTAAAGTCATCCTTCTCCACCCCTGCCTCCCCACATCTCAGAAGGTCTACGTGTGGGCTTCCCTGGTGGCGCAGTGGTTGAGAGTCCGCCTGCCGATGCAGGGGACACAGGTTCGTGCCCCGGTTTGGGAAGATCCCACATGCCGCTGAGCGGCTGGGCCCGTGAGCCATGGCCGTTAAGCCTGCGCGTCCGGAGCCTGTGCTCCGCAACGGGAGAGGCCACAACAGTGAGAGGCCCGCGTACCGCGAAAAAAGGTCTACGTGATCTGCCTGCCATCTGACTCTCTGACTTTTTATCTTTATGTTCCAGCCACACTGGTTTTCCTGCTCCAGGCCAGGCTCATTCCTGCTGTGAGGACCTCTGGTTGGCTGTGCCTTCTGCTGAGAACATTCCTTCTCAAGATTCAGTCTCAGGGCAAACGTCACCTTCTCAAAGAAGTCTTCCTTCCCCATCCTTGTAGGATTTGTTACGTTTTTGTCTGTCCTCTGCTTTTGTGTTTTTTCCCTCTTTTCCTGACCCCTTCCCTCCTCCTCTCCTTCTCCCATTGCTTTTTCATCTGTTTTCCCTCTTTTCTTCCCTTTTCATCTATAAAAGACCAGACATAGCACACACTGGGCTTGCCTATTGACGGGGCCTTTTACTGAAATCATTTTGTGTGCCCCATTCTTAATTTTAAAGGCAATGAGTCACATTATTCATATTTTTGGTCTCTAAAACACTCTTTGCACACCCAACCAAAACATATGGATTTTAACATGTTTATAGTTCTTAGTGCATATTTCTGTAAATCAATGGCTTTTAAGGAACAAACAAACAAACAAACAAAAAAACCCCAGGAGAACAGCAATGGTCTTCATTGTTCTTCTAGACACAGGTCTTAGTTCCTGTCCTTCAAGGAGGAAGTTCTAGAACAGTCAATTTCTTTTACTGGTGAAAAAATGTAATGACAAATATTCTATGAAAACAGGCTTCAACTTAGGTTCATGGATTCTTGAACTTGACTTATTTTCCTTTCTAATTGTTGCACTGACAGTCTGTTTTTTACACAATTATTATCATTTTTCTCTCCCAGGAAGATAAAAAGTCTTTTCATGATGCACATTAATTATAGAATCCTTAAAATAATTCAAAAAGGTGGGTGAGATAAATTGAGAAGTCATTAATAAATTTGTAGTATGGTTTGACTTTAGAAGACCTTTATAATTAAAATCTTTCTTTTTAGCCTTAAAAATATTGCCTGAATCAAAGCAAACAACTAAACAGAAAAATGGACTGTAAAGAAAGATGAACACGTTGCTCCGGGTGAACACATCCTGGAGCGGAGTTGATAAGATATACTCTTGCCTGAGGTCCCCACAGGCTGCTACTCATGGAACAGAGTGATGTGTAAGTCCTTCCCATAGGGAGCACCCAGCATCATTTTATAAAGTGTGAACATGACTTTAATTCAGTTGGAGTTTATAAACCATCTTGCTGTATACATTAGCCTGGTTTGCTTTGACTGGCCACTAAACTATTCAGAGTTTGTATTCTTTCTGGAAGGCAGCCTTGGCACCAAGCATTTTATCTGTCAATTGAGTCTTGGATTTGGGGAATTTTCTCCATACACACTTCACAAGAGCAGCCTTTGTGTCACTACCAAGTGTTGAGTGCATTTTGAAAGACACTTGAACCTTACCAATCACGTGTGTGTGGATGACACACACTCAAGAGTCTAAGAAGGATGAAGCATGCAGGTGTTTTATAGTTTGTCTGAACATGCAGCTCTGGGGATCACTTTACAGATTTTTTTTCATGGATTTTATTGAGAGGATTGTTGTCACTATTATTGTTTGGATTTTATTTGGGGTTTTGTTTTTGTCTCCACCTGCCTGTCGTTCTTCTGTTAGGACCTGCTCCCTCAGCTGCGATGGTTTGAATGTAGGTTTGGCCTCCCCACCAGCCTATAGACTCGTGGAGGACACGGCGTCTGGCTTGTCCACAGGTGAGGAATCTGGGGCCTTGCTCGTGATCAGGCACGGATACAACTCCTGGTGAATGTCTAGTAAGTTATTGATAGTGCATCTTAGTGATGGATGGCTTAGCAGCCAAAGGGGAATTTTGTGTTTCAGTATCAAATCTAGCTCAGTCTGTAACCTGAGAGACACACAGTATTTGTTCTCTTTCCCTGTGTTTTGTTTATAACATATTAACATTGCTATTTATGTTTGGCAAATGTCCAAGATCACCAATATGGTGAAGGCACTGCCATCTGAGAATAGACCGAAGGTAGGATGGAAGGTGTGATCCGACAGCGCTGTCAGGAATAGAACTGGTAGAGTGAAACCATTAGGGAGTGTACAGACCCCAAGCCCTGCGGTTACCCTTAGATCTGGACTAGATCTCAGGTGTGCCGCCTGCATTCAGCCATCTTTGCCCTCAGTCAAGCTCACTCCCTCAACCCCTAAGGACTAGAATGTGGAACGTGAAGGAATGAAGACACCAGTGATGTCGTGAAAACGTCACTTGGGTTTGCAGTCAGAGGGCTCCAGAATCAAGGTTCCGTACTCCTAGTCATGCAAACTGGAGCCCTTGCGAAACAAAACAGGGAGACTATCACCGAATTCACAGAGTGGTTTTCACATGGCTTAAATATTTATAAAATAATGTATGTGAAAGCATGTCTGGCACACATGAGTTGGGTCCCACCGTGACCTGACCTGCTGTGGGGTGGCCAGCCCTCCAGGGTTCCACCGTTCCCGTTTATATTTTTTCACCCACAAGTCCGACTGCGCCGACCAAGGCTGTGCTGTGAACGAGGGCTGCTCTAGGTGTTGGGGATATAAAGATGAAGTGTCGTGCTTTGCTAGCCTTTTGGTGTGGGGCAGAGATGGTTTGATTTCATACCATCTTCATGGTCCCTCATGCAGGGAAGCCCCGAGGACACAGTGAGATGACAGTCCAGGTGAGTAGGACCCCCTAATGCTGGTTCTGAGAGCCTCCTCCAGAGAAGGCACATAGGTGATTTAGGAGATTCTCCAAAATCTTACTTAAAATGAGAGAATCCTGCAGTCTGGAAGCCAAATGGCATAATATTTGTTGGCCAACCTGTAAATTAGGTGAAAGAATTCTATTCCATCCAAAGCAGACCTGCTCTCTCGTTCAAGATGTCCTTTTGTGTGTAGAACAGAACAATATACCCGCAAGACCCAGACCTGGGCGGTGCTCTATAGAAAAGGGTGCCAGGGTGCAACAATGTGGGGACACTTTTCTTGCTTCATCCCTCTTAGGGAGTCATGACTTATAAAGGTTGGAGAGGATGCCCAGACCTACCAAACCCTAGTGTCCTTACCTGGGGCGGGAGGTAGAATAGAGGAGGTGAGATGATCAGTATTGATTTTATAAACCTCCATCCATATTGTTTGTTTACAAGGACCATGCCATTGTCTTGTAAGTAAAAAAATCCTATAAAATAAATAAAAATAATCATAGGAGACCTGAAAAAGTTCCTGAGAAGTCCTGTCATAAGGAAACCTAACACTTCCCAAATGTTTCTGGTCATGCCACCCTTAGCTGGTTCTCTGGAACATTCTCTGGGCAGTACTGCTCTAAAAAACTTCCATCTTCCTCGACTGCGTAAATCTTAGAATAATGCAACTTTAGTGTTAGAATAGAGTTAAAACATAACCTGAATGCCTCATAAAAGGAGGCCTAAGGAGGTTAGTTAGAGCTCTTGCCTAAGGTGACATGGCTCAGTGGTGGTAGCAGGGGGGTGGTCCCCATGTCCTTCACCAGGAAGGAGAAGGGTCCGTAGCCCACTCCCATGGGGCACGACACCCCTCCCACCACAGCATCAGCAACAGGGCAGGGCAAGCAGGGGTGTGCACCGGGAATGCAGACCTCCAGCTTGCTGTGTGCTTTACACCAGGGCATGTACCATCTCAGGCCTTCCTCAGAGATAAATACACTTTCAGATCTGGGCGCAGGGACCTGCTGTCACTACCCTGGGTGATGAGAATATATTGTGTCTTTTTTCTCTCCAGACACAGCACCCTCTCTCAGGAGGGTCTGCCCTGCATCTGAGCCGCTCTCCCAGGCATTACAGCTGTGATCTTGTGTCCTTACTTCCTTGACATGCTTCCGCCTGGCTTTCCGGAGACCCTGCAGGGGCTGGACGGAAGCAGAAGGCACAGGAAATGACTGACTGGGCGTCTCTCACCCAAGTCCCAACAGGACATTTCGTGGGAAACTTTGTGGGTATCAACCAGCTCCCTCTACCAAATGGGAAAGCCGCCTGCCCTCAGCACTCCAGCTCCCCCATCCGCGTCCCAGGTAAGAGAAGAGACCCCCAGGTAAAGGAGCTGTCACTGCAAGCAGGGAACACCCGGCACGGCTGTATTTCTGTAGCTGGCAAAGTACAGGGGGCAGAGCCGCAGATTTTAATTTCGACGTTCCTTAATTTAAGAAATAAAAACAAAACAGGCTTGCAAAAACTGGGTCTGAAGTCCCCGTGGGAATCACGAGCAAAGGCAGAGTGGAGGCGGGCAGGGGAGGCTGGGAGCGCGGGGGGCAGCCTCACGATCAGAGGTCCCCCCCAGTCATTTATAAAAGGCAAGTGCCGCCTTCCCCGGGGGCCCCCAAGCGCCACACTGCAGGTGTGATTTATGAGGAAGAGACTGGCTATAAATCAAACCCCCTTGTTTTAAGCAGTAGTTTCAGCGTAGCCGATCAATTCACATGCAAAAGAGAGTGAGGAAAAAACCCACCATATTATAATCTACAAATATCATAGATTCCAATTTCAAACTTGAACAATGTTTCCACTCTCTGACCAAGTGCCCTCCATGGAGTTCTTTGCAGGGCAGAGACCAGAGAGCGACCGCTGGGGGCCTCCAGGTCACAGGAGGGTGGCTTGATGGGCCCCAGGTGAGGGGCTTCAGAGCTGGGACCTGAGGGGTTCGTTCCGTGTGGTACTGACCTGACGCTCAGGGCTCTCAGAGCATCCTCATCAGGGACAGGCCTTGGACGGTCATTAATCTCATCACCATTTTGGCCCCTTGCTGTGTGGCCACTCTGGTGTTTGCTGCATCAGGAAGGAGTAAAAAGACAAGGCTCCAGGCTGATTCTCATCAACCCCATGTATCTGGGGATGAGAAAGAAGGTCTGGTTCAAGAACACCCAACCGGCTCTCGGAGTTTCTATGGGACATTTGTTCTACTGATTGGGACTTGGATACTGTTTACTGTCTTAATGGTTCATAATGATCTCACTTCTTGTTTCCTTTGAGACATGAACTCCCCAGAGCAGGGCTCAGACTTTGGTCCTCTTGCATTTCTCGGAATGCCTAGCGCTTTGTTTGGGAAATAAGAGATTCTGCGCCATCCTTGTTGGCTTGAATATCCAAATATCTATGGAAATAGGGGAGAGCCATTGCATGAATCATCAAAACCCTGGGGAGATTCAAAGCCTTCATTTCAGCTCCGAAATTTTGTTCTATTTCCCCTCCAACCTTTTATCATAAATACCACTAGAAAAAAAAAAAGGGAGATTATGATGATATCACCTCTTTTTGCTTCTCCTGGCCTCCTGCTGGTATTGAAATGATCAAGAGGGTAGAAAAGTGGCCAAAAACAGGTAGAAGGGAAGAGATGCAAAGGACTTAGAGAACCACAGAGAGGAGGCTGGCGTTGCCCTGACTGGCACCTTCTAAACACCTGCCTATTTCTTTCGAAACTGTCATGTCTCAGAGTCCATAAATAACAGAGGCTTCTTTGTGGTGCGGTGATGGCTTTCCCAGTGGGGCAAACTTAATTTTACACATTTGCATATGTTTTCACATTAGGGTTTCAGGTTGACTTTGAAGTTCATTCTTTCAAGGACAGAAGGGAATTCCTAAGAGTTCACTGACAGTAAAGTTTATGATAAAGCACTTCATCTGCATATACCAGGGCTGTAGGTTTGGATGTTCTTGGAAACTGTTATCCTTTTCACTCTAAAAAAAGAAATCTGTTTATTGAATACAAATGCTCTGTTTTTAATAAAATTTTAGAGCGTCATCGTCATCTGTTAGAGGTGATCTACCGGTTATCAGTATTTTCTAGATTGTCATAATTGCTGGCAGGGAGAACCAGGCCATATTACCAGAGAGTAGCCTCAGTGGATTCCAGCTAAGACAGAGACCATGTGGGTCAAATCCCAGAGGGGCATTGAGGTTGAATTGGGTAAAGGGAAATCCAGAAACTTTCTGGAACTGCTCGCTTGTTCCAACCATTTACGGAGTGCCCTGCACTTGCTGAGAACAGTGATGAGGGCTTGGGCCTCTCAGGGGAGAGGGGCTGTGGTAATGGACGTGTCCAGGGCCATGGAAAGGAGAGGAGGGGCTGGAGGAAGGGCCCTGCCGGGCAGGACAACTGACCTACTTTTGAGAGATGCACTCTTTAGGCAAAGAAGTGGGGAAGGTGTTTCAGCTGTGTAGACACATGCCAGGATTTGTAAAGAAAATATCCGGGTAAGGCATTTTCCAAAACACAACTATGATATAAAATCAAACCCTTTAATCTTAAAACACTGGTTACTGGCACGTTAGAGGAGGTACTGGCCTGTGAATTGCTCAAAAGCATACCCTCCGGCATCTTTTCTGTATACTCAACAATTAACACCACCTCCTGGCACAGGATAGGGGCTCAGTTTGTGTTTATGGAAGAATCAGTTTACCTCTTTTTTTTTTTTTTTCTGGCCGTGCGGCTTGTGGGATCTTAGTTCCCTAACCAGGGATCAAACCCATGCCCCCTGCAATGGAAGCACAGAGTCCTAACCACTGGACTGCCAGGGAAGTCCCTCAATTTACCTCTTATATGTATATTTCCTTCATCTTCTTTTAACACTGAGCAATTAGTAGTAGAATAAAGTGTCACCATAACTGGTAATTCAAGGGCTATCTTGGAGGTAAGGATGAGATTTTTAATGGCTAAGGAAGTTTACTCTGTTTGTAATAATCACATTTTCTCCATCTAAATCAGGATGGTTCTTCCAGGGTGATGAATGATTTTGCTAAGTGACCTACTGCTTCCAGGACCCAATGGAAGAAGGCAGTGGTTTTATTTTTGAGAGTGAGAATTTTAAAACAAGAGAAGTTTGTAAGCTGTTGGTTCCCTTTGTGCAAACTCAGAAGGAGAGCACAGGTTTCTGGCTTTTCAGTCTCCTGACTTTCCCACACGAAGAAACAGCAAACAAGGAATCAGGACCAAAAGAGTCCAGCATCACATACACAGCCAGGTTAACCCTTTCTCTGCTGGCAGCCTAAGAAGGCACTCGCTTCTCAAAAGAGTTGAACTGAGGGACTTCCCTGGTGGTCCAGTGGTTAAGACTTCATCTTCCAGTGCAACGGGTGTGGGTTTGATCCCTGTTCAGGGAACTAAGATCCCACATGCCTTGCAGCCAAAAAAAAAAAAATCACAAAAAACAAAAAAAAACCCCAAAAACCAAAATCCATAAAACAGAATAATGTAACAAATTCAATAGATTAAAAAAAAAAAAAGGCTCACATTAAAGGAAATCACAGCTGAACATGTTTAAAAAAAAAAAAGAACTGAACTGAGACCCCAAATCTGAAAAATAATCATTTGTCACTTCTGGACCACTTGCCATGGGCTAGTCACTCTTAGGTGTTCTACGAGAATGAACTCATGTGATCCTCACAACAGATTTAGGACAAGGACATTGTGACCATCTTCATTTTACAGATGGGGAATCTGAGGCATGAGGAGGTTACAAATTGCTCAGGGTCACAGACTGGTAAATGTGAGGGCTGGGCTCTGAGGCCGGGCAGCCTGGCTGCTGGGTGATGTGCAGACTTCCCATCTCCATTCTGAACAAGGCAAAATACTCGAAAATGGAGGCGACCATCACACGGTAATGATGCTAGGGTGTTTTGTGGTCAAAAACAACATGGAAATAGATGGCACCCTGTGTTTTGGTTTAAAACAGCTTTAAATGTTGTTATAAGAGCATAACAGAATGGTTATTGCTTTTTTTTCAGCAGTTACTGAGATGTGAGTTTTGAGACCCAGAATTTTTATGAGCATTTTAGGGCTCCAAAGATAAGAATCCTTAAGAACTAATCATGAAATGAGAAAGACAGCCAGTAACAATATACTCCTTTCCTATTGATTAGAATAGATTTTATTTATATTTTGGATAGTTCTTATATGCATGTGAAACAACATTCAAAGCTACGAATAGAATACCATGAAAAGTGAGTCTCTCTTCCATTTCTGACTCCCATTCACCTAATTCCCTTCCTCAGAAGCAACCACAATTAGGTCTTGTGTACCCTTCTAGTGATAGTCTATGTGTATATAAGCCTATGTGTCTGTATAGTTTATTTTTGGGAGGGAGTGAGGCACAAATCGTAACTTACTATTTATAAATAGTTCAGGACTTTGCTATTTTTACTTAAGACTGTAGACTTTGCTATTTTTACTTAAGGCCATACGCTGGAATTCAATATGAACTTGGGCCAAAGTAGTACACTGAATCTTATCAAACTAGTCATTATTTATAAAAGCAATGATTTTTCTACATAAAATTTGCATCTTACAAAATTATCTTATTCGTTATAGTTTCTCAATGATTCCTTTTTATTTTCCAAATTAGAGGTCAGAAAATCTGAATTCCTCTTTCGAATTTTTATACTTCATTTGTATTTCTTTTATCAAATTGGATGGGCTACCACTGCTAGAACAATGTCAACAGCTGTGGTAACGGACATTCTTTACTTTTTCTTGACTGAATTGGAAGCTACTAGCTTTTCTCCATTAAACATATTGCTAACTTTTGGGTTGATACACACACAAACTAAATATACATACACACATACTTAATTGACATTCTTTCAATAGATGTTATATCTTTATATCATGTTGAGGAATCATCCATGTTTTCCTATGTTTAAGAATATTTATTAAAAATAGATGTTAATGTATATAAAATGCTTCTTTATCTTATATGGAGATGATTGGTTTTTTTTTGATATACGCATATGATGGTTTGTGAAAATTAACAATAAATTTTAACCATTCTTGCATTTTGAGATCAATGTTACTTGGTTGTTGTATATTTTTCTTTTAATATTTGGTTTAGGATTTTGAATTGCTATTCAGAAATGAGATTTTTTTTTTTTTTCCGGTACCCAGGCCTCTCACTGTTGTGGCCTCTCCCGTTGCGGAGCATAGGCTCCGGACGCGCAGGCTCAGCGGCCATGGCTCACGGCCCAGCCGCTCCGCGGCATGTGGGATCTTCCCGGACTGGGGCACGAACCCATGTCCCCTACATTGGCAGGCGGACTCTCAACCACTGTGCCACCAGGGAAGCCCAGAAATGAGATTTTTTCACGTCCTCTTTGTTTTTATTGTTGTTGTTCCTCTTAATCAATGTTATGCTAGCTTCAAGGAAAAAAAATGGATTGCCAGCCTCCCTTATTCTTCCATGATCTAGAATAGTTTGAAAGAACACTGGAGTGAATCTGTTTCTTAAGGGTTTGGTAGATGTCTATTATCAAATCATTGAAGCTCACTGCTTTTGGGGGATGTTAGCACTTAAACAATTCTTTCTACTTCCTCTATAGTAATTGATCTAATTTGAATTCTTAATTTTTTTGATGTGAATTTTAGTGATTTATATTTTCCAGGAAATATTTCAACTCAGATTCTTAATTAGAGCCACATAGAAAACTGGTCTTGTATGATTCCTAAAATGTCTGCCCTTATTATTTCTTATAGTGTTTGTTTGTGGTTTCTTATTTGTTAAAATTAAGCTAATTAATAGCTGACTTATTTATTTACTTATTTAAGCACCTGTATTTATCATGACTATCATTTTTCAGTTTTCTAATTAATCAATTTCACATTTTATGTTTATCAATTCCTTCCCTCTCATTCTTGGCTTTATCTATGTTCTTTCACCTTTCATTGGATGATCTATTCATGTATTTTTATCTTTTCCTGTTTATTAACGTGTCTAAGCAATTCTATGCCTTTTTTTCCTGAGCCCTGCTGTAAATGTAAACCATAGGTTCTGCTCTATAGCTTTTAAAATGGTTGCTGTTTTCTAGTTATAATAAAATTCCAGCTTTGATTTCTTCTTTGACTATGAATTGAAATTGTTTAAGTTTCCAAGTGGTTAGGACTTGTTTGTTTGTGTGTTTTTGTTTCATTGTTAATTTCTAGTTTGTTCATTGTGGTCAGGGCATTTGGTTTCATTATTTCTACTTTTGGGAATTACTTGATGTTTTTTGGGGGGCCTAATTTTCTTGGTATGTGTATGCGTATTTCTTCCAATAGTTTCCAAGGTTTGCATTTTTGTGCTCATGTTCTTTATATTATTTTAGAATATACTTAATCCTCCATTTCTTCAATGTATCTATTGACCCTGTCAATTTTTCCTTGGACATATCTTTTGAGTCTGCATACTAAAGCCTTTTATTTCTGGAAAGTTTTCTTAATATATCATTTAAATATGTGTATTTAACCCTGTTCCATCCTGGGGACACCAATTAGGCATATGTTGGATCTCTTGATCTGTCTTATTTATCTTCCATTTTCTTCCTAGCCCTTCCTAATTCTTTGTTTATTTTAATTTTATTTTGATTGTGCTTCTCTGTCTCATGATTGCTGTGTCTTTTGCTAGATTTTCAGTAGTTTCTTCACTCTTCAGATCTGCTGTCAATGTGGCCTTCATTTCTGTGATGGCTTCATCTTTCTCTCCCACATCTTTTCTGAGCTCTATTAACTTGTTTTATCTCCTGTTCTTAGAAAACCATGGATTCCCTGAGCTCCTGTACCTGCTTTGACATCATGTTTTGTCAAGGTGGTTGCTTTTTAGTTTTTTAAAATACAAGTTGATATGCTGTAGGTCACAATTTCAAACTTCCCCTTAGTAACATTTTTCTGGTCTGTGTTTGTCTTTTCTTTATTTTACTGGATCTTTACTTCCTTTTCATGCAGTATTTTTAAAAAGTGATCTGGGTGTTGGATCCTTTTTGGTCATTAGTTATATTTGAAAGGGGCAAATTCTTTCTGGTCCAGCTAATTTCAAAATGACACCATGGAGAGCAGGACCATGTATCATACAGCAGGAGTGACTACCTAACATGGACACTCAGCAGAGTTCTTCAGAGGACACAAAGCCTTGTGTTTAAGAGCATTCTTTCCAGCCTTTACTTTCAAAATCACCTGACATGTTCAGAGGGAACTCTGCCCTGAATAATGCTGGGTTTCTCTTCTGCTTCCCGCTTCACTGATGGACAGCTTTCTGCAGATATGGTGGGCCTGACTGATTTCCCATCCAGCCCACCACATCCTGCTTTCCTTTTGAGTTTTGTATGAAACTCAGTCCATGGAAACTTCCCACTTCCCACCTCTGCCTGCTGTCCTCAAGAAAGGAGGTGAGCTTGACCCTTAGGCTTGCCACTTTCTTTGGGACCTTTACCCTCTCATCCTTGTCTACAGTCTGCAGTTATGGAACCCCTCTCCTGTTTGACCATCACTGAATTTCACTTCCATTCCTTATACAGCATGGTTTGGGGCTTCCTATGCCTCTGAGTTTTGTTAAAACTTGCAAGTTGATTTTGCAAGAAGGTTGAAATATCTTCTTTACTCTTCTGTATTAAAACTGGAGGTCTCCATCATGTTTGAAATATATTTGTGTTTTAAATACAGAGAAATTCAAGTTTTGGAAAGCGTTTTGTACTGTAACATGTGTAATATTTTCGGATTCTCTCTTGGCAGATAGTTCCTAGCAGTTCAAGAATTTTGTTAAATACATCGTTTTGTATGGCTTATAAATTTAACTTAGATTATCAGATAAAATGTTTTGATATGAAAAAATAATGATGTGATTTATGAATTCTTATACTCAAATAGTTATAGTTTATATTCTATATAAATACCATTTTGGTAGATTTTGCATGAAAATCTCTTACAAATTTTCAATTTGTAAGAAAATTGATGCCACATGCTGAAATCCTCAAAATGCTGTCTGTTGTAAAACATACGCATTTATATTAAAAAAATCATAATTTCCCTTTGCATGATTCAACCATTAAGGCCTGTTCTCATCTCTCTTTTGTACCATCAGGTGGTACTAACTATGTCATCTTCTGATGATTACATTTTCAGGAACATTCTCTATGCATAGTTAATGAAGTTAGAATCTTTGAGTAGATTGACATGATTATTACATCAAAATTAAAAATAGCATGATTAGAAAGTACAACAGCTTAATATAATTACATAAACTATAGAGGATGCTAAGTATCAACAGCATTTTTAGTGTTTCAACATGAATATCATCGTATGTGAAAGTGAATCCATGGCCATTTGTAAGGAATGGCTCGGGAGTATCCTATCCATGTTTAACAGAGAAGTTATGTAATTTTCCTTCAATGTCATTTCACCCCTTTGTTCTTTGGTAAGTGAAAGTTTGCTTAGTTTATTTCTCTAACATCAGCATATCTGATTTCTCCATGTCATTTTTGATTGGGGTTTATTGCATTAATCTCGACCCTGGGATGAAAAATCGTTTCTGTAATTTGCTTAACTGCAGAACCTGGAGGAGGAACTTCACATAACCGTGACCTCAACACATTCTTTTTCTTACATTTACTTTTCTGCTCATTATGGAGGTAGAAACATAATAGACCTTCCAGAGGGGAGCGGGTGACTTTTAGTGACTCTTGATTGGATTTCAGAGGCCAGACATTATACTGAATAGTTTGCATTTAGCAGCAACATAATTACTAAATTTCTTTAGCAAGGGAAGAAAAGAGAGAGAGGTCATATGTTACTGATTTCCTAATCCCTGGGGAGCGCTTGCAGTTATTCAATGTTGTATGCTTTTTAAAACAGATTTTCTGCTTAAAAACAAATATTCACTTCCTATATTTCAAAACTACAGTATCACCATGAATGCAAATATTTAGTGATTCTCCATTATCTCATATTTAGTAAGTGTTTATTTTTTATTTTTATTATTTATTTATTTATTTATTTATTTACATCTTTATTGGAGTATAATTGCTTTACAATGGTGTGTTAGTTTCTGCTTTATAACAAAGTGAATCAGTCATACATATACATCTGTTCCCACATCCCTTCCCTCTTGCATCTCCCTGCCTCCCACCCTCCCTATCCCACCCCTCTAGGTGGTCACAAAGCACCGAGCTGATCTCCCTGTGCTATGCGGCTGCTTCCCACTATCTATCTACCTTACGTTTGGTAGTGTATATATGTCCATGCCACTCTCTCACTTTGTCACAGCTTACTCTTCCCCCTCTCCATATCCTCAAGTCCATTCTCAAGTAGGTCTGTGTCTTTATTCCTGTCTTACCCCTAGGTTCTTCATGACATTTTTTTTTTTTTAGATTCCATATATATGTGTTAGCATAAGGTATTTGTTTTTCTCTTTCTGACTTACTTCACTGTGTATGACAGACTCTAGGTCCATCCACCTCATTACAAATAGCTCAATTTCGTTTCTTTCTATGGCTGAGTAATATTCCATTGTATATATGTGCCACATCTTCTTTATCCATTGTTCATCATAGGATGAATGGATAAAGTAAGTGTTTTTTAAATCATTAAAAGTTTCCATAGCTTCTCTGTTTAACCATCATCAGGCTACACAGTGGAAAGCTGGATGTGGAAAGCACAGATGCAGGGATGTGGTTACCTGAGCCAGGTAAAAGCCAGTTTAGGGGCCAGAGGTCAGAAGAACAGGGAGGTTGGTCTTTCTTTCTTTTTTTTTTTTTTTTTTGCTGTACGCGGGCCTCTCACTGTTGTGGTCTCTCCCATTGTGGAGCACAGGCTCCAGACACGCAGGCTCAGCGGCCACGGCTCACGGGCCCAGCCGCTCCACGGCATGTGGGATCTTCCCAGACCGGGGCACAAACCTGCATCCCCTGCATCGGCAGGCAGACTCCCAACCACTGCGCCACCAGGGAAGCCCCTGGGAGGTTGGTCTTTCCTGTTATGCACAGGCAGCTCACACACAGAAAGGATGCGGTGAGACTCAACTAGGATTTCATATCCCTTCCCTGGCACTCCCCAGGCCATCCTTAATTATCGTGATTATCACAATCATGACAAAGACCCAGAAGAATAGCCTACTATGATTAGTTAACTGCCTGACACACCTCCATGATACATTTTTCCCCTAGAGTTTTTGGCTGTGTATCCCTTACTTACCTCTTCATAGGACAAACATTTTATAAAATTATTTTCTGTTTAGTGAGTAGAAAGAGAATCCAGTCTTTCTCCTGGTGTAAATGATGGATACTTGTTTCAGATTATTGGCAGTTTAGGGAGGGCTCTTTCAGCTTTGGGAGTCCATGCGGGTGGTGACACTTTCTGCAGAGCTGCTTCCCAGGATGGCCTGGGAGAAGAGCAGCCTCACACTTCTGGGTGTGAGCTAGTGCACGACTACCTTAGCAGCTCCGCCAGGTCCTTGCACCCCCGGTCCCCAAGCTCCAGAATTGTTGGTGGTCAGCTGGCCCTTCAGACTGGGCTGTGATAGCCCCAAGCACAGAGCAAGATCAGCAGGACAGATAGCTGCTGTTCGCATCCTTCCTGATGGTCAGACCCGGGGCCTGGATGCACAGTTCGGGCCAGTTTATTGGCAGTGGGCTGGCCAGTGTGGCCACAGGGCTGCCACCTGAAGCTTCAGTCCATCCCCACGACCATCCCCAGGGCAGAGAGGGAGGCCTGAAGGCTGGGGCTGAGTTGTGTTCTTCCAGGGAGGGGCTGGAGGTGCTGCTTCCTCCCACATCTGGGAGGAGAGCATGTAGGGCCTCAGAAGGACACTTGTAAGTGATGGGCCCTGAAGCTTAGGCTGCATAAGCAGATGGCATCTGCTTGGAGAGCATCCTTGGCTGTCATGACCCTCCCTGAAAGTGAAGATGGATGTGAGATTTTTTTCTTTCCTAAGCTCATAATATGGAACAGCTATGAGATGTGTAGATGTGTAAATGTGTACTTGAGCTTCTGTCTCATGGTAACTGCTCAGTGACTGGCAACTATTATGGTTATTAGTAAATTACCATCTGCTTTAATCCTTATCCTGTGAGTTTTATCTGAGCTTAGCGCCCCAGAGTCTGCTCATGCTGGCAGGACTCAACAGGCTGAGGACCAACTTTGACCAGGGCTCTCCCGGCCCCGTCATTGACACCCTTTCCTGGGACACCTTGAGTAGAAGTGTGGATCCTGCCTGGTGAACAGCATGTGAATTACCCTTCAGTGTCATGACCTGGGCTGTCCATCCTCTCTGTAAGCAATGACTGAGCGGGTCCTCTGGGGAGCACCATGCTGGGTCCAGTGGAGGATACAGGAGAAGATACAGGGCTCTTGCCCTAATCGATTACCCCAGAATCAGGTGGATTCAACACATCGTTAATGTAGATGCTTTGATTGCAAGACAGAAATTCTCTTCTGTAGCTTAAGCCAAAGAAGGGAGTTTATTGATTCATGCGATTGAAAAGTTTAGGGTTGGGCCACTTGGCTTACATGAGTAGAACTGGAGAAATGGGTTAAGAAACCATCAGGACCTTGTGTCTCCCAGCCTGTGGCTTCGTGCTCAGCTTCATGTTCTCCACACAGTGGGTTCAGGCAACTTCAGCTTTATGGCCCCAGATCTGATACACCAGAGAAAAGAAAACTTCAGTGTTCTAGTTTCCTCCCCTGTTCTGGAGGCTGATGTTCTGGCTCTAACTGGCCTGTATTGGGTCACACAATCCCTCCATCCAGTTGCTGTGCCAGAGTGACAGAATGGTCCAATGGCCCAGGACTGAGCACTCCATCCACCCTGGGAGTCGGGCTGCTTGACAGTCCAACCCTCGCCATCTGGACTGAGAGTGGATGGGGGGGACCCCTAAGAGTAAGCTTGATCCTTCCCCAAGGAAGTGGAGGCTTAAATAGGCAAATACTGTAAACACAGAATAAAACAATGTAAGATTTAACTGTATTAGAACTCAACTGCTGCCACTGCAGCATTCTACATAAATGATAAATTTGGTCACGGTTCTTAGCAAGTGATCAAAAAATGCTTCCTGATTTGCTCAGCCACCAGATAAAGAGTTCTGGCCACAAACACTGGTGTATCCTTGTCACCGAGCAGACTACTTAGCATGTACAGGTGTTTCTTAAGTATGTGTTGAGTGACTTTGCTATAGGATTTCTAGAAAGGAAGAGAGCATATCAAGACTGATCGCTTTAACTTGGTTAACTGGGAGGCTGAGATGATAAACTTTTGGGGTCACAGCTATATTTTTCTGAGAATTCAATGCTGCCATTTTCTCCTGCATTTAGAAGTTTTCCAATGAAAATGTGAGTGGAGCCATAAGTTTGTGGCCTCTGATAACAAGCTGTCAATTTTACAAACATTTGTCAAACCTATTTATTTATGCTGTGATGGGAGTGCTTACCTTTTCTTGTATTTTTAGGCTTTTTTTCACCTTGCAGTGTTTCTTTGGAGGCCATGGCAGATGGATTTTAATATTTGTTCCCTGATACAAACAATCCTGGCGTGTTCCTGTTTATAAACACATCTTCACCCTCGAGTGCTGCATGGGAAGCCCAGAGGCAGATAGCTTAAAGTTGCAGAGTTGGGGCTTCCTCTCTGGGGCTCCCACCCTCGTGCTCTGCCCTGATCTTTCTCACACTGCCGGGCATGTGTATGTTATCTGGACTGTTCGCCTCTCCAGCCTGGCAGGAGCCCTGTCACGCAGATACTTGGGTCACCGGCACACGGCACCAGCACATAGTAAGTGCTCAAGAAAATACATAGCGACTGAAAGAATGAGTGGGGCTATTTTGAGGAATATTGCCTTTCAAAGGCAGGGATGGATAGTAGTTGTTTGGGGAAAAATTCTATTGAAAACGAAGGCAGCGCATCTAAGGTTATGCTAGACGGTACACACAGAAGGTTCTACTTACTGAGCATTTATTACTGGGTACTTAAGCCACAGGAGTCACAAGAGAATGTAGAATCAGACACTCTGGTTGAGGCGCTCGGAATATATTCAAGAAGGCGGTAGAGAAAACTGCAAAGCAGCATGTCCTCTATCCCACAGAAATGATGCCCTTGGGTGCTCTCTATGCTTTCAAGGGGGGCAAGAGCTTCTGTGGAGATGGGGACAGTGAATTGTCAATGGTCTGTTAGTCAGGATTCTTCCAGGGCAATGACAGGACACCTAATCAAAGCAGGCTTGGAATAAAAGAAAGGATGGAGGAGGGCTTTATTAGCTCAATTAACAGAAATGACCTGGGAGTTCAGGCCTGGAGAGTCTGGGGCTGGCACGGTGTCATCGGGGGACACCTTTGCTCTGTGTTCTGGCTCTGGTTTCCTCTGGGCCTTTGCTTCAGGCCATCACCACATAACCCCGCACTTACATCCACATGGGTCTAGCTTAAGGTGGGGCTCTCTTTTCCTATGGCTCCAGCAAATGTCCGGGCTTAATTCTGGTCCTCTCTGCACCAAGCAAGGCTCTGTGTCTGAGCCTGCACCACAGGCTAACTCCCGGACCAGTGGTGGATCAGAAATTCCACCTGTCAGGGAAGTGCATTAGGTAAATCATGATACATAAATAAACCGTGAATGAGGGAATCCATGGCACGATCAATTATGGATTTGGGGAGACCCAAGGACATAGCACAGAGAGGAAAGTGCCTCTGGCTTCTGTGGGTGTGAAACCCTCTCACTTGTGGCCCCAAAGAAAGCCTAAGCACGGGCTCAGAGATGCGTTGCCCATGTGGTCCCCACGTGCACAGTCTAGTCCACTTACAATAGAGCCATACCCACTTTTTTTTTACTGAGCAGGTACAGTGTCTGCTTAAGGTGGAAGCTACTGGACCTTTCCTGCCCCTGGATGCCTGAGGGCAGGAGTGGTCTCTGTGCATGGGAGGGGACAAGTGAGGTTGCTTAAGCTCTGAGGGGAGACAAAGCCTTGTCCTTGTCCCTGCCTCCATGGTTTGGACAGGCTTGCCCTTCCATGTGTTAGAATCCAGGATCTGAGGTTGGGAAGATGAAGTTCAATGGAGACTTCAGAAATGTGTGTTGCTTCGAATGGCCCATAGACCCCTCACTGATGGGTTCTCTGGTCCCTGGTGTACAGCATGTCACCTGTAACACCCGACACTTACCATTAAGATCTGACTCAACATCTGGGGGTCAGAATATAAGCAGCGCTCTGCAGGCAGCGTGACCCTGCCCCGTCGGGTCCTGCAGGCTGCTTCCTGCTGAGGTGGCCGGGATCCAGCCCTTGGCCGGCAGCTGGTCTTGCCCGTAGTGAACTTGCACAACTGCCCCATGTGGAATGCTGATCACATAGACACATCCTCTTCTCTATCTCCCACCTTCGCTTTCCTTTCTTCTGGAAGTATTTTAAATGAAAATACTATGTGATATACAGAAATGAGCAGAGTGTTGTATCAAAATGCAGATACCCCATACGTCATACTATCACCAGTGGTGTTGGAGTCTCCTTTCATTATCTGTCAGCTTTCAGATTGAGCTGAAACAAATTTTTATTATTAGCCAGCTTCCCAAGTCAATACCTGGGAGTTGCCCTGAAGTCGGTCTTCCCCTCGAGCTCTGGCCAATCAATCACCAAGTCTAATCAACTTCACATCCTTCAGATCTCTTGAATTGCTTCTTGTGTGGCTTTCTTATTCAAAAAACCTAA
Source organism: Hyperoodon ampullatus (assembly GCF_949752795.1). Classification (NCBI taxonomy): domain Eukaryota; kingdom Metazoa; phylum Chordata; class Mammalia; order Artiodactyla; family Ziphiidae; genus Hyperoodon; species Hyperoodon ampullatus. The sequence continues at coordinate 83,058,702 of NC_136928.1, forward strand.
TTGTCTCTCTGCCTTCAACTCTGCTTACCTCCCATGCATTTTGCACACTTGCACCTGCGTGATGCCACTGAAACCGCATCCGTCTAGCACCTTTGCTGGCCTCCCCTATCTTAGGGGACACCTGCAGACCCCCGTGAGCTGGTCTCCACCTCCCTCTGCAGTCCTAGCTCTCACCTGCTCCTGACTCTGGATCCTCTGAGAAGAAAGGGGATGGTTTTTTGGCCAAAGGTCGCCAGGAAGACCCTGATCTTTGGATCTTCTGGATTTCTTCCTTTGCTAGCTCCCAGGTTCAGGGCCAGCTCGGAATCAAAGGCTGTCTGATGTCTACTGTTTTCTGGATGAACGGGAAGGAGAAGCTTTGCTGCTAAAAGCCTACATTTGCAGTGAACCAATCTTCCGGACTTTTCCCCAGGAGCCACCATGAGGCCATGTGTCTCTCTCCTCACCCTGATTTCTTTCACCCACCTGCAGAGTTCTGCATTTGCTCTTACACTGGCACCCTCAGTTTTATCCCATTGACTTAAACAGGGCAACACAGGTGGCACAGTCCCTGGTACAGCTGGAGTCAATGTCAAGACAAGTTTCTGTTCAGCTCAACTTCCCGATCTGTTATACATTCTCCTGCCCATCTTTATGTCCTCCAGAAGCATAAGCTGTGACCGTATTTATGCCCATCTGAGTTATTGACCAAGATCTGGATACTGATTGTGTTAGGGACAGACCTCTTGTGCCTCAGAGAAGACTTTGCTCTGGCTTAACAGAAATCCTTTCATCGGCACTCATGGGTTCAGTTTTGCAGCCAGCTACTCCTGTATTTCTTTTCTTTTCAAGGAAACCACAAGAGATTATGTCAAATTAAATGCTGAACTCCAGAAATACCCTGTGTAAGGTATAGGCTGGTATCTGATGGATTGGGCTTTGAGTCACAGCTTCCTGAAATGGACTCGTGTGAGCCTGAGCAAGTGGGCAGTGTTCCTCAGCATTTCTGTCTGCCCTGTGGGAGCAATGACCTGGGGGTAGGTCCTGGCTCCACCACTGTTTTCTTGTATGACGCTTGCTGAGTATGAGTGCCGTTGTGAAAGCTGGGGTAGGAACAGTGACAATAACCCATGCAAATGGCTCTGGAAATGTAGCCCGTAGGAAACACAAAAAGTGTCAGCTCTTGTTTTGGTTATAGCTACCATCATTTAACTTCTCCACACCTCAGACCCCCATGCACAAAACGGGAGTATATGCTACTAAAAGCCCTTGTTGGGCTGTTCAAGAAATGTGGGAAACGGCCAAGCCAGCCTCCAGCCCGCGTAAATCCTCTCTCAGTGGCGCTGGTTAAATTCACGACACTTGTTTCTTCTGTCTGTGCAGTGACATTAGAAGAGAAATGATATGGCAGTGGCTTGGGAGGAAAGGGACAGTGTGAGTGTGTGTGTGTGTGTTCATGCTCTATTGTAACAGATTTCCTCCTGTGTTTTGAAAAGTGTGATGTCTCCTTGATTTCACAAGTTCGATCCCCTCAGTGTGCCCCAAAAACAAGTTGGTAATTACCTCCTTGGCAATTGGTATTCCCTAGGGATTAATGTGTGATGCCAGCTTTAACATTAGAGCCATAATTAGAATATTTATTATGCTGCTAATGTTACACCATTCATCGTATGTATATTTATGTACGAGAAGATAAGATAATTCTGTGTAACTTGCTCGGGGAGCAGGTAGGCGCCTGGATCATGGGAAACATTCTTTTCCTCATCAGCTAAGACAGGAAGGAGGAGGATAAACATTGGCCGAGGACCCGCGATGTACCAAGACCTGTGTTAAGTGCTGTGAATACAACAGTGTTCTAAAATACGCATTACTGTTTTCTCCATTTTCAGAGGTTTGGGGCAGGAAGGGACTGACTTCATGTCACATTAGTTAATTGGTGCTTAAGCCAGGGGTTGAGCTCAAGGCGTTTGTGAATCAAGATGCCAGGTCTCTGTCCAGCTAAGAGGACCTAGAAACAGATCACTCCATTTTCACCTTCCTCGTGAAGGGAGTGGTCGGACTCAGCTATGATTTTTGCAAAGCAGTTGGGAGATTTTATCAAGAGAGGGATTGAGGCAAACATGAAGCACCGTTTAAATAATGCAGGATCTCATGACTTAAGTCCTTTATTAAAGGCATAGAAATGTGTTAATTCGTACAAACCAGAAACCGCTCTCAGAGAATGGCTGGATTCTCAGTTTGGGGCATTTTTAAGAGATTTCCAGGAGCGACCTAGTCTTTCTGTCGCTGTGACTCTAGGTCAAGGTGGTCAGGAGAAGGGCTGGAGGGGCTGGGAGGGGACGTGTGAAAGATGTCGGTCACTCATCTTCCTGGGGGTCCACTCTGAGCACAGGCCCTTGGTCACCTCTCAGCCCATGCAGCGGAGCTGGTGCAGCAGGAAGGGCCTAGCCCGGCCTTGGGAGTCCTGAGGTCTCCTTGCTGTGACCTCGGGAAGTTACTTTGCCCATTTGGTCCTCTTTCTCCTGCCTTGTAAGATGAGACTGTGCTAGTTGGGGCTCTTTGATCTGTAGGTGACAGAAACTCAAGTAATAATTGCTGAAACATCTCTCTCTCTTTTTTTTTTTTTTTGGCCTGCAGATGAGCTTCCTTTAGGCAGTGAGAAAGGCAGTGGCTGCAGGTTTACCCTGCCCCCCAGATGAGGACCTGATCCAGACCTAAAATTCCAAGGAAGGATCTGGATGGTCTGTCCTGAGTCTCAGCTTTACTCATGTGCCTGTGACCAAGAGAATGGGATTGTGAGGCTGATTTTTATCAGAAGAAGGTAAGGAGCAGAGATGCTGGGCAGGCAGTAACAACTGCTGTCTGCCAAAGAGAAAGAATAATCACCGTGAATTCCAAAATAAGCAAAATATGTTTGCCCATTTTATCAATTAAATATTTACTGATTTCTCCCAACAAGCACTTTCTTCTTTCCTATTTTCTTCCTTCTTTAGTGTGACCGAAATTGTTTATAGAGTAGGCTAGAGTTTTATCTTCCTGTTCAGCATTTCTTCTGCTAAGAATTCGTTTGATCACTGACTGGCCTCTCTTCCCTTCAGTGGGTGCAGAAGACCCTCCCCACTGCCACCCCCCATAAGTCCTGGGCATCTGTAGTCATGATAGACAGACTCCCGGTGTGTAAAGGGGCCCCTTTCACTGCAGTTATCAAGACCGTGAATTTACTCTTCTCTCCATCTTGTTAAAACATACCCAGGTGAAAAGAGATCAACTTTCAAACATTAAATTTTATTATATAACTCCATTTTCAAAAGCATCTGCAGCAACTTACCCCTAAACACTCACACATACACACACAGACAAACAAACGGCAAGTCAACCAACCAACAAGCCAACCAACTAACGAACCAGCCAAAACAACTACAGCACCAACACAGTGAGTTCATCAAAAATCGGGTAGAAATAGACATTTGAGGGGATAAAGAAGAGGGCAGCTGGGTCATCATTGAACATAAGGGTGATAACAGTCCTTGGATTTAACATCACATCAGTCCCCGGTTCTTGGGGTCCAGGACAAAGACACAGACATCCTGTGACCCTAGAGAACATCCCAGTTTATAGGGAGCTATAAGGATCCCCCCTCCCCTTGAGACAGGCATTATTATCCTCATCTTTTCTAGCTCTATATTCTCAAGGAGATTTCACGTCTGAATTTCTGCTTAAACGTCCATGAATGGCACAGGGGCCTATTTCCTCAGCTGTAGGAACAGACTGCATGTGACAGGTTCCTGTGACTGCTATTGATAAGAAATGCTGGCCATGATTAAGGACTTCCAGCCGGCTCCACATGGAGCTCACTTGGGGGCATTTGAGGGGCACTTGCTGTAGAAACTAAGCTGTGGTTACACACGTTTGTCACCGTCAAGTTCCAGGCCTGTGGATGCATGGCCTGAGTGATTTCATATCTCCCCCTGTGGCCATGGGCCACGCCTCCTTCCTAAAATGCCCTGATGTCCTTGAAGTCCTTCAAGTGCCCCTTCTGGGGAGGTTTCTGATCTCTCCCGAGGCTGGCGGCTTCTCCTTCCCCATGGTTGTCTCCCCCGCACTCAGCCCTCCCAGAGCCCAGCTGTCTGCACATGCCTCCAGTGGGTCCTGGAAGCTCCTTAGCAAGTATTTGTCTACTGAATGGACAAAGGCTAAAGGTCCATGATCTTCAGAAAATAGAAAGAGACACTACTTAGACAAATTTCAGGGGAGCCACCATACGACCTTGAATTAGATACCATGTTTAGTGCCATGGGATGGGAAGGATGAAAATGTATCTGCCAAGGGAATCAGGGGTAGGAACTTTCCAAAAGTCTGAATATACTGTTTTTTTAAAATTTATCTTATTTTATTTTTTACTTTTTGGTTCTGCCACATGGTATGGGAGATCTTAGCTCCCCGACCAGGGATCGAACCCGTGCCCCCTGAAGTGGAAGCGTAGAGTTTTAACCACTGGACTGCCAGGGAAGCCCCCTGAATATACTTCTATTTAAGCTGCTCATCTACAGAAAACTGAAATACTGGTTATATTGGAAGAATCCACCAGTCAGCTGATGGCATTTATTGAGTGCCTACCATGGGCTGGTGTCATCAGCAGGGTGAGCAGCGGCTGGAGGGCCGTGCAGTGCTGGGGTCCCCACTCACAGGACCCACGGCTCCTAAGTTCCTGCCTAAGCAGCTGGTGGTGATGCGGCTGTTTCCTGAGAGAGAAGAAACAAGAGGAGACCTGATTTTGGTGATGGGCTTGTAAAGAAGGGGCTGGGTGGGAGGGTCAGTTAATAGGGTTTTTCTGGGGAACACATTACATTTGAGATGTCTGTTGGATGTCCTAGTCGGTTATAACCAATGGGAAGCTGCTTAATGCCGAGTGCATTTTCCCAAAGATCTTGGAATACACTGTATTCCACTTCTGTTATAGAGGTCTTAATTTTTGCTTGACTTTTCACCAGCCGAATGCTGCTTCATGCACCACCTCATTCCTCCTCCGCTTCCTTCCTTCCTTCTCTTTCTATTCACTTTGCTTCCTTTCTGTTGATTTGGAGGAAAGAAAACAAGCCCTGTCCTTTTCTACTCTCCTCAGGTTCCGTATTTCTATATAACGGATGCCTGCAATGCATTCATTCATCCAACAGACCTTTACCGACCTCCTGGCTCTGCACTAGGCTAGCATGAGACGTTGAAAGGGGTAAATACAAAGAAGAATAAAGCAGAATATGGAGTGATGTGAGGATACTGAATGGTAACCAAGTAACTGGGACATTCAGTTGCAAGCAAACATGAAGAGCAGAGGGAACCACGGAGGGGGTGACGCTAGGTGTGCTGGAAAAGCTGCACAGCGGAAGTGTCTTTGAGGTGCTCTTTGAAGAACGCGAGTCCATGAAGCAGAGTGGAGAGAGGAGCAGCTGGGGCCGGGCTGGAAGAGCCCTGGGCGCCGGGCAAAGGGATTTGCACTTTGAGAGTCTGGAGCTGGTCAGAGTTAAAAATAATCACCTAATGACACCATCAGGTTGGACGATGTCTTACCTGCTGATTCCACAGTAACCCTGTGTCTGGGGAGAGACTTACTGCTCTCCTCCTGTGTTACAATGAGACCAAAAATCCCAGAACCTTCTGCACTGGCAGACTCTTCCATCCTGGGGACATAGGAGCCCAGCCATTTCTCCCTCACCACGGGAACGGAGCTCGCTCTCTAGACCCCTGTTACTCTGACCCTCACTTCCAATTCTAGAAGGAATTAAATGTAAAAACTACGGTTGGTGGTAAGATTGCTCACCGCTTTCTGTGGCCAGCAAAGCGGGGTCCCATCGGCCAGCATTTCGAAATAAGTATTCCGTTTTTCACATCTGGTCAGACCCCCCTACCCCAGGTGGTGATACACCAGTGTGTGTGCTAGGGATATTTTATATTGGTGTTGTGGTCATGTGTGAGTGTGTGTGAGTGTGAGTATTTGTGGGTATAAGTGTGTCTCAAGGTGGCAGCCACAGCTGACCTGCCCTGAAGGAGCTCATGTCAAAGTCAAGGTAAAATGCTCGTCAAGCTGATTCACAGGCAAAGAAAAGGACTGCTTTTGTTGTGAGAGTATTTTCAGACAGTTTAGAACCAGAGGCTTCCAGACATGGTTGAAAGCTATGCTGGGCAGGAAACATAAACCTTCCTTGCAAACCTCCTCTGAAGGGCATGCCAACCATAAATATTTAGCATTATTAAATACAAGTATTTATTAAAAACATGGGGCTTTATTTTAAAGGATTTCCGGGCTTATTGTACTTCGTGTCAACAAACGTTAGCATGTATGGCTTTACCTCTCAGAGAAAAGTTTCAGTAGCGGGCATTTAGTGAGATCTGTACACCTACACGTTGCAGATGGTCTCGTTCTATAAGAGATGAAACTGCATTTGGTGGAGCTGATTAAATATAAAAACACCACCATCTGCCATTTATTCTAATAGAAAATGGTTTGGGCAGATGCTGACATCTTTGGAGATGATTGATGCATCCCTGACAAGAGAAGATGCTCAGAGCCATCCAGCTGCCCATGGCTCAGACAATCCCTGTTCACAGCACAAGGGCCAAGCCCGGCGCTCTGATTTGGATGTAGCAGGTGAACAGACAGCACTTTAATAACGAAAAGCCAGGAATTTCTAAGCACGTCGACTGTCTTCTCCCCACTCCCTGCCTCTCTTGACTTCTGGCCCATATTTAGCTGGAAGAATATTCTAGCCACACGCTGCATTGTATTAAGTGCCTGTTACTCCAGCACCGGGATACCTGGAGGAGAGTCTATTCTCATTTTAGTGTTAAAAACTTTCAAATGCTCTCTTCATGTGCTACTGCTGGGTAGAGAATTATTTTCCCTAAGTCGACTGTAGGGTTTCATTAAAAAATATATTGTTGACAAAGCAACCATGACACAACGTTCCAAACTGACTTGAAAACAGCTGTATCCATACTGTGAAACATCTATGGTGATCAAATGCCCTTTACAAGGAGATAACAAATTGTGTCTTTCTGTAGGAATATTTTTGTAACAATTTTTTTACACCCTAAATATTTTCAGGAAGAAAATTTAGACATCAAGACATTTATTTGGTGCTACGTTTATAAAATATCTTTCTATTTATGTAGTGATCGTTAGATGTGAACTAATTTTTTTTTCTCTGATAGAATTAAATTCAGAGGTGAAGCTGGGTTTTCCCATCTCGTTCATCACATTTTAAAATATTTGAATTCTTTATGTTGTGTTAGGCAAAGTGATTTAAGACTATTTCTTGATATTATTTTCAATTAAATGCAGCCAACCTACATCCCAATGCATTTGTGCTGCAATGACATATATTTGTGTGCCTAAAATTATGCCTGTTTGTACAGATATGTTTCCATTTTGTGCTCATAGAAAATTCTGTGATTTTGAATTAGGTGCTCGTCCACTTAGTGCCTCTCTATTTCTCTATTTCCTGTTGTCTATTTCTTCTTCTAACCGCTGTCCACTCTGGTAATCAAAGCAGCAGAATTAAAGTTCATCTGTTTCTCTGCCAGCCTTTTACGTGAGACGTGCAGTAAGTGTTACTGGAATCTCCATCTCTCAGTCACGTTCCCAGCATCCCTCCCCTACCTCCTCTCTTCTCTGCCTCACAGCCCAGCCTTTGAACCACTTTTCATAGCCTGCCGACATCTTTCCTCCCCCTGCCCCCGACATTGACCCCTGGTCTTCTCTACATTGTTTATGATCTTATTTCTTTCTTATTCCTCCAGGTGATGGACATCCTAGGAGTCACTTTTCCAGAGCAGTGGGAAGCTCTGACGGGGTAGTTTTCTCCCTCTTTCACTGGAGTTATCCCCACAGCTTTGGCCACCTGTCCACACCCTTCTTCTTGAACTTTCTCCTCGTCTCTCTACTCGCGGATGCATCCTTTTCTTCCCTTTTCCTTCCTCACCTGTCTCTCCCTTTCTGGCCTTGCTGGTTCCTCGTCCCTGCCAAGAGGACCTACTCGCGGAGAGCTGGAAGCGCCAAGAAGAAGAAGATGCCGTTATGGGTAGAGTTGTCCCCCACTTCGTCCATGTGCTGAAGTTCTAACCCCCAGTACCTCCAACTGTGACCATCTAGGAGAGAGGGCCTTTAATGAGGGAATCAACTTAATGCGAGCTCACTAGGGCCGCCCTGATCCAATTGGACTGGTGTCCTTATAAGAGAGTCACCTGGAGGGAAGGTGACCCCACGAAGACACAGGGAGAAGACGGCCATCTACTAGCCAAGGAGAGAGGCTGGAAGGACAGAGCCTTCCCTCTCAGCCTTCAGAAGGAACCAATCCTGCTGACACCTTGACCTCAGACTTCCAGCCTCCAGAACTGAGAGACGATACAGGTCTGTCGGTCTTCCCCCAGCCTGTGGTGCTTTGTTACAGCAGCCCTAGGAAACGAATACAGAGACCATCCCTGCCCTCGAGGGTCCCGCTGGAAGAGAGATACAGATGCAAAAGGCAATCATGAGATGGTGACAGTTGTTCTACAAAAGCACGCTGGAAAGAGAGAAAGTCAGAATTTGGAGGAAAGGTCATGTGAACGGGTTGGGAAGGCTTCTTGGAGGACGGGGCACACATGTTGCAACTTAAATGATGAGTCAGGAGTTTTCCAGCAGATGTTTAGAAGCAAGTATTCTGGGCAAACGGGAAAACTTATGCAAACGTAGTTGGGCGCAGGAGAACTGCGGTCACAGGTGAGTTTTGTCTGGGCGCTCGGGTAATGATGGTGGTCCACGTGGTACTTTCCCCCTGCATCCCTCCTCCTTCAGGACACGAACCCACTTCCTGCCTCTGTGCCCTCCTTCATTCTGACGGACGTTCTTTGGAATCCAAACCTTGGATTTGAAATATGAGAGGCACATGCGTCCCGCTACCTCTTGCTGCATAACTCAGTGGTTTAAAGTAATAACAAGTTGCTGTAAGTCGCAGCTCTGTGGCTTGGCTGATTTCAGCTGGACAGTTCTCTCGGGGTCTCTCAAGTGCTGCCGTCAGAGGGCGACTGGAACAAGAATTCATCTGAAGTCTTGACCGGGCGGGGGTCCCAGACAGCTTCTCCACTCACGCCTGGCGCCCGGCTAGAATGGGCGGCTGGAACAGCTGCGGTTGCCTGCATCCTTCCATGCCGCTTCTCCACATGCCAGCGAGGGCTCCCTCACAGCATGGTGGTACCAGGTGTCCAGACTTCTTGCTTAGGACCTGGCTTTCTCCAGAACCAGCTTTTCAAGAGGCGAAGGCAGAAACTTGCCCCCAAGCCTTGAAAGTCATACAGCAATGCTTCTGTCACATTTCATCAGCTACTCCAGCTGGGCCAAGATTCAAGGTGAGAGGGGCCACAGGGGGGCCTACATACTGGAGGTGTGACTAATTAGAGAACAGTTACCACAAGCAGTTTCCAGGTCCTGTTTCTGGTTTGTGTTGAGTTCCACCTTTCCTGTGGTTAGTGAGGTGAATCTGTGAGATCCTTGTCAGGAACTTGAACTAGCAACCAGCACCACGAAATAGATTTTGTTTACTTGAGAAAACTGGACCAAAGGAGGGTCAGAATTAATAACTAGGTCCTCTTCGCTGGAGCCTGGATGACTGCATGTAGATGTCGCAGCCCGGAGCTCTGTCGGACAGTTCAGCTAGAGTCAAAGAGGGCCAGTGATGGAGATCAGAAACTCTTCTGGCTGGCTTGATACTTGCAGGGCGACTAGAGGAATAAAGGGCATCTTTTGTAAAGCCGTGGAGCCTTCCTTTAATGAATGAGGGCCCGTTCGCGGGATCATTCTGCCTCTTTATAGAAAGTGCCTGGGGGCTCTCTGCTGCTATGACCCACGAGTCATGGGGGAGCCTTTCAAGGACATCCTCTTTGAAGCTAAAGCAACTAAAATATAAGTCAAGGTAAAAATTAAACTGGCTGGGGCTTCCCTGGTGGCGCAGTGGTTGGGAGTCCGCCTGCCGATGCAGGGGACACAGATTCGTGCCCCGGTCCGGGAAGATCCCACATGCTGCGGAGCGGCTGGGCCCATGAGCCATGGCCGCTGAGCCTGCGCGTCCGGAGCCTGTGCTCCGCAACGGGAGAGGCCACAGCAGTGAGAGGCCCGCGTACCGCAAAAAAAAAAAAAAAAAAAATTAAACTGGCTGCTAATTCCCTTTCTGTGAAGTATCTTTCAATCCTAGTTAACAGGATTTAATCTTCAAAGCAAGGAGCCTTGTTTGCTAAATCCTTGTAAGAGACACAGTCTTCAGCAGGGAAAGGGCAGCTGGATTTTCAGTTGCAGTCAGAAGCCACGAGTGGTCTGAACTCCGCACACACAGCATCCTCCCCTGGGGTGGCCCACTGTGTGGGCAGCTCCCAGCTCTTCATCCTCAGGTTGGCATTGCTGTGTCCACAGACTCTCAGACCACTCTGTGTAATTTGTACCATTTCCCCGTGATATTAGTTTTTGTTCTTGCGAGCAGATTTTTCCTGCCATATGCTCATTTAATTCTAATTGTGGTGCATGAACATCTTGTGCAGTAAGTGGCCATGTCCCTGGAGGCTCTGTGAAGCTAAGCCTATGTGACCGGTGACACCCTGTCAACGTGAGACACTCATTGGGCAGGTCCCGATAACGTGGATCTCCCATCCCCATGCACAGGTCCAGAATTTTTTTGTTCTCTTAGTAGGAGGCCTGTATTGTTTGATTGCTCCCAAATTGCTTACACATTGGCTAGGGAAAAAATCACTATGTGGTACGTTTTTAGAAACAGTTTTCCTGAGTTCTGGGCCCTACAGTTTGAACCTGGCCAGTGAAGGCTGAAAGATGAAGTGTTCATTTTTAAATTCCCCAGGACCAGCAGTGGAAGTTTCTTGGTCCCGGCAAGGTGACGAGACATAACGGTCCTCACCAGTAGGTCTTCTTGGGAACATCCAAGGCAGGCTTTTTCCCAAATGTTCACCTTCTCAATGGGAAGCTTGGCTTCTGTTGGCTCTGTGTCACTCGGCCTGGCCTTGCAGGTAAATGGAGATGAAGGAAGGGGCTGGGCAATGACATCCTGCCCTGTGATGTTCTCACCTCAGAGATGAGCAGGGCAACGATTTCTGTAGAACTGTAGCATCTCTTCCTGCGAAACTGATTGATGCCTCCTTGTTTCTGGTTTGGCCAATGGTCCATTAACCTTCCCCTCTCATTGCCCACTTTTCTCTCAGTGCCCACCCCTTTTAGGAACAAGTCCTACTCATTTCTAAAAAATTTCTCCCAGCTAGATTTGAGTCACCCTCCTGCTAGCTGTGTGCATATGTGCGTGTCTCCCACCAGCATGTGGAGGAGATCAACCATGGTAGGTTTTTTTCAACGTTCTCCCTTTCTATTTATACTTTAATGCCTTTGCAGGTCTCAATCAGCTCACTTCTCAGTCTTCATATTTCCAAACTTCCTATTTCTGTATTTCGTTCACATCGAAGCTCTTCTAATCCTTTGGATGATTTTTGTTGCCTTTCTTCTGCTTCTCTAATCTCTTTCTGTAGGGATATTCACCAGAACAGCACCAGGTATGTCAGGGGCAAATTAATTCATTCACCATTTTACTAAGATTTAATATGGTCCTGTGTTTTCCCAAGAGCTATGTCAGCTGTGTCAAGGTTGACAGATACTTTTTGTTTACTTTATGATCACGTTTCAGAGTTTGGTTTGCTCTTTAGGTGGCTAGAAGCACCTTGAATTTTCAAGAAATAGCCTAGACCAACTCCTTGAAGGTTTGAAGCACAGCCTTCCTTCAAATCAGCTACAGTGGGAGCATTTACACCATGGAAATTGGCAGACACTGGAAATCAAGGCTTTTTTTTTTTTTAATGAAGAACCAGTTTACCTTTGCATCACTAGTTATGATGGATAGATTTGGTATCCATGGGCTCATATGTACAATTCAGATCGGTTTATGGTTCATGAAACATTGATGCTCTATGAGATTATAATAGGTGTTCATTCAGCAAAGCGGTTTTGAACAATTATGGGGTAAAGACAATTAAAGATGGTTTTTTAAATCAAAGGGCATCTTCTGGTCTTTAAAAATGGTAATGTACATTGTGAATATTCAAGAGAGAGAGAGAGAGAGAGAAATTGAATGAATTGTTTCCCTAATTATTTAACTGAAGAACCCTCTCCCCTAGAATGCTGACCTGTTATGATATCACTGGCCCCTGAGCGATCGTGTTTTAGATTCTTTCCCCTGAAAGTATACCATTAGATGCATCTCAGTGGGTTTGTGAAAGCTTGTTGTAGGTGGGGCTCCACCCAAAGTCAGGGAGCTCACAGACTTCCTGGTCCCTTATTCAGCCTGCATTCTTCCATCTCTGTCTTTGCCAGTTCTTACTCAGTGTTCCATTCCTAACAAAAACATTCTTGTCCGTAACACCCAGTCTTTGGGACTTGACGAAATATCTTTTTTGAAAGTCTAAATAAGTGTGTTTTCTTTTTCCTCTAGGAAAACGCTAATTAGTTAGATATTGCTGTAAGAAGAAAGCACCCCCCGCCCCAGTAATTGTGCTTATGTGTTGGGTGACCTCACCCTTGATTACAGGTTATGCCTACGTGTGATGAGCAAAGCGGTCCTCAGCTAAATACAACACAGCTACGTGCTTCTCATCTCGTAACCGTGATCCAGTGCCTGTGTTTGGACAAGGCCATGACTGTTAATTCTGCTTAAATTTGATTAAATATTGACGGTCATATTGATGTTTTTTGTAAAGTGATTTTTTGTATGCTAGCAGATTTTATTTTGATGGTCCATTGATACGAATTGTGAGGAACAATTCAAATAGAGTATTAACAGATAGCAAGGAAAGATTTTAATATGGAAGTAAGAATTGGAAGGGGATTATTAACTCTCTGAATAAATTCACATACATTTTCCTCAAGATCTTAGTTTTACGTTTCCTGAGGTCTGTGCCCTGACAATGTGCAAGTCTGTTTTATTGAGATTTTGTTAAGGGGGTGGGGGACCTGAGACCCCTTATGAATGGTCTAAACAAATGAACTTCCAAGTGATAGATGCCCCTGAGGTCCAGAGCCATTGAGAGACCGGACCTCTCACCTAAATATTCATGAGCTGCTACATGGATTTCAGTTTGGCAACAGATAACTAAAAATGGGCTTAGATTTGATGATTTCACTCTTAGGAACTTAAGTTAAGGAAATAACATACAAGGATATTTACTGCAGCACCATTTATAAATCCAAGAAAATGGGAAAACTTTAATGTCTACCAATGGGGGATTTGTAAAGCCCATTATGGTAGATGTATCAAATAAATATTATACCAATCATTTAAAATGATGATATTGATCAATATTTTTTGACATAGGGAATATGCATGATATATTGTTAGGTTTAAAAAAGTTGCTCGTGGAAGAGTCTGGTAGTATACCCATTTTACTAACCCATGGGGGTTAGTTACTCCATTTTGGGGGGTAAAATTTACATATGTACATATGTAAACCCAGAAATATATGTGCATATATATGCATAGGAAAAATATAGAAGTTTACACATCAGGCTGTTAATGATCAATTTCTTTTAGGGAAAGAAATATGGGTTAACTTTCTGCTTAGTGTTTTCTGTTATCTGCTTTTTTTTTCACTTTTTAAAAATAATTTTTATTAGAGTATAGTTGATTTACAATTGTGTTAGTTTCAGGTGTACAGCACAGTGAATCAGTTAATGACCTATATGGGAGAAGAATCTAAAAAAGAGTGGAGATATATATGGAACTCAGCCTCCAGGGCCTGCCTACCTGGATTCTGCCTTGTTCCTGAGCCCAGTAGTGGTCTTTGGTTTTTTCCCGATTCCCCATCCTTGAGTCCTCAAAGTGTAATCTGTAGCATCCTGGCTCCTCCGGTGCCATCTTGCCTTGGTTGGGGCCTCCCTTGGCACTGGCTTGTGGCCTACCCCGCCCTGTGTTTGCTGAGGTCCTGCTACTGGCTGACAGGCCAACTGCGACCCCCCTTCTTGGGATCCATTGCCCATCGAGACAGTTACCTCCTTGCACACCTTCCAGACGCCCAGGACACTGCACCCACCCGATGGATTGCCTCTCATTTCCCATGGGAGTCCCGTCCCCTCATCCCTGTGCCTGGCCCTGCTGGTGGGTCTCCTTCCTGCTTGGGCCTGTGTCCATTTGCAGGTATGAATCCCAGGAGATTCCACCCTGTTAGGCCCCATGGCCCCGGAAAAAACCAGCTCAGACCGGATGCTGGATATGCGTGTATAGAACGACCTGGATAAACCCACCCAGTTAGTGGGGATTCTGTCAGAACCAGTGACGTGTTGGGGCAGGAAAGCTCATGTGAGAATACTTAGAGGGGTTGTTTGTGGATTACAGGTCCTTTGGGGGCTTTGGTGGAGGCATTCCTATGTGTCACTTTAGGGCCTTCTCACTTTCCTACCCTGGCCTTCTCCCCATCCCTGCGAGGCCTGCCCTCTGATAAGAAACCAAAGAAGCCTTGCCAATAAGCCATTGTGATGCGGGAGCAAAGGTTTGTCTTCGAACAGGGATTTTTCTAGGACTGCGTCCCAGCCCCGAGATTAGGCAAGGGTGATGCTGGCAGGCAGGAGCAGTTCTGTTATTCTGTGTGGAAGTCACGGACTCCACTCTTTCCTTAAAACTAAGTGCCAGCTGCATCCGTGAGCTTGACCTCTGCTCTCTTCTCTTCCATCCTGATTCATCTCTGCCGCCTTCGCCCTATTGCTCCTTCAGCAGCCTCCCCTTGCCATTAATGATGATTTTTTTGTGGGACACAGTTCAACCCACATAGCCCCTCCTCTGGCCCCTAAACTGATATCCTTCTTACATGCAAAATACATTTCTACCCATTCTATTGGCCCAAAGAGTGAAATATCCCTAGCTAACCATACAGGGGCTCTGAAAGGGAGCTTATTTGGGAGACAGAATTTTTTAGATGGGTGTGCAGCACACACAATGCTTTTGCATCAGGAATTTATTTGATACTTACAACTTGCAGGAGACGAACCAAGCCTGACACAGATGGAGCAAACATTAAAAAAATAAGTCAGTTTTTTAATATGGAAACAAGGCCCAGGGGGGCTTCAGTGGGGGTTGAAGGTCACATGGCTGGTGGGGAGGGAAGGGGGCCAGGTCAAGGCCCTTTCAGGCATTCTGTAACATTCATTTGTCTGTGTCTTGTCTGCAGGAATTGATTTATTGATGGGTGACCTCAGAATCAATGTGTCTTTTCAGGTAGGCTCTGTAATATGCATGCTGTGGTACAGAACAGGTGCAATCAAGTCACTGTAAAGGCCAAAAAAACCAGCCTGCAAATCACCATGTCTGGGTTCTAGAAACTGGGGGTATGTTCTCTTTAGTCAAACTGTTTGGAATTCGATTTCAGGGATTCCGCTGTGTTGAACTATAGCTTGGAAAGCACACAGCGATGCTTTTGGAGAGCGGAGGAGAATCTGGGGGGCCGTTCTCTTTCGCACCTCGCTTTGTCACTCCATTCTTGTCACAGCCCTGCCGGGACAGCCTCTACCTCTTTGGGGGAGGCAGCTGCTTTTTCTTTGGCTTTGTCCAGTGTCCTGAGCAGTCTGCAGCTGTTCAAATGGTGCTTTTTCCAAGCAACTCCTCCGTGTTCACTTCCGCTGTTACAGGCTTTACTTCAGTAAGTAAATAAGATACAACGGGAACCTGGTGTTGGGTAAACTTGAATAAGTGGGCAGTGAAGAAACAAGCGTGAGATGGGATTGCCCTGGAGGTAGGACAGGAAGCTCTCTTCTCCCTCTGGCCGAGACGCTCTTCTGGCTTCACTGCGTGCAAGTCACTTAAAATCTCTTTTTCCCCTCCCTCTTCCCGCCCCTCCCCCTTCTAAAATTCAGTTTGTAGATCAATACTATGTCTCTAGGGTCAAAGAATTGAGGCCAACGCCTCTTCTCATTGAGAGGCCATTTGCAAAAAGGAAAATCATTTCTCTAATGAAAATTAGGCCTTAAAATTTTTGCCAGGGTATTAGCTATAGGAATGGCACGGTTAGGAAACGTCCATTGTAAATCACACAAGTACAACATTTAAAGCTTACTAAAGTCACGCTTTACTACTCAAAGCAAGTTTTGGCTACTGCACATGTGGCTTATTTGTTTTGTAGCACTATGTGGCCAGTGCCATGGTGTGGAGTTCCCTAAAGAAATCTTATCCTTAGATCCACAGAGTGAAATTGAACCGCGTGTGAACACCTGAGAAATTCGTGTGACAAGTACAATATGATGGCCTTTGTTTTCTGCTCGTCAGCAACAACGGTAAGGAATCAATCATAGAAATATGGAATAGAAGTTAAAACAACCATAGCAGGCCTCCATCTCTATTTTTTCCACTGTCTCAACTCTTTACCCTGCCACTGTCTCCTATCCAGCTCTGTGCCTCAGTTTCCTCATCTGCATCTGCACTGTGTGACTATTGAAAGGTTAAGGGAAATAACACACACCGTGTTTAGAAGAGTGCCTGGCATGCAGTAAGCGCACAAAGATGTGTGTTATTACGATCATTATTATAATACCATCAGCAGCCCAGGCTCAGAGTGGGTTCTATTCCTCCAAGGTGATGGTGGGAAGAATGATGCTTTTGTCAAACTGGTCCTTCCATAAGCACCGTCTGCCTCTAGACCAGGAGGGTGCAGTGCTTGGGAACATGTCTAACGAACTGTGGGATGATTTACAAATTGGACATTGATGCTTCTTGGAATCTGCTTCAAGCAAAGTCCACTCAGAGTTGTCAGGATAACTTGAATGGGATGCTTTCCAACAATATATGGGGAGATGGGGCCCTGGCAGAAATTACATCTATTTTGATCATTTTATACAAAACCTCCCAAATTTTATGACTGGAACCTCATATGTCAGTCTCACTGACATATACGCTGTCAGCTCGGTGATCACGATAATGTATTTTGACAGCAACCTCTGTCACCTGTTCCGAGACCTCTGTTTATTTGATGTAACGGACTATGTGGCATCGTGAGCTTTCTGCTCCTTCAGGTACCTTTCCCCAAATTCCACGGGCTCCTGGAGTAAATGCCACTTCAGATGGAGGAGGAAGGACCTGGGGTCTCAGCCACTCTTCTAACTACATGCCCATGGCCTGTCTGCCCAATACGGCGCTGCATCACGATCATCAAACATATCTGTGTATCCCTCAGCCCAAGGCCCCTCGGAAGACTAAATACAAAGGGTTTATAATGAGACTTGCTTATGGCTGCAGCAAAGGTGAGAATTACAATAAAACCCAAAGCCAAGTCTCATTTCTATGAGAATGTGCAGCCGCCTTTCGCAAACCACATTTTTGACCAGAGTTGTTAACAAGTCCATCTATGGACATGTGTTAGTTTCATTTGTAGTAAGATGATGCCTGGGGCCTTTCTGGTGCAATTAGGACCCGCAGGGAGAAAACAGAACAGGTTAAGTGCTCCCACATTCTAACAGAGTGCTAGAAGTTGGGGTCGGACACCTCCACAGGCCCCACCAATGTCACCCGCCCCCCCTCCGTCCCCAGGCTCAACCCCCTCGTCCCGGGCTGTATGAGAAGAGGAATGGGGAGAGAACGGCAGGTCTGGAGGCTGGCCTTCTGGGAAGTGCAGAGCTGGGTGGTGGTGGTGAGAGCCCTTCCTTTCTCCCATGGTGGAGGGTGGTGCCTTCATCCTTGAAGTGAAGGGCAAGTCTCCAAGGGCCTCATAAGGGTTGAGAGAAGTGTCTGTGAACGAGGGGCCTGCAGCTCATCCTTTGGCAGATGCTTGCTGAGCTGTATGTCCTCCCTGTATCTTATCCCTGGGCCCATCCTAGTGCTAATGTCAAAGTAGAATTGGGGAGGGTTCTAAGGAGAGATCCACACAGGTTCTCTGACAATTAAAGATGTGCTCCGTCATGGAGACTGTTACCTTTTTGGGTGCAGAGATTTCTGAAGGCAGGAGGCCAGCTGGGATGAGAGTCTGATGTGCCTTGGAGAAAGGTGGGTTTGACCCCCATCCATTCCAGCTTTCCAAGGCCATTAGCAGGCACAGAAGAGAGGATGCCAGGGTTCTTGTGGTTCCACATGAGACCATGGATGTTATTAGAGGTGCAGGGCCCCGGGACCAGGGCTTCAGGACTCAGAGAGGCCAAAGTGGAGCTGAACA
Source organism: Hyperoodon ampullatus (assembly GCF_949752795.1). Classification (NCBI taxonomy): domain Eukaryota; kingdom Metazoa; phylum Chordata; class Mammalia; order Artiodactyla; family Ziphiidae; genus Hyperoodon; species Hyperoodon ampullatus. The sequence continues at coordinate 83,076,882 of NC_136928.1, forward strand.
GCATCCCGAGAAGACCACACCAGCCAACCACAGGGAGAGGGTCCTATAGCAGGGGACGTGGCAGCAGACTGGCGCCCTCCTCTCTACTGCACCCATCCAGGAGCTGTGCCCCGGGCCCTCAGCCCCCTGCTGCCTGTTGCCTAGAAGTCTCCTCCATCTGCATCTACCACTGGTCCCCTGGCTTCATTCAGGCCACCATTGACACATCTTCTCCTCGTAGACACCCTCCTTGGCTGCTTCATCTGTGCGAACACCTCTCGTCCCTCTGCATCCCCAGGCCCTGCTTTATCTTTTGACACCACCGCCTGACATTGTACCACACATTCATCAGTTCCCTGGTATCTCCCCTGCCCCCGACACAGGGTGTGTAAGGTCCAAGGGGACCCGGGGTTTGCTTCAGCCGACACATTCTCTCCATGGCCTAGGAGAGGCTCTGCATGTGTCAGGTGCTCAGAAAATATCTCTTAGATGAATGAATGAATGAGCTGGACCGATCCTTCCTCCTTCGACAGGTGGTCAGTCGTGGTGGGCAGTCCCCAGCATGAGTTGTTCAGTTTTCTTCCCTTCCAGAACCATCGTCTGTCCTTCTTGGGCCTGACCCGTGCCTGGGGCTTAGCCATCAGGGCTGGGTTTGACCGGGAGAGACACCTGCAGAAAACTTGGAGGAGAGAGAGTTAGGGGTCATTCTTCCCAGGATCCGTCCCTGCTGGACTGTGCCTGGTAGTGGCTGAGGCCACCAGTGCCCACCATGGGTGCCCCCTCCCATGGCTGGAACTCCCGCCTCGTGCCCCTGAGACCCGGGCAAGGCTTCCTGCCACGGCCCATGTCCTGGTCTTCACAGCACCGCCCACTGCTCTGTGAACAGGCTCTTCATTAAGCTCACCCACGGCCCCTTGACTGTGTCGTCTCTTTCCTTCTGAGACGTGACTGATGCACCAGCCTCCCCACTGACTCGCCCTCCTTCATCCTGAGCTAGCCACGGAACCTCGCTGCCAGGGTGCGGTCCATGGCCAGCTGCATCAGTGGTACCCATGAGTGTGTTAGAATGCAGAATCTGGCCTCCCCGTGAAGTCTGAATCTGTATTTTGAGACGATCCGGATGATCTGCGTTTGAGTCTGCACAGCCCCAACTGGAGAAGGGGGAGGCGTTGTGTGACTATGGGACCACACTCTACCCCGACACTCCGTGGTTCATTTGTAAACTAGCAAGGCAGGCTCTTCAAACATCGCCTACACACCTCTTCCCTCTGCCTCTTGTGGGCGGAGTCGGGGATGCGCTCCTGCTCTGGATTCAGGCTGCCTGGATGCCAATCTTTCTTCTCCTCCTCACTAGCTGTGCAGCTCAGGGAAATTTCCTAACCCTCTCTGTTCCCTTGCTTGTCCAGTGAGGCTGGTAATTGTGCCACCCAATGGGATTGAGATGTTTAAGTAAGTCACATGATGCGTAAGAAGTGAGGGAACCAAGTATGTGGATATATGTGGTAAGATGAACTTGAACCAGGAAGAAAAGCCAAGGAAGCAGTGCCTGGAGTCGGTGCCGCCCACAGCGTCACTCCACGGAAGCTGAGCAATCCTGGTGGAGGTGCTGGTGTGTCATTTTGGGTAGGAGTGGAGGTGGTCGGTTTTGGTAACATACAGGCTGGAAAACCCTTTTGTTATTTCACCTCCTAAATACAAGGCGATCACCTGAAATGATAATCACTAAAGCATTTATATTTACCTGAGAGTTTGCAAGGCCCTTTCAAAGACATAATACAGGTACTTAAAAGGCTAAGAAGCAAAGTCCTGAAAAGATCATTCTGGGCAGTGCTCAGTCAGATGGACACCTTCCAGAATAAAGTTGACTGTAAATGAATCCCTGCTTCCAAATGTAATTCTGCAGATGCACTTTGATTTCACAGCCACTGATCAATAATTCATTTGGCACGTGACTGCCGATGACATGATTTAATATGTCCAGCTAAATTATGTCCCCACAGGAACACTCACGGGGGGTTTGGAACATGCATGGCTAAGGAAAAAATTACAATTACCGCAGTGCCGGCCCCGAGTTGAAGCGAGGCAGCATACACGCCTAGACATGCAGTTTGAAATAAAAGAGGGACTTGTGATCAGATCAACGGAAGACCCAAAGCAGACGCAGCTCCATGAGCCCAAGACCTTCTGTTGACACCCACAGCTCCTAGTCTGGAGCACCGACCCTTGCTCGGTATTTGTCAGTACCCACGGCCAAGATCAGAATTGGAAAGGCCAAGGTGAGGCACACCCAGGGAAATGAACATTGCTTGAGTAATCCCAGGTACTTATTTGGACTTCCTAAGAAACACGTGCATCATCTTTACCGTTGGTGGGTCTCTGCCTATTTCTCTGTAATTGTCTTTTGGGCCCCCCTCGTTTAGTGTGAGGCAATTTGGGTGAACTGGCAGAAGTAGCAAGGCACATGTGTGAAGACACTGTGCTGTGTTACCCGAAGAAAAAATACTGCAAGGCTTGGTTTCTAACAACAGCAGCAAAAGGAATACGCCATCCAGGAGATTTTGTGTGAGACAAAGTTAAACACTAAAAAGAGCCAGATCCGGGCTTCCCTGGTGGCGCAGTGGTTGAGAGTCCGCCTGCCGATGCAGGGGACACGGGTTCGTGCCCCCGTCTGGGAAGATCCCACATGCCGCAAGCGGCTGGGCCCGTGAGCCATGGCTGCTGAGCCTGTGTGTCCGGAGCCTGTACTCCGCAACGGGAGAGACCACAGCAGTGAGAGGCCCGTGTAACACACACACACACACACACACACACACACACACACACACACACACACAAAAGAGCCAGATCCTACCCCTCCTTTGTTTTCGCTGTGGTTAAACATTTTGGAGCCATATCTGATGGCTTTTCCTCATGTTGGGATCTCCTTCTTTCCTTGTCTGCTGCCCCTGTCTTTGAGTGTAACAGTAATCACAGCATAAAAATGGTAACTAGGAGCATGGGGCCTGACATCAGACTGCCTGGGTTCAAATTATAACTCCATTGCTCACTGGCTGTGTGATGTTGGCAAGTTACTTGACCTCTCTGTGCTTCAGTTTTCACGTCTATTAAATAGACATACTAATACCACCTCACCCCTATGGTTATTGTGAAGTTTAAATGAACTCTAATGCAACTACATTATTAGTGCAGTGCTTGCTATATATTTATGATACAATAAATGTTAATAATTCATATTCTCTATTATTATTATTATTACAAGTGGTTTCTTAATTGGTCAACTTACCTCCAGTCTTTCTATCCCAAATACTGTTTACACTGCTGCCAAAGTAAAATTCTGGAAGTCCTCCTTGACTGCAAAAAGCTTAGAGGCTTCCTAATTCCTGTGAAATAAAGATCAGGATTTTTGGAATAATATAAGAACATCCATCACCTGTTTTACTTGTCTTTAGATTTCTCTCTAGCCAAGCCAGCCTGTTCCCAGTTTCTTAAAAGTCCTGCACTTGTCAACCTGTGCATTCATGCTCCTCCTTCCTTCCACTCCTCCCTCCACTCATCCGCTCACCTACCCACCTGCCCATCCACCCATCCAACAGATATTTATTGAATGCTTCCTCTGTGCCAGGTGCATTGAGTAGACAATGACGAAGAAAAAGCTAGAAAGGTATCGGGGATAATGACAACTATTCTGAAGAAATGTGACAGGCTCACGTGGGTGGAGGTGCTCCTTTATGAAGGATGCTCGGGAAGCTCTTATGGAAAGGCATTTGACCCGAGACCTGCAGAGGCCGCTATGGAAATACCTGGAGTGAGAATGGTCCAGGCAGGGGTGACGGCTCCGGCACAGGTTTTGCAGAAAGCCAGTAGTTGCGACAAATAACCCCCAAATCTCAGCTGCTTAACACAATTAGTGCATTTCTTTCTCACGTCAGAACCCAGTGTGGGTGGACGGCATCGCTACACCTGGCCACACACGGATGATGTAGCTCAACAGCCTCCAGGGGGTCAATAGCTTAGAGCATCTGCTGTCGGATGAGAGCAGAGTCAGAGCAGGGAGGCTCGTAGGGAAAGGAGCTGGAGGGCCAATACCACGCCATGAGCTAACTGCAAGGGAGTTTTCAAATGTAGCCCTTTTTTTTTTTTTTTTCCCGTATGCAGGCCTCTCACTGTTGTGGCCTCTCCCGTTGCGGAGCACAGGTTCTGGATGCGCAGGCCTAGCGGCCATGGCTCACGGGCCCAGCCGCTCTGCGGCATGTGCGATCTTCCCAGACCGGGGCACGAACCCGTGTCCTCTGCATCGGCAGGCGGACTCCCAACCACTGCGCCACCAGGGAAGCCCTTTATTAACATCTTTATTGGAATATAATTGCTTTACAATGGTGTGTTAGTTTCTGCTTTATAACAAAGTGGATCAGTTATACATATACATATGTTCACATATCTTTTCCCTTTTGCGTCTCCCTCCCTCCCACCCTCCCCATCTCACTGCTCTAGGTGGTCACAAAGCACCGAGCTGATCTCCCTGTGCTATGCGGCTGCTTCCCACTAGCTATCTATTTTACATTTGGCAGTGTATATATGTCCATGCCATTCTCTCACTTTGTCCCAGCTTACCCTTCCCCATCCCTGTGTCCTCAAGTCCATTCTCTACATCTGAGTCTTTATTCCTGTCCTGTCCCTAGGTTCTTCAGAACCTTATTTTTTTTTTGAGATTCCATATATATGTGTTAGCATATGGTATTTGTTTTTCTCTTTCTGACTTACTTCACTCTGTAGCCTCTCCATGCGACTAGGGAGAAAAAAGGACGTGGAAACACATTCTGATCTCTGTCCCAGGGCTGAAGACAGGAAGAACCTGGACCATCTGAGGAACAGGAGGAAGTCTCCAGGCTTGGTCTTCTATTTAGTGTGAGGGAGGGGAGAATGGAAAGACCCCAGGGCAGAGGGTGGGCTGGGACAGGGCTGGTGGGCTATTTTTAGGAATTTGGATTTTATTTTAATCTCAAATGGAAGCCTTTAGAGAGAGTTTGATGCTAGGGAGTGACTTCAGCAAATTTATAACCTAAAGAGACCTTGCTGATGGGGGAAAGAATTGAGGGCATGTATTGGATTCCTATTGCCGTGGTTACAAATTACTACCAATTTAGTGGCTTAAACCAGCATACGTTGTTCTGCTACAGTCTGGAGGTCAGACGCCCAGAATCTAAGTGTCAGCACGGCTGTGTTCCTTGGGGAAATTCTGTTTCTGGCCTTTCCAGCCTCAGAAGCTGTGTACACCCCTGGGCTCGGGTCTCCTCCCGCATCTCTCCAACTTCTGGCTCCGTCACCTCATCCCCTTCTCGCTGACTGTAATTCTTCTGCCTTCCTCCTGCATGAACCCTTGTGACCACAGTGGCTCACCCAGGTTATCCTGGGTAACCTTTCCATCTCAGAACCCTTCACTTTATCATAGCTGCAAAGTGCCTTTTGTCATGTAAGATAACATACTTCCAGGTGCCAGGGATTAGGATGTGGACATCTTGGGGGGCCATTATTCAAAGGATGATGACAAGACAACCAGTAGGAAGACTGATGTCTTGGTCCTAAACTAAGATAGCTGCGATGGGCTGCATGCATTTGAAAGCTGTTTGGGGGCAGGATGTACAGGTGGTGACTGGTCCTGGGAGATAATGAAGAAGGAGCACAAGAGAGGCCCAGGTTTCTTGCTTGGATGTAATTTATGAAATAATGACCGGAATTGTTCAAGGAGTCTATTCAGTAACAAACGATGAGTAAAAATTCTAAAACTGTCTGTAATTTGTAAGGTTTATGACAAGGAAATAACTCATAATTATAACCTGGTTATCACTGGATATTACACACTGATTTTGTCTGAATCATTAATTAGCAAATGAATCAACAGCCGCTGATAGCTCATAAACAAGCTATTCTTATTTATTTTTAAAAAAGCACCATGCAGTAAAAGGGAAGACTTATAGAGGTGAAAACTGAGAAATGTTCCTTAGAATTATTTTCATGTTCCAGGGCATATTTTAAAAATGGTATTGGTGAGTCATCAGCTTTCACTCAATAAGCTAAAGCAAAGGTCGAGCTACAATAAGTTAAACATAAACAGTTGCATAGTTTCCTATGTCTCAGAGACATTTGAGGTTTTCATTGCTCTTCAGAGAATGTGGGCCTTAGCTTCGACTTCCTTTCTCCACCTTCTTTCTTTCTCATTTCTCTCTGATTATCAACTGCTGCATGGCGAGCTACTCCACCATGCAGTGGCTAAAGACAATACCCATCTTATTATGGTTTGTGACTGTGTGGGTCACGATTTCAGGCTGGTGATTCTCTGCTTCCCTTGGTGTAGACTGGGATGGCTCGGTGGTGTTCATCTGGGGGCTGGTCTGGTCAGAACCATTCCAGATGGCTTCACTCACATACTTGGAGCCTCGGCAGGGTGAGCTGCATGGCTGGACTCAACCAGACCCCCCCAACCCCAACCCACGTGGTCTCTCCAGCAGAGTAGTTCAGCCTTGTTACATGGCTGCTCAGGCCAACAAGGGAACAAAGCAGAAGCTCCCAGTTCTCTCAAAGTCTAGTCTTAAAATGTGTGCAGGGTTGACAGATTTAGCAAAGAAAATGATAGGATGCCCAGTTCAATTTGAATTTCATCTGAACAATAATAATTATTAGTATAGGTATGTCTCAAATGTTGCATGGGGCATACTCATCCAAAGACAACTGTTATTTATCTGAAATTTGAGTTGAACTGAGGATTCTGCATTTTTTCTGACAACGATGGCCTGGAATCACTTTTACTGTCCACTACTGGTCAAAGCAGTCACAGGCGAGCCCAGACCCAGGGTGGGGGGCAGATGGAACCCATCTCCCCATGAGAAAAGTGGCAATGAGTGTGTGTCCTTCCTTTAATCACCTCCAACCCCGAAGTCCCCCTGGGACACTTGGCTCGCCCTTTGGGACCTCAGAACTGCCAGTGTGATGCTCTCTGTGTTTTTCCTAAATGCTTTCCCTATTTTTTCTACTTTCCTAAATAGTGCTTGGTGACACTATTTGCCTCAAAGGCCAACTACCTTGGTCCAACAGGCAGCAGGGTACCTGGAGGAAGGATCAGACAGACCCAGGTGAGAATTCCGTGTGACTGAGGCAGGGCTTTCATCTCTCTGAGTCTTGATTTCCTGCACAGCCTACATGGTTGTCACCATAATGCCACAGGTCAGGACTAAACAGGGTAAGGAATAGACCTAAAACAAAGCACCAGAAAACAACTTGTTCTCCATCTCTGGGAGCTGCTCCTACTCTTATCATTACTTTAGCAAGTAGAAGAGACCTGAAATGGAAAGACGGAACTTTAGTGGCCATGACATTTGTGAGTTGGGCCAGCTGCTTGCTGACTTACTTGGCTTTGCTCTTGAGATTTCACTTCTATGAAGTTTCTGTTCCTTTTAATGTAGAAAATGCCTAGTCTTCCAGTGGATTCAAATGTGAATGCAGCTCTTAGCGCTTTTCACCAAGGCATCCCATCAGGAGCAATGTTGTAAAGATTTTAGTATTCAAAGATCAGGCTGGGAGGACATGGATTTTCCTTAACCCCACCCAAGTTTCTTAATGTCTCCTAAATTGCTATAAATATTGACACATTTATCTTTTTAACATGTCAGGTGATTTTATCCTGTCCATCCCACAGTTGCCATCTAAGTGTAAAGAATAAAGGCGGGCTTCCCTGGTGGCGCAGTGGTTGAGAGTCCGCCTGCCGATGTAGGGGATACGGGTTCGTGCCCCGGTCCGGGAGGATCCCACATGCCGCGGAGCGGCTGGGCCCGTGAGCCATGGCCGCGGGGCCTGCGCGTCCAGAGCCTGTGCTCTGCAACAGGAGAGGCCACAACAGTGAGAGGCCCGCGTACCGCGAAAAAAAAAAAAGAATAAAGGCCATTTGTGGGCACGGAAATGCGTTTCCAGCTTTGGTCCCAATTGCAGGTTCACGTAGCCACCCTCGACTTGACTCTCCTCACTCCTGCCCTTACCTGGAGCTCAGTTTTTCACCTCCCCTAGTGGAGACTTGGAGAGGACAGTCAGAGTTATTTGTAGTCTAAAGATGGATCAAATTAAAGATAGGCAAAATAGTCGACAAAATATATTTTGAAAAATAAAAATGAGTTTTAGGGCCTGTCACAGCCAATAAATTCACTTAGATGAAAGGCCCTATGTGTAATAAAATGTCACATTTAAGAAATTAAACGATCTTGTCACTGGTAACAAGAATTAATAGAATTTTTAAATGGAGTGAGCTCAAATGAAGCTGGTGAGTCACAATGGCCTTTCACATTTGCAATATTCCTGAGATAATTATTAATTAACACTTCAGGAACGATTTTAATGTAACATTATGGTACAGATTTAAACACCCAAGTGGAAAATGCTTCTTATGAAGATTTCTCATCCTTTCTTAAAATTAAAATGCTAATTAAAACCAAAGGTACTTTAAAAACAGTTTGCTTCCAGATTTTTAATATATGGCAAACCAAGTATGAGTCTAGAGCTATTTTGTTGGGGACAGAATCAGAAATCTATTAACAATGACGTTTCTGAATGATGTCCTAACAGGCTCTCCTCCACCTCCAGGTAACCTGCAGGGCACTAAGGCCATTTATGGCAGAGTTTCGTACCAGGTAGTGTATTTATTAAGAGGATTAGTGAAAATTTTCTAAAAGCTAAATCACACTTTATCATTACTTTGCTTAAGATACTCCTATGATCGTCCATTGTCCCTCCTGTAAATTTCAATTTCCTTGCTATGACCGAGAAATCTCTACATGATCCGGCCTCTAGCTATATTTTCTCCTTCATGTCACTTTTGTTGTTGTTGTTTGTACTTCTGCCATTTCAGCCCTCATTTTTCTTTTTTTGAACATGTCAAGCTTGTTCTTGCCCCAAAGAGTTTGTATTTTCAATTCCTTCTAGAATGTTCATTCCCCAAATCATCTCACAGCTCATTCCTTCTTATCATTCTGGTTCTAACAGTCTTATCCGATAGGCTTCTAGTCTACCCTATGACCCTGTGTTATCCATTTGGGGACACTTATCACGCTCTATGGTACCTTCATGTTTGTTTCCTTCTTTAGCATCTGTCTCTTTCAACTAGAAAACAAGCTGCATGAAAGACGGGTCCTTTTCTTCCTTGTTCAAATCTGGATCCTCGACACCTGTCACAAAGCTCGATCCACCTCGGTGGACTGAAGGAGGACATGTGTGCCATCCATAAGTCACAACAGGAAATGATGACCCGACAGCTGGCTAGGAAAACTGCATCAGTTTTTAAAGAAGTTGCCCTTGTCTCATTGTGGGACCTTGAAGAAATTTAGATAAAAGTGTGTGGGCAGGAAGTGGGAAACATATGTATTAATATGCTCGTCTAATCTCTGAATCAAAGAGAAAGAAAAAAGGAACGATGACATTGAAATGAAAAGGCTGATAGCAGTGAGGGGCCTGAGGATCAGTGTTAAGAGATGGAGGCTGGTTTTTTAATTTTATTTTATTGTTATTATTTTATAATCTGAGTCTCTTTTTTTTTCCCACTATGTGTAACTTTTATTTTTTTATTTTATTTTTTTTATTAGTTTCTGCTTTATAACAAAGTGAATCAGTCATACATATACATCTGTTCCCACATCCCTTCCCTCATGAGTCTCTTTTTTTAAAGTCTCAATTTTTTTTTTTTCTTTCTAGGTTTGGAAGCATTCACGTAATGCTTGTCAAATGCTTATCTGGGAGTCCCAATTCTCTCCTTCTTCCTATTCCTCACCGCTAGTGTTGATTCACGTTCATCCACAGTAGTGAATAAATGGCTTACTTACAACATGATGAGATGGTGCTCTGTTGCCCTGTCTCCTCTCTCTTCTCTGGTGCAAAGTCCCTCTAGCCTTCTCCATCACCTCTGCTCCATCTCACTTTCTGACCTGGCCGCACCTGGTACCCAGGAATTTATCTGACAATGTGTTGATGGATTTGATCATTCTGTGGAAACTTGCTGTTGTTCTGGAGGGACATTTTTTAGGAAAACTTCTGTCGTCGAAGTTTTGGTAGAATGACCATCTTTTTCCCCCATATTTTAGGACTGTGTACTTTTATCCTTCACTTTCTAAATGACTCTCCCTTATGCACCCTGAAGCCATGCATTTGTTGCTAATTTATCAGGAAGGTCTCAACCAGCCAGCCTCAGCTGTGGTCATCACCATGTTAAAAATGGGCCTGGGCTTCCCTGGTGGCGCAGTGGTTTAGAGTCCCCCTGCCAATGCAGGGGACACGGGTTTGTGCCCCGGTCCGGGAAGATCCCACATGCCACGGAGCGGCTGGGCCCGTGAGCCATGGCCGCTGAGACTGTGCGTCCGGAGCCTGTGCTCCGCAACGGGAGAGGCCACAACAGTGAGAGGCCTGCGTACCGGGGGGGGGGGGGGGAAAGGGCCTGACATATTGAAAGACTCACTATGGTATCTGCTAAGAGTGAGTATAAATGAAACAGCTAAAGGAGAAAGAAAATTTCTTGCAGCACTTATTACCTCTCATTGTTCTACAAGATTAAGAGTGATAATTCTCATTTTCCTTTAGTACAGCTCTAATGTAATTTAGAAACAATAAATTTAAATCAAAGACAATCTATGTATCTATCTATCTATATCATAAATGCAATACATGTACTAGATAGGCACACATGTATTGACTGTCTCTGTGAGCCAGGACACGTGAAGGAGTCGGCAGTGACTCTAGCCCCAGAGAAGGTCCCCTCTGGTCAAGAACACACGTTTGTCAGGAAGTAACTCTATCACTTCATTATATTTCTGAAATTTTAAAAATATAGTTTCTGATTTCAGAACACGGAGCAAGCACTCTGTGTCCACAATTTATAAAAATTTTTGTCAAAAGTAATAAGTTAGAGTAGAATGTTGACTGTCTCTGAGAAATCAGGGCAGGGAGCCACCAACCCACCAGGGAGCCTGGAGAAAGAAATTGTCGATTTTAGGAAATGAGCGCAAGACAGGTGAAAGAGCCTAGCTCTTGGAATTAGGAAGGACCGTGTTGGAATCCCTTTCCAACGTCTACTAGCTTTTAGCCTTAGTTCAGTTAATGTCCCTGACTTCATTTATGGCTTCTGTAAACTGGAAGCTGCACCATCCTTGTACTCCCAAGAGAATTACTGAAGGTAACATATGTAGAATGGCCAGCAGGACGCCATGCCTTTTGCTAGAGCTGCTAGCTTGCGATCACAAGGGACCACAGTTACTCTCTGAGGGGTCTGGTCTGTTTCCAAGTGTGTGTCTAAATCTCTCATCTTCGGAGGCACGTCTGTACGTTACAGCCTGCTCCAGCCTTCACCTCCGCACCCGCCATGGGTGTCCTTCATCTGAAACTCGGTGATCACTGTACCCCTCGAAAGCTTGGTTTACCATTGAACCTTCTATTCTCAATTCCTAGTGACTTATTGTCGACACAGTTTTAATTTCTACTGTGGTTAAGTATTGATAACCCTCATACACAAAAATCCTTTGGAATTCCAATTTTTAAGAGTGCAAAGTGGTCCTGAGACCAGAAAGTTTGAACTGTTGATCTACTAGATTGGTTTAAGCTTCGCTGGCCATCTGGACTGGGGATTCTTTCCTCTCCTTTATTTATTCTGTTATTTAGCAAAGCTAACTGGAAATCTACTTTGTACAAATTATTTAACTATATTTTGGGAACACAGCAACCTCTTCGGGAGGCTGATGTGAGTTGAGGTGGACGGCCATCTGTCTGTTAGGAGATTGTGGCTTACTTTGCAGGGTGATGCTTAGCTCACAAAGCAGGTCCGCAACCCCTCTGTCTTTCTAGGGAGCGGGCACGGCAGTTGAGGTGGTGACAAGGGTAACATACATGAGAGTAACTGCTGTTTCTGCTTTTTTACTTGTGGGGCTCCTTTGTGGCGGCCCTGGGTTAGCAGAGCCTTGAACAGAACGCCCACGGGTGTGCAGCCCTGCAATGATGACCACTGACCACACTCCCAGCAGATAACAATCTCCAGCCCCCCTCTGCCTGGAACTAAAGTGAGCTCTGAACACGTTTGGGTTCTGCGGTCTTAGCTTGGTAACTGCTTTTCTACACTCTGGTCCTTTCTGAAACAAAGTCTTCTCGTGTTGGACCTTCAAAATAATTGCCTCCCAAGACTGAGCTGTGCTCCTTTTACAAACCACTTCGGGTTCGAGAGGCCGTACGTGCTGTCGGAAAACTTCTCTTTTTACCCCTGGCTTGTTTTGTAGCCCCTTTCATTCTCATGTTGAATGCATGACCCAGTTTTCTTTCCTTTAAATTGGTAGCAAAGGGGAATAGGAACAAAGGGCATTTTCAATCATTTTATGAGGAAATTCAAGACTGATTGAAACTTCCTGTTGGTTTAGCCCATGGGAAATTTCATCTTCTGTTGGTTTACACTGGATTTTCCAAATAACTTCCAGGGCTTTAATATTTGCTTCCTTATTCAATAAGTGACATCATTTTACCCAAAATAGTTGTACACAGAAACAGATATGTTCTTGGAACCAGTTCTTACCTTCCTTACTATTACTGTATCTTTTCACAGGGAGAATTCTTGTCTGATAAATATATTATTATATGATAGTAATTTACACATCCCTTCCCATTCTCAATAATAAGGATAAGAATAAGAATAATTTGCATTAAGGGTTTAGCAGTTTGCACATATGTCTTCAAAACTTTGAGTTTCATTTTACTTTGAAACCAGCACCAAAAATATAGCAAATCATATGATGCCTCCTCCATGCCAGACTTGCTTAAAGCACTGTACTGATATTGATTCATTCACTCCTCATTGAAACCCTGTGAAGTAGAGTTTATTCCCCCCATTTTACAGATGAGAAAACCGAGGCATGAGAGGTTAAATGACTTGTCCAGGTCACACAGCTGGTGCAGTGATGGAGCAAGATTTCTTTCCTCCGTCTACACCCCAAGCCCATGAGCATAACCATAAAGCTTTTGGACGGGTCACCTTGTGGACCATGTATCACCTAGTGGATCGCTGAGCACCTAGTGCCTTGTGGATCACCTAGAGGATCATGGATCACCTAGTGGATCAGGGATCACCTCATGGATCATGGAGCCCCTGCAGAGCACCCGCAGGCAGGGTCTGGAGGCGGCAGGTTAAATGTTTACTGGGAACCGACAGCGTACAGGTCAGGATATTTACTTATTTTCAAGATCTTTCCCCTCACAGGCACTGGGCTCTTCCCCTCCTCATTTATGAGCTAAAGTTGCTGAAACGATGAGGGTTCTCTCATGACGAGTTGGGTGGAGACAAGAAGAGGAAAGGTCCCCAGGGAAAGAGCGCTGGGAGAGGTCTCCCCTTCCCTGCACAGTATCCTCTGGACAGAGAGCACACGGGCTCTGCTGATCACTGATTCTGGCTGAACACCGGCCCCGGAGAGCTCAGCGAGGACCCCAGGTGCCAGGTCTCGAGCTGGGTGTGGGGGACCAGCCCTAACGACGAGGAAGGGCTCAGTTTTAGGGGCTGGAGGTGGGATTTTCCTTTCCTTTCTCACATCCCCTAATAGTAGAATAAAGAGAGCACATGTGACATTTTTATTCTGTAAAACACTATATATTTAAAGGCCGCAACGGATGTGCTTTGCTGTGCAAACCAGAGCTGTGGCCTGTGGGCAGACCTGTATGGGGTGCACCCTCCGACGGCCCTGGTCACAGGGGCGCCTGCACAGTTGGGGCCACCTTCTCTGGTGAAGTCCTTCTGTATGCACAGAAGTTCCTGGTCTGAGGCTCACGGTTTGTAGCTTGCTCTGCTTTTGCTGCATCATTTCTGGACCACCCTGATCCCAGAGCACACGAAGCCTCACCTGTCTGCTAGCTAAGAGTCTCAGCTGTCAGGGGTACTTCCAACAACTGTGTAGCCAAAACCAAGCTGACTTTGCACTGTCACCTAGTAGATGCCTTTTCTTGCTTCCTCTTTGTTTATTTCAGTGCATCCACTCACTTCTTTTTGATCAGGGACTCATGGTCCGGTGCAGAATGGCAACACCTGGCTGCTGTGCATCTGGATGCTGGGCTGCTTGGACAAGGGTGCCATTGAGACCATGCTAGGCGTTGAATACCTGTTATGCGCTTTACCTAATTGTTTCATTTAATCCTCACAACAGCCCTCTGAAGAATACAGAACTATCCTTGTTTATACACATGAGGAAGTCAAGGTCAAGAGAGGCTAAGTCACTAAGATGTGGTCACACAGCTAGATGTTAAGTGGCAGATTGAGGGTTCCCAGAAGCCCACACCTGTCGGTGGCACAGGGCAGCAGCCGGGTCTTTGCGTGGGTGCTCCCAGAGCCGCCCCATGTGGTTGGTGGACCAGCACCCTCTGGACTGCCCTTAGCATCCTGGGGGGCTGGTGCAGCCAAAGGAGCACAGGAAACATGCAAACGGTTTTTCAGGATTGAAGTTGAGCTCGAATGTGGGCGGAAGTTCACTTATCCAATTGGCAGCTCTGGGGTCGTCTGGTAACTCTGCATCTGAATCCTTGACTGCTGGTGTGGGAGGGGCAGGGGCCGCCAGCCACTCGTCCCAGGCCTGTAGTAGGTGCTCAGGAAACACCTCTTCGACAAACCAGTTAATGAAGAAGGAAACCAGCGGCGGCTGGCTTCCCTCCCAGGCCCAGGGATCCTGGATGGCGTGGAGGTGGCCGGGAGGGGCCCCTGGCGGGGACGGCAGCCAGGGAGGATGCCTCCTCCAGCCACTGGGCACCCTCTGCTACTTCCGGTTGCCTGTCACCTAGCTCACCTGCCTCTGTGCCCTGGGTTCAGTCCAGGCATCTAGTTTCAGAAAAAGGAGCCCTTGAGAAAATGAGGAGGAAGGCAGGCAGAGAGAGTTGGAAATGTGGGTGTGGGTATGTGTTCAGTCCTCACGTGTCCATCCCTGAAAGAGAAGATGGGTGGTGTCTGGTCCGCCTTCGACAAACAGGTGTTTCATTCCCTTGGCCGTTGGAGAGGTGACCCATCGCAGTAGCTTTTAGCCTGTTTGAGAGGCTGGTGTGAGCCGTGGCAACTGTCTCTCCAGGAGAAGGACAGTCAGCACAATAATTCAGGAGCCCTGTGGACCACTGCGGCCGTCTGGCTTTAGAAACTGTGCATTAAAGGCAAGACGCGAGGGCTTTACCAGAGGCCAGATGAAATGAGCAACAGCGACACAGCCAAGACTGTCAGGTTGTTGTCTTTTTAAAATTTGTATCATTTAATGCAATTACAGCCTTCAGCATAAAAAAAAGATCACGAGAATACCAGTACTTTTTTTTTTTTTTTTGCGGTACACGGGCCTCTCACCGTTGAGGCCTCTCCCGTTGCGGAGCACAGGCTCCGGACGCGCAGGCTCAGCGGCCATGGCTCACGGGTCCAGCCACTCCGCGGCATGTGGGATCTTCCTGGACCAGGGCACGAACCCGTGTTCCCTGCATCAGCAGGTGGACTCTCAACCACTGCACCACCAGGGAAGCCCTACCAGTACTTTCTACCAACATTTTTAAATCCCTTTGGCTGAGCTAAAATTTACTTGGAAAAAAAATTCTACACCCCTGAACTTAAAACCCATGAAAGGTCACCCAAGGGTGTCTTTGATGGGAGGAGGTGACCAAGTGAGGTGGGGTCATGTCCCCTCATGCACGTCCCTTTTAGGGTCATGGGAGAGCAGCACATCTTCACTGAATTTCTTCAATTTCTTCTGGAAACCTGCCTGGTGCCCCTGCTGATCACAGAACACTGCCGTGACTGCACTTGTTGCTCCTCGGAGATGTTTCTGAGGATTATCTAGATTCTTCCCAGCTAGGATAAAGGCTGGGGCTCAGAGACGCTGACTCACCCACAGAGCCACAGAGCCAGGCCAGGGCTTGGACATGGGACTTCCCAGAGCTACCCCATGAAGCCGTGTCCATCCCTGGTCATTAAGCTTTCAGTAATAAGAAGTAAACAGGCAGCACAGCGCTGGCTCATGGATGGGTCCGGAGCTGCCGGGCTCGGCTCTGGTGGGTGGGAGCAGGGCTGTGACCCTTGCAGGGATGTTTGCCAGGCCGCAGCTGTCCCCTATGCCTGCCGCCTCACACGGAGTCTCTCTGTGGTCAGCTGTGGCCCTGAGGTCTGGCCGGCACCCCGGCCAGTGGGAAGGGAGGTGAGGACAGCCGGGCTGTGTGAACACACACCTGTGTTTTCCTCCCAGCTGTTGGCTTCACAACAGGGCTGCTGTTAGCAATTGCGAAACATTTTCACACCAGCCACCCACCTACCCTCCACCGCCCTCTAACGTGTTGGCACTCACCATCGGGGTTGAACCGCTTTATTTATTTTTATTTAAAAAGGGACACCAGAATTCTTTATGTCTGGGACTGAGCCAACCTGGCCCAGCGTTGAGTGCAGAAATATTCCATCTCCCTTCTGCGCCCAGAATTATTTTTATTTTCTTTGATACCCAACCTAGATACGGCTACAGCAAGGAAATCAGTTGATTTGCGAAACCCAAACTCCTTTCCTGTTTATCAGCATAAAAAAAATTCCACTGGTGTCGATCACGGCTCCAGTTTGTCTCTTGTGGGTGGTGTTGGATTCATTTTCTCTTTCATCTGCTGTGTGCTCCTAATACTGTACCAAAGGAAGTAGCTCTCCTCTCTTCAGACCAAGATTAGTGAATGAATATGATTCTTAGGATTGATGCTAATCCCTGACACAGGAGGAATCTGGGAGTGGAAGGCACACAGGCCTGGAATCCGCCCTGCTTGGTCCCTTGGGAGGTAAGTGCCATAGGCAGGGGGTCTGGACGACCTCCCCGAGCCTCATGGGCTTCATTTGAAGGGAGCAGCGGGGCCGCTCGGGCACGAGGGTGCTTGGTCACCACTCTTCCTGACACTCAGTTGACTGCTTTCTTTTGTGTCATCTGCCCCTACAATGTAAGCCCTAGGAGCTCAGGGCCTCCTGCCTTATGCACTGCCGTATCTCCAGAGCATGGTACTGACACAGAGCAGACACTCAACAGATACTTGTTGAAGAAATGAATGAACGTGTGAATAAGTGAATGAATACCAGGGTCTCTCTGGGAACTCAGCCTTCCTGAAGGGTGGTCTTTCCATCAGTAAAGCAAAGTGAACACTTGAGGTCAAGTGTGCAGTGGCGGAAGTAGAAATGCCCAGGTCTAGGAGGATTTGGTGACTGCCACCCTCTGCCACCTGCCTGACTGTTTATCCTGCCCCCTCTGATAAATGAGGCTATGGGGGAGAGCCTGCTGCAGCAGAGGGCAGTGGAAGGTGCTGGAAAGAGGTTGAGTAGAAAGAGAACATGGCCCTGAACATTTGCAGGTGCCAAGGGCAAGAGTGCAAACGAGCGCTCACACGTGCAAGATCTTCATGTTTAAAATGATGCGTTTAGCTTACGAATTGTTGACTGAAATAGTTTCTCTCCTCCTGCCTTGGATGGTCAGCTTCGAGTTTGGAATTCAGACTCCGTGAGGCTCAGTGCCAGCACGTGGCAGCAGAGGCAGAGCAGCCCCCTGGCGCTCCCTCTCCGCACGCGTCCCCTCCCGTAGCACCTCCCAGGACCTCCCTCCGTCCCCCAGGGGCTCCCGTGAGTGTGGCTGCGTCAGCCCTTGCATCCCAGCTCCTCTGTCCCCACCCGCAAGGGAGGCCTCAGCTTCCCTGGACTCAGCGGATTCCCCGAGGAGGACCTTAGCATCATCTTCTGGAAAATGGGGATAGCGACAACATTTACACCAGAGGATTGGTGAGCAAATTAAATGAAATAAGGTCAATGCCAGGCCCATGCAAAGTGCACAGTGAATGTTAATTGTCATTTTGAGCTGCTCAAAACAAGCCGACCCTCTGTGACCTGATAGCTCTTAAAATATTTGATAATTGTTACCATATATTGAGCATATATTACCCCCATATATTGGTAATCCAGACATTACCCACGCCCTCTCTCTCTCTTAACTCTCTGGCTTTTTACAGGAGAACCTGAGGCTCCAGGGCAACCAGAAGGCAGATGTCCTGAGATGTCGCGTCCACGTTGGTCTGATCTCAAAGTCCATATTCTGTCCACTACGTGGGTTTGAACAACACTTTCATTCTTCCCTTTCTCCCAGAAACACCCGCTCCATCTTTTCACCACGAAATTTCTAGAGCTGACCTTTGAAGTGCAAAGTGGAAAGGACAGATGTTAACCCCGGTGAGTGGGTTCCACCAGGAGGGAAGGTATGGACAGGGGCTGCAGGCAGCCAAGAAGCCAGCTTATGGCAGGGGTTACCGCCTATAGCAGACTCCCCTGATGGGCCAAACAGAAGAGGAAACTGACAAACTGAATTTAGCTTTGTTTGAAGGTGTCAAGAGAATGCCCCGGTGCTGTGGCGCTGAGAGACATTTCCACCGAGCAAAAGACCCCGGGGGTGGGCAGCTTTGCTGATGCAGGAGGACACAGACACATTTCCCCTCTGAGATCACACGTCCTATGTGTTGGATGGTCCCTGGCAAGTGTGAGAAGGGCGGCCTTGAGAGAGTCTGATCGACGTCTGGAGCGGGTGGGGTTGAGACCCGCCATCCACGCCCTGCCGAGCGTCCTGTCGAGAAGCAGCGGAAGCACCACGTGTTAATAGTTTTTCTCTTTGAGTTGATGAGGAAAATGACTTCTTTCACCACCTTAGGTATGTGGGCATCTTGAGTGAGGTCGTGGCCTTCACTGTTGGCTCCTTTGGGGAAAGTGTGGCTTGGCTCCATCCAATGCTCAGAGGTGACAGCCGTCGAGGGGAACATCAGGACCCTCCAGACAGCTGTCAGGGTTATGATGCTCGTTCATCATTATTGTCCAGGCTGAGCTTGGCCGTGGTCTTCAAACACAGCATGGCGTCCAGCCCACCTCCTCTTGCAGCTTCGAGGAACATGCTTTCACTGGTGGCTGTAATAACATCTGGTGCTTTACCTGTCTTTTTTTTTTTTTTAAACACTTCATTGGGGTTGCTTGTTTAAATCACTCTTTAAGTAGCTCACTGAGATTTATGCCTCTTACTAAACTGAGATAACCAAAGGATATTTCCTAGGCAGCTGTGGATGGGGCTTTAGAGGGTGTGTGGAAGGTCTTTGTCAGCCTAGGTAACACTATAGAGCAGAGTGAAATGCAGATGAAACTCCTGGTTGTGGTTTTCCAACTTCACTTTGGTATTTGCGGATTTTAGAAGTGGGATGATCCGGGTTCATCCTCAGAAGACTCCTTGTAATTGCAGATCTTCTTTTGTTAAAACTGTGCTTTTTTTTTTTTTTAATTAAAAAAAGTGTACTTTGGTGCAAAAGAGAAATATTTTGAAAACAGATCTGGATATGAATTTTGGTTTAGGTTCTTAGTGGCAGTGGGACACCAGGTAAGGGAATTTCTGAGTTTCTATTTCCTCACCCGTAAAAGGGGGGATACTAAAAGATACCTCAAAGGGTTATAAAGATCAGAGGTGATACGTGTGGAAAAGAGCAGAGAGAGCAGTTGCAATTAGTTTACTTTCACTGAGGCAGAACGGCTGGCAGGCCAGCGAAGAGTGAAGACAAAGTCACAGGGTGGTGAAAGTACGAGGCTGTGTTTTTACCTTAGAAGGAAGAAGGAAGGGGCAAGTTTGGGCAGCATCTGTCAGCGATGGATCAAATCACCCTGATGGTGAGAAACAAGATAAAAGCCCTGCGGGGCCCTGCGCTGGTGCCTGGGGGCTTGGTTCAAAGAGAAGGACACCTGATGACATCTGAAGGAAACTGTGCATTAGTAGCAGGCATGCATGCTGAGCAGGCTTGATCACTTGGACTCTGGATGGTAAATGCTTCTCTCCCCCCTGCAAATTCCAACTCACAACTGGGCATCACAGATGAAAGATACCTGCTTGTTCATTTTTACTAAGCCGACTGTTTAGCTTTCTGACACCTCTCCTGAAGTGATATTGTGGGGGGACTTCCCTGGTGATCCAGTGGTTAAGACTCCACGCTTCCACTGCAGGGGGCAGGGGTTTGATCCCTGGTGGGGGAACTAAGATCCCGCGTGCCGAGTGGCGTGACCAAAAAAAAAAAAAAAAGTGAGATCTTGGGTGGGTCTGGGAGTAAAAAGCTGTGGATGCCATTCTTGGCTCTTCCCAAATTCATCACTTCAGCCCCTGGGTTTATGTTTCCTCACTTGTGGGTGAGGGTTTGGAAGGGATGCAGCCTCGGTTCCTTCCTGCTCCAAGGGTCTACTGTCTTCTACTCCAGGACCATGGCTCCCTTCACTGACTTCACCCAGTTATGAAGTCTTGCTGCCAGAATGCATCCATTCTATTCCTTGTTACTAAGTAATTGCCAAAGTGAAGGAAATTAGCATCAATACACATGTTTTTGAAAAATATAAAGACATCAGAAGAAACTGGGAGGGAGAAATTCATTATTCTTTTCACTAATAAGGGATGCTTAGATGGGCAAGGTTCAGAAGCTGGTTAATACCATACACATACAGTATTTGATGGATATAAAGATTTCTGTTCACCTGTAGGCTGAAGATGATGTCGGCTTCAGACTTGGAGGTAAGACTTTTTTTTTTTTTTTTTTTTTTTTTGCGGTACGCGGTCCTCTCACTGTTGTGGTCTCTCCCATTGCGGAGCACAGGCTCCGGACGCGCAGGCTCAGGGGCCATGGCTCAGGGGCCCAGCTGCTCTGCAGCATGTGGGACCTTCCCAGACCGGGGCACGTACCCATGTCCCCTGCATCGGCAGGTGGACTCTCAACCACTGCGCCACCAGGGAAGCCCGGAGGTAAGACTTTTATTGCAAGAAAGCTCATGGACTTTTAAAAATTTTTAACTAATGACAATCCTGAAATTCAAAGTAAGGTTCCCTAATGTTTGCTCATGGCTTTCAGTGCTTTCATAGCACGTGCACAAACACAATCTTAGACCTTATTCAATTCCCCAACCTCGTGAGGTTGGGAGACTGGGGGAGTTCTGCCCATTTTATAGAATGTGATTCCCTTGAGTTAAAAAAAATCTTGTCAATTTCATTCCCCATTTTGTTTTCAGCGGTTGGCATAGCGTCTGGAACATGGAAAGAACTTTGAAAATATGTTATATGAGTATGTGAATGCCTGACTGAATAAATGAATGAATGAGAAACTGAAGCACACACACACAATTAAGTGATGTAGCCAAGATGATTCGGTATCAGTGCCAAGATTTTCATGAAAGAGACAAACATTTTGTACTCTTCAGAAATCAAACCTCAGAATGGTTCATGATCCTACTGCAACAATGAATGGTTAAACAGAACAGTTAAATAGTTTTGCCATTGTATTATTCCATTGTTACCCAAATAATGCTGTAACAAACAGCTTTAGAATCTCAGTGGCTTGTAGCAAACACTGAGGTGCTGCAGATGCGGGTCTGTGGATTGGCTGAGGTTCTGTTGATCTTATTAGGTTGGCCAGGCTTGGTCCCAGGCTCAGGTCAGGCTCAGGCTTGCTCCATGGGTCTTATTCTGGGGCCCACGTTAAGGGGAAGTGACTCTCTGGGCCGTGTCGCCCTCATACTGCATCACAGGAGCACAAAAGGACAAACCAACCAGGCACGCTCATTGAAAACCTTTGCTCCTATCATGTTTGCTCACATCCCATTGGAGAACAAGCAGCTGGCCGATTCCATAGTCAGTAGGGCAGGAACGTACGCTCTATTCCAAGAAGGAGGGGGAGTGACTATTTGCTAAGCCATGACTCAATTTATCACTGCTAATCCGAAGGCAAGCAATTTAATTAAAAAAAATCTCAAGCTCTCCATCAGCTTTGTGGATCTCCAGTTCTTGTATCAAACATTCAAGGGAGCTTAGTCCTTCACAAGTAGAAACTGTCTGGTGTCCCCTGATCAGAATTCAAGGCCAAGCTGGGACCGTTATTTGAGCTGTAGTATTCACACATCCCTAATGATCTTGGAAAGTATAATGTTTTCTAACAGCTGTAAGGACAAGAGATTCTAACATGATCAACTGTATATCATATCCATGAAATTACATTGAATAATGTAATGAAGTGCTGTGCTGTCATTAACACATTATGGATACCTAATTTGAAAGGTTAATGAAATTGACAAACATGTAAATACTACTACTATCATCAATAGTACTTAATGACAAATCCCTTGCCTTCATTTATGGAATCACCTGAAAATGGAAGAGTCTGTCACCATAACTATATTTTTTCCCTAAATTAAAAAGAGTCTGCACAATATGTTTTGTTTTAATTTGAATGTAGGTTTATAAAGTATTTTATACTGTAGGTCTATGTGTAAATAATATATAATGTAATAAGACCATCATTATTTAAAATGGCCATTTTGTAGTTTTCCTGAGAAGGGTTACCCTTGCTAAGGGTGGGTATTTTTCCCTTGGACTGATCAAAGAGAGCATCAGGACCAAAGACAACTGCTGTGGGGAAAAGAATCCTTAACAGCAGGTTGTGTTCCTGTAGAAGGACCCTCCCATCTGGGTTAAAGGAAGTAGAGCTTTTCACCTTAAAACTGGGAAGAATGACATGAGGAGACTATTTCCTTTCTCTCCAGAACCCTGGGTAAGCTTTTAGTTTAAGTGATTGGTTTTAAGCAGTTGAATGTCTATAAAGAAGCTAATGAATATCAGGAAAACTCAAACAGGCAGATGGGACCCACATTATTCTCATTCTCAATATAGCCGCCCTCAAAGAATGAATATCATCTATGTTAAGATTTTCAAATAAAGAAAAATTTTAAATATATGTTGTTCCCCAGTGTGCAAGTTACCTCTACATCAATAATAGGAATATGAATACAAACACTAATACTAGTGCTACAAGAGGAACAAGAGTAATGACAACATGGTGCCTTTACACTATACAAAGCACTTTGTATGCATAATCGGTTTGGTTCTTCGAGAAATCCAGTGAAAGTATTGAGAAAACATCGCAACTCCACTTTGTCAATGGTGAAATGAGGTCTGGAAAGATTGTACACGATTTACCCAAAGTATAATGGTCAAGATGTGGCAGGGCTGTGACTTGATAATTATGTGCTTTTTAAATTGTGCTTCACAGCTTTGCCATCTCCAGGGTCCAGAAGCACGGCTTTCTATTAGCCCTTTGTAGTTACATATCATTTCTGTTTACAATGATTAGTTTTTTTTCTGACTACAAAAATGACAAGTGGTCATTGTAGGAAATTTGAAAATATGGAGAGTTAAGGAGAAAATAATAACCACCTTAATCCTGGAATCCAGCCATGCAGGAATAACACATATTAACTCTATTCTCTGTGGGTGTGCGTGTGTGTGTGCGTGTATGTGTTTGTGTGTGTGTGTGTGTGAACAAACTTCATTCTCCTTGGTTCTGTCACATGGTTGGATGTGACCAGTGAGGACATTGGAGAGTAGCAGGTCATAAAACTGACCCCAAATCCTGAGCCTCATGGAATCGTAGAGTCTGGAGGTCGAAGAGACAAGATGTAGGAATTGTCTTTGCAAAGTTCCAGGAAAATGGTCTTCCACCTTGAAAGCCCCCGGTCATGTGAAGCTTACTGGCAGTGGGCTGGCTGCCCCTCTGATGGTTCTCAGGCAGTTCTGAGGCTGCACTCTGGGTGGGGAAGGCTTCATGAGGGTTCTGGACATTCCTTACTTATTCCTCAGACTCTCAGAGTCCCACTTCACAACAAATTTCAAGTCACGAAGCCCTTCCAAGCCTCTGCTTCTTCATCTATCACATGGTGATATGAGCACAATGGATTAATACGTGGCCAGGACCTTGAACAGGACCCAACTGCAGTTCATCCTCAGTAAGTGTTAGTTGTGATTGTGGTTCGCACGGTCAGTACTATTGTCACCATCACTCTTTCATCCCCCGCCTGGCTCCTTTGGCATGGACCGTGTTCACTTGTTCTCACTGGGCCCAGACATAGGACACACGTTGTACCTGCACATCTCATCCTGGTTCCTGGCTCCTGTGCTTTCCTCCCCAGAAGAGGTTCCTGGAAGCCCTCCTTCCCCAGCCCGTCACCCACAAAGAGGCTCCCTCTGCCCTCTCTGAGACTCTCACTCACCCTCAGGAGCTCAGCTCCAACCCTTTTGTCACAGGCACGCTGCCTCAGCTGGGGAGACCGGGGGTTGGGTGTGGGGGTGAGTCCAGTCTCTTAGAACTCTGCACTTTGGGAATATTTACTTAGCTCTGTGTGCCTCAGGGTTCTTATTCTTAAACCAGAGACAATGCTTCTGGAAAGGTTGTTCTGAACACAAAACAAGACGAGATATTGCAGCCGTGTGTTGGATACCAGGCGTGTTCAGAACGCCGGTGCCTCGTTACCTCCTTCCAACGCATTTCCCCACTTGGACCTCCTTGCAGCCTGGGAGGCAGGGATCATCACAGGTGAAAACAGGGAGCTTTGGGGGAGAAGTGGCAGGCTCAAGGCCTCCCAGTTACTCAGGGTTGACTGAACTCAACCTTGAATCCAGGACTTCAGACTTTCCATCCTATATGTTATCTGCTGTAAATTTGCAAGGATATTGCTGCTTTATCTAGCAGGCTCTCACACTTTCTCAAATTAAATTAAATCAGACAGAAAAATACTATTATATTCTGATTATTTATTTACTTATTTATCTAATTTATTTGTTTGTATTGTATGTTGGGTTTTGGTTGTAAGGCTAGCTGGAAAAATCATCAATACTTTTACCAGAAAGGAAAGAAATAGATGGATAGAGAAGTTGCTTTCTTGTAGCAGGGCACCAAAGGAAGCTTCCTAGGCAGCTTATTTTGGGGGGTCTTGAGACCCCAGATGTTGCAGCACATGCATTCAAAAGCTGAAAAGACAAAGTAGCCTATTCTGACATGTTAATGATGTTTCCTGGCACCAGAATCTGTGCATGAAAGAAACCATGATACATACATGTTGAAAAGTGCTTTACTCTGTATAGGATAACTTTTGCAGCCTGGCATGTTAGTTGATGTTAGCCAGCCAGCAATACTGTGGGGGGTGTGTGTGCATGTGTGCGTGTGTGCAGCTTTCTGTCTCCAGCCGACCCTGGCTTTACCTTTCAGCCCAGTGGGGCTCTCTCCATCCCCAGGTCTGGTGTCATAGCTCACCCTTCCACTTCTGAAATCACATCAGGTATGATTCTATCTCAAAGACTAAGGATCTGACTTGAAAAGGAGCCAGCTCTCGTAGCGTCATTCCTGACAGATTTCTTAATTAATTTGCTCAGATTGTCAATAATGTAATTCACTGTTGATTTAGAAACTAGTTATATGAGCACTGCTAGTGCCGTTGTGGGAAAACATCTGAATAATTCAGCTAATAGATGGGAAACTAACCCAGATTGCTGGGGCACAGGAAGAGAACAGCAAATCTGAATGAGATGAGCTCAAGCAGCGTGATTCCAGCAAATTCCAGGGAGCGGGGAGAGGTTGTCATATTACTGGGGGTGGCAGCTGCCTGGTTTAATTATTGTCATTTTGGTTTTTGGAAAAAAGAACATGTGCCTCACACTCTCTCAGGCAGAGGCCATTAACACGCTCTTGAGAAATACTGTGGAATTTCAGGGTAAAGTATGTGGTCTAGTTGATTATTAACTCTCACCTACACTCATGTGTTAGAGGGTCTTATTCTTGCTATGCAATATTATTTTTGTATGATTCTTACTGAAATATATGAATTTAGTAATAGGCATCATCAAAGGCATATGAAAGTGACTTCTTTTTTTTTCTGGGGAATTCACAGTAATTCAGGTGTTTCCCTGAACTGGAGAGACATGCCTTGAGATTATGGTGATCACTCCTTTTACACCAAAACTTGAGGCTGTGTTGAAAATGAAGTTTATAGATTGGTGAGTCTAATTATGTGAAAAGTCTTACATAAACATAAAAACTCAATCACTTTTAGTTCTATACTTAACATTTCATTTTATTGAAAATAATAAAATTATACGGAGTTGAGCGGTTATACTAAATTTTTCGCTATGGTGGTTAGAGTTTTAACAACACGTAAGGGCAGATGAGTTAGTGCTTCACTGTAAATGTTAATAAGAATCATGGTGCTTTTGATAGGAGATGTGAATTCAGTAGCATTTATCTGCAGAGTCTCAACTTTTCTTCTGTTTCTGTCTCTCTCTTCCTCTAAAACACACACACACACACACACACACACACACACACACCCTTCTCT
The DNA here is from genome assembly GCF_949752795.1 of Hyperoodon ampullatus. NCBI lineage: Eukaryota > Metazoa > Chordata > Mammalia > Artiodactyla > Ziphiidae > Hyperoodon > Hyperoodon ampullatus. Next base: position 83,103,100 of record NC_136928.1, read on the forward strand.
GTCACATCTCTTCCAAATTTCTATCCTGAGCCCTTCAAAAGGAGGGAAAAACCAAATAGTGTCCAGTTCTGATACTTTGACACTGACAAGCTTCTAGCAGGTGAGACTCAATTCTGTATGGGACCTGTTGCCTTATACTGGAATAGAGTCACATCTGATTTTACATCCTAAACTGTACTGGGAAACTTAGGGGACAGAATTATCTTCCAGGGGCATAATAAACAGAACCTCAGCAAGTAGTTCTTGAATGAATTGATAATTGAATAACAAGAGTGCTGCCTCTAGATAAACTGTGGGTTCCTGATGCCCACGCGTCTTGGGCTGTATAGAGGAGGTGTGTAGAGCGTGGCACAGGTTAGGATTGGGTTTGGCTGTCTGTGACAGAACACCCCGACCCACAGTGGCTCGAAAAAGATAAGGGCTGTTTCTCTCTTCCTAAAGGAGTTGGTGCTGGCAGCCGAGGGCAGGGGCGGCCGCTCCACAGTCACAGTCACAGGGACCAGCCTCCTTCTGTCTTCCTGCTCCACCATCCCAGTACATGGTTTGCTTCAGTCTCATGGCAACCTCATGGTCAAGGTATTTGTGGGCATTGGAGATATCACATCCATATTTCAAAGAGCAGAGAAGAGGAAGAGGATGAAAGGGCGGCCACTCCCTTCCCTTCTGCTTTTATTAAGCAGCCTTTCTGGAAGCTCTCCCTGGCCACACCTACACACATTTCATCTTGCACGTCCTTGGCGGGGGCTCAGAGGACCACGCCTAGCTGCAGAGAGGCTGGCAAACGTTGTGCTTTCAGATGGGCATAAATAATACTGAAGTTGTGGTACAGGGAAGGGGGGGAACTGGATTTCTGATGATAGCCTGAAGCTAGCTTCTAAGACCTAACCGATTCCTGCAAAGAGTGGATGCTTCAGAACAAGCACTTATGTTATCTTAGCTCTCATGAAAACACAAATAAATGCTTCCTCTTTTTACCGAGTGCTAGAGTATTTTGAATTGAGAAAAAAATTGGAAAAGACTATTGTTTAATGATAGCTTAAGAGGAGAGGACATGGATCATGGCTTGCTGTGACTTGCACTGTATACATTCCCAGCTCCTATCAGGGAGAGAAAGTGAAGATAAATGCTCTCAGCTGTGGGTGGATGAGGTGGCAGGTCCCTGAGTTTCCTAACGACACTGGTTATTTGGAGAATGGTTGCTCTTTTACTGAGAAAAGCAATTTGTTGTTATTTATGTGTGTAACACTAGCATTCTCTGACCATATATTCCCTGGGAATCTAATTTGTAAATAATTACTTGACAGAATGGAACTGGCTGGAAAATTCTGCATATGCAGAGGCAGAGGCAGGCTCCCAAGAGGGGATTTTAGTTGAAAGGTCAAGCACCTGAATGGTCAAATCACAATTTCTCATCTTTCATCAGTTAGCAGCTAATAAGGTCCCCAGTTAAAAAACAAAAATCCTCAGGCTGCAGACGCAGTGGACATAGGCAGTCATTAGCAGAGGTGCAGGGAGCAGCTGTCCTGCTGGGAGTGCTGATGAAATGCTTCTGCCCTTTCACCTCCCCACACCAGAGGATGGTGGCTGGGACAGCAGAGTTGTTCTTCATGGGTGTAGGGTCGGAAGTGGGGGTGTGCCTGGAGCGGTGGGGGAAGCGATGCTATAGACTGAATGTTTGCATCCCCTTCAAATTCATATGTCAAAGCTCTAACCCCAGTGTGATTATATTTGGAAATGGGGCCTGTAAGTAACTAATTAAGGTTAAATGAGGTCATAAGGGTGGGGCCCTGATCCAATAGGATTAGTGTCCTTAGAAGAAGAAGAAGAGATACCAGAGCTCTCTGTCTGTGCATGCACCTAGGCAAGGTCACGTGAGGACACCATGAGGGGCTGGGAAGAGAGCCCTCACCGGAAATCTACCTGCCCAGACCGTGGTCTTGCACTTCCAACCTCCAAAACTGAGAGAAAATAAATGTCTGTTGTCTATGCCGACCAGTCTGTGGTTGGGTAGCAGCACAAGCAGACTAATGTGAGGTGGTGGAATGGAAGTGATGCCTCAGAAAGAAGATTCTGCCCCATGGCCCTCCCTGGAGTTCTCCTGTGACTCTCCAGCACTAACCAGCTGCAAGCACATCACCTGATGTGCTCCCTGCAGGGAATGCTGGACTTTTTCTTCCCTTTTTGATTCATTCTTTGGATTATTTATTTCAGCAGAGTCACTGAGCACCTACCAAGTCCCAACGTGGTGATACAACAGCAGGAAGAAAGAAACCACCCAGTTCTCATGATGACCAGTCAAAGGGGTGAAAATAGGCAAGAGGGCCAGTGTTAGTTACCGCTTTGGGAGCACTTGCTGTGGGCCAGGGGCTGTCGTAAGCACATGGGGCACACACGTAAAAGCACTCAAGGCTCATAATAACCCTTTAAGGTAGAGGCTGGTATTTCCCTATTTTGCAGGAAAGAAAGAGGCCCTGAAGGTACAGTGGCTGCTCCATGGACACAAAGCTGGAAAGTGGCAGAGACAAGAGTCACAGCCAAGCAATCTGCACCAGCCATGCTACACTCAACCCTGCTGTAAAAACAGGTCCTTACCACCCAGTAGAGAGGTGCTTCCACGGCTCAAGCCCAGGACCCTGTGGGAGCACAATTGGGGGACCCTCCCAGGTCTGGAGGGGAAGGAAAAGTCTCCTTGAGGAAGTCATGTCCAAGCAAGCAGAGATCTCAAGGACCGTAGGAGCAAAGACGGTGCTTCCAGCAGCAGGGATGGGGGAACAGGGGAGCCGGGGGTGAGCTGTGAGTACGGCATGCAGGAGGTGGGGGTGGCAGGGACCCCGTGGAGAGGCAGGGAGTTCACATCATGGAGGGAGCTGGAAACCGTAGAGAACCATCGGAGAGTTTTATTCAGGGGGTGGCATTTTAGATAGATTACTATGGCTACACAGAGGTAGGGAGCCTGGTTAGGGAGGCAATGTAATAGCCCCCCCACAGACAGGATGGCAGCTTGAACCCGGGTTGTAGAGGTACGTGAAGGGATAACCCGGGGGTGTTCTGGAGAGCTGACTGTTAAATTTTCAGGAATTTTGGCATCTGGTTATTCAACACAGCCATTGTTACAAATTAAAATATAAACATTTATCATTAAATGATTTATAGTAAAAACAAAGATAATAAATATTCAAATTCATCATTTTCTAATTACCATTCTCTAGCCTCTTGAAGTTATCTACGTCCCTTGGATCTATATGGTGGACATAACAGTGTGTCATACCTGCCATGTGTGAATTCCCAACTCTGCGTTCAGTGATGTCACTTTGGTGACTTGAAATTTGCAGTTATTCAGTAGGAGTATTTACACCAAGGACTCAGGCAAACATTATAAATCAAGTTTTTTCTTTTCAACACACTCTGGATATGTCATTTACCTTTTCGAGGTAAAGAATCTCGAAGAACCCTTGAAGAATTTACCCTTCCAGGCTCCATCTGGAACCCTCTCCAGCCATTCTCTCCTCTGGGGCTCCCTGATGTGCTCTGCATGCCTTCCCTATAGGTTTCATCTCTTATAACTGTTACACGTGTCTGCCTTTCCTTTCATTCTGCAAGCATCTTGATTCTTCTGTAGAACAGAACTTAGCCCAGACTTGGAGCTCGTTCTCCGCTCATGAAATACTGGACTTGTGAGCAAGTGAGTAAGAGCGGCTCCCCCTCTCCTGCATTTGTGTCTGTTCTACCTTTGGGATAAGCCCTCCCTCCCTCACAAATGGGCAAAACACAGAGACAGCGATAATCCTGCCCTGCTTTCAGCCTCAGAAGCAGACCGATGGCTGAGGTGACATTTTATAAATGTGTGTACAACTTGATGTTGAAATGTCTACTGAGAAACTCCTTGAAAAGGGCCCCTTTTGAAAACAACTACTTGCAAAATGACTTGATAGTCAGCTGAGCTGAGGAAAGTGTACCCAGGGACCTAGGAAAACACATCAAAGGCATTCTGCAGGACGATTTGAAAGGAGAGCCAAAATCCCGGATCACCTTGGGGAAACTTTTCCTTGTAACTGATCTAAATCGAGGGCAGTAGCGCACAAGGACATCAGATTTGTTTGAAGAAAACAGCATGTTGTTACTCTTGGGAAATAATTACACAAAGCCACCAAAGCGCCACTTCCTCCCCTCCCCCCATGCCCTCCTCACTAAGGAAGACTTCATGCATCAAAGATTCTTCGAGCCGGCCATCTGCCTCGCACATCACCTCAGTTTACCATTTGCTGGCAGATGCTCAGAGTGGTGATATGAGGGTTAGAAAGAGCCCCTGCCCCTTTGCTAAGTCATGGGACCTCAGTTCCACTGCACCTTCTTCTCTGGGGCTCACCCACACCCCCAGCCTTGTTTTGGTAATTTTTCTAGATTACGAGTCTGGAGAGCTGAGCTCATGGGCTGACTCCTCCAGTTCCCAGGAGAGCTGGGCAGATCATGCCGACCTGTTGCCCCGTCTGCATGGTGAGGCCTTGCTGTTGGCTTGCCCACCCCAGGGAGCTCTGGGGAGACATCTAGACTCCACAGAGCTTTAAGCTGCTGACCTTGGACTCCTTGCTGCTTGTATTAGTGTCTCAGTTCCCTCTCAGAGGCGTGAAGGACCTGACCAGGACCCGGCCGGGGTCTCACTGGTGGATCTGGGGTGGGACCTGGGCGCCTTCTGCTTAGAATGTGTGACTTTCTGGGCGGCCTTTCTTATCAACTCTTACTTGTCAGTCCTGCGGAGGTAAGTAATCTAATAATAGAAAACAACGGCCACCCATTTGCTATAAATTTCCATCCCGGGAATGCAGACACACCCCTATGCCCCTGCCCCTTGCTGCTTGGTTTTAGAGTGTGAAAAAGTGCACCCCGGTAATCCTGCCACCATAGCGAGATGAGTGCATGCTCACTCACCACCTAATAATACCATAAAATCATGTTTCCCATGTCTTTAGTGTTATGTGCCCTTTATTACTGTATGAAAAATAATAACGGCAACAACGGACATAGCACTGACTATACCCGACTCTTCCTGGCAATTTGCATATAGTAGCTCATTGAATTCTCAGCTCTGTTATGTAGGTACTGTTGTTAGTCCCATTTTTCAAATGAGGAAACTGAGGTACAGAGAGACACTGTAATTTGCAGAAGTCTCGCAGCTGGTATGTGACAGTCAGGATTTGAACCCAAACAGCCCAGTTTCAAAATCTATGCATACTACACACGGCTTTGTGATGCTTGGCACCCAAGACCACGTGTGCTGAATGTCAGGGTGGTGTGGGGCTGTCAAGGTTCTGAGAAGCTAACTGCGGACACAATCCCATTGCATTTTCCTTTCTTTTTTTTTTATTGAAGTATAGTTGAGTTACAGTGTTGTGTTAGTTTCAGGTGTACAGCAGAGTGATTCAGTTGTACACACACACACACACACATTATCTATCTATCTATCTATTTTTCTATCTATATCTCTCTTCTTTTTTAGATTCTTTTCCATTACAGGTTATTACAGATAATAATATAGTGAATACAGTTCCTTGTGCTATACAGTAGGTTCTTGTTTATCTCTTTTATATACAGTAGTGTGTATCTGTTATTCCCAAACTCCTAGCTGTATTTTCATAAGCCTGACCTCAGAACAGTAGCTAATCCCAGGAGGCTGGGAAAAGACAAAACGAATCAGGCACCCATGTCCTTGGCCCTGGTTGGGGATTTCAGTCCCGAGCTGTGGCTGGACCTCTCTCCTCCCAGGTTCCTGTAGCTATTTTCCTCTATTGCTCTGGTTCCATTGTTTGGCCTCTTATTCACTGTCCTGTTCCTTCTGTGTATTGTGCCCTTGGGATCACAGCTCTTTGGCCACCTTGGTGACCTGGCCCTACACTGATCTCACCTACCCCCCCATTCCAAGGCAGCCAGTCTCCTCAGCTTCTAGCCCTTTCCCTGGGGAAGAGTGTCATTTCCACGTTAAGACCTTCCTAAGCATCCACCAGGATCGGAGGTGACCGCATTGGCACTTGCTGGGCTCCCTTGCATGCTGAGAGGTTCAGGAAGGAGGGCAACGATTGCAGTGCACCCCAGTGAGGGCTCGGGGTGGCGGCAAGCCTCTCAATGGGGGCCAAGCCTGGGAATGTCCCTGTCCCCTGCCACCGCACCCTGTGCATCCCATTGTCCTTTGGTCCATCAACAGAGCTGCCCCTCAGTAAATGTTCATTGAATGAATGCATTCTTGAGTCATCCCTTCCTTGTCAGTTTTGCTCATTCATTCAATTAGTCTTTCATTCAACCTTTATCATGTGTCACCTCTGTGTGAGGCACTGAGCTAAGTCCTGAGAGTACAGAGACCACTTAGATACACACCTGCCTCATAGAACCTCACTCCAACGAAGGAGGTGGGAATATACACAGGAAATCCTTTTGCAATGAAATGAGAGCTACAGGGGGGAGACATGACAAGGCACTCAGGAGAGCAGGGCCTGGTGGATGGGAAGGCAGGCTGTATGAGGGGTGCAGGAGGGGTCCAGGGAAGACCCCCAGGAGGAGGGAGGCTGGGAGAGCCAGAGCCCGGGGTTGGCAGCAGATGGCTCCAGAGGATCCACGGCCAGCGATCTTTTCAGGACAGATGATGTCTCTTCTCTCTGCGCTAGTTTTCTACCAAATCTTCTTGTTCTGGCTTCTGGGTGACACTTGGACCAGGGGGAAGACCAGAGCTCCTGAGTTCAACCACCTGACCCTCTTCCCTTCTTTCTCCTCTTTCTACCTTTCTTTCCTTTGTCAGCAACTTTCAAGTGGGCTCGGGAAAGTAGGTCTGTAAATCTCTGCCTTTGTGCCTCGGAATCCACGGTCCAATTACTGTAATTTGCTCAGAGCACTGCTCCTTGCAGAAGTCATTTCATTACCCCGTGGACTTCAATAATCACCTGTTCTTCCAGAGGCAAAGTGCCCTTCAGAGCAGCTTTAAAGTGCAGTCCCCAGATAGACCAGTTTTCCAAGGCTTTAGAATGCAGTGGGTCTCCTGAATGGGTCTTGGTTCCACATAAATCAGAAGCCATTCAGAAACAGCAAAGCCCTCAGCTAGCATGCGGAACTATACCCTAGTATATAGGTATATAGCTACACCTATACCCTGAAAAATTGCCTTTTCTTTACATCCCCTTTGATGAAAAGAAACATTTAGAATGGGTGGTCTCAGGGTGAGTTCCTTCTGAGGCTTGGTAACAAGCTCACAGAGAAGCATAAAGCCAAATGGGTCTTGAACTTCACATTTGGTATAAACTCTTGATTTTATAGATAAGGAAACTGAGGTCATGGAAGCTCACGGAAGTTCCTGAGTTAAAGCAGCTGGTGAGTGTTCTTGCTACCACAGAGCATTCATAGGCAATAGCTTAATTCAATTGATCAAACAGCTATGATCACCTATGTGACAAGCACTGGACAGGTGTCCTGGGGAGACACCAGTGAAGAATGCAGGATCTTGATCCTTAAGTATATCACTGTCTAGTAGAGGACAAACTCCTGTATGGTAACCTACCTTCAATGCCGAATGACATCATCGCTAAACAGAGAGGAACAAGGAGCTCCAAACTCCAAAAGTTTCCTTTGAAAAATAGTATTTGAACAGGACAAATAGTCCAAACTGAGAGATGGCTGAAGAAATGGCGGTAAATTTCTGGTAAACTGTGTCTCTGGAAATATGCTTGGAAATAACTCTCAAAATCACTACTTCGACTACAATTTTGACAGTTATTCTTGCATTTATTTCTAAATGAAATAGAAGTTTTGGATTCCTTTTTCTTCTTCTTTTCTGTTTTCCTGGAATGGGTGGTTTTGTTTGTGAGCATGCACACACACCCTCACATACACACACACGTACACACACATTCTCTCACACACACACTCACATTTTCACACACACACACACACACACACACACACACACACACGGAGCTGTCCTTTCAGGAAGGAACAGCAGCATTCAGCATGCAGAATTCTCCCCTATAAACTTTTCTCCAGCTGGATTATATGTGGGACAAGCATTGACTTTCAATTTGTACCTCTGACATGAGTCACTGAGTGCTCTGATTCTTAGTTTATTTGTTCTGTCTGCAGTAAAATGGATTGAATGTAGGGTTATCCAACCATGATGTGGTGCCTTGATGCCTCCAATATGGGGCTGATGAACTCTGAGTGCCTGGCACTATCTTACAGAAATATAAAAATTTGATTTGGTCCTTAGCCAGCTTCCCTCCAGCTTTGGAACATGGGTGGAACATCTGGGGAAAACATGCAGCTCATTAACTGCAACCTTGGACATTTGCATAATACCTGATCTATCAGAATCTGACACACTTCCAGTTGGCCTCAGATACAGCTTTCATAGCTTATCACAATAATGAATCTTGCTTTAATATCTTGCATCTTTTAATTTTTTGATGTATTATACAAAATTGTGGCTCAGTTTTTGAAAACTCAGAATGAGATAGCTATATTTATTTCTAAACTAAAATTTCAGATTACCATACTTCTCCAGATGCTGTATCTTTTGCTTCTTTTTCAGAGAGATAGTCTTTAGAGATCTCTTCTTAAAGCTGGAAGTTTTAAGCCCATTCTCCACAATTGGCTCCAGGGGTTCTCTGAATGCTCTCTCACACTCTATCCATAAACTGTGTGTTTATGAAGCTTTGTGTATATTTCTAAAGAGAAGACCCATGTTTCATCAGATACTTATAGTGACCCCTGGCCCCAAGGGGTTAAAAAGTGATTTTTAAAAGGGGTTTTAGAGCGATTTCCCATCATTTTGAAACTAGAAAGGATCTGAAATGCCATTTAATGTAAACTCTGATTTCACAGATAGGGAAACTGAGTCCCAGAAAGATATAATTATTTTTCCCAGGCCAATGCAACAAGATAGTGACAAAATAGTGTGAGAATCCAGCAGCAGGACTTTGATTTTCTTTTAGCTTGTAAGTCTGAGCAACGATCTATGGTTCTTCATCTTGTCTAATACTTGGTAATCTGTGTTCCTAGGGAGTTAGGATGGTAGATGTATGTTAAATGGATCATTTTCCTCATTTACGCTTTTTGGTAATTTACTCTGGCACCTGGTGGGTATCTTATCCCACAGTCCTGTCCAGAAAATCTTGTTCACAATGTTAAACCACCCACCCATGCAAATAGCCAGTGCTGTTTTTTTTTGGCCATTAAGAATTGTCAAACCTCAGGCAGTACTCCACCGTGTATGTGTGTGTGCCCTTGCACACGCATGTGTATACATGTGCTAATGCAATTGCAGAGCAAACAGCAAATGCCTATAATTGGGAATCAAGAGAAAAATCTCAAGGTTTGCTTTTGTTTAACACTTGGCTTCTGAGAGGTTTTTAAAGAAGGTATATGTTTAGGGGATGTCTTCTTAAGTCTGGATGGATGCCCTTACAGATGACAGTGTGGACTCGACTTTGCTTTTTGTTGTGAGCTGTAAGCCTGGTGAAATTCAAGCACATCGGAAATTTACTCATCAGCTGTAATCACAGCAAGGGATATAAACACTCTCTAAGGGTGGCTTCCACATGGGGAGGATGCCATGAGTGGCTTGGAAAGGCTGAGGTTGGTCTCAGGGAGATTAACTTCATGCATGGCCAAGCCGTCTCCATCATAGACTGTGTTTTATGAAAGCACAGCCTCAGAAACTGTTAGATGGGAAGACAGTTCAGAGAACAAGAAGCAAGAAGCTTGCATTTTACCAGCTAAGGAAACTGAGACCCCCAGAGAAGTGACTGGCTCAGCGGCAGGTTGGAGATGAAAACCCCAGCCGGGGGTCTTGCTCTTGTGTGGTGTTGTTTAGTACCGTTTGGCTGTGTTTGGTGACATCCCAAAGTGAGCTCCCAAGGTACACGTTAATCATCTACTCAGTATTGCAATGCTGTAAAAACCTGCAAAACTTACACAATAATAAAAGTAGCGGGCAGCATGGAGGCCAATGTGCTAAGCACTTTACAAGAACTGTCTTATTTAATCTTTACAACAGTACTGTGAGGAAGATAGCACCGTTGTCATTATCATTTTACAGGTGAGGAAACTGAGGCTCTGAGAGATTAAGAAGCTTGTTCAAATGGCATAATTAGTGAGTGGCCAAGCTGGAACTTACAATCAAGAGTTTGTAAAGATCATGCTCTATAACATTCCCTTGCCTACCTGTCTGTTTTGTTTTCCCCTAGAGCGTACTCAAACTTCTCTGAGTTACCTATCTCATGAAGCAGGATGTCAAGGGCTTTCATTTGCACTGGGCAGAAACTTGAGTCGATCTACACTAAGCCTAGATTCTTGAGATCTGACATGCCCTGGGCAGGTGAGTCCATTCCAGGCAGGACAGGGTTTGACCTACAGGTTCTTTGTCTCCTCCATTGACCACCTGCTCTTCTGGCATCCCCTTTCAGCAGAAAGTTGAGCTCTTGGACCAGAGGCCTTTTATAACAATCTATAAATTGCTTTATAGCAATTACACCATTATTCTTTACAATAATTTGCATTTTATTTCTAAACAAAATGACAGTTTGGCATCCCTTTTACTTCTTTTCCTTTTTTGGTTCACAGTCAACTGGATTCCGATTTTGTTGTGCTAAGCTCACTGACCCCTTGCTTACTTTCATTCATCCTTCTATTCATTGAACAAACAGTTCCTGAGCACCTCCTAATTCAAGGCACCCAGGGCTCATGGCTCAGCACAGGTGAGGTTTTTCTTTCGCTTCCTTTGACTCTTAACAACACAAATGATATTTTAATAAATATCTTGATTTAGACTCAGCCACCCAAATGTCTGTGGTTGATTGCTTCTGTTTGTCCTTCATTATTTCTTGGATGCAATTCTCTGATTTACCCGTGAGGGCTTCTCTCTGGGAAGAGTCAACAGTGATTTGGCAGAAAGGGGAGAATTCTTCATGAATTCACTGTGTGCTGTGTGCCAGGCCCTGAAGAGGTAGAGATGAGCATGACAGCCCTGACCTCTTGGCAGTCTCTGTCACTCACATGCATCTTGCATTTGTTTTGATTCCTGCCTCATGGGTGGGAGGGGACCTGTTGACCTGATATAAATAAGCTGCCAGTTATTTCTCCAGTAAAAATGAGTTTATTAATGATCAGCAAAGAATTGCAATATGGGGTCTGCAGCTATGGCAAGCCATGTGTAAGAGTACACTCAACAAGGGAAGGAGAATGCTTTTATAGAGAAGAAAGGAAGTTGGAAGGGCAACAGCAAACAGAGTTCATGGCTTTCCTGGCTTTGTTGCCAGGAAAGAAGAGGGGTCTTTCTTCTTCCTGTTGGGCTCCGCTATCATTGCAGGTCTTGAGAGCTCCCCACTTCTGGTCTTCCAACTTTTTTTAATGGAGGTTTCTGCTTATTAATTTTTTTACTTTTCCCCCTTTTGATCAAGATCTGTCTCTGAAAGCATCACTGATCAAGAGTAGGGTTTTCCAAATTCACCAGCTTTTAGTCCCTCAATGTCTGAAAGGACCTTTCCTGGGTGTAGTGTCCAGGAGGAAAAGTGAACAGATTGAAAGCCTATTGAAATGACATTCAAATATTTTTAATGAAGGCAATTAGATTTTGCAATATTGGAATACCTCTTCTTTTATCAGTTGTGGGTCAAAAGAGGCAGGAACCAAGTGCATTGGGTGTCCTGTGACTATTTCAAAGGGTAAGAGTTTATGAGTTCCAAAAGGAGGAGGATATAAGATTTAGAAGGACAAATGGCAATGCTTTTGGCCAAGATATTTTGAGGGCCTCTACAAATTTTGCCAATTGAGTCTTAATAATGCTGTTAGTGTGTTTGACTAAACCAGAGGACTGAGCATGGTAAGCACAGTGAAAGTGTTGTAAAACTGGCCAAACAGTGCAGACTTGTTGAAGTACTTGGCCAGTAAAATGGAGTCCTTGTTCACTATAAAGTTTGAGAGGAGTTCCTGAGATAGGGTTAATCTTTTCTAAAAGGACTCTACAGACAAAAGAGTCAGTAGCTTGCCTGCAAGCAAAGGCTTTTGTCCAGTGTGAAAACATACAGATCATGACTAAAACATATTTATATCCACAAGATGGAGAAATTGTATGAAACCCATACAATTGTCAGACCTTGAATGGTCCAGTAGGCAGTTTAAAATGTCCATCAGTGTTAGACAGTCTGAAGGATTTTGTTCATAACAGAGGGGAGAAAATATCAGGGTTAAGGTTATTATAATGTAAAGGTGTTATGTGAATAGCAATTAACAAAAGGACTTCATAGGAGGTGAGGTGGCTGACTGAGAAATGTTGATTGTGATAAGAATTCAGGAGGGGCTCTATGACATGAGGTACAAAAATGGTTAAAGGGGACCCCACAACTAATTTCTCAGTGGCCTTAACCAAAAGGGCAGTGGCTATAATGGCTCTCAGGCAAGGGGAATGTCCCCATGCTTCAGGGTCCATTTGTTGGCTATAATGGTCAATGGTAGTCCATGTGTACTGGGGTGAGTACCCCAAGGGCATTCTCTTCCTTTTCATATAGAAAAAGGAAAAGGGGAATCTGATAATTGGGATGTCCAATGGCAGGTGGGCTCATCAAACTCCCATTTAAGGCCTTAAAGGCTATGTCCTCTGGTTCTTCCTGTAAAATTAAGTCAGGGCTGTTGTTTAGTAAAACATACAGAGGTTGGCTGGTAGAGAGAAATTTGGAAATCAGTTTCAGTAATAAACAAATAGCTCAAGAAAATCTTGTAGCTGGTGTTTAGTTTTGGATTTTGGGAGACTTAGGACACCAGGAAGCCTGTCTGGATCTAGGGGTAGCTCTTGTTCTGATATCAGATACCCTAAGTATTGAACCTGGGTTTGGGAAAAGTGCAATTTTTCTTTGGTGACCTTATGTCCCTTTAAGGCTAAAAGTTTTAGGAAGTGGATGCTGTCTTCCTGTGAGGAGGCTTGAGAAGGAGAGCAAAGAAGCAAATCATCAACATATTGCAACAATGTAGAGCCCCTAGGGAACTTCATATCATCTAGATAAGCCTTCAGGATTTGTGAAAAATAAGGACTCTCAGTAAAACCCTGAGGCATTACTGTCCAGGTGAATTGCTTTTTTTTCCAAGTGAAAGCAAAATAGATATTGGCTAGTTTCATCATTGAAATACTAAAGAATGCACTGCATAAATCAATTACAGTAAAGAATTTGCTTCCAGTGAGAATGGATGTTAGTAATGTATGAGGGTTAGAAACAACAGGGTGTCCAGGTTTAACACTGTTGTTTATTACCCTGAAGTTCTGGAAAAATCTCCACCCTTGGCTGTTAGGTATTACAGGGACCAGTCCAAGGGATAATGAGGCCTTGAGTTTGCTAATCTCCTATTATGGGCTTCATGCGTTGAAGGGTTTCTTTGCGTAAAGGAGATTGATTAATTCTGGGAAGAGGTTTTGAGGATCTATTTGAATCTTGATGGGAGATGCACACTGAATTTTATCAACATCCATCAGAGATTTGCCCATAAGGAGGGTGTTCGCTGATTCAACGGGGACAAATAATCAGTGTTTCCAGAATCAGCTTATTACCCTCAGAGATGAAACAAATAAAAGATGTCAAAGGGTTACTTAATTCACCGCTTGGCTGCTTTGATGACTACTATCAATTTCTAGAATTATTTCCCCATTTTAGGAGAAAGAAATTCTGGCATGATACTTCTTTAAGAAGTCTTGGCCTAATAAATATACAGGGAGGAGGAACTAAGGAGAGAAGAGTGCGTTAACTCTCAAAGGGCCTAAACAAAAGTGAACAGGCTCAGAGAAAGGAACCTCTTGAGGTTTATTAGAGATCTACGGTAACGTGAACTTTTAGTACCCCAAGGCAGGGGATTGAGCACCGAGAGTGTGGCTTTGTGTCAAATAGATTCATCCACAATCTGGAGAAATGTTTCTCCAAGCAGAGTGAGAGGGAGGGAGGATTGGGAAGAACCCCTGTAGTTCCTCGGAGCCCACCATTGAGAATGGGGAGGATGATGCAGAAGCTGGTTAGAAGGCTGAAAGGGACTGATGTGCTGAAATTTCTAACACTTTCACTTCTATTGTCCTGGATCTTTGCAATAATGGCTGAAAATAGAAGGCTTTTGGTTTTGTTTAGGGTCTTCACTTGCTGGGGTCAAAGACTGAGAATTTTAGTGGCTTTAGGTGACTCATCAAGAGTATGAGAGAGCTGGTCTGCCAGATTAACTAAATCTGGAGTGGACATATTTTCCCACTCCATCCTGGTCCTTTTTACAAGAAGGGAAAGGTCTCAGTTCAGCCCATTAATAAACATAGAATTAAAAGCTACCCAGGTGGAACTAACATCTGAAGGAAGACCAGAATTCTCTTTAAAAATAATCTGAAGTTGATTGTAAAATTCATGAACAGATTCATCAGATTTTTGTGTGCAAGACTGAATTTTGTTTCAATCGACCCGCTTTGAAAAAACCCTAGGAATTGCCTGATGAAGTTGCCTAGTGATTGCCTGAGCCTGATCATATAATTAGTGGGCTAGTCTCCCCATTGTAATTCTAGAGACCTTTCAGGATTTCCCTAATTAGTGGTTTTCATCCAATGCTGAGCCTAGCCTTCACTGACAAACATATGAACTAGCTGATATAAATCAGACAAACCAGGTTGATAAGTTTGAATGACTATATTAAATTCCTCAGCAAATCTGTGAGAATCTTTAGTTACTTTGGGAATATCTTTGACTATGGCTCACAGTTCAGCTTCAGTCCAGTGCATATAAGAAATTAAGGGTTTAGCATCTGGATCCTCAGAACACTTGATTTTAAAGGCACAGTTTCTGATAAGTTCAAAGGAAAAGGGAGTGGGGAGAGTTTCAAGGAAAAAGTAAAATTTGGTAAGAGAATTAATATGGTGGAACTGAGGGTATGGAGGAGGGGTACACAGCATAGAAGGAAAAGAGGAAGAGGTGGAGCTTGGGACAAAAAAGTCAAGGAGGAGGAGCATAAAGCTTTGGAAGCCATTTTATCTTTCCGTAATTGTCTCTTTGCCTCAGTTAATCTTAAAATTTTGCAGAGAAACAATTTTACATTCCTGATAATGTTTGGAAGCCTCAAAATACCAATTGAAATAGGTGTTCAATTCAGTTCTGGAAATTTTTGAGCTATGGTAGTCCAATTCAGTATTAAGAAAAATAAGTTTGAGGATTTCAAAAGTTCCCCATACAGGCCATTGATATTCTAAGTTGCCTTTGGTTAGATTGGTGCATTTAGTTAGAAATGCACATGGGGAAGGGCTATGGCTTATAAACAAAAAATTAGCCGGCATTTCTTTAGGGTGGGCATCCTCAAAGTATTTAGATATCTGGGATCCCATTTCTCAGAAGTTTTTCTCTGGAGTAAAAGAATAATTTTTGAACAACCTAAACAGCTCAAGTAGCTAACAGCTTAAACTTCTTGCAGCTCAAACAGCCTGCAGGCCTAATACCAGCCGTTTCTAAGGGGACAGCTTGGTCTCAGAGAAGCCAGGGCAAAGGCTTTTCAGCACCATTCCCATATAACAGCTTCTGTTCCAAAGTAATGGGCTGAAGGATGAACCAGCACAGTTCCAATGAAACAGCCTGTGTTCCTGAAGGAATGTGCTGAAGGCTCGCCCATTTCATTTGAAACCATCTGATTTCAAATCAGACAAAAGTACCAAACACGTACTAACATACAGAACAAAGCCTTAACCGGAAAGGATGAAACCTTAAAATAGATCCTGAATAAAGCCTGGAGGGCTTCAAAACACAAAGAGGGCGTAAGTGTGAATCCAGGAGAAAGTCATACCTTCAAAACTCAGGGTTGGTGAGAAACAGTGAGCAACAGTGTCTTCACAGTGGGTAGAGCATGTGTTTGCTCACTAGCCCCAGAAGTGTTGGGGGTCTTTTCTGGATCCCTTTATGGGCCACCAAAATATTGACCTTAAGCAAATTGAATGCCAGATATTTCTACAGCAAAAATGGGTTTATTCAGATCAGTAGAGATTTGCAATTCAGGGTCTGCAACCATGGTGAGCCCTGTGCAAGTCCCCACAGAGCAAGGTAAGAAAAACACTTTTATAGAGGGGAAAGGGGGTAGGGAGGGCTGTAAACAAAGAGTCCCTGGCTTTTCATTGGCTGAGCCCTTGCCAGGAAAGAAGAGAAGTCTTTCTTCTTCCTGTTGGGCTCTGCTATCTTTGCAGGGCATGAGAGCTCCCCTTTCTGGTTTTCCAACTCTATTTAATTGAGGTTTCTGTTTATTAATTTTTAGAGACCAAACACTGGGAGGAACAGAAACCAGAGATTGGGGCTCAGCAGACCCCTCCCTGTTAACCTCAGAACTGCTGGGCATCTTCTTGTTTCCTGTCACTCACCATAATGAGCAGGGCTTGAACTGGTTTCTTGATGGGTCAGATGAAGTGGCCCTTTGGGTGGGTCTGATCTCTGTTGGCTCAGCAGGGACTGTGTCCATTGTTTGGGCTGTTTTTGCAGAAGCCCTAGGGGCAGTTCAGAGCAAAGGAAAGTCAGGGCTGCCTGGTAGACCTTTTCCTACTTTGGTGACAACAGTAAGGCAGAGGGGTGAGTGGCGATGGGAGGTGCCCAGCCTTGCAGGGAGGCTGAGTCTCCAGGAGGGACGCATCCCACAACGTGGGCTTCATTGTCAAGGTTGCAGGGGTATCACTGTTCTCACCCCTCAGCCCTGGCTTGAGGCCTCTAGGTTGGGCACACACGTGCCCAGGCTGCCCTGGAGAAGCCTCACTTTTTAGCCCAGGGCCCAGCTGGTCAGGGAGGGTGCACACAAACAGGGTTAGGGGTGGGCAGGTGATTTCAGCCCAGGGTTACTGTCATCTACAGTATTTAGAATTTTTTTCCCTTAAAGCAAAATCAAATACCAGCAAAAATCAAGGCTTTTTGGTAGGTAAGGATAGAGAACATGACCTTTTAGTTTAAGTGTGTCACAGAAAATGACATGCGTACACATTGGAGAAAAAAAAAAAGAAAAAATATGTAATAATAAAAAATAGTGACCTCTTGATTAACAGCTAGCATTTTTTGGGAGGATCTCAGAACATTAAAATGAATTCAGAGTTTCTGTTGTTCTGTAATAACATGTGATTTCTCAATGCTCTATACAGCTTGTACAGTTTGGTCCTTATAACAGATTCACGAGGCAAGCAGCTGTAAGAAGTTCAGATAAAAGGTTCCCCAGCCAGAAATCAGCAGGGCCAGGAGCGAAGCACCACTGCTGCTCTCACTGGTGTGTGATGGGTCCTCAGGTCCCTGTTCCCAGCTCTCCTCCCTTGAGCAACCCTTCCAAGCAGCAGCCCTGCAAGGGAACTCTCTGCCCCAGCGGGAGAGTAGGTGTTAGCGGCTGTCCTGTGGGCGGCAGCTGCGTGTTCAGCCGACAGCATGCACACATCTCTCATTTGACCTGCCTGAGGACCCTGAAGGACAGAGCGTATCACTTTCATGATCCTGCTTTGCAGATACGGAACTGAGCCTCAGAGGGTGGAGGAACTGCCTCCAGCGAGGCCAGTTCCTGGGTCTTTACTCTGTGGCTCCACAGCAGAGCCTGCTGGTTCCCAGCCAGGGTTCTGCCCACCTGCCCGCACTGCCCAGGCTTGGGGGTAGCTGCTGACTTGCTGCACTGAGCACATGCGGCCGTGTTTTCATCTTCAGTGTTATGCCCTTGTATCATGTTTGCCATATCTCTCCTGCTCTTGTTTTAGAAAATAGCGTGGTCTTTTTAGATCTTCTACCTGAAATAGGTGTACTGCATGGTACTGGGGTCATTTCCCTTGGACACAGAACCACAAAACAGACCATAAAACTGACCCTATGACCCAGAGTAAGGAATCTGGAGGAATCTGAATGACTTGCTTGGTGATTTCATTTATTCATTCAACACTTATTGGCACTGCCGTGTGAAGCACAGAGGGTCCTGGGATGTGCAGGACCATCATAGCCCTTGAGACGCTTCAGTGTGATGGGAAGGAGAATGTGTACAAAAGAGTGAACCATTTCCTAGGAGTGCACAGAAGGGGATGGGCAATTCTTAGCAAACTGTGCAGTTGGTCCGGTGGCATAGTGTTTTGAAACGTGAATTGTGGTTTCCTCTTTCACCCCGGATTTCTGTGTTCCCTTTGCTGTCCCTCCCCGTCAGACAGGACCTTTCTCTGCTCCCTATCTTAGGTCGGGGGTGAGAGCAGGAAGAAGAGAACAGAAAGCAGGCCCACTCTGGCTGAAGTGGTACTGGGGGGTCTCCAAGGTGGAGCACCCACCTCCCTTGCTGGGGATGATGGCTCACGACTGAGTGGCTCACTGGACATCACCTTGGGCTTCATAACTGCCCATGCAGGGCTACCCATGCCCTGTGACGGGCAGGAATACAAAGGCTCGGTCCCCTGCACACAGTCTGAGCCAACTCTGATAGGCCATTTCAGCCCCAGGCCCCCCCCGAGGCTTGGCTGGAGGTGGCCTCCTTTGCAACCTCATTTTGAGTCAGCTTCTCCTACTACAAAATCCTGTCTTTCTTCTTTCTTTACAGATGAATCCCCCAAAAACACTCTGCGGTAAACCTTCTGCCTGCAGTTTTCCATCTCAGACTCTGTTTCCAGGGAATCTCAAGGCAGTCGACATGGTAAGTGTTGTCAGAAGTGGCCTCTAAGTGGAAAATTGGAGCTGGAGCCCACAGGCGCTGACAGTGTGGATCCTGTCAGTGGGGGTGAGTGAAACGTGGTTGGCGCTGGAGAAGCATTAGGGAAACAGTGACGAGAAGGTCTGTGGGATGGGGCGGCTGTGGCCGAGTTGTTGGAAAGTGAGAGGCTCGGGGTGACTCATCACCTGTTTAAGGCAAAGTACCTCCTTGGCAGCATCTAAGCAAATCCCAGTGCTTTGCAGCTGGAAGACAGGTCAGCTGGAGGGCCGGTCTTAATCCTAAGAATAACAGAGTTTTGGAGAAGGTTAAGTTCTCGGGCCTCCAAGGTCAGGGTCCTATAGGGAAGAGGTAGGACCCCAGTACTTGGGGTGGGTTACCTGCACAGTTGAGATCCTTGTTCCCCTGGATCCTCTGGGCCTACAGAAGTGGTCCCCTCCACTTTTGCAGAAGGCTGTTGATTCTTCTTTCTTAACGATCCCGCAGAGGCCTCAAACAAGGCAGGCTCTTATAAGACAATTGTTGCCCCCTTAAGCTCTAGCTCCATCTTCCTCCCTGGCAACAAGATGAATGACGAGGCCCAGATCTCAGCACAGCCTGACTGGGGCTGAGCTGGGCCAGAAAGGGAAAATAAAGTCTCCGTGGCAAAGGAACTGCAGGATCAAGCTAATATGTTCCAGAAGGACCCAGGAGAATATTCATGGGATCAGGACAAAGAGTATAGACTCTAGAGTTGAATAAGGGAGACTTTAGTGATGGGGGGCACTCTACTTTGGTTCAGGATTTCCCATTTTGGCCAGGATCCCTGGAGACAATGCTAACACTTGAAAGCCTGGAGGAAGCAAGGATCCACACTCAGCAAGACGGTGGAGGAATGGACACAGTGGCTCAGAGAAATGGACATGCTGGAGTGGATGTGCTCCCAAGACAGCCTGGAGGGCTTCCTGTGCCCAGAGCAATGCACTAGAGGGAGTGGTCCCAGCATCACCAAGAAGCTCAGGAATGGCTACACTCTGTGGGTCAAGCTGATGACAGATGATAAAATTACAGAGCTGGTTCTTGGGAGCCATGGGGATGATAGGACCCTGAGATGATAGAGGCTAGGTGGCGTGCTCCCCAGCAGAAGCATGGAAACAACGACCACAGTGAGAGGCAGGATCAGTGGACCCCAGGCGGTACCCTGCCCTGAAGAGAGCTAATGCTCCTAGAAGTGACCAGGATGGACAGCCAATGTGGGTAACACTTGATTTATACAATAAAAGGAAAGCAAGTACGGACAATCAAGAGGATGAACAAAGCCACCTCAGACAACAGTCAGGATCTCTTGCCTTGTTTCTTGACTTGAGTTAACTCTAAGATTCAGAACCCATGGACTGAGGAAGAGTAGAGTTCCTCCCAGGAAGGACCCAGAAACGTTACAGCAAAAGCATATTCAGCACTCCTTTCCTCAGTTCTTCCCCAAAAGGATGCAGCTCATTTGCTAGACAAAGATGCATTGGGGAGAGAGCAGTACCTCAGCTTTCCAAGGATTGCTGAACTTACATGGGACACAAAGTGTCACCATGGCACTCCTGTTAGAGTGCAGACCAGGGAGTCAGGTAGTAAATGGAATCCTCGCTCAGGTCCAGCTCACAGTGAGGCCCCTGGGTCCATGGAGGCACTTGTTGTCATTTCCCTGGAGCACAAGTACAACTGGGAACAGAGGCACTTGGTCTTTGACAGAATCTGTCCACTGGCTCCTTTGCCTGGATGAAAGAAATATGGTAGCGAGGCAGACCCTTTCCCCCACAGGATGATAGACCATAAACAGGATCGCGTCTCATGTTGGGACAGGATGCAGAATCCTGAGAGAGGGAGAATGCGGGGTTGTGGTCCTTGTCAGAGCCCTCATTCAATTCACCATCTGACCCCACAGAAACCAGATGAATCTCGGTGGAGGACAGAGAACCTCCACAAAGTGAATCAAGTACCAGCTCCCTTGCAGCTGCTCTGCCAGATGTGGCAGTTTTGGCTAAAGAAGATCCACACAGTCTCTGGCCTGGGGAAGGAAGCCGTTGATTTGGGGAATGTGTCCTTTTCCATCTCTGAGAAAAGGAGGAGCAGAAGCAGTTCAGATTTACCTAAAACAAACAAAGAATTCTTTTACAGTCCTGCCTCGGGTCAGTGTTAACTCTCCCACTCTTTGCCATTTAGTCTGAAGTCACCTGGACTCTGGACATTCCAAAGAATGTCACGTTCATCCACTACATCCATGTGTCACTCGACTTGGACTAGATAAGCAAGGAGTGATAAGAAGTGTCAACTGAAAAAAACATCAACAGCCTAAAAGCTGAGAATTCTGTTTTATCTGGTGGACTTTCTGAGGACTCAAGCCCGGAAGACAGCCTCTCAGAGAGCTCTGAGGGACCGCTCCAAAGAGGTAAGGGAGGGGCCAGGCTATATAGGGGTTTTTGCAAAAAAGACCAGATAGTCAGAACATCAAAAGATTACTGTTCATTAAAGAAAACCAGACATCTCAAGTTAAGGACTTTAGTGCTTTTCTATGTATGGGAAGATGCAAGAGTCTGGGCTCACTGAAATCATTCCTTTGATGTACACTTCAGCTACCTGGGGCCAGTGTCCTGATTTTCTCCATCCTGAGACCCCTCAGGGTGCGCAGCTGGGGGCAGCTGCAGTGGCTGCTCGCTTGCTGGTTGCAACGTCCTTAGTTTACTGATACAGCAGGTGACATTTTTCATCCACAGCCAGTTGAAGGCCTTAGTAAGACACAACAATATCAAAGGCTGCGAGGTAAGCCCTATGAAGACTCAGAGGTCTGCCAGATCAGTGACATTTTTAGGAATCCAGAGACTTGGGTTGGCTGGGATCGTCCCTCCAGATAAGGAATGGTTGCATTTCACACCTTCCACCACTAAAAAGAAACACAACCCTTAGCAGGCATCTTTGGGTTCTAGAGGCAGCATATTCTGTCCCTGTGAATACTGCTTCAACCCATTTTCTGGGTGACCTGGAAGACTGTCATCTTTGAGCAGGACCCAGAGAGGAAAAGGGTCTGCAGCAGGTAATGTGGTGCTGCAAGTAGTCCTGCCGTTTCTGCCGTATGACCTGGGCAACCCTTTGGTAGACGTGGTATAGCATGGTAGCTCTCTAGAGAGATGGGTGATGGGGAAGGACACCACGCAGAGCTTATGGCAAGCCTGGGAGAGTCACACGGTAACTCCTGGCATTCTGGAGAAAGGCCGTGTCATCATCAACAGAGAAGTATACGTCACTGAAGTGTGGCTCCTGGCCCGCTTCTCGGCCCTGGTAGAGATGGAGCACTGCTCCACGGGATAACAAGTGACCACATGGCCAGGCTGGTCTCTGTCAGACACGCTGCCTTATAAGGTTGGGTGGACTCATCATAAGGGGAAGTGAAAGATCCAGGACTGGGGCATCTCTGGCGCGAGTGAGGTCAGAGAGAATGAGGAAGATGCATGAACAGGTGGCTGGACCCCATATAATCCAATCCACCACTATTGTCCTAGGGTTTCTCCCTGCACTCACACTGATGGTCTTCTGTGGGGCTGACAGAAGAAGTGGCTGACACCACTCAGGGGTGGCCTTCCAAAACAGCATTGAGGGGAAATCCCCCAGGGGACACGTATCTGGGTGGGTCATCTGGTCATCCACTTTGTAGGGAAAGGGAAGTGGCCTGAGATAAGAATAGATGCCATGTGACACTTACGGCCAAGCTCATGGACGGGGTGAATGTTCTGGAAAGAGAAGGATTGGCATATGGGAGACCAGGAGGTCTGGGTAAGAGACCTGTGGATGGACATCTAGGAGTGAACACAGAGTGTGAAGATCAATGGATCACAAGGCAATGCCCAGCAAAGTGCATTCCCTGTGGATCACGGTAGAGGTAGTGAAGAGCGAACTAGAATGACTGGGCCTGTTGACGTCAACCAGCCTGTCATCAGCATGCCCCCGCCCCCCAGTGCAGTTACAATTGATGCCACAACCAGAGATGAAGGCTGCACATGAGCCCATTGGTAGGATTTCCACTCACCAGGGTGATCTAAATGCTGCTGATGTCGAATCGGCTAGCAGCAGAGACCTGGAATGCTGAGAAGGGCACATGTTCAATTGCTGGCTGATATGTGGGCACAAAGGCCCAGTCCCCATGCCTCAGCATGGAATGGACCTGAGGGGCAGTCTCCAGCTCCAGAGCCCCTTGCAGGAGGCTGGGGTCTCAGGTGCAGCCTTGTTGAGAGTCATCTTCCTGCACCCACTTCTACCTTCCTCCCTTCCTTGGTGATGTGTCTTCTGAGAACACTCCCCAGTAAATCTTCTTGGTATAGTTTTGCATCTCAGACTCTGTTTCCAGGGAATGTAAACTGGCTTTTGAGTTCCAAGGCCTTTAGGATATTGGAAGATGTCATGGAATACATAAGGTTTTGGGGAAAAAAATCATGTGTAAGGGTAACAATAGCTCCCTCCCTGACAAAGACAAAACAAAACAAAACAAAACAAAAAAATTAGGGAAAAAAGTTCCCTAGTGAATTTTCTTTTATTATTACGTTGTAACCCTCTTTATCCTTAATGATATTTTTTGCTTTAAAATCTGCTTTTCCCCCTGATATTAATATAACTATTCCAGTTTTGTTGGTTTTATTGGTAGCATCTGGAAAGTCCAAAAACCTTTAATGTATGAATTTTGTTTTCATTAATGTTAATTTGGGTAGAAAGCTTATTTTTTGTCACAAATTCCCAGCTCCCAACCCAGTCTTCTCAGCACTGACACCATCTGCTGGGGGCCTGAGTGTTAGGTTTGCATCCCTTACCCCTCAGAGTGGGGCTGGAGTCCTGGAGTCCTCTAGACCCCAGGTCTGCATAACAGGACCTGGGTAGTTCCATAAAGACCATGAAAATGAAAGTTCATCATATCTGCTCTCAAGGCAAAAATGATTTCATTGCTGTTCTTACTTCTGTTTTTTCCAACTTAGCTTTTGGCTTGACAATTCCTTGTGATGTCATAAAAATATTTTTAAGAATGGAAAAAAAATTATTCATAATTTTTAGCTATTTTCAGTGTTTAGTTTGAACATGTAAGCTCTAGGAAACAGAACTCCTAGAGGCCAATTTTTAAAGAAAGAAGTTATTGATGATGGTGAAATTTCACCATTCACTCACTCTGCACATACACAGAACTTGTTTAGCTGATGGGATGTAAGTATCTACTCTGAATTTGGCAGGATGTACTACAGGACTCTAAAGCTCCATCGTGTTCATTTTAATCAATTTCATGAGAGAGAGAGAGAGAAAAAGAGAGAGAGAGAGAGAGAGAGAGACTCAGACTCTTCACTATTTATTGGATGGATGCATGCTACCAAACAATTTCAACAGTTGATTTGCATTATACTGTTGAGACAATAAAATTGAAAATAAATTAAAGCCACTTAAACAAGTGTTTTGTGGAACAAATATGTAAGATTTGAATATTTATGATGGTAAGTCAGATTAAGTTGCTGAATGATTTTTTTTTCTAATCTGTCATCAATGATGCAAAGCTCTCAGGAGTAAGTTATCAAGTTTTTGTAGTGTGTTTTGATTAAATATAAATAAACAAATCACATTTTCACGCTTATAAAATAGTTCAGCAAATGGAGGAAGCAATGAAAACAGCCTCTCCTCCAGAAACACGTGGTTAGCAATGCAGACTTAGCAAGGTGGTGCCGCACTTCAACATCCCGATTAAATAAAATCTCCAGAGCCTAAGAACTGATAACAGATTTTATGTAGCTGATGATAAAGCTTCATGAACCATGTTTCAATGTTTCAAAAGTGTCCCAAAAGAACTATGAGTTTATTGTGGTTGCTAATTCCTTGGGACTGTCCTGTCTGCTGGTCAAAATTCTAGAAAGAGGCTTTACCTTTGGGATTCTCTTCTTTTTCACCAAAAGGTGAAAGGTAAAACATTTAGGACAATTTGTAAGTTTATTTTCGCTAGGAAACATAAAAGAAAACCCACCTTTTCTTTTATTCTCCTTGTGTCTTGGATTATAGATGCTTCTATCTTGAAGTGGATTCTGCACTAAGGACACACTTAGTTGAAGATGGACGTGAGTGAAGTTGAGGAAGTAGCACTCAGTGAGTCCTCGATCTGACGCTTGGTTGGTGGTGGGTCACATTTCTGCTCTGCTAAGTGACAATTGCAACAATGTCTTTGTTCTCCCCCAACCTCCAGATCCTCCTTCTCTTATTCTGGCCATCATGTCTTTGAATGAAGCTCTATAATATTCCTTATAAATGTTTTATAAATATTTTGTTAGATTATTTTTAGGTACCTCACATTTTGTTGTTATTGAAGAAGATGGGATAATACTTTCTTTTGAAACTTAAAAAAACTTGTATTGGTTATTGCTGGTATTGATCTTTAAACTGATTTTGTATTCCTACAGCCTCATAGCTAATAGCTTATTTTAGATTTTCTAGGATTTTTTCTAACATCTTGTCCATTGCTTTCCACTCATTACATTTCTTTTCAAAAATATCTGTACAGTAATAAGAGTCATTCAAATTTATAGAGGGTTTTTTATGCGTTTGATTTTCTTCTAGCACTTTGTATGTATTAACTCATCATCCTCATGACAACTCTATGAGGTAAATATTATTATTCCTATTTTACTGGTAGTGTTTGAGAAAAAAAATTATTCTGACACTTGTTAAAATGGTAAGGAAGACAATTTGGGACAATTGTAATAGGTGTCAAGACCATTGCAATAGGTGAGAGAGATTGTACTCAACTCCAAAAATAGCAAGAACAAGTGGGGATTTATAGCCAAGGATCTGTGGATGGGAAATTACTAAGAGGACACATCAGGGGTCAGGGGATTCTTGCTAAATTAACTTAACAGGATTCCTGCTGAAGGCAGGTCAAGGATTTAGACATCAAAGGTGGAGGTAAAGAACTTGATCAGATTAGACAATGATCGGATATCAAGGGTGGGGGGAAGCTCCCTAAACTGACTTAGCAAAATGTGTGCTACAACTGGACTAGGCTGGCCCAAGACAGTACCCAAGAATGAGGCTGAGATGAGAAGCAGGCTCATAGGAGCCTGACTAAAGTTTAATCAAGGAGACTCTTTGTCAGTAGGCAATTGCCTGTGAAGCCCTGATCATTTGGTTCTAGGGTCATTGTTTTCCATCCTTCTGATATGATGAGCAGTAGAGCTGGCTGTGGGGAGTCTTCTTCCTGATATTAATGGGAATGAGACTCAGTTTGCACTATTTACTGTGATATTTGCTGAAAGTTTCGCTAAATACCATTTATGTAGTTAAGGAAATTCTTGTATATTGCTGATAAATTTTTTTTTCTTAATTTGAAAGAAGTTTTAAATTTTATTTAATAATATTTCTACATCCATTGAGCTAATCTTATGACATTTTTCCCTTAATTCTGTTAATGTGGTAAATGACACTGATAGATTTTCTGATACTGAACCATCCTCGTATACTTAGGATAAACCCTAATGGGTCATAGTAGAAATAAATTTATTATAAATCCTAAATATCTTAACCTACCTTTGATTTTTGAAACATGTTTCCAAGTTTTTTGTTTTGTTTTCCTTCAAGAAAAGGAAAACAAAACTTGAGAAGTTGTTGACTAAGTATTTTTGTGACTGCAAGACACTAATTTATCCTTATCCATTGCTTAGAAAGGTCAGAAAAAAAGTCATTGATTATTTACAATTTAACGCTAAGATAATATTTAGTGTTAATCTATGTTGATTTTGTCACCATCAATTTGAGTAAAAAGGCAAAGAGCTTTCCTCTAATGTTTAAAGATTTGCTTGATTAGTTCCCGCATCTGTTGATGGTAATGCGGGAACTGTAGGGTGTTTTTGTCATTTTCTTTGTGGAAATTGTACAAGCATGCTGGGTTTGTAGGTCCTGACAATATATTAAGGTCTGAAGGTCTGTTGCTTTGTGTCACTTGTTGGAGAGGTCCCTGTAGCGGGGGGCCAGGAGTCCTACAGTTTGGGGTTTAGGAGACCTGGATTAGAGGCTTCTTTGCCAAAACTATGAACTATGTGTAATCTGGTGTAACCTCGAACACTCAGCATTGTTGGCTGTAAAGCGAGCACAGCAGCAATCATCGCCCAGCCCAATGCGTGGCATGTTGCTAGGAGATTGGCATGTACATAAAAGCCCTTCGAAACTCACTCTTCAAATGTAAGATGCCACCTTTACCTTGGACATGCTCAACAGGAGGAAAAGCCAGCAGCCTGATGACCGAGGATCAGGTGGACAGACAAGAACCCTCCCATCCACATTCCTACTGACCGCTCTCTGCAGCTTGCTCCCTGCTGCAGAATCTCTGCTCCTGGGCAGTCAGTGGGTTGAGACGTGTTTCATTCATTTTGCAAAAACGGTCCTGAGATTGAAATCCTGGTCAGACTCTGTTTGCTCTTCTGGTTGGATTCAGATCCTATGAATTGAGTTGATCAGTTTCCATACCCTATGATTACCTTTCCTTTCCCCGATTCTCTTTCTATTCTCCTCCTAAGGCGTATTTGAGGGGTGCATGTGGCCCTGTTCACAGGAAGTTCCGCCTTTGAGCTGCCTTCCCCGGGGACCCCAACCCTTCCTAGGTCCTATTCCTGTCATCTGAAAATGTCCTACTCTGATCTGGCAACTGGGACTCTTATAAAGGGGCTCAATTGTATTAATTCCCATGCTCTGGTCTTGTTTGTTCAAATGGAAAGAAATGAAAAGAAACTCACTTTCCAGTCGAAAAACGCGACGAGATCCGGAGTCCAGAAGCCCTTGACACACAGCAGAATTTCCATCTCCGTTTAGGTGTACGTAGACCAGGCTTCTCTCCACTCACCGCCATGCCTGTCACTTTCCAATGGTGAGAATACTCTTCCCAGAAGGCTGCAGTGCTGGAGAGTTACCTGCTACCATGTGAGCCTTCTCCTAATGGCTTTTATGATGGTTGATGTCGGCACAGTACCCATGTGTTCTAACGGGGACGTTTGTCTTCTCGCTGTTTGTCTACATCACAGATCTGAAGGGGAAAATTACAGAAAGAGAAGGGCGTGTGTCTTTACCAGTGTGTTTGGAGCCAAGCCAAGTGGTGCATTTCTCTTCGGATGCTTTTGGAGGGGGTGGCCTGGATAATCTAAATTAACGAACAGCCTAGAATACATTCTACTTTCCCCCCTAAATTCATCAGGATTGCTGTTCTAATTCTACTACATGGGGCTAATATTGAAGCGATCATGAAAGTTGATTTTGGGGAGAGCAGGACGCTAGCACAGGGAAGAGAGGCCATGCCTGCCAGGTATGCATTCGGTACCTTACCTTGTTAGCTTTCTGAAATGTCACAAATACCTGTGAGGAAGATACCAGGAACCATAGTATAGATGAGGAAACCGGTGCAGAGCTGAACGACTGTTCAAGGTCATTTCCTAGAAATTAGTAGAATAAGTGGTTCTATGTTCCACAGCCCAACCCACATGCTGAACAGAGGAAAAGATATGTTTTAATGAAAATTGCAATGTCTTTTACCCTTACGAAAATTGTGTAAATTCTCTTCTGAGTGTATGCTGTTTTCTTTTTTAGCAAAATTCTTCTGTGGGATCATAGCATGGCTTGGAAGAAAACAGCAAAACAGAGATAAAAGTACACTATTTTGTGCAACAAAGCGATCACTGAGGCTGGGGGCTGGGGTGGGGCAGAGAGGCCTATGCAGGTGAGGGTACCATAGCTTTTATTACAGGCTCCATAGAACTTTTGAGAACAAAGGCATCTAAGAAGTCAGTGTTTATGTTACTAGCAGGGAAGTTCACTGATGTCACAAAGCATCCTTCACCCCAAATCTTCAGCAAAGTGCGCCAGGCACAAATACCGGGCGTCGGTGGAGACAGTGGGTTTGCCCTGAGTCAGAGGACTCTGGGAGGTCTGATGAGGCGAGGAGTGGACAAGAGCTGCATGTGAGTCAGGCTTCTCCAGAGAAACAGAGCTGATAGGGGGTCGGTATATATATGGGGGTTTCCTATGAAGAATCGGCTCGCGTGATTATAGAGGCTGAGAAGTCTCACCATCTGCTGTCTGCACGTGGGAGGCCAAGGAGAGCTGATAGTGTGGTCCAGTCTGAGCCTAAAGGCCTGAGAAATGGACGGAGGGGCGATGGGGTGAGTCCCAGGCTGAGGGCAGGAGGAGAGGGGCGGAGACATCCCGGCCAAAGCAGGGAGGCAGGAGAACAGGAGCAAACCCCTCTTTCCCCAACCTCCTGTCTTACTCAGGCCCTCAGCGGATCGGATGATGCCCACCCACGCCGGGGAGGGCCATCTATTTTAGGGAGCCCACCCATTCAAATGTTCATCTCACCCGAAACACAGACACACCCAGAATAATGTCTAACCTGGACGTCCGTGGCCATTCATGTTGACACATACAATGAACCATCCCAAGCTGCCTGGGAGAATGTGAGCCCCAGGGAGTTAGGAGATGCTGCAAAGAAGGTTCAGCTACTGTCTGGGACGGCAAGAGTGTGGCCAGGGCTCCTTCCTGTAAATCTTCCTGGGCAGCATGAATTTGGCAGGCACGTGGCCTACACAGTATAGACAGCCTGACAAAGTGATGGGTTACCTGTAGTTACCCCCTTACTTTCAGCCAGTAGATTTAGAGCCATGTAGATACCACCGTAGTGCATCCTAAAACCTTGCTACCTCCAGTGTGGTCCCTTGGCCAGAGCAGGGGAACCATCTGGGAGCTCGTTAGAAGTGCAGGATCTCAGACCTACCGAACCTGAATCTTCATGCAAACACATCCACTGAATATTCCCAGATAACTCATCTGCACATGAAAGTCTGGTGGGGAACACGCAGATGTTGGGGTGAAATGTGGCGAGGGGTGAGTGGAAGGTTAGAGTGAAGGTCACGGTGGGGGGACAGGAGTTGAATTGGGGTTTTAAACATTTGCTGGGTGTCCCCTCCGGAACTTAGGTGTTACTCAGAGTTGAGGGTGGAAGGTGCAGCCCCTGAGTCCAGCCAAGCACAGCCCTGCACGTTCACCTTTCCCTTGTCCTGAGCCCCCTGCCTCTGGACTAAAGCCCTCACTCCGGGCTGGTCCGCGTCTGGGTTCCCTTTCTCCCCGCGCTCCTCTCCAGCAGCCCAGCCTGCGGGGGGAGATATTTGTCCTCTTTCTTCCTTCTCTTCGGCACCTTTGCATTCAAAGTGTATCTGTGTGGTCACGTGTACTGTTCAGCTCACGTCGTGTCATGTCAGGGGAAGTCAGGGGGGGTGAGCACGACCCGGGGAGAGTGGACCCTCTGATGCTAGAATAGTGGGGATGGGACGTTGCCTCGGGACCTACCTGGCTTTCCTCCATCAGGGAGGGGAGTGTTGCCATCACTGTTTCACGTTCGGTAGAGGTACCCCTGCATGCACGGGAGAAGGTTGTGTGTTGTGTGTGTTGTGTTGTGTTTCCCATGTAGCACAACGACAGGAAGCGCTTGACTAACTTTTGGGGTGCTTCCTTATTTGGGGGGAGGCTTCATGGGGCACCGAGGATAGGCCTGTCCTAAATGACCCTCTCCCTCTGAGCAAGGCCAATTCGCCCTGACCTTATCTGGGGCACACGCCCCCGTTGAGGGAGGTGAACCGCGGAACGAGAGGCCCTTTGGGATGATTGCGCCAAGCGCACCCATCACGTGATACGACTTCTGTCTGAACAGCCATCGGGGCAGGACGACAGTTGAGAAAATCCTAGTGGACCCATTGTGTGCCAAATAGACTGGGCCCTGCATTTTCCATTCAAGACATAGTTCTGGAACATTTACTGCAAGCTGGTTCCTATGCTAGAACCCAGACCTGACCTTTGCTCTTCGGGAGCCTACTGTCCAGTGAGGAGGATGGATATTGATAAAAAACCACTGAAACCCACAGGGGCGCTAAGTGACATGAAAGGAAGGGTGCACAGAGCTGTGAAGGGTGTAGAAAGGGGAGTGAGCCCGCAGGGAGACCCAGGAAGCATCCCTGAGGAGGTGGCAGCTGAACTCGGTCTGGGGGGTGAGTGGGAGGGTCCTGGCCTGGACGTGTGGGCGGGGCTGCAGCGGGGGCGGGTCTCTGTGTATCAGAAGGCAGGACCCCTGGGGCCAAAGCCCAGACAGCCCAGGGCAGTCAGTGGGAAGGCACTGCGATGGCAGGTGGGGCCGTGCTAAGGACTTTTTAAAAGCAGCAGTTGGTGGCTAGTGGTGATGGGTCAGATTTGTCCCGAGCTGGGGAGGATTAGGAAGAAATAAGTAACTAAATATATAGGGTGGCTTTAAAGATCAAGGCAAAAGTGTGTGGTAACTAAAACAAGCACTCACCTGGGGTGTTTATTGCTAGACACACTTTACACAGGGACGGAAAGATGAAACGCTACGAGCTGCTGGTACAGGCTCCTAAAAGGCAAGTGAATAGCATTTTCAGTGAGAGATGGAGTTTTCAGTGTTAGCAAAATCACAACTATATGAGGTGCATTATTCTTTTTTTTTTTCAAGTAAAATAGGAAGAAATTTTCTTTTGCCAGGACATCCACAACTTCATTTTTCTAAGCAAAAGTCAAGGTTTGAAAATCGTTTCAGGATGATTATTTATGGCTTAGCAGACAAGCCTGCAGTGCCCTTGGCTCCGGCATTGCCTCTGCGCTATCTCTGGCTGTCTCCTGAAGTTATTGATTTCATTAGAAGATAAGAATCACAAGAATGGCCTCTAATACTGGGGAGAAATGTAAAACCATTAGCAGGTCCTTGTTGAAGTCAGGACATGCCCTGGTAAGGTTCTTAGGAAACCAGTGGCAGCCAATGATACAGGGATTAAGTTGGCTCTGTGTGTGTGTGTGTCTCTGTGTGTGTACAGGCCGTGCACTAGGCCTGCCTTGAAGGACTTGTGTAGGATAAGTCGTGACACAGAAGGGATGGATCCATGGGTTATTGACACGAACAATTACTTTTTCCTTGCCTTTCCTCTTTCTTTCTTCCTAAGTTTGAGGTTCCAGACGTGTCTGCTGGACGTGAGGCTGTGTTTCGGTGGGCAGGGGAGGAGGATCTGCCAGCTTGGCCTCTGCTTACCAGCTGGGGTCACAGGGTGTCCTGGGAGTGACTACTGGCTGCTCCTGCCTGGTCTGCCCCGGGGGGTCAGTGGGTGGCACAGTGGGCTGTAATGTGGCCTCTGAGAGGTTGCCTCCGATGCTGGCCCCTCAGAGTAGCAACTGTGTCTTCACCTGGTGGAAAGACCAAGAGAGGTCTCTGGAGTCTCTTTATGGGGCACTAACCCCATTGCTTGGTCTCTCCTGACCTTTCCTCATGGGACAAGACGGGGAGGCAGGCTAACAAGTGTGGAGTTAGTCACTGTTAAGTCCTGGGAACGTAAGACTTTAGAGCTGTTAAGAACTGTTAAGCCCTTAAACAATAGAGAAGCGGTATTTTGTCAGGACTGAAGGTGATTAGTGCTTGTGGTGAGGTTGGAGAACAGGAAGGGGACTTATTCACGTGTCTATCACTCTTGTGCATTCCTCTTGGTGTCGGCAGTGTGACAGTTTGCTAGTACCTCACTTGGATGCTTCAGAAGATCACGAGGTGAAGGGACTTTAAAGGACTGTCTGATGCAAATATGTGGAGGTGGGGTGGGCAGCTGTTCGCTCATGTTTCCGAGGACGGGGCAAGAGGGAACAGACCCGCAAGGACGGCAACCAAAGACGGAGCCCTCGTGCAGAAGGTGGACAAGGGACGTCTGCCTCAGTCAGCTCAGGGCTGCGACAACAAAAACACCAAGTGGCTTACACAACACTCATTTCTCACAGTTCTGAGGCTGGAAGTCCAAGATCAAGGCTCCCACAGATTCAGTGTCTGGTGAGAGCTTGCTTCCTGGATCACAGAGGGCTTCTTCTTGCTGCGTCTTCCCCTGGTGGGAAGGGCAAGAGAGCTCTCTGGGCCCTCTTTATAAGGGCACTGATCCCATTCATGGGGGCCCCACTCTCATGACCTAATAAACCCCGCCTCCTAACACCATCACTTTTGGGGTGAGGCTTCAACATGAATTTGGGGGATACACACCTTTAGTCCATAGCACACACATGGAATCCTGGCTGGGGGCTCCTTGGTCCGCCTCCCTCCTCACCTTCCTGAGTGAGGCCAGCTGAATGCAGGGCCAGGATCCCAGCTTTCTGAAGACCTGCCTTTCCGTAGGGTGTGATTTTATAAAAGAGGATTATTTTAATTATTCAGTTCACCACTCATTCACTGGCATTTTTAAATTGCAGACTTTAGATATGAGAGATTGAAAGCTAAGAATAAAGCTCCACCATAGCAGCACTGAGGACACATCAGCATAGAAGCTGAATTATGTGGCTCCCAGCCCTGACCTTTGCCATGGGACCTTCAGTAACTACCACTGTGAGTGCTTGTCTTGTCTGCCTGCAAACTGAGTAATACCAAGCCCTTTTCTCCTACGTGGTGCTTATGAGAACCAAGACATCACAGCCTCTAAAATGCACTGACAAATCTCCGGTGCAGTGCCAGGCTGGACAGGTAGACTTATTGTTAGGCAGTTAGGAAGAGTCATTTTCTGGAGGTCTAGAAAACTCATCTGTCTTTATCTTATGCACTGTGGACCTTCTGCTTGTTACTCCTGTTACATAAGTGACTCTTGCAGGAAAACTGAGCACAAGAGGCAAATTTAATGTAATAATTCGAAGGCGTTATCTAGGAATTTGCTCCTAATAACATAAGACGGCTCTAGTCTTCAGTTTGGCATATGATGATTTACTAGAATAGGGTAGCCAGAAAAAATGCAGAGGGTCAGTTAAATCTGAATCTCAGATAGACAACAAATAATATTTCAGTATAAGTGTGTCCCATGCAATATTTGAGATATACTTACATTAAAACATTTTTAGTTATCTAAAATTCAAATGTAAATGGCTTCCTGGATTTGGTATGTCTGGCCATCTTATCCTGGAGATAAAGCTTCCAGCAGACATACAAGGGTGAAACTCCCTTCCCATATAAACTAATTTTTAGCCTTTTTAAAGTTTTTTGTTTTTTAACATAAATAGGAATTCCTGAAGTAACAGCTGCATGTTAGATAATTTCCTTAAGCCTCTCTTTCTTTATCTGTAAAATGGAGAGAATGGGAAGATGTGGGCCGTATGGGGTCAGTCGGGGTGAGGAGTGGTCGGTGGGATGTAAAGTCCCCATAGCAGGCATCTCATCCATCTTACCCATCTTGCTCAGTGTTGTATCCTCCGTGCTAGGAACTGTGCCTGGAGAATAACAGGAGCTCAATCAATGGTGCTGGTTGAAAGATTGCATGGAAAAAACAAAGGGAAAGCACAACAGCGGCAGCGTGGCCTGGCGGGACGGGCAGCGTGGTGAAAGCAGTGCTGTCCAGCCCTGTGCTGACCTCAGGTGCTGCTGGACAAATCGTGGCCCCTTCGAGGCCTGTTTCTCTTTTTTTTTTTTTTTTTTTTTTTTTTTTTTGCGGTACGCGGGCCTCTCACTGCTGTGGCCTCTCCCGCTGCGGAGCACAGGCTCCGGACGCGCAGGCTCAGCGGCCATGGCTCACGGGCCCAGCCGCTCCGCGGCATGTGGGATCTTCCCGGACCGGGGCACGAACCCGTGTCCCCTGCATCGGCAGGCGGACTCTCAACCACTGCGCCACCAGGGAAGCCCCTGTTTCTCTTTTCTTGAATGGAGGGCATGGCCTCCTAGAGCTAAAGTCCATTGAGAATGAAATTCTTCTATTCCTGAGTGAGTCAGTGACTTTCTTATTGATACTGCACGTCCTTGGTGGAAACTCCCTTGGAGCATGTTGGTGTTTCAGTGAGTTCTGGAAGCCGGGCCCCAGACTGCAGAGTCATGGTTGCTTGCCGGGGCAGCTGGAGGAATCTCAGCCCACCCTGAGTCAGGTGTCCCCGGATGGGCAGTGGATGGACCAGATTCCCAAGAGTCATTTCTGGAGTGTAGGTAAAAGCAGGGTGCTGGTGGGGAGGGGTCTGGGGACACCGTGGGCAGCCGAGGGTCTCCCGCTGGGCTCTTGTCTCAGCTGCTGGGACTCGGTGCTGCGGTTCCCAGCAAGCTGTTTCATCTGCCTGGGTCTTAGTCTCCTTAGTTGTAAAATGCGGCATTAGTGTTAACTCTACAGACCATTTTCAGCTTTCAACTGCTATGATTACATACTGTGATCTTGGGTTTCTTTGATCTTTATCTCTGTGTACCTTTGTTTCTGGAAGACCCAGGCCCTGATGACCTTTTCCCTGCCCTGTGCCTGCAGAGAAGAGGTGGGAAAGCTGACCCTGCTCCTCGTGGGTGCTGAGACTTTTACTCAGAAAGAGGGGAAAGCTGGATGGGTTGTTTTCTTTTTTTTCTTTCTTTCTCTTCTTTAACAGATATTTTTAGCTTTTCTAAAAGCTTCTCACTCTGAGCCTTAAAAAGAAATAAGAATCTCTTCCAAAAATGCAAATGCTCTGGCCAGAAGCTAGAGGGGTGCTTTCAATCTTCCCCGAGCAATTGTTTTCTCCTCCATGGACGCTCACGGTGTAAAGGGGTGAAGGCTGGGGTGCAGAGGGAGAGGTGTCAGGGTGTTGTGACAACCACCATGACACCGGGGCCAGCAGGAGCCCTTTCCGGGGGCTGCCCAACGGTGTGTGTGCTCTGGCCGGCTTCCCTCGATCAGAGGTTTGTTCAGATCGCTCCTGAACCCTTCTGGGCTGCCTAGTGGGCTGCTGTCTATGTTCAGAATGTTGTGAGTCCTGACAGCCCTGCAGTGTGGAGGGTTCTTCCTCCCCAGCCAACCCCCAGACCGACACAGGCTTAGGAAGTCAGCAGGAGTGGTTGGTGATGCCCCAAAGGGGAAATGAGAGCAAAGCAGAGCTCCAGTTGGCTTCGTTTGCATCCTCAGCTTTTAATGTTCCTCACTTGAACCCCACGGTGTCCCACTGGCTATCTGAGGTCTCTTGTCCCCCACTGTGCCTTTTCCTCCTTTGTCTCTCCTAGCACAGGGTTCACACCACAGAAGAACACCGGCCAAGGAAGAAATGATGAGTTGTAGCCCATCTATTTCCCGAGGGGAGGAAAGAACAGGGATGAGGTGTTGAACACTCTAACTTGGTGAATACTCTGCTAAGTACCTTGAAGTCTGTTGCTTCACTTTCTCTTTACGATAAGCTTCAGTTATGCCTAATTCATATTTTTGATTCCCTGGCATCTAGCTTAGAGTATATACTCACTATCTGTTCAGTTGTCTGATCTAAGACTTTTTATTTATATCTTTTGGAGCTAATTCAGTTTGCTTACATTCTGAAATAATGAACTGGCCCAAAACAGTGTTGAAAGAACACCCAGTTTGGTTCTGTTTATGTTAAATTCACAGGACATTTGTGAAGGCAGCCTCTTTAAGGGGATATTCAATACACTCCAGTTTGCAATGGGATTTTGCAGAAAGTGATTACATTGACATAATGATCTGAAAACGAAGGGTACACCCTCCCCTCCTTCCACACTCAGTCATGAGTCCCAGGATGTTAATGGTAGGGGTAGAAACCATCTGAGTAGGGAAACTAGGCAATGTGGCCACTTTTGTATACAGCAGCTTCTGGAAGCACAGCTCAGCTTGCCTGTAACTGAACCACAGGCCTAAGGTCCATGGCCAGAGAATCATGGGGGAATCAGGAAAAGCACACAAGAACTTAGACTTTTCACTAGTTTTCTTAGAGAGCCTGGAGCCCCACTATTACAACAAGGAAACTGATGGTTGCAGAAGGAAAGTGATGACTCAGATATTAATGTTGTCTTGGCTTCTTGGTGGCTGGGACCAGAGCTTCTATTTCCTCTCTTCTGTCTTCTGCTCTGCCCACCGTCATTGCCTGGCCCTGCCATTGACTTGGATAGATCGTGTTGAATTGACCTTCCCGGTATTGCTGACTTCTAATGTACTCCCCTGTATTAAAAGGCTCTGAGAAGACACACATGAACCCAGGCATCTCTGAGTACCCAATATGAGTTGAACCAACCCTCCCTCAATAATTTGGAGGCATAATGGACAAAGATGTTATAATCATGCTGGGTGACACACAGATCTTTTGTTTCTCTCAGCAGTGCCATCATTAAATTGGAAAGGAGCCATGAGAAAGAACACAGTAACATTCAAACACTGATTCCTTCTTTTTTTTTTAAAAAAAGTGTACTTCCATAATGTGACACCATAGTGTTCTAAATAATGATGTGTGTAGAAAATGAACGTTGACTAGTGGGAAAGGAACATTGGCTAGATGGGATGAGAATAAATAATGGAATTGGAAGTAGAGTCAAAAGTATGTATTGGACATTGAACAGTTACCGTGAACTGTTCACAGTAACAGTTCTGTAGCTGTTCACAGTAACAGGCTTTTATGCATGAGCTCATTAATCCTCTCATGACTGAGGAGTGTGATGCAGTTATACCCATTTTACAGGTAAGGAAACTGAGGCTCAGAAAAGTTGAACATCTTCCTCAAGGTCATGAAATTAGTGTCAGACTCACAATTGGAATATAGCTCAATCTGACACCAAAGTCTGAGCTCCTTTTACACCTGAAGAGAAATACTCTGGTGTTCCCATGGGCACTCACCTTGATCGAGGTTAACCTTAGCTCATCACAGGGCCAAGCACTTTGGGGCTCCAGGAAGTATAAAGCATTGTCCATGGCCTCAAGGAGCACAATTGTGACCTAGCAGAAAGTGGACTAGATCCACATGACACATTCAGTTGTAGTTTAGCCAGGTCATCATTAAATGCTAAATTTTTGGTCCCAGACAGTGGGTTCAGAGAGGTTCATGGAAATCCCAGCCAGGAGATGTGGCCTCCATTTGTTGGTATAATTAGGGTCTGGATCTGGACAGGTGGGTGGTGGAAGTGATCCTTCTAAATGGGCAGTGAGACCAACCCAAATAAAGGAAGCGGTGGCTAAAAATAGGGCTTTTATTCAACAAAAGGCCCCCAGATTTGTTCAACGTCTGCTAGGTGCTGGCTGTTTGGAAGGCATGGGGGGAGAAATGGAAAAATGTGGCTCTTGAAACAGTGCAGTGTGAGTCTACAGCCCTGGACTCCTCACCTTTAGATGAGAAAAGAAAACCCTTGGCAAGAGCTATTCCTCATCTTCCTTGAGTCACAGGAACACACTCAGAAACTGTAAACTGCTGTGAAGGTCAGTCTTCCGATGACTGCTATCACCACAGTATCATTACTGTCATTTCATGGTAGTTAATGCCACATCACTTTGCCTTTTGGGACTGTATTTTACCCATGAGACATTTAGGGGAATAAGAGATTTCATGTTCTTTCTATGATTATCCAGACTTTGATCAGTTTTCACAGTTGTATATTGTTTAAATTGTGTATCACTACTAGAAAATTATTTTTGAACAAAGGATCCTATATACATATAATAGTTTATTTATAACTTATATGCTATATCATTGTGTTAATATATAACGCTTTTAAAATATATGCCAAAATAGAAGTCTTAAACTAATGAGATACAAAGGAGTCCTAGAGCTTTCTTCCTCGACCTCAATGAGTCTCCATGTGCATCTTTGGAGAATATGGGTCTAAACCCTAAGCCCTAGGAGAACGTCTTCTGAAGCGGCAAACCTGGTGCGCTGGTGTTCTAGACCGCCATAACAAAGTGCCACAGAATGAGAGTCTTAAAGTACAGAAATATATGGTTTCACAGTTCTGGAGGCTGGAAGTCTGTGATCAGTGTGTAGGTGGGGTGGGTGCTTCTGAAGGATGTGAGGGAGAATCTGTTCCAGGCTGCTCCCCTGCCTTCTGGTGGTTTGCATGCAATCTTTGGTGATCCTTGGCTTATAGAAGCATCATCCTGATCTCTGCCTTCATCTTCCCATGGGGTTCTCCCTGTGTCTTTTCACAGTCTTCCCTCTGTGCACCTCTGTACCTGTCCAGATTTCCCCTTTTTATAAAGACATAGTCATACTGCATTGGAGCCCACCCTAATGACCTCATTTTAACTTGATGACTTCGATAAAGACCCTATTTCCAAATAAGGTCACATTCCGAGTCCTAACTAGGGGCTAGGACTCCCACATATCTTCTGGGGGAACATAATTCAAAATCTGTAACACCTGGTAAACCTATACTTTGTTTTAAGCAGTTAAGTCGTGCCTGAAAAAGTTGGATGCAATTTATGTATTTACAATCACGTGCTAGTGTAAATCACGGATGTGTTCTTAGAAGCATTATTTATAATCTGGTCTCTGTGAAGCCACTCCAATTTTTTTTCCAGTGAGAATTGTTTCTTCCTCTACCTGTCTACAGAAAGTGTCTTAAACTTTTCCCTAGCTTGTATTTATTTTACCTTTATAACGGTTGCCATGGCAGATTCTCATATAAAATTGAAAGCTTATCAGGGAAGGAATGTTTTCATTGACATTTTTGTCCATTTCCTTTTATAACAACTTCCTACCTTCCCACTTGCCAGCTCCAAACATTTTTTTTTAGAATCTTCTTAGACAGGGTGGATGATCAATAAACACATCTTGAGTTACATTGACCTTTGTGTGAAGTGTGAAATCCTTGTATAAAGTTAAGGGTAACTTCCTGATCAATTATCTTTTCATCAACTGCCTTCCAGTCAAGCAAGGTTGTGAGTGTACAATCCCTCCCCCACGTCTATCATTCTTTTCCCCACAATTTTTAAAGGAGAACTGAAAGCATTTGCTAGTACGTGTTCAGGCTCACAGAACTTTACTTAATTAAGCAGAACTTGGCTAACATCTGGGGTGGAGACACATCTTCCCCACAGAAAATTGCCTTGTTCCCTCTGGATGAGTCATGCCCCTAGGTCTTGGCCCGGGAGCGGGTGTTCAAGAGAGTTGTGTCCTGGCCTCCAGAGACCATGAACTGCTCTTTCTGTAAGTGGCAGAGTTTCTGGATGATGCAGAAGCACCTGCATTTCTTTACCAGCTTTAGAGGAAGTTGTATTTTCCTGAGTGTCACGGAGACTTTATGTTTAAACCTTCAGAGTTCCTGCTTATCTGCTGACGTGGCTACAAGGCAGTGAGAGAATATGTGATGAGTACCTATGCTGTTTGTTGGTATTATTATTTATTTTGGCTTTATTAAATAACTCTGGTTGCTGCTCTGGAAGAGGCTCCAATTTTCTAGCCCACTATTGATTAACTGTTTTGCTAGACATCAGCCTTCAATCAACTCTAGCAGATGTTTGTTGCTATGTATATTATCAAAGGTTAAACCAGTAAAGGTCAGTTTCTTTCAATCTGTTACTTCTATGTCACCCATCAGCTGGATTTACTGCATAATCTGGTCACCCCAACGTCTTTTTGTTCTCTTTGAGGACAAGGTAAGTCAATGAGCCCTTCTGATCAATGGACTTTTGCCGTGGGAATTACCCCTGCCTTTTGATTTTGAAATAACTTGTCCTAGAGAGCTGGCCAAGGAAAGTCACTCTCCATCTTTGATCAACCAAGATGTTCCATGGGCAGTGTAGCAGTGTGAGAAAGCTACTTGGACTTTCACTTCTTTTTCAGTAAATTGGGTACAAATAGCATTGTTCTTACCAAAAAGTGGCTGCTTGATAATTGGCTGAGATCTTTGAGACACCAAATAAGTATCTAGCAAAGTACCCAACTTTTGTGCCAGACACTTCACAATTATCTCATTTAATAATTATCCTTACAATGAGCCTTAAAAAATATTTCATGAATAAGGAAATTGAGGCACAGAGAGATTAAGGTCACACAGCCATAGGTCACACAGCTTTGAGGCGCAGACCCCCAGATCAGAAGCCAAGGACGACCAAATCTAGAACTCTTTCTCTTTGCTCTATTCTAGTGCCCACAGACTTTCAGCAGATTTTGCTCCCTTCTGCCCATTTCAAGAATTTAGGAGTTTGCCCAGCACGTTGGAATTTCAAAATGGATCGAGTCTGATGTAAATAAAGATTGCCAGCCTGCCTCGTGGCACAAGGCTCATCTCTGTAATGTACTACCACATGCTGGAGGAGTTGCTTCACACAATGACATGATGGAAATATTCCATTTCCCTTCAACAGTGACCTTTTATTAGTCTGAGAGAGCGGCTTACATATCAGTGATTCAGGATCGAAAAGCAGAATTATCTATTTCTGAGAAGACTCACCACCCACCTGCGTGTTCCCTTCCGCTAACCCCCCTCCCTCAGACTTCAGACAGAGAGTTGCAGGGAATAAAACATACGGCCCATGTTAATTGCAAATTAATAGTGCCAGGAATCCATGCAGATGGCACCTGAAGTCAGTTGCTGACGGCGTCATATTCTGGTTATATTTTTCTTTCCTGTAAGGCAACTGAGCACCCAGCAAAGGCAGAGTGGTCTCAGATTCTTTGTTTTTGTTCTGTGTTTCTGAAGGATGAAATAGTGTTCCTGGCTGGCCACTGTTTGTATCTTACACATTCAGTGGTTTTTGCTTTTATTTACTCATTAATTGTAACCAGTTCCGGGCTTTGGCGGTCACAGGACACAGATGTGACTCTGGACAAACATTCTGTACATATTAGACTACACTTGCTTAGCTGGTAAATATTGTGCTGCGTTCCTTCGCTTATTCTCCAGCAATCCAGAGGGAACCTCCAGTGTTGTAACAGGTCCATAGGGAACATTTGCGCTTTGGTTGGCACTTAGGTTAAATTCATCAAATAATCTTTTTTTTTTCAAGGTTTACATTTCAGTACATTTTTTTAAAGGTTGCATGCCAGCTGCCAAACTCAGTTAAGCAAAGGCAAAACCCAAAATTTGTCGGGGAGAGCGATCGATCATTGTAGTAAACTAGATGACCTGGGGTGACATAAATCATCCTCTTGACTTTCTTCAACTGGATGGGAAGAACAGTTTTAAACTCTGACTTTGACTTATATATTTAGGATGAGTGGTAGCACAGCTTATGATACTTTGACAGACCTTGGGTAG
Source organism: Hyperoodon ampullatus (assembly GCF_949752795.1). NCBI lineage: Eukaryota > Metazoa > Chordata > Mammalia > Artiodactyla > Ziphiidae > Hyperoodon > Hyperoodon ampullatus. The sequence continues at coordinate 83,144,762 of NC_136928.1, forward strand.
GTGGCTGGACCCTAGACCACCCTGAGCTTCTTAAGTATAAGGCGGTCTTCTCAATCTTTGTGATTAGATCCTTCTAGAGAAGAAGAGTGCAGGGACGTCAGACCCATGTCTGTCTGGCTATAAAATCTTAGATCTGGAGGGACAGTTGAAATATCCTATTATGGTAACCCCTTCTTTTCTAGGGAAGCAGAAGTTCCTGCCCGGCACCCCGATTATTGAGCTTCATGACAATGTGCCAGTCTAGGAATGGGCGCAGGTGCTAATCAAGGCCAGCTTGGTCCTCTGTTGTGGCTGGACGCAACAAGACTGGCCAAAGCGACGGGCAGCAGGTTGGAAATCTGAAGACAGGGAAGACTTGGATTCCACTTACCGGCACTGCTGAACCATCCATGCCCGCCTCTCAGGATGTTAAAAATGGAACCAGTAATGATGCCCTATGGGCGTTCATTTCTTGTTGCACTGCTCTAATTAAAAGTGCTACCCAAACTCTGAATAGCGGCAGGAACAGAAATTTAAATTCTGGGCTTTCCTCCAGCTGGGGGCTCCACAAACGCCCTTTCCACGTCTTCTCCTCCAAGGCCCCTTTCCAGTGTGTCTCTCCTTTTGCTGTGTGGGTGTATCCTTCCCAACCATCCACACTCTGCAGGAACTGATTACAATGGTGGGAATCAGCCCTGGGCTCAGGTCCACGAGAGGCATTTGTGGGCAGGAAGCCTTTGGCCCATCTAGATGACCACCTACCCTTTAGATAACCACCAGCCTGCACCGTGAATAGACACAGAGCTCTCCTCCCTGAGCAGTGCTGTGCTCAGAGGGAGGGAGGGGAATCCAGGGAGCCAGTACGGCCCATGTGGGGTGGGAGGAGTTAGCACGGTTGCCCTGCTTGATAAAGCAACACATGCGCCATCTTCTTGTTTGAACGATGCTCCTACGTCGCCCTTGAAGGACATTGATTAGCAAGACCTCATGGGATTAAGGCCTGCAGAAAGGAGGGCATTAAAGCAGGATGGGGCAGAGAGAGGAGCAGACCTGGATGGGGGCCCAGGGAAGGTTCAGCTGAGCTCCTGGAGGGCGGTGGACCTGGGCTGGCCCTTCAGAAAAGTCCTGAGTTGCAGCCACTGGCAGGGTCCAGCGTTGATTAGATGTTGGATCCAGGCTGTCTTGGGAAGAAGGCATGAACATGGGAGAGGCATGTTTGGCTGTCGCCATACACACTAAGTGTAGTGCAGTCTGGGTGCCTTACTCTGGGGCTGAGTTGCCTTCTAGGTATCTTACCAACAACTGAAATTCAATTAGCATTAACTGGACATTTACCATCTATGAGAACTCTGTCAAGTGCTGAAGGGCATATTTTTTAATAAGTAGGAAATACAGGCTATGCAGGGTGGGTAGGACTTAGATGGGAAAGGAGTGGTCAAGAACATTCCAAACAGAAGGAATGGTGCATGAAAAGGCACCTATATTGGAGAATATGGTACACGCTTGAGAGAATGTGTGCTGTGCCTGCGTGTCAGGAGGAGGGGATGGACAATAGCTTAGTTTGGCCAAATAATTAGGTAAGAAAGTAATAGGGCAGTGGTAGGGCAAGTTCATCTCTTTCATCCTCCCATCTCCTTCCCCTGCTGGCCCCTCATTCCAAACTGTATGTCCTCAAAGACTGTCTTATTGATCCTGTACCAGACAAGAGGGGGGCAAACACCTATTGATTCCACTCAATCAGTGGGCTTTAGTACCTTTCTCTAAATCACAATAAAAGTAGATGGGACTTGAAATATCTGTCCCGTTGCTTCCTTACTGCCCTTGGAGGCTCTTCTTGACCCTATCCTCCAAGAAGAGAATAAAAAAAAAAAAATTTAAAGCAGCCTCTGCTGAATCCTACAGCTATTTGTAAAAGGAATCTGAAATAAAGTGCCAGCTTCACACACCTGGGAGAAGTCGACATTCTCAGTTTCTTCCAGGCTCTTCAAGGAGAGATTGCCACACGGGCCTGAGACCTCGGGCTGTGTAATTGTGGACTGGTCCCTCACCCTCTGAGGGCTGGTTTCCTGAACTATAACATTAAGGATGGTAATCCTCCAGCAGACCATTGCTGTACAATTTAATGGAAAAAAATGTGTGCTAATGTGTACATAAGGGACTTCAGAAAGGCAAGTTTATGGTTGGAAAATAAATGCCAATAATAAAGACACTTCATTACTTTATTACTAGGGGATACCAGTTTCCTGCATCACATCCTTCCAGAAGACAAAGGAGCATGCCTATGGGCCACCAACTCAGTCCAACGAATGGTTGAGTCCTATTACAGTGTTTAGCTGGTGCAATGATCACATCTTGGTGACTTCCATGTGCTTCTGACAGTCTATCAGGAACCAGGCAGAAGCTCATCGGTGGCGGGACAGCAGCCAGCCAGCAGAGAAAGCTGTCTCGGGCCCGGTCCAGGCCCTCATAGCAGAGGATGCTGTGCAGTCCTTGCGGGGAGGTCCAGCATGGCGGCAATGCTGAGCCCTGACTCTATATTCACCTTGGTCTTTTTGACCACAACTTCTCCACCCAGGTGTCCAGAGAAAAGATGTACTATTATTCATGTGCAGGCTTTTGGTCGACAATTTAAAAAGCTGGAATCTGTATCAAATACCACACAAGAAACCTTTAGGTAGGATATAAATACTCCTCCCATCACCATGACTGCCAATCAGAGGGATATCAATATTTAACCATTAAATGAGTGAGTTTAGAATTGGGGGAGTGGAGATTGGGCAGGAATGATCAGGAGAGGCTCTTTGGAGGAGGTAGCGCCTGCACAGTTGCCGAGAGGTGGAAAGAATTTGGGTGAGGGAGCGAGAAGCATAGCCTTGCTGCACTAGCGCTGCAGACTCTAGGGCTGGGGCAGCTGGGAGGTGGACTAAGGGCGGGTCCTACTCATTTCAAGCCTTTGGGGGATTTCCCAGGCAGCAGGGAGCCGGGCAGGTCTCTATGGAGATAAGGAAGGAGCTTTTGCTTAGGGAAGACTGTTCTGTAAATAGTGCACTTCATAGACTGGAGTCAAGAAAGGTCAGAGGAATCTGATGTGAATTCCCAGTTTATGGTGTTTTCTGCCACACATGGGGGTCCCAAAGCATGGAGCTGGAGGACAGTCCAGAAGTGCCCAGATGTCACTCTTAGTTTTTTCTTATAGACTCTATGACCCATTTGTCTCAAGAACTTCCAAGGGCTCCCCACCCCATCTTTTTATGCTGGAGATTTTCCAAACGGATGGGCTTTGTTGTTCTCACCTTTGAGGAGAGAGTGACTAGCTGACATCCCCAGGATTCACGCTCCCTTTCTCTGCAGGGCTTTGTTTGTGCCCAGATGACTTTGCTTCCACTTTACAAAACGCCTTTGTTGAGTGCTGGCAGGTCATTTAATCTCTTTGTCTTCAGTTTTTCACCATCAACAAAATGTACCTGCCTCCTAGGATTGCCGTGGGGTCACGGTGATCATTGATATAAAAGTGCTGTTAGCCCATGTCAAGAACAACTTTTCAGGCAACAAAAGGGGTCCTTTCCTTTCAAGATGCTTTCCCGGTTTATTCTTTGAAGTGCTCTTTGCAATGACTTTGAGTGTGCCCTTTCAAGGGGATCTCAAGGTGGCTTGGGATGAACTTTTGAGAGGGAATTCCTTTAGATCCCTGTGTGTAGCTGAAGGTTTGAAGGTAGTCAAGTAGTCAAGGAGGGAAGGAACACTGTGAGAAGATTCTGTTGCAGAGATGAGCCGAGTACAAAGCAGGAAGAAGAGGAGGGAAATCTGTCTGCGTTGCTGAGTCTCTGGGCCCCTGGCACCTTAGGGATGGGGTCCTGTTTAAAAGTCGCTCTCTCATTGATCCAGGAGAGCCTGTAGAGCTAGTGTCACCACCATTCTAAACCATGAACAAATATGTCTGCTTTCCTGACAGTTATGGCCAAAGACATTTGGGAAGTGCTTTCAAATATATGAAATCATTTTTATTGTTATCACATTTTGATCCTTTCCACGGCCCTTTGGGCGTGTTTCCGGGGATTAAGCCATTTATACCTCTACACAAACCTGGACAGCAGACACTGTAATGACCCTTATCTTCAGATTCGAAAACGGAGGATTAAGAAATGACAGCACGGGGAGCCTAAGGTCGGTTGCACAATTAGCATGAGTCTGCCGGGTTGGACTTGTCTTCCAGGGAGTCTGCCCGGTGGGGGGGGGGAGGGCGGGGTAACCACCCCCCCCACTGCAGCCTTCTTGGTTGCAGGTCAGCGGGAGAGGGTGCCCTGACACAGGGACGGGAGACACAACTACTTACTGTTCCTGATGCCTAATTAGATTCTGGAGGAAGAGACTGGGGCAGGACCGAAAAGTCTAGAAACTTCTGTCTCTCCCTGCCAGCACCGCCTGGCAACCTGAGAGCAGTTTGGTCTCGGCCTTCTTTTCTCGGGGCTCATTGGAGCAGCGCTCAGCATCCGGCTCTTTTCTGGGCACACAGGCAGGTGTGGACCAGACCTGGGGAAGCACTGCATCCCTGGATGTAAGCCTGAGCATGGGCCGCTCAGAGCTGAGAGCACAAATAATGCACAGCCTTCAAACACTCCCTGAGCGGCATTCCTCTGCACTCACTGCCCTAAAATCCCTTTATAGAGGCAAGTCCTGAATATAATACAACCTCACTCCAGAATGTCCTGGAATTTTCCCCAAATCCAATAGAGAATAATTATACTGTTAGGCTGCAATTCAGCTGCTGATAAGGCCAACCCCTGTGCTGGTCAGGTAGTCTTTTCCTCCAGTAGTTATAGAAAATCCTAAAAGGACTGCCTGCATGGACTGCTTTAAGCCTGGCAAATGGAGTGATAAAATCCTTAGCATAAAGTTCAATTTTGTCCTTTACCGCCTTTCCACAGTCAAATTAAACTTGAAAGGGCTTTTTCTCACCGTGAGGAGGAAAAGTGCCATTGAAAAAAAAAATAATCTCACTGACAAATTAACAGATAAGGGTCTACCCTGCTGACGCAGTGCCAAGCAGAGGTAAAAATTCAATCTCTTTATCACAGAAAAGTCATTTTTCCTAAATCAGGGAAATAAGTGTAGGTCAGAATATAGGAACAGTTTCTCCCTCTCGATGTCTTTTCGAGTTTGAGATCTAAACCTAAAATGGAAATTGGCATTTGTTTGTAAATGACAACCCTATTTTCCTTCAGATGACACCATATTTATTAAATTTTCTATGAGAATTTATAAATTTGCCCAAGGAATAAAAGTTATGCTCATGATAGCAGAGCAGAGCTATGGAGCTCTTTCTAAACAACATATTCAGCATGATAATTGTTGCTTAGATAAAGTCCTATCTCTTCAGGGCCTCTGGGTTTAACATCAGAGCTGGCAAATTAATACAGTCATTGTAGAGCCAAAGCTGTATCACTTACCAGTTCATTATTTTTCAAATCAAAATTCATACTTTTCTGGATCTCCCCAGGGTTAGCCCCTAGATAGGGAAGTTTATCATTCTGCAAAATAATCTCTCCTGGTTCTCTCTCCACTGTGCCAAGAGAAACAGCCAATCATGTTTTTACCTTACTTTTCATATTAATGGGTCTTGTGCTGACAAGCTAGGAGAGGCTCCTTCTTTCCTGGTTCCATCCAGCACCCCTTCTCCGACTCTGCCACCTGCACGGAGAGGAAGAGTGGAATCCCTGATTTCTTGCCCGTCCCCAAATCTCACGTCAGGGTCACGGAAATTGCTCAGCGTCCTTGATAGTCAAAATACCTGGCTATTTCCTAATTTTCAGGTTGTGGCTTCTCAAAAGAAGAGGCAATCTTGCAAATGTAGACCTTGCTGAGGGAGCTGCCCTGCCGAGCAGGTGCCCGTCTAAAGGATGCTGACCAAGCCCTCTGGACAGCGTGGGTTTGGAGGATCTGTAGAGAGAGGGAGACTGGGAAGCTATTAAAGATGGTAAATTCCAGTTTTTTTTACAGACTAGGACATTTTCAGTCAAACATAGCTTCCCATGTCATGTAACCAATTTACTCTTTTTTAAAATTAATTTTTATTGGAGTATAGTTGCTTTACAATGTTGTGTTAGTTTCTGCTGTACAGCAGAGTGAATCAGCTATACGTATACATACATATATCCGTTCTTTTTGGATTTCCTTCCCATTTAGGTCATCACAGAGCATTGAGTAGAGTTCCCTGTGCTATACAGTAGGTGTTCATTAGTTATCTATTGATATTTTATGCATAGTAGTGTATACATGTCAATCCCAATCTCCCAGTTCATCCCACCCCCCTTCCCCCACTAGTATCCATACATCCGTTCTCTACATCTGTGTCTCTATTTCTGCCTTGCAAATAAGTTCATCTGTATCATTTTTCTAGATTCCACATATAAGCGACATTATACAATGCTTGTTTTTCTCTTTCTGACTTAAGACGTGGATAGACCTAGGGACTTTCATACCGATTTACTCTTATTCTAATATTTAGCTTTTAATAATTTTGATTAAGTGTTTTATCTGAACCAACAATGTTGCCCACTTGAGGTCAAAATTGGAAGTTTTTTTTTTCTTTAGAATTATGAACTAGGAGAGGGACTTTTTTTTTTCTAACATCTTTATTGGAGTATAATTGCTTTACAGCGTTGTGTTAGCTTCTGCTGTATAACAAAGTGAATCAGCTTTATGCATACGTATATCCCCATATCCCCTCCCTCTTGCGTCTCCCTCCTACCCTCTTTATACCACCACTGTGAAAGAGAAAAAACAAATACCTTATGCTAACACATACATAGGGAATCTAAAAAAAAAAAAAGAAATGGTTGTGATGAACCTAAGGGCAGGACAGGAATACAGACACAGACGTAGAGAATGGACTTGAGGACACGGTGAGGGGGAAGGGTAAGCTGGGACGAAGTGAGAGAGTAGCATGGACATATATACACTACCAAACGTAAAATAGATAGCTAGTGGGAAGCAGCTGCATAGCACAGGAGAGGGACTGCTTGATTTCCAAGTAGATTCTACTGTGTCTGAATCCCTGAGCAGCACCACCTTTCTCTTTTTTTTCTGTTTTTTCTTCTTCTTGCTAGCATTTGCTGTCTCCGTTTGTATCTGATACCCACAGGACGTTTAGAGAAGCATGACTGTGGAAGGACAGATTCAAATCACAAGAAACACATGCTTCAGATGGAGCATTTTTTCCTCCAGAATTTTTCAGCAGCCGGAGAAACAATATGATCATTTCACTCCTACCACCCAGTGAGGGGCAGCCGTGGAAAGTTCCAGAGAAGGTGCTACTGGCTCAATACGCAGGAGCCCTAGCTGATGTGTGTTTTGGGGACAGAATCTTCACACCTTTCTGAAGCCAACATGTAGTTTTCTTAGCTGTGAACACATGATGCTCAGATGCTTCATTTGATCAGGACTCCTCGTTCTGGGACACCACCTACATTTTGGCATATGATTTACGGAATTGAATCATCAATGTGCTCCCAGAACTCTCAACATCACCTTAGTTTCAGAATCCATGTTTCTTATTTTGACAATCCATGATTTCTTCCATCACTTTTATAGTAAAATTTTGTATCAAACACTTCATTGTATGAGTTCCTTTTCTAGAAAGGCAATGAGTGTGAAGACCCTTTCCATAAAAGCTATTCCAGGGACTGATATGCTGTTGGGGACCATGAGCATGCCACCCCCCGGGGACAAGTTATAATGACTTAAATCAGTCTACTTTGCATCATTTTCAAATTTATCCAAATGGCAAAAAATTCTTTTTAAGATGAGACAGGATTCAACTCAGCCACCCAAGCTGGCGTCAACGTGCTGAGGCTCCATTTGATAGTTCTCTGTAAATGAAAGTATTTATAACTTCTCTGAGCTTTCTGCCCCCAGTTACAAGAAATGAAATTCCACTTGGGTTCCTCAGTGCTGTGGTCGCTCCTTTGCAGTGTAGAATGGCTGCTGGGCTGCATGGGGATAATAACTTAGCTGAGGAGTTTATACTGATGCAGGGTTCTCCTGCCCACATCAATTCGGGGGCACTGGAGCACAGCCAAACATATTTTTCTGCTACGTGTTTTGTTATGAAGAAGTCTCCTTTTCAGAGATCTGTTCTGATGGGCGCTATTATTTTTATTTACATGTGGAATGAGAATCAACTCAAATGAAGGTCCAGCAAGATGCATATGGTATTGGTAAAAATGTAGATCTGGACTAAATTCGTTTTAAAATTGAATTGGATGTTTTCTTTATGGACTGGCCTGGAATGCACTTGATTGAATCACTCATTTTCTAAAAGTGTTTGTTCTTATTTTAGTGGAGATGGAAACAGGGGTGCCATGCGGGATCAGAGAGTGGTGCATTTTGTGGCGTTTCGTGCGCTTGGAAGGGACAAAAAATAATTGGCAAGAATGGACACAGGCTTCTCTTCTTTGGTGCTGTCACTGCTGCAGAATCAGATCATACAAACCAAAATTGTCTTCACTTCCCCTCTCTTGTTGATAAAAGGGCAGAGGGGCACGGCAGACGGTTTTATGCAAGTAGATCCATTAGTGAAAACACTCACTAGCTTCATTAGCCTGGACTTAGTTTCTTCAACCATGAAATGGGGATACAATAAAAATTAGACCTCACAGGGTTGCTGTAAGGCTAGTTGATGGATGTAAAGAGTTTAGAACAGTCCCTGGCACGTGGTTAGCATAAGTGCCTGCTAACTCCATGCTGTTATGATGACTAATCATCGTTATTATTAATCAGACTTAGACCCCTTTTTGGCAGCTAGAGGTATTTCAACAGAAGCTGAAGAAATTCATGACTCCAAGTGCATGTCGAGTCAGATGGCTTCCACTCCTGCCTTCCTGGCTCTGTGATTTGGGGCAACTTAAGTTCTGTCAACCTCGGCTTCTTCAGCCATAAATGAAGATAAGGACATGGAGATAAGGACATAAATGGAGATGAGCCCCACCTCATGGGGCTGTTGGACTTTTACCCGATTGAGCACATCAAGCCTTGTGTCCACGTGGATTACCTGTGATGGTTCTGGGCATTATTCCATTCACATTGGGACCACTTGCCATCCCCTGCCATTCTGTAGCTCCTACTGTGATTCACTCCAGACATAACTTAGAGTCTCTTGTTTGTGGCAGACACTTTGCCTGCCTCATTTCCTGCCAGTTTCTGACCTAGACCTACACCTTGACATTTACCTGAGATTTTATAAATCGGAGTGAAGCCAAGATAAGATGAAGAATTTTCTATATCCATGACGTATTAATTAACTATAATTAATTAACTATAATGGCCATGTTCATGCTTCTGAATTTAAGAGTGACAATTGACTTCTTTTGTTTGGTCATCATGACTGATTATCCCCACAAAATTTAACATGGTGACATTCTTCTTTTCCTGTAAGGATGCTAGGAGTTAAGGGTGGGGACTTATAGGAGAAAAGCAGAAGAGATAGGATAACTGTTCCAAGGGTAGCCTTGGGCAAAAGGCCATCCCCTCCACTGAGTGGTGAGTGTGAGCAATGCCTCTTGGTGTCTCTTGATGACCCTGATTAGAGAGACTGAAAATTATAATTCTTGAAGTCATTCATATGCCTCCTTCTAACCTGCCGCTAAAGCAGGGAGCCGTAGTAGAGACCTAGCATGGGGCAAAAAGTGGTGCTCATGAATGTTTCCTGAACAGGCATTTCATAATCTAATCAGAGTTTTGTTTCTAGGGATTCATTTCAGAAGACATAGCATGACTTTCAGGATAAATCCAAACCCCTGTCATAATAAGCTTGGCAACTTTTGCTTCTTTCTCCTCATCCATCTCCTTTATTTAAAAATAGGTGTCTTGAAGCTTTGGAATCTCTGACCAAGAAGGCAAATGGACCAGATTCTATTCCTGGCTCTGCTGCCCCAGCACTGCAGTTGGTTGTTCACTTGACCTTTCTTCCCTTCCCTTCCCTTAGGGAAGATGCCTGCTGAGTACAGACCCCACGGGGGCGTTGGGAGTGTTTCAAGTGTGAATACAACCATCTCGGGTTATAATATGATGCTGCCAGCTACTTTGGGCTCTGGGATGAATGATGCTGCATAAAACAGCATTGTTATTACATTTTGTTAAAAAATATGGATCAAAGGCTGGCTATACAGTAAGTGCTAAATGTTAATTATTGTTATAATATCATAACGAAGCAGATGCCAGAATGCGAGATTCCATGAGAAAACCTATTATAATAAGCCAGTGTGAAATGTACATGTTACAAAGGTATTTGGCAAGGAAGCAAATTTGGTTTCCAAATCTCAATGAACAATTAAGCAGAATAAAAAAATAACTTTTAATGCTATGAAAAATATAACTGTCTTGACAACTCTTTAACATAAAAATAAGAAGCTGCCTTTTCCTCATAGAAAAGAGGGAGTGTTATTGCTTTTTTTGCCCCCAGAACAGAAGATATATTTGTAGCATTTTTGGATACAGAAAAAAAGCAACATTCTTCCTTACAATGACCCCTAAAATAACTCTCTTTGTGACAAAGATGAATTGGGAGAAAATTCTCTTAGTTTATAATACAGCGATGAGTAAATCTAATTTTTTTAAACTGCAAATGAGTTTATGTTCATGTACTGCCTGCTTCTCTTTCCTCCTCCAAATGCTTGTTCTCTTTGGTGACATTAGAGGATGGACTTCTGCAAGCATTTATAAATGCCACCAGCTTCTCTTAGCCCAAGCTTTTCACGTATTTTCAGATCTAGAAAGCAGAGTACATCATGTAATACCAGCTGGGAAAAGGAGGAGAGGGAGGGAGGAAAGACATAGAAATATGGGTTTGGAAGGAGAGCCCTGTCCTAAAAACCTCAAGGTCAAGAGAAAGTAATTTCTATGTCCTCATGCTCTCTACGAATGGACCGTGTGTGAAGCCACCTAGCACACTCAACCTTTTTTCCAGAACATGGTGAGAGGTGAGTAACCAACTCTCAGGGGAAAGTCAAAGCATATCTTTGTACTGGGAATGTTTACCTTTGGGGAAGAAAGGGAGAATGGAGGCAGACTGCACAGCTCAGGACAAGCTTACAGCAGTCCGTGCACCCTCAGCTGATGGCATCGTGGCCAGACTGCAGTTCAGTTATCTTGTGTTTATCTGCTCTCACACACACCCAGACACCTGCCAGCTATTAATCCATTCAACACTAGCTCCAGTTTTTCCTTTAAACTTTTTTTTCCTGTTACTCTAACTTTAAAAAATGCATCTGTTAGGAATAAACAGGTGCCCTATCTGTTGGTGCATTGGGTCATGCATTCTTTTGTCTGCAGGGGAGAAGGGGAGAAATCACAGGTAGTAAAAGGAACTGATTTGGGTTTGGGGTTGAAATGTGAACTAATCTAGACTTTGCCATCAAAAAATTTCAAGATGACTTGCCTTAGACCCCAAGGAAAACCCCTGTGCCCATGACTTTCAAAGGGAACCAGCCTCTAAAATACACCAGTCCTTGGAAGGAGGTCGCCACGCCCAGCAGATGTGCGCTCCAGCTGGCCTGCCTGGGGCTTGGGGAGCAAGGACATCTTGCTTTACTCAGGACACAGTTGTTGTTTTCCCAGCCCTGTGATGTCAAGGAGCTTTTATGAGAGTGCTGCGGCAGCCGCTTGTTAAAAAATAACTGGAGGCTGGAATGACAACCTGTCATCAGGATTTTGGAGAGTGAAATAGGTATGAGAGCAGGGCAAGGTGAGGCGTGCAAGCAGATAAGGAGAAACAGAAGGTCAGGCTGGAAGGGGCTCCCTCATCTCACCTGGTATTTTCCATTGGATCTCAGCCTTTTCTGGGCAGGTAATTCCAGAGAAAATGGCCTGGAGTTACTGGATAGCAGAGAGTAAAAGCCATTGAAATATCTTTTGTGTCTCCACCATTTACAACTCTATCTCTCTGCTCAGCAATTGGTTTAAAAATTAGGGATTGTTTTGAATGACAATTTAAGTTTTGATTCTTAAAGTATTTCATTCCTTTTATAACCAATGTAGTCTGTGATAGAGCATCTATCATGTGCCAGGCAGAAAGGATAAAAGTTAGGTAAGACCCAGCACTGTCCTTGATCTGCTGAAGGCTTAAAGGGATATAGAAAATCAGTAACTGCAGCAAGTTTCCAGAGGTCCTGAAACAAGAGAGAATGGGACGGGTTAATTGTACTTGGAAGGCTGGAGGTCAAAGAGGAATGACTTTTGATCTAGGTCTTACAAGATGAGTAGGTGAGTTTATCAGGTGTATCAGGTCCTATGGTGGACGTTATGAGCTGAATTGTGACCCCTCAACTTCATATGTTGAAATCCTAACCCCAGTAGCTCAGAATGTGCCTGTATTTGGAGATAGGGTCTTTACGAGAGGGAAGGAAGTTAAGATGAGGTCTTTAAGGTGGGACCTGATCAAATATAACTGGTGTCTTTATAAGAAGGGGACATTTAGACACAGAGACATGCACAGAAGGAAGACGATGTGAAGAAACACAGGGAGAAGATAGTCATCTCCAAGCCAAGGACAGACAGATCTTTCCCTCACAGCCCTCAGAAGGAACCAACCCTGATGACACCTTGATCTTGCACTTCTGGCCTCCAGAACTGTAAGATGATAAATTTCTGTTGTGTAAACCACCCAGTTTGTGCTACTTTATTAGGGCAGCCCCAGGACTCCCGTGCAATGGGGCCAAACAATTTGGGCTTCTCACACATTAATTTGTGTCTATACCACCTGGCTGGCATCTGATAAAACTTAAGTCTGGACTTAGTAGGTCTGGGGTGAAGTTCAGACTGTATTAATAACAAACCCCCAGGTGATGTCTATGCTGCTTTTCTGAGACCACACTGAGGAACAAGGCCACAGACTTATGAGTCTAAAACCAAGCTTCGTATTAGGATCTCCTGGTGACATTTTAAGAAGTTCTGATGCAGGCCTCCACCAAGACCAATGAGACACAGGCCTCTACCAAGACCAATGAGATACGGGCCTCCACCAAGACCAATGAGACACGGGCCTCCACCAAGACCAATGAGACATGGGCCTCCACCAAGACCTACGAGACACAGGAGTCCCCTGAAGACCAACCAGATGTAAGACTCCACCAAAGACTAATACCATGAAAAGTAGGCTAGGGGCTGGGCCCCACTCGTTCCCTTTCAAGCCTGCTGGGGCATCTAGTGCACAGAGGTGAGACTTACTTGACTTGGGGAATCACTGAAGGCTGCTGGTTAGCAGAAGAGACAGGAGCAGAGCTGTGTTGTAGGTGTGTCACCTGGAGTCTGGCTGTGTGGGTGGACGGCAGGGACAGCAGATGGTTCGTCCTTTCTAGCCTTCCTGTTTCACCTCAGAGAAAAAACAGAAACTAACAAACTCGTAAACAAAGGACACTGCTTTAAGGAAATTGATTAGGACCACTACAGCCAGGGAAGAAAGTAGGGGAAGGAAAACAATAATAGCTATGCCCCTGAGAAGGCAGAGAAACACCACAGTCCAAGACCCACACCCAGGCTGGATCCTGAGGAGTTTAAGAAAAGGGAACCATTGTGCACTGTTGGTGGGAAAGCAAGCTGGTGATGCTACTACAGAAGGTAGTATGGAGGTTCCTCAAAAATTTTAAAATAGAACTACCACATGATCTAGCAATCCCACTTCTGGGTATACATCTAAAAGAAATAAAAATTGGACCTCAAAGAGACAACTACACTCCAGGTTCATAGCAGCATTATTCACAGTAGCCAAGATATGGAAACAACCTAAGTGTCCATCAACAGATGAAAGGATAGAGAAGATGTGGCATATGTACAATGGAATATTATTCAGCCATGAGAAAGAAGGACATCCTGCCATTTTCAACAACATGGATGAACCTGTAGGGTGTTAATGCTAAGTGAAGTGAGACAGACAAATACTGTACGGTATGTATCACTTATATGTGGAATCTAAAAAAAACTTTTGAAAGTCATAGAAACAGAGAGTAGAAAAGTGGTTGCCAGCGTTGGCGTGGGGGAAATAGAGAAAGGTTGGTCAAAGAGTACATACTTTCAGCTCTAGAATGATTAAGGTCTGAGGATCTAACACAAAACGTGGTGACTATAGATGATGACATTACTGTATAATTGAAATTTACTAAGAGAGCAGAACTTAAACACTGAAAAAAAGATTATAGAACATGCCCCTCCCCCGCTTCCTATCCCCAGCATGCAGCACGAGAGCAGATTAACTTGAAAGATTTGTCAGATACAGACTCTCTCTGAGGGTCAGTACAAAGAGAAGTCTCAGAGTCAAGAGGGGAGACACAAAAAATACTGGAGGGATGTGAAGCCACTGGTATGTCCAGCTACAACATGTGTTAGACGTGGCCTGACTCCTGGCAGGTTAACTGGAAGCTGAGATTGCTCTGTTAGATGCCAAAAGCCATGTTCTTCCTGCTGTACCAAATTATTTCAACAACCAAGTCTCTTTCAATGATCACAACAAAGATAACATGAGATGTAAGCAGCCTCAAGAATTCCATTAACAATGATACAATGGCTGTTTGGTGAGTGCCACCCATATTCTAGACGCACATGGTATCATATTCAATCATCATCTGTGGTCATCATTTTCAGTTTACTGGCAAAAGTCACAGGGAGTAGTTGTTGGAGCTGAACTGGAGACCAGATTTACTGTGTCTAAAGCTCATGTAGCCCATAGTATCTACTGTTTTTGCAGGACCTTCAGCTGTAAGAGGCAAACAGTCCTATTATTTGGTAAAAATTACGGAATCCAAACAGTGATCCATGTTTTCTCTCCAGCTCTGATGCTTAGACAAGCCCACCCCACACCTCTGGTAAGAGGGACCCAGCATGCGGCAAAGAAACTGAGGGAAAGTGGGCTTGTTCTCCCAGTAAATATTGGTTCTGAGGAAGCACTGAACAAGCTTGTCCTAGAGAGAGAGGAGAGTTTCTCCAGCACTGGTTGCAACTTGCCTTTCTGTGACATTTCCCTAAGAAGAATCAAGTACTTGGGTTTTCCTAGGAGGAGGACCCTTTGCATAGAGTTATGGGGTCCCATTGTCATATGGGTGGAGATTGTCCAAGTCTGTGGGCAAAAGTCGGTCCCCGTGGCTGTCGTTAGCTTTTTAGGATTTTTTTCAATTAAAAATGCCCTGAGAGAAAACAACCCACAGCATTTTCTGAGCACTAGGTAACCACTCATCATCTGGGATCCCGGGTGCGTGTGATGCATGAGATTATAATAAGGAACAAGGGCCTTGGTGTTTTTCTTGAGGAGACTCAGATGGGAACTAAAAGATGTAGGGTTCAAGGGTTAGGTTCTTCTCAAACAACCCAGACTAGCATTGGAAGAATCTGCTAGCAATGACTTTTACATTGATATTTGAATATGTAAAAGCATCTGATACTTTTACATTTATCTATTTCTTTCTTGGTTTATTTGTCTTCCTCACTGAATGCTCAGCTTCATGAGGGCCCTAGGGACCACTGTGGTAGGCTGTCAGCCTGAGGGTGGTAGTAGCTGTGTTGGAAAGGGACTGGTGAGGGGGGTGGGAGCTGAGCCTAAGGCAGGGGACCAAGAAAATATGCTCATGGAGAGGCTTATATTGTTGAGTAAATGTTCTTGGTCCTGTCCAGTTCATAGCTTTTCTGGGCGTCAAAATTCTTTTCATGTAGGGATCCAAAATTTCATCTTTGGATGAAAATTTTATCTTTGGATGAATTTATTTTTGGATGCTGGTTTCTACTATTTCAGCAGCAAAGGAAGTTCGACTACAAAATTTAGTTTTCTAAAAACAAGGAGTAATAATTCTTTCCTTTACAATTCCGATATGCAGAAATCTATCACAGAGGGGAGTTTGGGAAGATGGCGGAAGAGTAAGACGCGGAGATCACCTTCCTCCCCACAGATACATCAGAAATTCATCTACACGTGGAACAACTCCTACAGAACACCTACTGAACGCTGACAGAAGACCTCAGACCCCCCAAAAGGCAAGAAACTCCCCACATACCTGGGTAGGTCAAAAGAAAAAAAGAATAAACAGAGACAATAGGATATGGACGGGACCTGCACCAGTGGGAGGGAGCCGTGAAGGAGGGAAGGTTCCTACACACTACAAGCCCCTTCGAGGGCGGAGACTGCAGGTGGCGGAGGGGGAAAGCTTCGGAGTAGCAGAGGAGAGCACAGCAACAGGGGTGCGGAGGGCAAAGCAGAGAGATTTTGGCACAGAGGATCGGTGCCCTCAGGCACACACCAGCCCGAGAGGCTTGTCTGCTCGGCCGCCAGGGCGGGCGGGGCTGGGAGCTGAGGCTCGGGTATCGGCTTTCAGTCAGAGTGCAGGGAGAGGACTGGGGCTGGCGGCAGGAAGAGAGCCTGAAGGGGTTAGTGCTAGCCCGGAGGGAGTCCGGGGAAAGGGTCTGGAGCTGCCGGAGAGGCAAGGGACTTTTTTCCCTTTTGTTGCCTGGTGCGCGAGGAGAGGGCATTCCCCTCCCTCCCCTCTGCCTGAGTGAGCCAGAGCCCCCGAATCAGCGGCTCCTTTAAAACCGTCCTGTCTGAGCGAAGAACGGACGCCCTCCGGCGATCTACGCGCAGAGGCAGGGCCAGGTCCAAGGCTGAGACCCGGGAGTTGTGAGAACAGAGACAGGGAAATCTCTCTGTGCAGCCTCGGAGGCAGCGGATTAAAGCTCCACGGTCCATTTGATGTGCCCTGCGTCTGTGGAGTGCATGAATGGACAGCGAATCATCCCAAATTGAGGAAGTGGACTTTGAGGACAAGATTTAAGACTTTCCCCCCTTTTTTCCTCTTTTTACAACGAATTATCTCAAATTAAGGAGGTGGACTTAGCAAGATTTCAGACTTTTCGCCCTTTTCCTCTTTTTACAACGAATTATCCCAAATCGAGGAGGTGGACTTGGAGAGCAAGATTTTTGATTTTTTCCCCCGGCTCTCTTTTTGTGAATGTGTATGTGTAATCTTCTGTGTAAGATTCTCTCTGTATAGCTTTGCTTCCACCATATGTCCCAGGGTTCTATCGGTCCGTGTTTTTTTCAATAATTACTTTTTAATTTTAATAACGCTACTATATTTCATACTTTATTCTATTTTACTTTACCTGCTCTTTCTTTTTTTCCTCCCTTCCCTTCCTCCCTCCCTCCACTCCTCCTTTCCTTCTTTCTTTTTCTTTCCTCCATCCCTCCCTCCCTCCCACCCTTCTTCTTTCCACTTTCTTTTTCTTTCCTTCCTCCCTCCCTCCCTCCCTCCTGTCTTTCTTTCTTTCTTTCCTTCCTCCCTCCCTCCCTCCCTTCTTCCATTCACTCTTCCTTTTGCTTTCATTCCTCCCTCCCTCCCTCCTTTCTTTCCTTCTTTCTTTCCATCCTTCCTCCCTCCCTCCCCCCTTTCTTTCTTTCTTCCTTGCTTCCTTCCTTTCTTCCCTTCTTCCTTTCTTTCAATCTCTCTTTCTTTCTTCTACTAATTCTTTCTTTCTACTTTTTCTCACTGTTATTCTGAGCCGGGTGGATGAAAGGCTCTTGGTGCTGCAGCCAGGAGTTAGTGCTGTGCCTCTGAAGTGGGAGAGCCAACTTCAGGACACGGGCCCACAAGAGACCTCCCAGCTCCACATAATATCAAGCAGCAAAAATCTCCCAGGGATCTCCATCTCAACACCAGCACCCAGCTTCAGTCAACGACCAGCAAGCTACAGTGCTGGTCACCCTATGCCAAGCAACTAGCAAGGCAGGAACACAACCCCACCCATTAGCAGAGAGGCTACCTAAAAACATAATAAGGCCACAGGCACCCCAAAACACACCACCAGACGTGGACCTGTCCACCAGAAAGACAAGATCGAGCCTCAACCACCAGAACACAGGCATTAGTCCCCCCCACCAGGAAGCCTACACAACCTACTGAAACAACCTTAGCCACGGGGGACAGACACCAAAAACAACGGGAACTACGAATCTGCAGCCTACAAAAAGGAGACCCCAAACACAGTAACATAAGCAAAATGAGAAAGCAGAAAATCACACAGCAGGTGAAGGAGCAAGATAAAAACCTACCAGACCTAACAAATGAAGAGGTAATAGGCAGTCTACCTGAAAAAGAATTCAGAATAATGATAGTAAAGCTGATCCAAGATTCTATTTCCCAGATCCAAAATCTTGGAAATAGAATAGACAATATGCAAGAAACAGTTAACAAGGACCTAGAAGAACTAAAGATGAATCAAGCATCGATTAAAAACACAATAAATGAAATGAAAAATACTCTAGATGGGATCAATAGCAGAATAACTGAGGCAGAAGAACGGATAAGTGAGGTGGAAGATAAAATAGTGGAAATAACTAATGCAGAGCAAAATATAGAAAAAAGAATGAAAAGAACAGAGGACAGTCTCAGAGACCTCTGGGACAACATTAAACGCACCAACATTTGAATTATAGGGGTTCCAGAAGAAGAAGAGAAAAAGAAAGGGACTGAGAAAATATTTGAAGAGATTATAGTTGAAAACTTCCCTAATATGGGAAAGGAAATAGTTAATCAAGTCCAGGAGGCACAGAGAGTCCCATACAGAATAAATCCAAGAAGAAATACGCCAAGACACATATTAATCAAACTGTCAAAAATTAAACACAAAGAAATCATATTAAAAGCAGCAAGGGAAAAACAACAAATAACACACAAGGGAATCCCCATCAGGTTAACAGCTGATCTCTCAGCAGAAACGCTACAAGCCAGAAGGGAGTGGCAGGACATAATTAAAGTGATGAAGGAGAGAAACCTGCAACCAAGATTACTCTACCCAGCAAGGATCTCATTCAGATTTGATGGAGAAATTAAAACCTTTACAGACAAGCAAAAGCTGAGAGAGTTCAGCACCACCAAACCAGCTTTACAACAAATGCTAAAGGAACTTCTCTAGGCAAGAAACACAACAGAAGGACTATACCTACAATAACGAACCCAAAGCCATTAAGGAAATGGGAATAGGAACATACATATCAATAATTACCTTAAATGTAAATGGACTAAATGCTCCCACCAAAAGACACAGAGTGGCTGAATGGATACAAAAACAAGACCCATATATATGCTGTCTACAAGAGACCCACTTCAGACCTAGAGACACATAGATTGAAAGTAAGGGGATGGAAAAAGATATTCCATGCAAATGGAAATCAAAAGAAAGCTGGAGTAGCAATTCTTATATCAGACAAAATAGACTTTAAAATAAAGACTATTAGAAGAGACAAAGAAGGACACTACATAACGATAAAGGGATCGATCCAAGAAGAAGATATAACAATTGTAAATATTTATGCACCCAACATAGGAGCACCTCAATACATAAGGCAAATACTAACAGCCATAAAAGGGGAAATCGACAGTAACACAATCATAGTAGGGGACTTTAACACCCCACTTTCACCAATGGACAGATCATCCAAAATGAAAATAAATAAGGAAACACAAGCTTTAAATGATACATTAAACAAGATGGACTTAATTGATATTTATAGGACATTCCATCCAAAAACAACAGAATACACATTTTTCTCAAGGGCTCATGGAACATTCTCCAGGATAGATCATATCTTGGGTCACAAATCAAGCCTTGGTAAATTTAAGAAAATTGAAATTATATCAAGTATCTTTTCCGACCACAATGCTATGAGACTAGACATCAATTACAGGAAAAGATCTGTAAAAAATACAAACACATGGAGGCTAAACAATACACTACCCAATAACGAAGTGATCACTGAAGAAATCAAAGAGGAAATTAAGAAATACCTAGAAACAAATGACAATGGAGACACGACGACCCAAAACCTATGGGACGCAGCAAAAGCAGTTCTAAGGGGGAAGTTTATAGCAATACAATCCCACCTTAAGAAACAGGAAACATTTCGAGTAAACAACCTGACCCTGCACCTAAAGCAATTAGAGAAAGAAGAACAAAAAACCCCCAAAGTTAGCAGAAGGAAGGAAATCATAAAGATCAGATCAGAAATAAATGAAACAGAAATGAAGGAAACGATAGCAAAGATCAACCAAACTAAAAGCTGGTTCTTTGAGAAGATAAACAAAATTGACAAACCGTTAGCCAGACTCACCAAGAAAAGAAGGGAGAAGACTCAAATCAGTAGAATTAGAAATGAAAAAGGATAAGTAACAACTGACACTGCAGAAATACAAAAGATCATGAGAGATTACTATAAGCAACTCTATGCCAATAAAATGGACAACCTGGAAGAAATGGACAAATTCTTAGAAATGCACAACCTACCAAGACTGACTC
Source organism: Hyperoodon ampullatus (assembly GCF_949752795.1). Classification (NCBI taxonomy): domain Eukaryota; kingdom Metazoa; phylum Chordata; class Mammalia; order Artiodactyla; family Ziphiidae; genus Hyperoodon; species Hyperoodon ampullatus. Next base: position 83,165,063 of record NC_136928.1, read on the forward strand.
AGGAAGAAATAGAAAATATGAACAGACCAATCACAAGCACTGAAATTGAAACTGTGATTAAAAATCTTCCATCAAACAAAAGCCCAGGACCAGATGGCTTCACAGGCGAATTCTATCAAACATTTAGAGAAGAGCTAACACCCATCCTTCTCAAACTCTTCCAAACAATATCAGAGGAAGGAACACTCCCAAACTCATTCTACGAGGCCACCATCACCTTGATACCAAAACCAGGCAAGGATGTCACAAAGAAAGAAAACTACAGGCCAATATCACTGATGAACATAGATGCAAAAATCCTCAACAAAATACTAGCAAACAGAATGCAACAGCACATTAAAAGGATCATACACCATGATCAAGTGGGGTTTATTCCAGGAATGCAAGGATTCTTCAATATACGCAAATCAATCAATGTGATACACCATATTAACAAGTTGAAGGAGAAAAACCATATGATCATCTCAATAGATGCAGAGAAAGCTTTCGACAAAATTCAACACCCATTTATGATAAAAACCCTGCAGAAAGTAGGCATAGAGGGAACTTTCCTCAACATAATAAAGGCCATATATGACAAACCCACAGCCAACATTGTCCTCAATGGTGAAAAACCGAAACCATTTCCACTAAGATCAGGAACAAGACAAGGCTGCCCACTCTCACCACTCTTATTCAACATAGTTTTGGAAGTTTTAGCCACAGCAATCAGAGAAGAAAAGGAAATAAAAGGAATCCAAATTGGAAAAGAAGAAGTAAAGCTGTCACTGTTTGCAGATGACATGATACTATACATAGAGAATCCTAAAGATGCTACCGAAAAACTACTAGAGCTAATCAATGAATTTGGTAAAGTAGCAGGATACAAAATTAATGCACAGAAATCTCTGGCATTCCTGTACACTAATGATGAAAAATCTGAAAATGAAATCAAGAAAACACTCCCACTTACCATTGCAACAAAACGAATAAAATATCTAGGAATAAACCTGCCTAAGGAGACAAAAGACCTGTATGCAGAAAATTATAAGACACTGATGAAAGAAATTAAAGAGGATACAAATAGATGGAGAGATATACCATGCTCCTGGATTGGAAGAATCAATATTGTGAAAATGACTCTACTACCCAAAGCAATCTACAGATTCAGTGCAATCCCTATCAAACTACCACTGGCATTTTTCACAGAACTAGAACAAAAAATTTCAAAATTTGTTTGGAAAAACAAAAGACCCCGAATAGCCAAAGCAATCTTGAGAACGAAAAACGGAGCTGGAGGAATCAGGCTCCCTGACTTCAGACTATACTACAAAGCTACAGTAATTAAGACAGTGTGGTACTGGCATAAAAACAGAAAGATAGATCAGTGGATCAGGATAGAAAGCCCAGAGATAAACCCACGCACATATGGCCAACTTATCTTTGATAAAGGAGGCAGGAATGTACAGTGGAGAAAGGACAGCCTCTTCAATAAGTGGTGCTGGGAAAACTGGACAGGGACATGTAAAAGTATGAGATTAGATCATTCCCTAACACCATACACAAAAATAAGCTCAAAATGGATTAAAGACCTAAATGTAAGGCCAGAAACTATCAAACTCTTAGAGGAAAACATAGGCAGAACACTCTATGACATAAATCACAGCAAGATCCTTTTGGACCCACCTCCTAGAGAAATGGAACTAAAAACAAAGATAAACAAATGGGACCTAATGAAACTTCAAAGCTTTTGCACAGCAAAGGAAACCATAAACAAGACCAAAAGACAACCCTCAGAATGGGAGAAAATATTTGCCAATGAAGCAACTGACAAAGGATTAATCTCCAAAATTTATAAACAGCTCATGCAGCTCAATAGCAAAAAAACAAACAACCCAATCCAAAAATGGGCAGAAGACTTAAATAGGCATTTCTCCAAAGAAGATATACAGACTGCGAACAAACACATGAAAGAATGCTCAACATCATTAATCATTAGAGAAATGCAAATCAAAACCACAATGAGATATCATCTCACACCAGTCAGAATGGCCATCATCAAGAAATCTAGAAACAATAAATGCTGGAGAGGGTGTGGAGAAAAGGGAACACTCTTGCACTGCTGGTGGGAATGTGAATTGGTACAGCCACTATGGAGAACAGTATGGAGGTTCCTTAAAAAACTAAAAATAGAACTACCATATGACCCAGCAATCCCACTACTAGGCATATACCCTGAGAAAACCATAATTCAAAAAGAGACATGTACCAAAATGTTCATTGCAGCTCTATTCACAATAGCCCGGAGCTGGAAACAACCTAAGTGTCCATCATCGGATGAATGGATAAAGAAGATGTGGCACATATATACAATGGAATATTACTCAGCCATAAAAAGAAACGAAACTGAGCTATTTGTAATGAGGTGGATAGACCTAGAGTCTGTCATACAGAGTGAAGTAAGTCAGAAAGAGAAAGACAAATACCGTATGCTAACACATATATATGGAATTAAAAAAAAAAAACGTCATGAAGAACCTAGGGGTAAAACGGGAATAAAGACACAGACCTACTTGAGAATGGACTTGAAGATATGGGGAGGGGGAAGGGTAAGCTGTGACAAAGGGAAAGAGAGGCATGGACATATATACACTACCAAACGTAAGGTAGATAGATAGTGGGAAGCAGCCGCAGAGCACAGGGAGATCAGCTCGGTGCTTTGTGACCGCCTGGAGGGGTGGGATGGGGAGGGTGGGAGGGAGGGAGATGCATGAGGGAAGGGATGTGGGAACAGATGTATATGTATGACTGATTCACTTTGTTATAAAGCAGAAACTAAAAAAAAAAAAAAAAAAAAAGAAATCTATCACAGAGTAGTTTTCAGGGTATTTGTTTATAAAATCAAACCGTTTATAAAATAAGCATTTACTCTGGTCATAATAACTTCACAGTGGGTAAAAGCAGGGGCCGGCTGTAGGATAGGTTCGGTAGTGTTTATTCCTTTTACTTAAGCACCAATTAGTGGGGTAAGACCTTTCTGTCTCTGGCAAAACCCAGTGAAGTGCTTTCTGAAGGATGTGAATCCTTAATGGGATTCAGAGTTGAGCTTAGGGAGGAAGCTGCTCCATCGTTACCCGAGAGTTCCGTTTAGTCAGAAGGCAGCTCATGGCAGGAACATTTGACATCACCACTCAGCCTGGCTTGGCCAGTGACCCAGCTCCACTCTGGCCAGAGGACCAGTGGCTGGCAGAGACGTGCCCTCCGGCACATCGCCCTCGACTGTTAGAAGAATCATACTGCTGGGTCCCCTATGACACAGCCTGCTGGATGCGAGGACTTGAACTTCACAGGGGCAGCTCATCCCCAAAAGCCAGTCCAGAGTCAACACGTGGACACAGTCAAAAGCACATTAATTAGGACAATTAGATTGTATTTGATTCATGGCCCTTGACAATATTCCACTCAGAACTGTGGTGCCTGGACCCAGGACCTGATAGGCCAGCGAGACTCCAAAATTTGCTGTTTCCTTCAAAACAATTCTAGGAAAGCCGACACTCACCGATGGCTTCAAAGAAGAAACAAGTGTCAGCTTTCCATTTCTAAACCAGACACACTGTTGGCTGACGCGTCTCTTTTGCTTAGAGAAGATGTCATTGATAAATCCTGAAGCTAAATGTAGACACTCTGGAGAGAGAGAAATAATGATTGGATCAGATCTGTTTTTAAAGCTCGAGAAAATGTACTGGAAAATTCCAAGTCACCAAAACAAAATTTTGTGAAGCCAGGAACTGCCAAACTAAACAGTCCTCTGCTGAGTAATTCTTCATGAATTGATTTGAGTGTCGGGATCCAATAAAACCTAATCTCTGCCATGCAAATAAGCTAAGGCTTTTATGGGTGACAATAAAAGGAAGTTTCTCTGAGAATCAGGTGTTAGCTGGGTGGAAGGATTTGTTTTTTTCTTTTTGGCAGGAAAGCTTCACGATCCCAATAAACACTGAATAAGAGTGAAGTAACAGAGAGCGTCTGCCCTCATGGCTACATTCTTTGATGGGAACGTAGACTGGATTCAAAAATAAAATATGCGTTTTATTCAGTGAGCCTTTGCTGTCTGTGCTGTGTTGTGTAGAGGGAAGGCATGTGGGCAGCGTGCGGGGATGGGGTAAAAGGTCTCTATGTGGACGACCGTGGGGTAGGTGTGCACAGCCAGCGTTTATAGGGAGGGCTGTGGATGATGAAAATCCAGCTTGCATGTGGCCGAATGCGGAGAATGGGGGCCAGGGTGAGGCTGGAGGGAGGGAGGCTCACGTGTCAGGGAAGACCTGAGACCCCCTGTCTTCCAGAAGCCGCCTGGTTTCCCCGGGGAACATTCCTGCAGATGGTGTGGTCTGGGTGTGAGCCGCCACCTCTTCCCGCTGTGTCAGCCTCCTCAGGGCCCCCTTCCCTGGACCCCTGCCTGGCTCACCTGCGTGACAGCAGTGGGTGAAGCGAGCTCTCCCTTCCAGTCCATCCCTGCTCCTTCTCTACCCAGGGGAAGACTCAGCACACACGAGGCTTCGGGCCGTCTCTACGACTTCTTTATATTTGAAGCGCCCCGTCATCCCCACTCTTGGGTGGTGCTGGCGATGCTGGTTGCACTGCTTCTCCCTCTCAACTGGCTGCAGCCAGGGTGGTAGACACTGGGGCAGCTGGCGTAGCATGGGCAAGGCCCAGCCACCAGAAAAGGCACCAGGCAGCGCTAAGCTTCTGGTCCCACCATCCTGGAGCATCCCAGGATGTGTGCCCTGACCGTAGCCTCATCTCATATATTTGGGAATAGAGGACCACGGAGACCTCCAGCCAGGCCTTCAATCTCGCTGCTTGCTTCAGTGTTAATTCTCCTAATCAGGATGCAGTGACACAGAAGTTGCATGCTTAGCCGAATCATGGGACTCTTTGGGTTTTTGTGAGGTCAGAAGGGATTCTGATGGGCTCAGGCTGGCAGCAAGGGCCCCATCTGGCCCCCGGGCACCTTAGAGGTTAAGGGAGGGAACAAATCTGAATCCAGGGGGGATGTGGGTAGAGGTACACTGAGGTTAGAAGTCTGACCCCAAACAAGGCTGTCCTGGAATAAGTTCAGGTAATTACGGCCTTAGAGAGCCTGGGAGATGCAGCGTCTAGGGTGGGTGGTCTGGGGTGATACCTGAGGCAGGGAGCGAGAGTAGCAAAGGGTGGGGGGCATGCTTCAGTTAGGGGACAAGCCACAGCTGGTGTTCTTTTGGCTGGCTGTGTAGACAGGCCAGCCTGGTTTCTCTTAAGCACCAATATAAAGAGAACATTCTTTCTGGCTCTGTCTGGACAATGTGCCCCTAACTGAGGATGGCCCACCCCTTTTCCTTAGACGTGGATGATAACCTTTCCAACGTACACCTCATCTGGTCCTTAGTGTCAATGTTTACAAGGAAAAATCAGCTTGTTATTTCAGCTCCAGTGTTTATACCCACCCATAAAACCGCACATGGAAACCACAAACAAATTTATTTGCCATTTTTTGAAAATTTGGCCCTCAAAGGGCATTAGCAGGAACATTGTGCCATTAGCACAGATTGTTTTTAAAACACTTTAAAAGATCCAAATTCTGCTGAATTTGGGGGCCAAGTAGAGTGAAAATTTTATCTTGTATCCCAGGAGCTCGTGCACTGCAGCTGTACGTATGTGAGCACAGAGAGTCATTTAGCAATGACCTGTGTCCTGCACGGAGGTGATCTGACATTTCTATCAGTGCATCCAGCCGTCCCCTGGGCCACAGATACCTCCTGGAGGAGACCAGAGTGGCTGGTGGCCTGAGTCCTCCTGCGGGGGCTGGGCCCTGGGGAGGGCGAGGTGTGGGCTCGTTTCCGGCTTGAATGCCTCACGATGTCTTCAAGGAGCCACCTCAGACCTGTGTCTCAGCAACAAGGCTCTGTGTCCCCATCTTAGCATCACTGCCCACAGGAGAAAATCCAAGCTCCTTTCCACCTGCTACTCCCCACACAAACCCCAAGATCCAGCTCTACCAGGCCTCCTAGGTTGCTTCCAAAGCCATGGTCTGTCAGTGTCCTTGTCTGGAATGTTCTTGCAAAGTGCCATGGCTGAGCCTCAGTCCCCTCCTGGGGCCTCAGCCTTGTGACCACGCCCTGCCCCAAGCTGGCCAATCAGAATCTCTCCTGGGAATTGCAAAAGTTGATGGAGCCTGGCTTGCAGGTGTCTGGAGCGGAGCTGTCCAAGGGCCAGGCTGTATGAACAGCTGCCCGGCTCCCCCCTCCTGGGACTGGATTTACAGTCTTCCTTCTGCTCTGGGATCTATCTTGTAAAGTGCCCCCTTTTCCTTAATAATAATGTAAAGTTATTTAGAGCTTATTACATACTTTGCTAAGGACTTCATGAATAATATTTTGTTTCAAAAACTCCCATTACGTCTGTATCACAAATGAGGAAATTGAGGCTCAAAAGGTTTGCATAATTCCCTTAAGCAAATACAGTCTGTGTTTTAATGCTGAAGCCACACAGACCCTTGAGTAATTTGAATCATGTTGTCGTCTCTTTCTACAACTCCTGCCGTCAAGACTAAGTTCATACCACCTCTGTGATGTCCTTCTTGACTGGGTCGTGCTGTTTGGACGGTCCCCTCTAGATCCCAATAGGACTGGTTCATCTTTATCACGCATCATTGGTTAACTTCTCTCTTCTCTGAAAGTCTATTACTTCATCAGCAGTAGAGCCCTGGGTTATGTATGTCCATCTCTGGGAGCTAAGCAGGAATTCGATGAATGTTTGTTGGATGGATGGGTGACTCCTTCTTCCGGGGGGCAGACGGACAGGAGGGAAAGAGAAAGGAAAGAGCAGGTGAGGACAGCTCAGGCCACCATCCATATGTTTCTATATACGCTGGAGCAGGTACGTGGGCTGAGGAACGAGAGTTGTTTTGAGAGTTAAATTCTAATAAGATCGAATAACTTGATTTGAATCATTTCGTTAAATTAATTCAGGAAATATATGTTGGTGATCTTAACAAGTCTCAGTAGATACTGGGACACAGGAAGGTCAGAATGAGGAGGGTCTCTGGACCCTGGGGATCTCTGATCTGCATGTATAGGTGTAGGTCAATGTCAAAGGAGGTCTGGCAGAGCCCCTGGGGTGGAGAAGAGCAGAGGAAGGAGTGGCTCGTTCTGATGGGAGCCCCCGAAGTCTCCCCTGAGAAGTGCCATCAGGGGTCAAGTTCAAGGGCAAAGGGGCTGAAGACCTCACAGACAGAGGAGCTGGGAGGATGCATGGAGAGGGGTCATGTGTGCTGGGGAAGGTAAGGGGGGAGGGTAGGTGAGAGTCGCTGTACTTGGAAAGTCTGACTTTGCTAAGGGGACGTCACAGAAGATTTTATCAATTTCTCTACTTATTCATGCTGTTTTTATGTAGAAGGAAGTACTGCTCTTTTCAAGGTTGGCTGCAGTTCGTGCTGACGCCTTTCAAACTGTGGCTCTAGGTTACCAGGATCCTTTTACAGTGCAGGTTCCTAAACTTCTCCTACAGAAATTGTAATTCACCAGGCCTGGAGCAGAACCCAGGGATCTGCATTTTTATCAAACGTCACAAGTGATTCTGATGCAGTGGGTTCTTCCAACCCGATTTGTAAGCCATTTCCTAGAGTCTCTGTGATGAGGACCCACAGCTGTGAAGGAACCTTTTGGTTATTTGATCAGATCATAGTTGTGGGGAGAGTCTAGTGCTGGGAGGATGAGATCACGGGGGTTTAACTCTTTTTCATAGAAAGAACACAAGGTGCCTCCCTGGGGTCTGGAGGTCTTTCTGCTATAAAATAATCAGGAGCTTCTAGGCAAATCCTAGAAATGGGGGTTGTAGCTGGGAATGGTGGTGGGCAGTGGGAGAAGCTCTCTGGGGAAGGAGCTGGCCTTGCAGCAAGGTGACAGCCTGGGACCTCCGCCAGGGTTTCTGCTAGTTTTGCTGGTTAAAAGCTTTGACAGTAGGCACTTTGGATATTATCTCTGGTTCTGTGCAGTAATTTCCCTCTTTTATGTCCAAACCTTCAGTAAAAGTCTATTCCACAAGACAGCACTGGGTTAGGAATATTCTGGGGAATTAAAGACCTGGATCCACATTTACCTTTAGAGCAGAGGGTAAAGATGTAGCTGAGATGGCATATTGTTTCCTGGAGCTGTGGTTACAAAGAATCCAAAACTGGGTGGCTAAATACAACAGAAACTTATTCTCTTGTGGTTCTGGAGACTAGAAGTCTAAAATCAAGTTGTCGGCAGAGCCATGATCTTTCTGAAACGTGTCAGAAGATCCTGCCTTGCCTCTTCCAGCTTCTGGCGTGTCATCTGTGGCTGACAGCAGCATCACTCCAATCTTTGCCTCTGTCATCACATGGCGTTGCCCCTATATGTCTGTGTCCAAATTTCCCTCTTCTTATAAAGATACGCATCATACTGGACTAAGGCCCACCCTGATGACCTCATTTTAACTTGAATTATCTGCAAAAACCCTATTTCCAAGTCAGGTCACATTTACAGGTACTGGAGGCTAGGAGGGGAACATATCACTTTTTGGGGACATGATTCAGCCCATAACACATGGTCAGATTTGAGAGTGGGTCCCCTTCTATCACGCACCCTCTCTTGGAACTTTCAGCAATATTTTGGAGGGGGACTGAATTATTGGAAGAAATATTAGCAATTTGTGAGACTGAAGTTTGCCTTATTTTATCAGGCTATTACAAGACAAGGTGACCCCAGATGAACCTGGGCTCACTCTGGTTACATATGTGTCATGAGTGGTTAGTGCTCAGCGCTGTTTGTCAAATGCATTACCTAACTTCACTTGCACTGCAGCCAACACTGCCTCACCATCACAGGATCCGAGTCTGGCTTGTGTTGGGCCAAGCTGAGTTCTCAATGCAGAGAGATGCTTAATAAATATTTTCAGTGTTCAGACAATTAAATGAAATATCTGTAGGGCTCTTAGGTTTTTAGACAAAAAGATTGCTATGCAAAGTCAGAGCCTTGTTACTTTACTAAAGGTTGGAAAAATAAGAAGAGACTTGGTTACATAGTCCCGTTGGCTGGCACTTGCAGTACTTTGGACACGGGTCACATTCTGATGTCTGTTTTTGATCGTAAACACCTGGTCCTGGAAGCATCTGCAGTTTGTGTCATTTTTAGAGACCGGGATGGCAAATTTAAAATTCAAATTCTCCTGAACAGCAGAGAGGACGTAGCTATAAAAGTGTTTCAGACCACAGTGTTTTAAATGAAGGTTAATTTTCTGATAAAATAGGAAATGAAGGAAAAATTATCTCCCCGCACGCAAGCATGGGTTAGAATACTATAGCTCAATTAGACGTTCTGATTGTGCAAACAATCAGCTTCGTGTCTTGTTAAACTTCTCCTTTTCAAATTATGAAGCTTTTCTATACTAAGATTAGCAGGGGTATTAAGGGTACAACAGATAAAAGATCCATCTGAGCTAGAAGGAAAATTATAACTTGAGAGGGTTCAAAACTAAATGAGAACTTCCTAAAATCCCATGGTGTATCCAATGTTATTAAAAATTGTCCAGCATAGAGATTAACTGCTAGACTCAGAGGAAAGAAAAGTTATTACTCTTTGCCTTTTTTCCCTGAGATATTGAATACTTCTTACTCAGTGGAATTTTGCTTTGCATGTACGGAAATATACATCAAGCTTGTTAATCAGACCTACATAATGTCTTAACTGCAAAATAGTTTTTAGTGATACAGAATGTTTACTGCTTATGGGCTGGGTTTCGGGGAAAGGGAAGCAGAAACCACTGGAATTTTCTAACTTTTCCTGCAAATCAAATGTGATACCATAATTTTATAAGTACATCCTTTTTCTGATTCATTCTCAAATCTTTTTATTCAGTTCTCACTGGGCTGTATCCAGAACAAAGAGATGTGCAGTCGCTTTGTGCTGAGTCTTTTCTATTTCCAGTCCTGATGGTAAAGGCACAGATGTGTTAACACACACTTTATGGCACTTAGTGGAGTTTGTTCACCGAGTGAAGGAATGAACCCTCATCTTGGTAAGATGTTTGGTATCGGTCATGGCTATCTCCCTTCTCATTCCTGTTCTTAGGGTCCGATTCTTCCCAGTACCTGTGCTGGGACTGTGGCAATGACCGCTAACTGTCCTCCCTGCCTCTGAGATCCCCTCTGATCCCCCTTCTTCCTGCGAGAGCTGAGCCCAGCACAGAGCTCAGCCTGTGCCTTGCTGCCCTGATGGCCAGCTGTGCATCATCGCCCTGCCTTCCTGTGTGGCTCTCTTGAACTTTCTCCTGGGTATATCCCCAGGCTTTGTGCAGCTCAGAGGTTGCATCTTCCAGGAAGCTTTCCCTGACCTCAGGCTCCCTTGATGAGCACTTTGCACAATGTGCTGTCGCCTGTCCCTTGTCCGTCTCCTCCTGAATCATAAGGTCTAAGGGCAGCATCTGGGTCATGTCCCCCTTGATACTCTGGCCTGTAGTGCAGTACCTGACATGTACTGGGTGCTCGATCAATGTTTGTTTGCTCCTCATGTGAGTGATAATTGAATATATTGGGGTTCTCGGGGAGACACAGGCTCTTCTTTGAAGATGAGATGCACTTTCAGTGAAAACCTAAAAAAATGTGGCTCTACAAGTCTGGGACTGAAGGGGCTGTGCTGAGGTTGCCTGGGACAAAGGTTCATCACACTCTGATTCCCAGGTTGCAATAGGGTTGTGCCTGTTTGAGGGGAAGGCGAAATGTTAGGTGGATCGGTGGCCAGTAGCTTGGCAGATTCTGTCACCTACATTTAGTACAATGCAATCAATTACTGAAAGTGATCGTGGATGAGATATCATTTTATCTCAGTAAAAGGAACTAAGAAACACCGCCCTGCATCCCTTATTCATTAGTATATTGTTTTCTGAAGGGGATCCAGTTACTTGCAATGTCTAGTGAAGGACTTTAGGATAATGGTCAAGAGAAGAGATTTGTAGCCATACAGCCTACACATCAATCTCTTCACATTTACTAGCTGGAAAATCTAGGAAAAGGGCTAATTTCTGTGTATCTCAGTTTTCTCATGTGTAAACTGGGATTAAAACAGCTTCATGTAGTTGTAGTGAAGCTAAAGTGACTTAATATATGTGAACATTTAGCACAGTGCTGAGTGCAGAATACAGGCTTCATCGATAACTTATTTAAAACAGAGAAATGAGGTTTGAAGGATTAAACCCCTAATGTGATCCCTTAGCTAGGGATGAGTGACTTAGCCAGCTAATCACTTAGCTAGGGAGGATTTTGAATCTCAGTTTGTTTGTCTTACAAAAAAATAGGATTTTTCCTGCTCTACTGGACCTTTCCCCTAGAAACCCACTGTTACACGTACCATGGACATCAGCGTTTTGAGCCTTTTGGCCTCCTGTATTTTGCTGTAATGATTTTAGGGATGTCGCCATCCACAGAGGACTGTTCATATGTTGTCTTGTCAGTTACCTGACACCATAGACATTTTCATGGAAATCCAAACTATATGTTGTTGTTTCTAAATTTTTAGTTTCAAAAAACATTCTTGGACCTGGCTGCAAAATCCTATAAATTCAATTGAAATCAGTCACATTTATAATGAGGTTGTTAAAAAGCTGTAAGTGTTGTGAATTTATGACTCAGTCCTCACATTCAGCTGTTCCCTGCTTCTGCTTCTAGGTCTTTCTATCCCGTGTGGGATTCAATTTATATTTGTGGGTGACATCATTATAAATCTTTAATGCAACACAAGTGCAATTTTAAATGTTTGCAAGCATGGAGAACTAGACCCATGTGATATCTGTTATATTTTATGGATTATGGTTCTTGTATAACCAGCAAACAAACAAACAAAAATCTCTCAAACCCAAACCTAAACACTGAACTTTGTAACCAGCATTCAGCCTTCACCTAAGAGGGGCTGCCTTATGATGAAGCTAAACTTTGACTCCATGGGTGTTGTTTTAGAATCGTCTTCTTTTTCACATTCAAAAAAAAAAAACCTCTTATTGATGACCATCCTTCCAAGTGTCCCTTACAGACTTCTTTTTTTTTTTTTTTTTTTTTTTTGTGGTACACGGGCCTCTCACTGTTGTGGCCTCTCCCATTGTGGAGCACAGGCTCCAGACGTGCAGGCTCAGCGGCCACGGCTCACGGGCCCAGCCGCTCCGCGGCACGTGGGATCCTCCCGGACCGGGGCATGAACCCGTGTCCCCTGCATCGTCAGGTGGACTCTCAACCACTGCGCCACCAGGGAAGCCCTCCCTTACAGACTTCTGAGTTCAGTGAGAAAAGAACAGTTTCTCTGCATTAGAATTTTTTGCCCCTTTTTGTACTAATCAGTAGGAAAAGCAAGGCCAGCTGAGAGCAGCTAGTGGCCCTTTCTTCATTATCTTTTGGAATCTTGACCCTGAACTTGTGTGTCACAGAGGTCAAAGTGTTAAAGAAAATGATAATATCTGGGGAAGCCTTAAAAAAAAGTATTATGAAAATGAAAGTGTATGTCTGGGAGACCTTCAAGATGGTGGAGGAGTGGAGCCTGAACCAAGATGGTGGAGTAGAAGGACGTGCTCTCACTCCCTCTTGCGAGAACACCAGAATCACAGCTAGCTGCTGGACAATCATTGACAGGAAGACACTGGAACTCACCAAAAAAGATACTCCACATCCAAAGACAAAGGAGAAGCCACAATGAGACAGTAGGAGGGGTGCAATCACAGCAAAATCAAATCCCATAACTGCTGGGTGGATGACTCACAGATTGGAGACAATATGGTACTGGCACAAAAACAGAAACATAGATCAATGGAACAAGATAGAAAGCCCAGAGGTAAACACACACACCTATGGTCAACTAATCTATGACAAAGGAGGCAAGGATATACAATGGAGAAAAGACAGCTTCTTCAATAAGTGGTGCTGGGAAAACTGGACAGCTACATGTAAAAGAATGAAATGAGACCACTCCCTAACACCATACACAAAAATATACTCAAAATGGATTAGAGACCTAAATGTAAGGCCAGACACTATAAAACTCTTAGAGGAAAGCATAGGCAGAACACTCTATGACATAACTCACAGCAAGATCCTTTTTGACCCACCTCCTAGAGAAATGGAAGTAAAAACAAAAATAAACAAATGGGACCTAATGAAACTTAAAAGCTTTTGCACAGCAAAGGAAATCATAACAAGACGAAAAGACAACCCTCAGAATAAGAGAAAATATTTGCAAATGAAGCAACTGACAAAGGATTAATCTCCAAAATATATAAGCAGCTCATGCAGCTCAATATCAAAAAAACAAACAACCCAATCCAAAAATAGGCAGAAGACCTAAATAGACATTTCTCCAAAGAAGATATACAGGTTGCCAACAAACACATGAAAGGATGCTCAACATCACTAATCATTAGAGAAATGCAAATCAAAACTACAATGAGGTATCACCTCACACCAGTCAGAATGGCCATCATCAAAAATCTAGAAACAATAAATGCTGGAGAGGGTGTGGAGAAAAGGAAACCCTCTTGCACTGTTGGTGGGAATGTAAATTGAGACAGCCACCATGGAGAACAGTATGGAGATTCCTTCAAAAACTAAAAATAGAACTACCATAGGACGCAGCAATTCCACTACTGGGCATATACCCTGAGAAAACCATAATTCAAAAAGAGTCATGTACCACAATGTTCACTGCAGCTCTATTTACAACAGCCAGGACATGGAAGCAACCTAAGTGTCTGTCAACAGACAAATGGATAAAGAAGATGTGGCACATATATACAATGGAATATTACTCAGCCATAAAAAGAAATGAAACAGTTATTTGTAGTGAGGTGGATGGACCTAGATTCTTTCATACAGAGTGAAGTAAGTCAGAAAGAGAAAAACAAATACCGTATGCTAGCACATATATATGGAATCTAAAAAAAAAAGAAAGAAAATTGTCCTGAAGAACCTAGGGGCAGGACAGGAATAAAGACACAGACGTAGAGAATGGACTTGAGGACACGGGGAGGGGGAAGTGTAAGCTGGGATGAAGTGACAGAGTGGCATGGACATATATACACTACCAAACGTAAAGTAGATAGCTAGTGGGAAGCAGCTGCATAGCACAGGGAGATCAGCTCAGTGCTTTGTGATCACCTAGAGGGGTGGAATAGGGAAGGTAGGAGGGAGACGCAAGAGGGCGGGAGTATGGGGATATATGTATGCGTATAGCTGATTCACTTTGTTTTAAAGCAGAAACTAACACACTATTGTAGAGCAATTATACTCCAATAAGATGTTAAAAAAAAAAAAAGAGTGTATGTCTATCTTTTGTCAAGGGAATAACTGGGGGCTCGGTGCCAACCACAACCGGGTGACTTCAGCTCTGTGGTGACAGGGCGAGGCCTCTCGGCAGTCCTGACAACGAACTGGGAATTAAACCCACTTGAATGATGTGACCAAATTAAAAGGGATAAGAGAATGTGATGAAGTATCATTAAAAGCAAATAATGAGATTGATGTTAATATACTCAAACATTTTGCGCTGACTTTGGGCTTTGGAGCACGAGGCTCTCAGTTTTGCTGTGTTGTCAGTAGGAAATGATTCTTAAATTAATCCAGGCGACAGAATCATCTGGAGGGACTTTAATTAAAAAAAAATACACTTTCAGGACCCCGTCTCAGATCTGAATCAGAATTCCTGCAGCCACAGCACAATTTCTCTGTTTTTACTGAGATCTGTGGATTGAATTTTGGGAACAAGAGCATAGTTTGAGAGTCACAGTTTCTTTATAGCCTTTTGAAAATGGGTGTGAATGACTTTGGGCTTGTCTCTTTATAGGAATGAATACTAAGTAAGGTGTGATTTTAGGGAATCTCACATCCCTTTTATAAATAGAGAACTGAAGCTCAGAGAGGTTTACTACTTGCCTTAAGGTTGCACAGCTTGTTGGGGGCTGAATCAGGACCTGAACTGAAGCATTCCAGGCTGCCCAGCCCAGGGATCTTTCACTAGACCTGTGATTCCCTTTCTAAGCTCTGGAGCACCCCAGGGTGTTAAAGTGAACTCACATGGGCCCTGCAGGGTGTTTAAAATTTTCAATTTTCTAGGGAAACACAGCGATGCTCTGTATCTATCAGACAGTGTGTGAACTAGTAGCTTGAGAGACTTTGGTCCCCATGTTGGGCCATGCCACATTCCTTTAATGACATACCTTTGTAGAGCTGGGGTTTGGGAAACCCCAGAATAAAAACAATTGTGTCATGAAAAGAATAAAATGGCATGCTAAGAATAAAAACAACTATGGCATGAAAATCAGTAGGAAACAGGACTTGAGGGTGGGCCATGTCCACTCTGAGTCCAAGGATTGAGAAGTTGTGCTGAGCCCAACAGGGGCCCACACCCACTAGTAAATGGCTATTTTGGAATGGAAAACAAATGTTATTTTTCCTTTCAATTAGCGTATTATTGTTTTAAACAGCTACTAACTTCCCAGGACACAAATACTTATAACCTAATTGCTTAATAAGTGGAACTATTAACTATTTCTTTTGGCACAGGGACACTGTGTAAAATTACTGAGACACTAAGGACACCATGAATAAGGCAAGTTAAAGAACTAGATCCCACTGTCTTCCCGTTATCACACAATGAATTTTGACTGGGACCATTCCAAAGCTTTGGTTTCCTGAGTTTTGAAAAAAACTGGTATCTTCTCTTCCTTTGGTGTCATTGGTCTTGCCATTTACCTCAGACTCCTTGCTTTCAGAAGAATCTTTTTATGAAGGAGTTTCAAATGATGGTAGTTTTTGTTTCAGCAGCAAAACCATACATTTCTCTTGAAATGAGGTTATATTCAGGGCTGTCTTATGGAGGAGTAGGGTGCTGATGATAGGAATGGAACAGGGCAGTTCATCCACCCAAAACACCAACCCTACTGCATGTTGTTCTACCACCACAATCCCATTCCTTTGGGTTCTGTAGACAGTATGGGTTTCTAGAAACCACCATTGAAATGCAGGTGTTTCTTGGCAGGCTTGTTTTGTCCAAACTTATTTGTTACTGAAGAGTCAGCATGTGGTTACCTGATCCTGGAGGCAGAAGACATTGGGAGGATGAGGATGAGGACGGACGCACATGTTGCTGATGGAGCCATATCCTGGGACTGGCTGGCTCTGCATAAAAAGCTGGGGAAACCAGCACCAAGGACCTAGTGGAGGGAGAGCTCTGATTCTTGAGCTAATTCAGATTTTTCTGAGATAATCCATTTCACTTTTTGGTCATTTTGTTTAATTGGTAAAAACAACCCCTTCTATCTGCCTCAGTGTTTTACCATTCTGGAAGCTTTTTTCTTCTTTTCTTTTCTTTCTTTCTTTCTGTTTTTTTTTTTGTGCCTAATCTCATTTGGTTCTCCCTACAACCCTGGGAGGTAGGAAGTCAGAATTATGATTCGCAATTTTAACAGATGAGGAAGCTGACGCCAAAACAGGTGCGATGCCTTGAGCAGTAGAGGAAAGAGAAGCAATAGGAGCCAGGCTTCTGGTTCTTGGTTCAATGCGCTTTCCCTCTGCCACATTTTCCAGGTTTGAGGACATTTCATGATGAGTGTTGTCAGCACCATGGGGAACAGTGAAGAGGCCAGAGGACATCGTGGTGCATCTCCTCTCAGTGTCATGGCTCAGTGCTGCAGGTACCCTCCGGGTCCTTGGTTCAGTGCGCATCTTACCCTGTTCCTTCTGCCTCTGCTACAGCCGCTGCTGCTTTTCACTCATCACCTACTGCGCTCCCAGCACTCAGGGTCTTCTTTTTATGTTTCTTCAGTGCAATCGTGAAATGTGATCACCAGCACAGAATTCAGCTCTCTGAGCCATTGTATTTCCCCAAACGTGAGTTCAGACCCTTTCTGTGTGGTCTCCATCCATGATGTGTAAAAGTGATTTGCAGCCTGTTGTCGGTCTGAGAGCTACGGGTTCTTCTTCCAGTTCTGAAAGCCCTCTCCTCATTCGTGCACCATACAGGTGTGACACCTAGGCAGGGGCAGACTTGTTTTGTTGTAGGGGAGATGACTGCATTTCGGAAATGTTTTCACAACTGCAGGGCAGGGAGAACAATAAAGCCAATCCCACAGAGAGGAAGCATCCAGGGTGCTTCCAGGTCTCAAATGGAGTGAATCATCTGCAAGGGCTGTGGTTAATGTTCAGTCTGAACGAGGCCCACACAGCTGGGACACTCGGTACTTTTGATCTGGCCTTTCAAGCTTGGGTGATGCCAGGAAATTACATTTAATGGACTGAAGGCTGCAGTATAGAAAATGAGAATGGATTGCTATAAAAACGATAGAGACCATTTCACCACCCCTCCCCCTACACCTGTTGTTCCTCTGGGGTCCGTGAGTCTCAGCTCTGCAAGGGGGAGCCTGATACTGGTGGGCTGGGAGCCCCAGGGACACGCAGCCTCAGCTGGATCTGCTTGTGGTTAGAGACCTTCCCCAGAGCCCCAGCCCACTCTGACTGTTTCAGATCACCACGACACATGCCACTGAGTCATCCCCACCCGGCTAGTCATTCAGCACAGGAAGCCAGGCACCTGCACTTCTTTGCGGTGAAAATAACTAATTGGGGGGAAGTGTTCAGCCAGCCTCATCAGAGTTAAACTGATGAACTTCATACTCATGGCCACACCCAAGCCTTGAGCGCTGTGGGTGTATAAATAACCCCAGAAGTGACACTGCAAGGCTGGCTTTACCTCTTCACGATAGAACTGGAGAGTTCATTTCAATAAAAGGGGAGGGAGGGAAAGCCACCCCCCGGTCATTGGGTGCCCACACCTGTCAGATGGGCCTGAAGAAGCGCTTCCTTCCTTCCTCTCATTCTTCCCTTTGGAACCGGGCAGGGGGTGGACTTTCCACATGGCTGACAGCGTGGGGAACAGGTGCAAAAGCAGAAGCGCGTAGAAAACAGCTGATTCGGCTGCAGAGATTAGAAATTCTTGCTCGCTTCCTATTTCCATATGACTGTATGTCATCAGGCACTGACATATTTTCAGGACAAAATCCCCCTCTTGTGATAGAAGGAATGACACTAAGTTGTTCCACATCGCCAGGGCAGTGGTTCATGCAGAGGTGGTTTGTTCACTGCAGAAGGAATTCTAGGACTCAACTGCATTTGATCTTCAGTAATCCTTTGACACGGAGGAAGCAAATATCAGTCAATCTCCTAACACTACGATGGGAACACCAAGCCTTAGAATCTCACAGAGCAGGTCAGTGAGAGGTGGATTTGGAGCTGGAGGCCATACATTCATACCTGGCACCCAGGCTAAATTACATGGCCAAGGTGTTCAACTAGAACATGACACCGGAAGTGGTCGGGGGGCTAAGGAGAAGAAAACCACTTGTTACATGAGATGTCGATATGCTCTGTGCCTAGAGTAGTCAAAAGTAGAGACATTAGATAAAAGCTAGAGCCCTTGGGGCAATTCTTATCTTGGTGTTTTAGTTTGAGGGATGTAATCCCGATGGCCTGCTTTCAATTATTTCTATGGCTATTTAAATCTTTAAATGAAGGGATGCTTGATTGTTCTCTTAGCCTCATCATTTACCCTTCTTTACAAAATTATTTGGCAAATAGCGAATAGTAAGGAAGTCACAAATCTACTCCCTATCAGTTTTCTGTTGAAGGTCTCTTTCCCTTTCATGTGCAGGGCCAGATCTGCTCAGGGCAGATGTGATGAAGATCTTTACTGTTTGCCAATACTATTTTAGGGTACCGGGAAAACTGAATGGGGATTTTTACCTTCATCATATTCTAGGAGCTTATATTGGACAAAAAAACTAAAAGCTACATTAAAAAGGCACTATTGTAGGTACTGAAATGATTCAATATCCCATGAGGCACCTGGCCCTTTCTACAGAACCGACATGGAAATGACTTTCATATGAAAAAACTATTGGACTGATGAGCTCTGTCATTTCCTCTTCCTGAGTGTCAGTTTCTGCTTCAGCATCTGTTAAGGTAACACCAGCTGCTGTTACAGGTAAAGCCCCCAAGTCCCAGTGGCTTAACACAGAAAAGGGGTCCCATTTGTGTCGAGGCAGACTGGGTGATCTCCTTGCTCAGCTCACCGAATTTCCACCTGATCTTTCAGTGATCAAGGATATTTCCCTATTATAATGCTGTCCTGTCCTCCTTGTCATTGAGTTGGTGGATGAGGAAAGAGTTGAAGATTATGTGGGAAGTACTTTCAAATAGGCAGGTGTCACATCTGTTCATATTTCCTTAGCCAGAACTCAAACACAAGGCTATACCTAATTGCACATGAGGCTGGTTAATGCATTCTAGTTTTGTGCCGAGAAGACAAAACAGATTTGATGAACAACTAGTTAGTTCCCACACCACCTTTAAAAATGAGACCTTGGAGTAGACGAACTCTTAAGTCCTTTTTGCTGATCTAAATTCAACCACTGCAAGATTCTAAGATCCTTGCCCTTCATGGACTCATGCCCCTGTGTGTGAATTTATCCAGATATATCATCCCAAAGATGAAATATATCCTTAGTGATGTGAAAGATGACCAGTACCTGAAGGGTGAAATTTGATGAGAACACTTCCATCAAGAGAGTCCAGTGAGTCCAGACATATCAATGACCAGTAAAATATTTTTTAAAAAATTTAGAAAAAAAAAAGCTGTCATGATGGAGTTTCTGGGACCATAAACAGGTAGAAAATTGGATCAAATATGTGAAACAACTCTTTGCAGGCACTGGAGAACAGACTACAGAAATTGGAAACAAGTAAGGTGAACCAATAGCCCTGGATTTCTGCCTAGTGACACTTCCTAGGCCAGTGTGAGGAGGGATTCCAAGCAGAGATCAGTGGTGTTGACAGAGATCAGGGCTCAGAGAGGTGGAGGTGCTAGAGTTAGTGGTACACAATACCAGAGAGGCAGCAGCCATGCAGAGAAAGCCTGCCTGGATCCACATTGTTTTTCCCTTGGTTCTTTTGCTGATTACTAACCCAAATGTACAAAATATGAAATTCCATGACTCCAGGCAAGAAGGACTGGGGAGATGTAAGGTGAATAATTCCTAGAGGTTACATGGGGCTCGGAGATGTTCAAGTTCCAACCAGCCAAAGGAGATCCTCCTCTTTGCATAGCTGGGGCATTCAATAGAGACCCTGAACATGTCCTGCCTTGGTGGTAGGACATGGATGGCTCTGAAGTAAGTGCACCTGAATGTGTATTTTCAGTTGTTGAGTGTGGGGTTCTATGTATTTTAACTAGATAATTTATTGTTTGTATTGTTCAAATTTTCAGTGTCTCTACTGATATTCATGACTCCTTATTCTTTTAGGTACTAAAGAGGTGTGTTATACGCTTCAGCTGAGATTGTGGATTTACCTTTTTATTTGCCTTTAGTTCTGTGAATTTTTAAGATTGATGTATTTTGAAGTTATATTATTAGATGCATTCAAATTTAGGCTTGTTGTAGCTTCTTGTTGGACTGATCCTATTATCCTAATGAAATATACCCCTTTATCTCTGCTGTTATTAATACGATTAGAACAGCTTTCTTTTTATTAGTGTTTGTATCCTGTATATTTTTCTGTTTACTTTTAAACTTTGTGTATCCTTATATTTAAAGTATGTCTCTTGTAGGTAGTGTACATACATGTATACTTATATACACACTTATATATATTTTTACTTATACATACATATATTGTTTTGTAAATTCAGTCTGACAATCTGTCTTTTACTTATAGTCTATTAATATTTAATAACTTTATTAGGTATTTGGCTGTAAATCTTTTCTTTTATTAAATGAATTTCTGTGGCATCTGAGCCAATACATATGTTTGGATTTATGTATTAAAGCATTTAGTTTAACCTAACGAATATAGGAGAAAAACCTTAAAAAGAGAAAAAAATAGTAGTTACATTTTTTAGGCAAGTTGTGAAATGAGATACACTATTATTAGGTGGTATTTTATTCTGGATAATTGGTGGGAGATCATATTCTCCAGTGAGCATACGTCCTTTGCTTTGAAGGCTGCTCAATGCCCCCATCATCCCTTGAGGTCCTCCCACTCTCCTCCAGGCAGGGGGAGGCACCTCATCTTCTGTTCCCACCTTCATACCTCTCCAATTCTTGCATCGTATTGAATCTGCTCATTTACATATCTTGAGAGAATACGAGCTTCCTGGCAGGGATCATGTCCTATGGACTATTACATCTCATAAACAGCTCTTAATATTGATATTTTTTGTTGAATAAATGATGCATGTATGGTAGGTTTTAGATTAACCCCAATGGCATGAGTTTAGGCATGAGGAGTGTTAGAGGTCGGCTAAGGCCAGGAGTGGCCATACAAGGTCCAAGATGGCCCTGAATGTTCCATTCTTCAAAGGGTTCTAAAGGGCTTTGGGTGAAGCCAAGGATGGGGCTGCTCCCTTTGGTTGACCTAAGCTCACAAATGGGCCCTAGAATCAAATCAGTGTCTTCTTTTGAGATGACAGACAATTCGCTTGGGAAAAAAAATGTTTCAGGAGGCTTTCCCATTATTTATCAATTTTAGGGTCTATGAATAGCTTTGAATACAGAATTGCATGTGCAAATCCTTGTGTCTGCTATCGAATAATTGACTGGTCTGTCACTCACGGCCTCTGAATGAGGGGTCCTGGCTAATTGCACCCGCAATTAGGCAACCGTGGGGACAGTTGTTCTCTTTCCGTTTAATTGCCTGGGCGAAAATGGAGAACCCCCTTTACAAACCGGGCCTATTATCTCATTGTGAGCCTTTGCAAATATAAGATGACCCCAGAAACAGATGGAGAAAATATATAGTTTTATTTGCTGCTCACCAATTAATGCCAGTAATATAGCCAACATTCCTGCACTTTTCATTCCAATAAGTCTGTATTGGAATCAGTCAACGCCCCCATAATGTACTTACCACTTCAACGTCTAGTTTTGTGATTTTATTATAACACGTATATCCAAAATGGCTCTGATTCCTAAAACGTTTCCAGGTTTATATTGTACTTGTCAGAGAACCTTCTGAACGTGATTATTGTAGTTCTGTTGCTTTTGGAGAGGAATATAAGACCTCACTGGGAAGATTTTGTCCTTTGACTAATTGACTTCATAGTATTTGTAGTTTCTGACTCGGAGTTGTAAAAGTCTACTCCACCAATTATGTAAAATTACTTCTTTAACAAAAGTACTATGTTAAAATTCAATGGGACTTTTAGGAGATTTTGCCTATACTTACTGAGTTTTTATTTTTGATTTTTTGGTCATATTTGCTATGTAGTTGATACAGAGATGTGCTGCTCAAATGCCCTTTGGAGAACAGGAATGCTTCCCACTGCAATGACTATGGCTGGCTGGTAGCCTCCAGCTGTTAGTTTCCGGAAGATCTGCCTCAGTTTTCCAGCCACAGTTTTGGTGATGCCCAAGTGAAGTGGTGGAGGAAGGGTCTATCCATTTCTGCTCAACATGACTTTCGGAAGGCGATCTTTGCCCTAGCCCTCCCTGGGGAGACTTGGCCTTGCCCTTTGTCATTGCAATCTGTCAGCTCCTCTGCCCAATCCTGCTTCCTCCCATTTCTTTCTTAATAGATGTTTCTCCCCAGTAAACCTTTTGTGCTTTCAATTCCATCCCAGCATCTGCTTCCTGGAGACTCCAGTCTGCAACCACCATCAAGTAAAGATGAATTAGGAATAGCTCAGAGGATGTTTATGTTATTGGATCCAAGGCTTAGCTCCAAAAACAGCTTTCAAGGAAATCTATTTTGCTGTGCAGTTGTATAAGAATTGCTCCTTTTCAATTTCTTTGTTTTCTTTCTTTTTTCTCTCCACCAATATCAAGAGATTAGATATATAAAATACTTTAGAGCAAAATAATAGAATGCCTTTCATAAGTGTAGAACCTACATTTCAAAGGATTTATTTTTATTTAAATAATAATTATAAATATTAATTAATTGATTATTAAGATTTTTATTATTTATGGAGACCAACTCTTCGAAATATTTCTAAGTGAAATAGAAATTAGCTCTAAAGAGGTGCTAAAAGTTGGAAGAGATGTTTTACCTTTGTATCATTACATCACCAAAGCAACATGGCTTTCATTTTATATTTACAATTGATTTGTCTTTCGATAAACTTCTTTGGGATACCTTTTCATATTTACTTTTATTACAGTGGTGGAGGGCATTACCTGACAAAAATTCTACTTCCTGTCTTACAAAATCTACACTATAAATTGGATCCTCTTTCTACCTTAACCATTGGGCTTCGTGTTTCCAAACTTCCAACAAATCTTTAATTAATATTAACATTTGGGATCTGAGAATAAGAAATTGAAATTCTTGGGAATTCTAGGGAATCCCTGAAATCATGAGCTAGGCTGTATTTTTCATGTTTTATATATGTATTTAAAATTATGAATGATTTTTATTGTAATAAGGTTATAATAATAACAATGAATAAACAATGAATGATTATTATAATAGGGTTATAATAAATAATGAATGATTTTTATTGTAATAGGATTATACTAACACTCTCAGAAGATTTCTGTAAGCAAAATTTATCATAATAAATGTATAATTTATTATTATGAACTAATGCATTATGGTAAGGTTACATCCTTTGATAACATGTAAAAGTGATCTTTTCCTGATAGAGATATTTGATAACAGGAAACATTAAAAGAAGAGAACTTTAATACAAAATATATACTGAATAAAAATCATTTCAAAATGGAAAGACGTTATCCCAAGTATCTAAGTTTCCATTTTAAAAATAACACGTAAAGCATCAATTGCCTCATGTGATACTCTCAATCTTTGTTTTGTAACAAATATTCCAGACATAGACAATTTCCTTACATTTTGTCTTGAGTTGGTCTAATTATTCTTTGTGCAAAAGCACCTTCACTTTGGGCATTACCACATATGTCACTGCTTTTTCTTTTTTAACTATGAAAATGAAAAAAAAAAAAAGAAGATACTTTGTCTACTTGCCCTGATTTTGGTGTTGCTGTTGAAATCACTATCACTTATGCTAATTCAAAAAAATTTTTTTTGGCTAATTCAAATTTTACATCAGTTTCTGATTTCATGTAGTAATCCATAGCACTGTCATTTTCTCTTTGCATT
This sequence comes from Hyperoodon ampullatus, assembly GCF_949752795.1. Classification (NCBI taxonomy): domain Eukaryota; kingdom Metazoa; phylum Chordata; class Mammalia; order Artiodactyla; family Ziphiidae; genus Hyperoodon; species Hyperoodon ampullatus. Next base: position 83,189,244 of record NC_136928.1, read on the forward strand.
TCTTCTGTTAAAATATTTACAGAGAACTGTAGTCTATAGCAAATACTTAAACACTAGAAAACACTAGAGAATATTATTGGGTATGTTTGAATAATGTAACATTTAGCTCTCTTAGCGTGGTTCACAGCACCAGAGAATCACATGTCAATATTCCCAATTTAAGTATTTATTTTTCTTTCCAAACTTGCTATTTCTTGGAACACTCATAAGATTTGTGTGAAGTATACCCTGTTCTATACATGTGTTAATATTTATTTTATTTGCAATAATGGTGCACCCTTAGCAGCACACAGGGCCAGAACACACATGGCAATGGCCACAAGCGACACAGACTGATTAAATCACGAGACCTCTCTGCTCCCAGTTTCCAGTAACTTTGATCTTAACCCTGGGCTCCACACATAACATTTCTTGCTCTTGCTTTTGACTTGAATCAGTGGCTTCCATTGAACTAATAAGGTCTTGCCTGTTAACTCTATTTCTTGTAGGAAAATTATAATTATTCCCATTTTCCTCGTGTGTTCACAATTGACTTTTCTTAGGATTTGGGATTCAGAAGAACATAAATTTCCTGAGAAAAACAGGGAAGAAATTCTCACCTGAAAACACTGGTTGTTATCTTTGGTTGAATAATGAAATTTGCTGGGCATTTCACTAGAAGAAGACTGGACTTTTCTCCCTCTGGCATCTGTGGTCAGGGAAGGAGCTACCGTGAACATTGGAGATGTCTATGAACAAGTGGAATGGTCTTTGTATCTCCTGGAGCCCTCGGCTGGACTTGTGGCACAATCACAGTTAATGCTATGTCAGAGATGCCAAATCAGCCAAGGGTGGAATTCCTGTTCAGATATATTTTTACATACTTTGGGTCCTGATGCTTTTTAATCATTCTGAAGCTGAATGTTATGGAAAGTTTATGATAGATAAATGTCATTTTACACATTAAGATAGCATCCTTCTCTCATAAATTGGTAAACATATACAGAGGAGAGGAGGACAGTATTCATTTTAAAGTGTCTTGTTTGCTTATTAATATGAAGTAATTTTTGTCAATATACTGTAATTATATGAGTCACTTGTGTGGGTTGGTAGAATATGTATTGATTTGATTAAATTACTCCAACTATGATAAGCTAATTTGCCATATATTTTATTATAGTGAAGTAGTATTTGGAGGTGATGATATGTTTGTGAACATGAAGAAAGGACATTTTTTTTTTGCTTGAAACTGGTAATTTGCTGCTCACTCAAATGCCATAAATACTGGTTTTGGCAAGGGGGAAATCACGGAATTTATCTCTGAGCTAAACTGTGAGTTGAATTTTAGACCAGGAAGCCTTTTTATATAGTTGCAAGTTATAGCCTAATGGGTTACTTATATGAGTCCTCCCCAGCTATAACCTCTCTCAGTGATGGCAAACCACAGTGCAGTGGCCAGGCTCTGGACCAGGGCTAGGAGGAGGCGACTCGGTTTCAGCGCCAGAACTACTCAACTTCGTGACTCTGAGCATGCCACCTTGCCCCCGCCCCCGGACCTGCTTCTGATGTCTGGATGTGTCAGGTCATTCCAATTCAGAAATCTTGTAATTTTCTGATCTGAATTATATCCTTGAGCAAACATTAGATTCTCTGGACAATGAACTTTGGCGATCCCAAGCCTAATCCCTTACGATGTTTAAGACGTTACAAGAGAAATAAAGAGATAGACTACACCAGTGCTGGATGAGGCTGGCTTAGGGTCACTTTTAATTTGAGGCACATTCACATAAATTATTGATCAGACATTTACAAGTAGGTTTGCTAAACAACTTGTAAACTCCGTCTACCCTGTCGGTTTGCACCTTGTTTTTCTAGATCCTGGGGATCCTCATAAACATGGAAACCCCTGGAACAGACACCTGCAGCGGCTTCCTCTCAGCCTTGGCTGTTTCCTGAGGCAGAGGAGCAGTGGCTTTTTTCTTGGCAGGAGTTAATGCCTCCCGCCCTTTCCTATTCTGCCCTCCAGACAGTGATGTTCTTTGTAATGGGGTGTGAGCCAGGGCAGGGAGGGGCGGTTGGCTGGTCCGTGGATGGATGCCGTCAGCCTCTGGGGTCCACAGGGGAAGACTCAAAATAGAACAACAAATGCTTTTTTCCAAAAGTCCATTTGATTCATGCCAAAAAGAGTTACACATGGATTTTTTTAAATAAAAGATTATCTCTGAAATACAATAGCTTCTAAGTGATTATATAGAATCACTAATCTATCCATTCATTCCTTTACTTGCTGAGTATTTATTGAGCAGCTGCTAAGTAGCAGAGTCTCTGTGTAGGGATGGCAATAGCGGTTCACAAGAGAGACCTGGCCCTGTGGTGGTGGATAATTTTATATGTCAATGTGGCTGGGTCATCTGACCTAGATATTGAGAAAACACCAATCTAGATGTGGCTGAGAAGGCTTCTTTAGATGAGGTTAACATTTAACTCAGTAAACTTTGAGGAAAGCAGATTACCCTCCATTATGTGGTGTGCCTCATCCAATCACTTGAAGGCCTTAAGAGAAGAAGAGTGATTTCCCTGGAAGAAAAGGGAATTCTGTTTTCAGACTGCAATGTCAACTCCAGGCTGTAACATAACTCTTCCCTGGATCTCTAGCCAGGATATATATATCACCCTGGGCTCTGAGTGTTATCAATAACTGGTCCTCCTCAATAATTATAAAAATAGCACTTTTAATAAATAACTAATTTTAATTGAAGACTTATGCTCTGCCAAGCATGCTCTGGGAGCTCTACAAGTATTGGCTCATTTAGTCCTATGAGGTATAGGAATTGGACTCATTACCTTTTAATGGGTGAGGAAACCAAGGTATACAGGTGTAAAGTAATAGCTCCAACTAGTCAACGGCTGAGTCGGGGTTAAAACACAGGCTGTGTCTTCAGCTGCAGAGCTGGTGTCTGGAGCAATGCACCGTGTGCCCTCCTCCTCCACTGTTCCTGCTAACCCTGCAGCCATGTAACCCCTTAGGTCCTATACCCTGTCACATCCATTTCTTCGTTTGATTCCTGCAAGGATCCCGTGGGATAGGAAGCCCTGCTGGTTCATTCCTCAGTTCACGAGTGAAGATATGGAGACTCAGAGAATTTGTGTGGCCGGTGCCAGATTTTAAGGCCACTGGTCACTGTAGTTCCTTTGTCTCCTGACCAGGCTGCTATAGTTTCCACTGCCCTGTGCCTTTCTCTCCGAGGCTTGCTGTTTCCACTGAGGTTGGAAAATGGGCAATTTTCTCAGCAGATCAGACTCCAGGCCCTGGGACCACGTGAAGGAGGTAAAATTGCAGCCTGTGGAGTGGACATACTTTTAAAAGTCCTCTTGTCTCCTTGCATCTTCTGAGGCTGTACCTGCTGGGTATCCCTTTTGGAGAATTTAATTTCTTCTCTCCATTGGCACTGTTTCCCTTGGTTTGTGGGTTCAGCTTAAATCCATCCTTCTAGAACATTCCCTGAGAGCCCCTCTCTCTTTTCTTTCCTTCTGCGTCAGATTGTCTTGGTCATACACTCATTTGATAATTTGATAATTAACCATTGGCACAATCCGCATGTGCCTTGATTCTTTCAAAACCTCAGGTGTTGTGAGTCCCTTCTTTCTCCAAGAAGCCTCTCCAGGTTTCAGTTCCCCAGTTGAGCCCAGAGCCTGGTACACAGGAGACATAGAGTTTGTGTTTGTTGATTTGATGTGATTTAATATAATTGAAAACTCAGGCCAAATTTGGAAATGACAAATCAGCTCAGAGTACTCCAAAGCAAGGCAGGTCAGGAAGCCCACGGGGCCTGGTTCCCACCCTTCCCACCGTGGGAATGCCTCCAGGCCCCTGCTGTGCCATCCTGCAATTCTTGTCTAAAGCACAATAGGACTTTTAGTGGGTGTAATCATGACCCCTCGATTCAGAGCTTCAGCTTGAACACAAGTAATTTCCTCAATTCAGCTCACCACCAGGGAGCATTTCCTGGAGACACCTTGGAGCTTGTTTTATAACACCTACCTTAATTTGGGCGCTTTTAAAGTCTACCCTGCAGGGCAGCCTGAGCTCACAGCACCTCTCTCTGTCCAGGCTGCTAAAAGAGGCCCTTGAATTTCATTTGCAGCAATTGTAGAAAAGGGCAAAATCAATGTCATTGCTACATAAATTAGGAAGTAGTCTGGGGAGGAAGGATTGAATGGTGTACGCCTATGGCAGGGCACATGAGAAAATGACACACAGGGGATAGTCCCTAAGCGCCGGTCTTGGGAAACTTGGATGGGGTGTGTAGAACCACAGAAAGAGAATCAAGGAAAAAAGGAGCCACGATGTCACACAACCACATGCAGTGGGGCTGCCTTGAGACCCCAGTTCCCTCATCCTATAAATTTTAGAACTTAGGTCAGTGAATTCTTAACCTGACAATGGTCCTGGATGCCATCAAAGCCAAGGCCTTTATTGGAGAAAAGGGATGGAAGCACAGAGAATGGACGGGTCCCTTCCTGACTGGGGTCAGCACAGGAATCCCTTCCCCACTCCCCTCCCAGCCTGGACTCCTCCCACTGCCCCAAAAAGAGGCCCACCCGGGGTTGTTGTTTGGCATCAAATGAGCCAACTCTGAGTGCAGATTGAGCAAGACATTTGTAGCTTCAGCCGTCAATGACCTGAAGCCACGTGGGGAGGGGGAATAATGATACTGGACTCTTAAGTAGCAACCTACAATTGTATGGATTTTACGTTGGCATTAAAAAGCACTTCTGAATGTACTGTTTTTCTTACACATTATGTCATTTAATGCCCACAGAATCTTCTGAAAACAGTAATGTTACTATTTCCATTTTGCAGCCAGGTAAGGTTGAAAGCTGGACTGTCACCTGGGTGCCCTGAGCTCCTGGGTCACTGGCTTTGTCCCCACGCATGCCTCCCACAGAGCACTGGGCTTTGTTAAAGCACTGCTCTCCTCCATGTGGTCGGATCCCCATCTCTCAGTTAGGTGACCATCCACCCCGTCCTTTACGTGCATCAGCTGCTCGGAGTCCAGTTCATGGAAACTGTCAGACATCCCTGTCTGTGATGCATCAAGGACCAAGTGGGAAGGTGAGTGGGAGCCACAGAGGGGAATCCAGGGGTCCTCTCCTTCTGGGAGTCAATGGTCCACATGACTAATTGGAAAATTGATTCCAAGGGGGCAGACAGTGGGGAGAAGCAGCACACGGATCTGCCCTTGATGAATAGGCAGGGTTGGAACAGAGGTGGAGGAGGGATGGAGTAAAGGCAGGCACCCAGAGAACGGAGCAGTGCGTGATGCATGGGGTTGGCCATGGCTCCGCGGGTTCCTGAACTGCCTGCTCCTTTCCTGTCGATTCATGAGGGGCAATGGCTGGGGCTTGCACTCTGTCATTGAACATGAACTGCAGAAAGCATGAGTGACATCAAGGGGCCGAGAGGTTATTTGGAGACTTTTCTCTGCTCTTGCTCTTTCCTCTGCCCCTTGCACCCTCCTCACCTGCTCATCCTCTTTCAGTCTTAGTAATGGAGCCCAGACACTCTGCAACGTCCGGTCCCCTCGACCTCCAGGTTGGGATAAAGGATGCTCTTCTGCACTTCCTTGTAACTGCCCACTTACCCTCTTCCTGACCAGTATCTTGTCAGCTAAGTAGGCAGGGCGCAGCAGTCAAACAAATTAGGGTGAGTGAACAAACCAAAACAAAGCAAAGCACCCCTGGCGGTGGCCTCATACAGAACCGAGTGCACATTCTGGTTCTTTTGCTGATTAAAGCCGAGACTGCGGGGAACTTAATCATTTAGCTGAATTTCCTGCCTCATGGGATTCTTGGCTGCAAAGTGTCCGCCCACAGTTCCATGAATAGGTCTCTTCCCACAAGGACAGGCTCTTGTCTGACTGCGTCTGCAGCATCATGACATCTTTTTTTTTAAAATTTAATTTAATTAATTAATTAATTTATTTATTTGCGGTACCCGGGCCTCTCACTGTGGTGGCCTCTCCCACTGCGGAGCACAGGCTCCGGACGCGCAGGCTCAGCGGCCATGGCTCACGGGCCCAGCCGCTCCGCGGCATGTGGGATCCTCCCGGACCGGGGCACGAACCCGCATCCCCTGCATTGGCAGACGGACTCCCAACCACTGCGCCACCAGGGAAGCCCTATTTTATTTATTTTTTATACAGCAGGTTCTTATTAGTTATCTCTTTTATACATATTAATGTATATATATCAATCCCAATCTCCCGATTCCTCACACCACCGCCCTTCTGGGTGCATCCAGACTGTGACCTAAACCAGCATCTGAACTGGGCTTAAATCTCCGTGGGAATGTCTCAGAGCCTCTATGTCTGGTGTGCCAGCTGTTGGCCGAGTGTGGCAATGTTAAATATAACATCTGATGCTGTCCTAAGAGCCTGGTGAAGAGCAGGGTCACGGCCCTTGACGCCTCATCTACCCGCCGTCCTGTCGGCGCTACAGTTGTGGCCAGAGGGACGCTTGGCCGGAGTCTCCGCATCTGTGAAGTGAGGGAGCTGGGGGAGCCTTCCAGCTCAGGGATGCTCTGATTCTCTCTCACACTAGCGGGAGGGCAGAGATACAGTCCCCACTGGCTGTATCCATATTTCAGGCCCAAGGGCCATCTTCTCGTGGAGATGAAGCATTGTTGAAACACATGCTGGCTCCAAGCAGCTGTGTGGCCAGACCTGCAGTGAGGGTTAGAGCTATCGGGTCCAGGGCCAGCCCTGCGGCCTGGAGGGGAGGGTGGGTGGCAGAGCGAGAACCAGATCAGGTCCCCGGCCTCCTGGCCAGGGCTTATCAGAGGCACCCCAGCAGCACCCGCTTTGCTGGCCCGTGTCTCAGGACGTCTCTGGGCTGAGCCGGTGCACCCAGGGCCCCAGACTCCAAGTCTGGATTCCTCGTAGCTGCCAGGCCTTCTGTGCAGGGAAGGGCATAGGATGGGCCTGAGGGCAGCTTACCTCCCTGGGAGACAGTTTTGAAAAAGCTCAGCTGACCAGGAAGAGGCCCCCATAATGTTTTCAGGTTTGACATCAGTAAAATAATACTCACCACCGGCCCCAGGAAAAACAAGTGAAATATGCTTTTTTTTTCTGAATCCCAAACGCTTTTTTTCTGAAAATGATGCTTCTGCTTATTGCCTTTCGTGAAGCCACCTGCTCAGCACTTGGGACCCACTGGACACCCCCTATCATTCTCTCATTTGCTCACGTCTTGCAAAACCCGGCCTTCCAGGGCCCTGTTCTGGATGATGAAGTTGCTGAAATGAACCCTAAATGCTTTCTTCTGGTCATGGCCACTCACCATGTCCTCACTGTCCTCTTATACATTATCACCTGACTTCATTCAGTTCAAGCATTTACTGAATGCTTCCCACGGACAAGGCGCTTACTCAGTACCACACTTTTTGGTGTAGGTTCCTTTGATGTTGCCTTGGACTTGGTTCTACAGCAGGAGTCTAAGTTCCCCGAGGGCAAATGCTTCCCTTGTGTCCATATCCCAAAGTACCCAGGCATTAGGGGGTCTTATTAAAAATTTATTTCAGTGTTTTTAAAAAAATAAGAATAACAACAAAATAATTGCTGAACTAAATAAAATGCCAGCAGTGATGTAGAAATGATGAAAACTTTTACCTAAGGACAAGAAGTTTTATTTCTAGTGGGTAAAGGACATAACAGCCACAGCTGCCATTGCATGTGACACAGGGCCATTACCTCTGGTGATGTTAATGGTCCTTCTAGGTACATATTATTATCTTATTTTAAAGATGAGGAACCGGGGGCTTCCCTGGTGGTGCAGTGGTTGGGAGTCCGCCTGACGATGCAGGGGACATGGGTTCGTGCCCCGGTCTGGGAGGATCCCGCATGCCACGGAGCGGCTGGGCCCGTGAGCCGTGGCCGCTGAGCCTGTGCTCCGGAGCCTGTGCTCCGCAAGGGGAGAGGCCACAACAGTGAGAGGCCCGCGTACCGCAAAAAAAAAAAAAAAAAAAAAAAAGATGAGGAACCGGAGCCCTGCTCAGAGTAACAAATGTAGTAAGTTGTGATGTGATTTAAGGTGTGGGTGTAGGTCTTTTAGACTCCAGAGCTGTGGTCTTTCTGTTAAGTTATGCTGCTTTTTCTGTTCATTCGTTGTGCTCATCTACAGGTCAGATTTAATGTAACAGGTCACTGGACAGATGTTTCTGGCACCTGCATTATGAGAGGACATAAGCCCAAGTGGGATTAGATAGATCTTATTCTCATGGGTAGTATACATACTCACGGAATATGTTTAAGTACCAAATAAGAGGCACAGAGGATGTGTGTGTTGCCTCAAAGTGTTTTGTTGAACATTTGTGCTTCTTTATAAAGCTAGTGGCACAGCTAGAAATTGGGGCCAGAAACATTTTTGAGAGCTGGATTTTGGTTCCCTCTGTCTTGCTGACAATTTTGACCTCCTGATCCTATAGTTCTTTTTCTCTGAAATAGGAGCATTATAAATTGTCCACCCCAACTCAGCCTGATTATTTTAATGTTAGCTGAAAGAACCAAGTGTTCTTGAGAAAGCTCATCCAAATGGTCCCTGCTTTTGGGAGTAGTGTCAATGCTTCAGGTATCTTCAGGGTGAGCTGATCTGGGATGATAAAAAGACAGTATCTACCATATGACCCAGCAATCCCATTTCTGGGCATTTACCCTGAGAAAACCATAATTCAAAAAGAGTCATGTACCAAAATGTTCATTGCAGCTCTATTTACAATAGCCCGGAGATGGAAACAACCGAGGTGTCCATCATCAGATGAATGGATAAAGAAGATGTGACACATATATACAATGGAATATTACTCAGCCATAAAAAGAAATGAAATTGAGCTATTTGTAATGAGGTGGATAGACCTAGAGTCTGTCATACAGAGTGAAGTAAGTCAGAAACAGAAAGACAAATACTGTATGCTAACACATATATATGGAATTTAAGAAAAAAAATGTCATAAAGAACCTAGGGGTAAGACAGGAATAAAGACACAGACCTACTGGAGAATGGACTTGAGGACACAGGGAGGGGGAAGGATAAGCTGTGACAAAGTGAGAGAGAAGCATGGACATATATACACTATGAAACGTAAAATAGATAGCTAGTGGGAAGCAGTCGCATAGCACAGGGAGATCAGCTCGGTGCTTTGTGACCACCTAGAGGGGTGGGATAGGGAGGGTGGGAGCGAGGGAGACGCAAGAGGGAAGAGATATGGGAACATATGTATATGTATACCTGATTCACTTTGTTATAAAGCAGAAACTAACACACCATTGTAAAGCAACTATACTCCAATTAAGATGTAAAAAAAAAGACAGTATCCCATTAGATTTGCAGCTCTTCCTGAACTCTTAACAGAAAGGCAAGAGAACATTAATGATTAGGGCATCCCCATTTAGTAAATGAAATACCCCCCTCCAAGACCTCTACACACCCAAACCTTGGGAGTTGGAGGAGGTCACACACCTGCACATACTAATGAGAGTCATTAACCCCAGGAGACCAGTGAGGTCTGCAAAGGGAATTTATCGTGGCTATTCTTTGCTTTGACAAAGGGGCCTCCTTTGTCACTATGCCTTCCTTCTGTCTGTGTCTATCATTAAAATAGTGTAGGGGCAGTGTTGGAGGGAGGAACCCTTCCGCTGATGGCTTCCTGGAAATCTAAGAGGCTCAGCTGTTCCATGGACAAAAATGAATTTGGCACGTGGCACATAGCCGGATGCGTATTCTTCACCACTGGGAGAAACTGCTAATCCAGGCAGATTCTGAATCCTTCTAGATTCAGAATGGTGGTGGCTGTTTTGATAGCATGTCCTTCGTTAGTATAAAGACTTCATCTGGGTTTTTGAAAAGTCATGGTGCGTGTTCCCTGTAGCTGGTGGGAGGAGGGGGCTCGGAAATAGATTCCATTAGGGATGTTCCTGAAACTTCCTGTGCTCTCGATCATTAGGATGAAGGTGATGGATGGGGGCCTGTGATCGGGATGCCATACCTGCAGGCTTAGCAGGAGAATCCAGCACCTCTAATATGTTGCCCAAAGAATGTAAGCCACTGAAAACAAGCTGAGCTTCTCAAACAAGGAGTAGGTGGTTTTCGTCTGCTGTGATGCTGGGACGTAGGACCTCCATCTGCCTAGCACTGTTAGAGGGTGTCTGGCCAAAGCCACCTATCCCATTTTTGTAGTTCTGATAGCATTTGCCATATAGAAATTTTCTTATGCTATTCTGTATGGAGTTCCTATCATTTTAAAATATCAAAGATTTTCAGTTGGGGCGATGGAGGTGTCAAGGAGTAAGTGGACAGATGCTGTGACTCAGACTTTTTGTTTAAAATGCTTTCATGGAGGTATTAGTCTTTTGGCTGCTGTTATTTTTCTCCTACTTGCTTCTTTTTTGTAATAAAAGTATTTTAAAAGTAATATATGCTCATGGCAGAAAGTGTGGAAAGTTCTAAAAAGCATAAAGATTCTAAGAAAAAAATAATCTGTGGTTGTACCATCAAGGGGCAGCCATAATGAATATTGTGGCTTATTCATCTTTTCTCTTTTGCAGAGAGAGATTACCAAGGGATGTGTTTGTGTGTGTGTGTGTGTGTGTGTGTGTGTGTGTAAATCATTTTTGCTAGAACTGTATTGTCTATTTAACTTGAATTCTGTCTTTTGAACTCAGTATTATAGAGTAAGCCTTCCTATTTTATTAAATGTTTTTGCCAACCTATATTTTTTTCTGCTTTAAAAATACTGCTTTCCCTACCACATGCTTCTTTGTGATTCCAAAACAATTCTACCTTGATAGGACTTTAGTCTGAATATAAACAAGTCTAGTTGTTTTAAAGCAGTTTTTTTACCCTAAGGAGAGACTTTCCATTTGTTTCTGTTTACAAGTTACAAAATATTTCATCCTCTGTGACTTCTGTCTGGAGTAGGTGCAAGATTGGGAAACGATATGGGTTGTTTCATTTGATGGCGCTTGTCAGTGAAATTGGGTTGTCTATTTTCTTTCCAACAAATGCATTACTTTTCCCCAAATCTAACTTCCAAATTTTCTCTTCTCTATATTCTCATCACCTTATTTGTTATTCTTCACAAAGCTGTTTTTTAAATGATTTTTGTGGAACATAAATTCCCTTTATCACATAAAAAATCTGAAACCCAGGTCAGGCTCCTTGCACAGCCCCCAGTGGGAGGGTCCACCTGCTTCTTTATATTTCATGTGATGCTTCTCTCCCTTATACACTTCGGCTGGAACAGAATGATTCCAAGCAGGTGTGTCCTAGCCCATAAGCCCGGGTTTAAGGATGCTTTCGTAAAAACAAATGAACAATGAACATACTCAATGCCATACAATTAGATCTCAAAATAGCAACTCTAGATTTTTTAAAATAAAAGATACCATACCTAATGGAAATGACATGATTCCAAAAACACCTACAGTATTACATTTCTACATGAGTCAAAAAAATAAAGATACAATTAAAGAAGTATCGGCAAAGAGAATAAGAAAGGGATGTGACTTAGGCAGAAGCTAACTCATATAGAAGAAAATTGACCAAAGAGACAAAAACAGTGGACGTGACCAGAGAAGAACTTTCTCTTCTCTAAAAACACCTACACAATGAATGCCAAGGAATAAGGAAGAAAATGAAATAAGCCGCAGAAGTAATCAGCTTTTATCTCTTTATTGTAAAGTAATGCATGCATTGAAATAGAGTTTTAGCAATAGGAGACTTTAGTCGGTGACCACACAGCTTGGTTTGCTCAGGACATCTCTGTTCTTACCTCAAATCCTTCCATAATTACTCCCAGTGTTGCCTTTCACCCTCAGACTTGTGTCAGTTTGGACGTTAAGTTATACGGTCTCTTTATAATAGCAAACTCAAATATTTGTGATATGGAAAATAATTAGTAAAGACAACGGTTTCCTTCAAGTTTTTTTGGAATGTGAGGTCAAAATGGCAAGACAAAATTCAACATGTTTACATCAACAGCTCAGATCTACAGTGACATGGAGGAGTGACTGAATGAGGATTTCAGGAGAACATATAGAATGCAGTGTGGAAGAATTAAGTTACTGCTGTCGCTATCATCATACATTTGTAGGGTGAGCAGTTTCCAGAGACCTTCCATATCCCTTGACTCCTGAGTTCTCCTGTAACTCTGAGTGGCCTGGAAGGAGGAGATAAGGATAACTGTGATGGAGGAGACGCCAGCCCATCTTGCTCTTGGGTTTGGTGACACCACCCTGGGGATGGATGCCACCCCCTACTGATTCTGGAGGGAAAGGAGTAAAAACAGACTGGAACACATTCCAAGGATTGGGACCTCAGAGGCAGGAATCTATTGAGAAAATCATGGGAAATGAAATTTGCAGGTCAACATAGGATTATGACTAATGGATCCCAGTAGGTCCAGCTTTGGAAGAACAGTTTAGGGGTTTTAGGGGCCTGCTTTCAGTGGAGATGAACAGTTTACATGATTAATAGAAAAAGGACCAAATGAGGAAAAGTAGCTCCTTAGGAGAGCATTTTGAGGTGATGGGATTGATCATCTGGAAAAAGGGGGTTTGGTACCCAAACTCTTTAAATGTGTCCTTGGAAAGGTCAATAGATTCTATAGTTTTTTCTTATTTTTTTCTCCTTATTATCCACTATTAATATTAATATTAATAGGATAATATTATCTGTTATTATCATATTATCCAAAAAAGTAGCACTTCCCCCACTCCAGAGAAGTAATTGAAAAGAAATGAATATTCAAGTGCAAAGGACTTGACATTCAAACGTCTGTATTTGGGGAAGGCTATCAATTGCCAGCAATTAGCTAAGTGACTGGGTTATCAGTGATTACGGGCTGAGGAGTGGTCCACTTCCCATTGGCAGGAAAGTGGGTTCAAGTGTTCAAATCTAATCCCTTTGGGAATGACTTTGTGGCAGGTGGTCGATCCAGTGATGTGCCTTCATTCCAAGAAGAGAGTGTATCCCAGACTTGGGCTCCTTGCTCCTCTGGAGGAGAAATAACCTGTGACTTGCAGAGGGGTCCCTTCCCTCTTTCTGAGTCATCCAGGAAGTAAGTGGGATATGTCTGGAAAAGTCTGACCTAGGTTTGATTTCCAGTTTCAGTTTACCAGTGGTGAGGTCTTAGGTCTGTTTCGTAATCTGCATGGGGTAGTAGGGGTGGAGGAGGGCAGTCATGGGAAGATTGGCTGAGAAATTCTAATGAGCTATTGTATTTGAAGTACTTAGAGTTCTGCAAGGAGGCTAATCATTGCATTTGCTTCCCTGGATCCAGTGGTACTCTGCTGTAGAGAACTGCAGAGGGACAGGGCTAGAGGGGACTACAGCCTCTGGGCCAAAGAGCTCCATGGTTTCTGTGATTTCATTCTTATTAATTACTCTGTACCAAAGTAGACTTTAGTGCAGTAGCGAGGTGGTCTTTTATTTAAAAGCTTTAGAAGAAAGTTAAATGAGCTGTAATAAGTGACATAATCTAGTTTAATTTTAAATTTCTTGTCACTATAAATAAATAGAACAGCTTTCTTAAGACGTGTATCAACTTTTTTACTCTTTTAATTAATTCATTCATTAATAGACATACTTGTCTGTGCCTTATAATTTGAACTCTCTGTAATGTTATCAGATTGCAGCAAGCTTCTGACTTTTCTAGGCAACTCCTTAAAGGTGGGACTTTTACTAAGGGTTTTGTGGGAAGACCCAGGAAATGGCTTCCCTTGTACACTATGTGGCAACACATTGAAAATCCGCCCTGAATGTGCCTGTGTCTTTCTCCTGCTGTTCTCTCTACGATGGATCCACATTCTTTGTTCCCAAATCCCTTCTTGCTCTCCCCTCAGGCCACCTCTGTATTTCCCTAGTTCCAACCTCCTCCTTCTAGATCTTTTCCCTGCGTGTATTTGCTTTACTTTTTATACGTAACCATTAAGCTCCTTTTTTTCTTCTCCAGTTTATCTCCTCCCAGCCCTCTCGCTTCTCCTTCCTCCTCAGAAAATGAAGGACCTTCCTTAGGACCCACTGGCTTTAGGCTCAGGGTAGGTATTCTAAATGATGAAGAATTTTTGAAACTTCCTATGATAATAAAATGACTCAATGACATTTATGGCTGCCAGGACTGATTAGCCAATTGTACCACATATCATAACATATAAAAATTCTATGGGATAAGAACACTTTAATTTGCATTGCAATTTTAAAAACATTTTATTTACAAAAGTAGAGTGGGAAAGGATTTATGACTCTCTTTACTGTCTTGGCCTGGACATTCTTTTTCTAGTTTCTTCTAGTGGATTACAGAATTGGTATTTACATTTCTATATGCTCTGAATTAACAATTTTCTATTTACTGATAGCGCTTGTCAAAAAAGATTAGAGAAATAGGAAAGAAACAGGGAGAGAGAGAGGAAGGGAAGGATGGGCATAAGACACTCTAAATGACTTCTTCGAAATGTCATGTCACTAAGTGGTAGCTAAGCTGATGGACGGCCACACCTCTCTCTTGTGCTAGGAGGCCACGCCCTGCAATGGTTTAAAGGGCTCAAAGGTCAGACTCTGGGTTTTGGATACCTCTTCAAGCACTTGGTGGCTTGTAACTTTCTGTGAGTTACTTAATATCTGTCCACCTTAGTTTCCTAAATAACAATATTACTGAGTTGTATGGTTTCCATGGGAAAATAGATAAGTCTTTAGAATTTTGCCCAGCACATCATAAATGCTCAATAAAAGTCAGCTGTCATTAGTTTTATTATAGGGTACACCTTCAAAGATATTTTCTGAAGGCAAACCCAAAGACATTCTTCCTAAGACAGGATCGTGGTGGTGAGTACTATTGTGGTGGTGAGTACTAGGTGTGCATTATCTCCAGGTTTCTTGACGATTCCAGAATCAGAGCCAGGCATGGCACTTGTGAACCATGCATCAGGGTTTAAGGTACATCGCAGGTCTGGGCAGGACCCTGCCCCACTGAATTCTCCCCTAAGTTCCAGTCTGGCATCCCCTGCTCTGTCGAAGTTGCTCTGTAATCGACATTCCTGTCTTGACCTGTTCAATAAAGATTTGTGTCCACTGTCCTCCAGACCAAAACGTACAGTGTCTTGGCTCTTGTCACTTGCATTCTGGCAGGGGGTGGAAGGTGGGGTGAGGCGAGGTGGAGACAGAAAAAGAAACAGATAAATATGTAGTCTGTAAGTCTTTTGCACTTTTAAGAATTATATTATTTTTTAATTAGACTTTTTATTTTCAGATCATTGTAGATTCATGTGTGAGAAATAATACAGAAAGATCCCAGGTGCTCTTGACCCACTTTTCCTGACTGGTAACATCTTACAAAGCCATAGTACAATATCACTGTCAGGACATTGACACTGACTCAGTCAAGGTACAGGACAACTCCATCACCACGAGCATCCCTTCTGTGGCTCTTTTATAGCCATACTAGCTTCCCTCCCCTCCTCACCTCATCTCTAGCCCCTGACAACCACTAATCTGTTCTCTACTTCTACGATTTTGTCATGTCAAGAATATTATATAAGTGGAATCATAGAGCATGTAACCTTTTGGGACTGACTTTTTTTTTTCCCCACACAACATGATTCTCTAGAGATTTATCCAAGTTGTGGCATGTATCAACAGTGTGTTCCTTTTTATTGCCAGTAGTACTGTTCCATGGTGTGGATGTGCCATAGTATGTTTAAACATTTACCCACTGAAGGACATCTGGCTTATTTCCAGTTTTTTGCTATTATGAATAAAGCTGCTATGAACACTGGTGTGCAGGTGTTGAATGAACATAAGTTTTTGTTTCTCTGGGATAAATGCCTAGGAGTGCAAATGCTGGGTGTATGGTAGTTATATGTTTAATTTTAAAGAAACTGCCAAACTGTTTTTCAAAGTGGTTGTGGCATTTTACATTGCCATGAGCAATGTATGATTGATTAAGCTTCTCCACACCCTCACCAGCATTTGGTGTTGTCACTGTTTCTTATAACTATTCTGTTGAATGTGTAGTGATATTTCATTGTGGTTTTATTTTGTATTCCCCTAGTGGATACTGATGCTAAGCATCTTTTTATGTGCTTATTTGCCATCTGTATATCCTCACCAGTGAAAAGTCTGTTCATTTCTTTTGTATATTTTGTGATTGAATTGTTTGTTTTATTCACTGTTAAGTTTTGAGAGCTGTTTATATATTGAGATTAGTCCTTTGTTAGATATGTGGCTTGCAAATATTTTCTTTCAGTCTGTATGTTGGGTTTTTATCCTCTTAATAGGGTCTTTGACAGAGCTAAGTTTTTAATTTTGATGACATCTGTTTTATCAATTTTTCCTGTTATGGATTGTACTTTTGGTGTCAAGTATAAGAAATCATTACTTAGTCCAAGATCCCAAAGATTTTTCTCTTGTTTTACTCCTATAAATTTTATCATGTTTAAGCCTGTGATCCATTTTGAATTATTTATATAATTATGAGATTTAGGCAGAAAAATGGTAGGAATACAATTTATTTTTGTATGTTTATCTTGTATTTTGTGATCTAGATGAACTCTATTATTAGTGATTGGAGATTTTTGGAGATACTTTGCTCCCCATTTTTTTTTTTTTTTCTTTTTGACCTATGGACATCCAATTAATTCATTACCATTTGTCAAAAAGGCTACCCTTCCTCCATGGAATTACTCTTGCTCCTTTATCAAAAGTCAGTTGGACATATTTGTGTGAGTCGGTTTCTGGGCTCTCTGTTGTGTTCCATTGACCTATGTGTCTATCTTCCATCAGTACTGCACAGTCTTGATTATTGTAGCTTTATAATGTCTTCAAATTGTGTAGACTCATTCCTCCCACAGTATATTTTATTTTCAAAATTGTTTTAGCTACTATGCTTCTTTTTCCTTTTCATATACACTTTAGAGTGAACTTTTCTCTATCTGCAAAACTCTTGTGGGGATTTTGATAAGAATTACATTAAATCTGTATATCAATTTGGGGAGAATTGACATCTTTAATATGTTGAATCTTCTAATCCATGAACATGGTATGTCTCTCCATTTATTTACATCTTCTTTGGTTTCTTTCATAAGTGTTTTATGGTTTTTAGCTTGTAAATCCTCTCTCTATTTTATTCTATTTACACATAGATAGTTCTTATTTTTTGAACAATTGCAAAAAGTATTGTATTTTTAATTTCAGTGTCCACAGGTTCATTGACAGTTTGTAAAAATACACTATTCAATATCAATATCTGGTGAATTGTAGTAGTTTGTGTTTTTTGAGTAATTAGTCTGTTTCATTTGAGTTGTTAAACTTATGTCTGTAGAATTGTTCATAGTATTCCTTTATTACGCTTTTGGTGTCTGCAGTGTCTGTAGTGATATTCCGTGTTTCATTCCTGATATTGGTAATTTGTGCCTTCTGACTTGCTGGAGGTTTGTAAATTTTATCAATGTTTCTAAAGAACCGGTTCTTAATTTTATTGATTTTCTCTATTTTCTGTTTTCAATGTCATTGATTTCTGCTCTCATCTTTAGTATTTCCTTCTTTTTTCTTGTTTTGAGCTTGTTTTTCTCTTCCCTTTTTAAATTCTTGAGACGATAGCATAGGTTATTGATTTGGGATTTTTCCTCTTTCATAATATAAGCATTTAGTGTGATAAATTTCTGTTTCAGCACTACTTCACTTATGTCCCACACATGTTGATATGATAAATTTTCATTTTTATTCAGTTCAATTTAAAAAATTGCATGTATCTCTTTGCATAACTGTTAATTATTGTTCTAGGTCTAGGTCTAAACATATATATATATATATATATATAATCTATCTATCTATCTATCTATCTATATCTATTTATCTATCTATCTTTTTGTTCAGAGAAACTTCTTTGGTCCTTCTTTCAGTGTAGGTCTGTTGGTTACAAATGCTCTTAGTTTCCTTCCTCTGAGAATATCTTGATTTCTCCTTATTTCCTGAAGGAAATTTTTGCCAGATAAATAATTCTGTGTTGACAGTTCCTTTCTTTCATCATTTGAAGACTATGATGACACTTCTTTCTGGCCTCCATGGTTTCTGATCAGAATTCCACTGCCATTCAAATTGTTTGCCCATGTAGATGAAGTGTTTCTCTCTCTGATTTTGAGAGTTTTTTCTTTGTCTTTAGTTTTGAGAACTTGACTATGATGTATATTTGCAGGGGGTGGTTATTCTGTTTGAGGTTTGCTCAGTTTTTTGAATATGTATGTTTATATCTTTTGCCAAATTTGAGAATTTTATTATATATTCAAGTCATTATTTCCTTAAGTACCTGGTCAACCTTGCCCTATCTTTCTGAGATTCTGATGATGTGAATATTGGATCTTTGTTATAGACCACAGATCCCTGAGGCTCTGTTCATTGTTTTTTTTTCTTTTTTCTTTTTTTTTCCATTTATTTTCTCTCAGTTGTCCAAATTGAGTAATTTATTATATTTTGTCTTCAAGTTCACACTATCTTTCCTCTTTCCCCTCTATTTTGCTGTTGAGCCCATTCATTGAGGTATTTATTTCAGTTATTGTATTTTTCAGTTCTAAAATTTAGATAATTATAGGTACATATTTTAAAAAAATAGCATGACCATACGAAGCAAAGAGACATTCTGAAAGCCCCTTTGTGAGAAGGTCCCTGGATCAGTCAGATGGGCTGTAGTTTCATTCAACCACATTTATTCTAGGGTAGAATTATGGCACATTAGATTATTTAAAAAGGAGTTTTGCAATCTACTGTTCATTTTCTGGTGTATTTAGAGAGGATTCTGTGAATTTTACAATATCAATTTCAGCTGGAAGACATTTAAAAACACCACCATGGGTATATATCTCAGCTGTGCACCCCTGGTTGCCTATATTGAAGCACATAGGTTGCTCATTACTTTCAGTTATTCTCCTGAATAAATCAAGGTTCTCAACACTTCTTCTCTAGTCCTAGTCACTTACCTTTGCTGATTCTTGAATGGGGAGCATCTTGCAGATGTAATGGGTTGGTTCAGTGACATCTGTGAAGATTATTTTGGTATATGAAGGACCACTATGAACTGCACAGGGTGCAGCTAGTGCAGATCCATCTGAGGGACAGTCATGCTTGCCTAAATTCCCCACTCTTCAGCATGACTGGCTCTCCACTACTTCCTAGTGGCTGAGTTCCAATTTTCTTTCCTCTTATTCCTGGTGCAATATTCCTGAGCCACTGGAGGCCACCAAGTACCAAGCTTAGTTTACATTTTCCCCTTCCTCAATATCTGCCCCAGATTTGAGGCAAAGCAAAGGTGGGGTTTTGTTGCATGGTATTGAAATAAACCTATTATATACCGAATTTGAAATAGATGTTGAACAGTACACTTCCAGGATAAAACGAGAATGGCAATTTGAAGAAAGGGCTCTGGAGAGGAATTTGGCTTTGAACCAGCTTCTACATCTTTCTCCTCCCCATAGTGTGATGATAAAATATACCTCTGGTGATTATATGAAGATTAAATGAGATGGTGCAAGGTCTGGTACTCAATGCACAGTGATGTATCACTGTTGCCTCCTGAAGACCTTTATCCTACATAACACTTAACACATTGTGTGGGATAACCTAGTACTTAATAAACCTGGTTGAACGAACCTAGAGCCAATCTGACTGTTCCACGGGCCTTCTCATAAGGGAGCTTTCAGAATGTCCCTTGACTTTTTGTGGTCATGCTATTTTCTTAAGAAAGTATGAACCTATAATTATTATCTTAAAACACTTTAAATAAAATTGGCACAAAGATTTTTTCAGTAACTGTGGCCTATCCATTTGTGGGGCAGATTATTTTTCAAGTTGTAATTCCATAAATTAATATAATGTAAATAATGTAAATCTTTAAAGAATAGATTCTTAAAGTAGAAAGAGTCTTTTCACTTGAGCCATGTCTCACTTGAGGAAGAAATGAAATCTACTGTATTTCAGGCACAGCCTGTATACCATTCATTCATTCCTTCATTCAAAAAGTATTTACTGTGTATATACTAAATTTGTTAGTCACTGGGTAAAACGGTCCTTAAGAAATTTAAAACCCAGTGGAAGAAACATGCAGAGCAGTCACTTAAGTGCAGGTTAAATATCCAATATTTATTGTGTGTTTAGTATATGCCAGGAACTGTTCTGTGCTGTCCATGGATGTACTCATTTGATCCTTACAACAAATTGTGAGGTGGTACCCAGAGTCGTGAACTCTCAGCATCCTTGCCTTACAGCTGAGGAAGCATGTAACTCTACTGCTCACAGAAAGCAGAGGCAGGATACCAACACAGGCAATCTGAATCCAGAACCTGGACTTTTAATGATGGTGCCATAGAGGATTCTGGAACATAGGGAAGAAGCACCCAATTCAGCCTAAGGGCTGGGAATTATCAGGGTTTGCTCCCCATGCCGGGTACCCAGGGACCCGGCCAGGAGAACACACTACCTGTAGAGACAGGTCATTGGCTTTGGATAGTCCATGAATGTGTTCCTGAAAAATAAGAAAACACAAAACTAAACACTACTAAATGTTAGAAAAGGAGGGAGGAAGGGAGTGAGGGTGAGTAACCTGGGGAACAGTAGGCTGTGGGGAGATAAGGGAGCAGTTGGTTAGAAATGGGGACTTCTTCTTCTCGGTTCACGACTGTATCACTGAGACATAGGATCCAGCATCTCCCAGTCCTTCAGCTTGCCAAGATCCACCCCCTCCACTCACTGGCCTCTGCCTAAGACACTCATGCCACCGTGGCCATGCCACTCTCTCCCTCAGCATATGTCCTGGGGGAAGCTGCCCCATCCCCTAGATTTTCTTCAGCCCTCCATTATACATTTTCACATAACCTGTCACAGACCTTACCACAACTGTAATTAGGTAATTATTTGGGTAATTATTTAAGTGCTTGTTCAACATCCATCTTTTTGTCCTAATTCTAAGCTTCGTGAGGAGAAGGACAGCCTTTTGTTCACCTGGTACCCAGCGTAGTGCTAAGGTCAGCATAAGTGCCTGTTAGGGGTTGAATTGTGTCCCCCTACTCCCCAGAAATTTATGTTTCAGTCCTAAACCCCAGTACCTAGAATGTGACCTTATTTGGAGATAGGGTCTTTACAGAGGGAATCAAGTTCAGATGAGGTCATAAGGGTGAGCCCTAATCCAATATGACTGGTGTCCTTATAAAAAGGGAAAATTTGGATACAGACACACACACAGGAAGGACAGTATGTGAAGATGAAGGCAGAGATCTATAAGCCAAGGAACCCCCAAACTTCCAGCAAACCACCAGAAGCTGGGGGAGAGTCCTGAAAAGACTCCCTAACACCTTCAGAAGGAGCCAACCTCATGATCTTAGGCTTCCAGCCTCCAGAAGGATAAATTACTTCTTCAGGTTACCCAGTTTGTGGTACTTTGTTACTGTCCTTATCAAAGGGGGAAATTTGGGTACACACACAGACACACAGACACACATACACACACACACACTATGTGAAAATGAAGGCAGAAATCTATAAGCCTAGCAGTTAGCTAACACAGTACCTGGTAAGTATCTGTTAAATACAAGAAAGAAGAAATCATGCCTGGATTCACACAGCCCTTTCCCTTACTTGGAATAAGGGCTCAGTCAATGTCTGTTGCTAATAGGATGTATAATGTGCCACCTTTTTCTGTTTGTTTGTTTTGGTTTTGTTTCTCATTGTTAAGTTCAAAGCCAGAAGAGTTGAACTCTCTGTATGACTCTTAAAAAAACCCTAATGATGTTTTTATTTGTTTGTTTGTTTGTTTTGCGGTACGCGGGCCTCTCACTGCTGGGGCCTCTCCCGTTGCGGAGCACAGGCTCTGGACGCACAGGCTCAGCGGCCATGGCTCATGGGCCCAGCCACTCCGCGGCATGTGGGATCTTCCCGGACTGGGGCACGAACCCGTGTCCCCTGCATTGGCAGGCAGACTCTCAACCACTGTGCCACCAGGGAAGCCCCCTAATGATGTTTTAACTTCCCCAATTTTTTATTATTCTTCATGTCCTGGATCTTTGACTGGAGAGGAAGGAACAGCACAAGAGTGGCTTGTGTCACCTGAGACCATGTGTGACTTCAGCTATAAGCATGAAATCTTGAAAATCACATATTGTAGAACCAGTATTACATTGTGGGGGAAATGTGAGTTATTCATGCATTTGTGATGGTTGCCATGCATGGATTGGTACCTGGCAGGCTTCGTTTTGTCTAGGATTTCTGCCACCAACTGTCACTACATACTTTTCAATTTGCACAATCTCATCACTGCCAAGAACGAAATACCTCTGCGTGACTTGTAATTACAGAACTGCTCTTGTCGCCCCCCTCCCCAAATCCCTGGAGATTCAATTTGCACATTCTGACAAAGTAATTTCTTGATTTTGTTTTCTGTACGAGTCATTGAAGCTTTCCTGAATGAGCTCCATTGTAAACAAGGAGTCGGTGTCAACCCCCAAAAGTACTTCTTCCCTTGACAGTTTAATTGTTCTCTTGGCTTCCAGGCTTTTCACCTTTTATGAAACATGATGCTTTCTCTACATCTTGTCTAAATACAGGTATGCAAACACTGGACAGGTTTATAAGCTAAAGAGCTAAAGTCTAATCAGAAGACAAATGGGAGTTTTTTGCAAATATGTACAGAACATCTTGAAAGACCGTTCAGGTTTTTCAGGTGCCCTGGATGGCTTGAGACTGGTGTCCCAGGAAGCAGAACAGAAGGAAAGGTAGGGATTGTCTGGAATGCCATTCAGACACCTGGACACTAAATGTCATTTTCGATCAATTCCTTGTTGGCCAAAGGGACGTGAGTACTTCAGCTACCCTGGGGACTGCCTCTCCAGCCCATTACTTGCCTTATGGTTCATGAGCCTTGGTGCCTTGTAGCCACGAGGTAACCCTGGTTCAAGGTGAGTCTCCCACCTGTTCCCATCAGCCCCCGCACCTGCTCTACCGTCTGGCTCTGCCACTGATATCTGCTCCATCTCCTGTGACCCTCACCTCCTGCTTTTCTGTGACTCTTTCCTCTCAGCCTGTGTACCTGTCAAGTATATAAGATCCTTAAACGAAATGAAACAAAACAAAATTCTTCTTTTAACAAGCCTCCTCCTCAAGGTAGAACTGTCCTCTCTCATTTCCTTTTTTGCAAAAACCTGGAGAATCTTTCTAAACTGAACATCTTCTCTTTCTCACCTTCCACTCACTTCAGTTCACTGTGCGGCCACCTTGTCGTACCTGCCCTTATTAAGGTACCTAGATAGTCCCTAAATTGGGAGACTTTCAGTCCTCACCTCACTTGACCTTGGGAGCATTAGCAGCAGTGACTGAGTGGCCACCGCTAAGCTAACCCCAGGGAGCGTGAAAAATGGATGTTGGAGGTCAGTCTCTGCCCCGCCGATAGGATTCTCCTTGAGTGACTCAACCGCCTCTTTTTTTCTCTTTAATTTTCACCTTGATGGGTGACTATCTTAGGATTTGTACTCATGTCTTTCTTTTCTCTTCTTTTTCCTTTTCTTCTTTCATCGTATCCTCTCACTTTTATCTTTTTTCAGGGTGTCAGTATCATCTTCTCCAGCTTCAAGTGCCACCTCTGTACCTTGACTTCCAAATCTGCACTTTCATCGAGGCCCTATGTTCGGAGCACTAAACTGCTATTTAAGTGCCCACTGGACACGACCCCAGCAAATTGCATGTGCGCTTCGAGTTAAGATGCCACAAGGGGAATGAGGTAACGTCTTCAGAATTGCTCCTCCTCGAGTTCCCCATTTCAGCAAACGGCAGGACCTCCTGCCTCTACTCTTAGCCAAAGTCATGCATATTTCCTTGATCTTTCCTCTGCTGCATTTCTCATATCCAGGGTTATCAAATTTGGTCAATCTTGCCTTATATATAACTCTCAAATTTATTTTTTTTTCCATCTGTATTGCCGTAATTTTGGTTCTGCCCTTAGCACCTCTAAGGTCTGTTAACTAAGAGGTAGCTCAGGGCTTTTTTTCTCAACGTGCGATCTTGTTCAAGTCTGGACCCTGATTTCGAAAGTCTGTGATGGGGACTCTGAATTTCTAACCAGGTCTGAGGTGCTGCTGCTGCCGCTGGTCCAGAGGCCACACCTTGAGGAGCAATGGTCCCAACAAGCAGCATCCTGCTCTCACCTCCTCCACCCTCCGCTCCCCCTCCCTGACCTCTGACCTACATAACACCTCCACTTACCTTCACAGGTCATTCTCTACAATGTGGACAACCTTCTAATTTCTTAAAGCAAAAATCTGATAATGCTACTGCCTTCTTTAAAAAGCTTTAGTTAGGAGCGCATTGTTTTCAGGAAAAAATGCAAGCTGCTTGCTAAAATATGCAGGATGATTTTAATGATCCGAAACCTACCTGCCTCTTATCCCCCTGATGTCTCAATCCATAGGATATTTATATCCCCCTTTTTTTTTTCCAGAGAAAGAGACTGAAGACTCTGTTGGATTCTCAAAGTGCTGTTTAACCTTGGAAAGGGGAATAACTACTGTCCATTCTCGATAAGGAAATATTATAGATCAAGAAACAGTGACCCACATAGATTGGACAATTTCTCTGAGCTTATAAAGCCCAGAGAGTTGCAGGTACTGCACTAGATCTTCAGTCCTTGGAGCCCTAGCCCAGTGCTGGTTGCACAGAGCCATAAAACCCACCCTTCATTAGTGAGTGAGATTGGGGTCAAAATGAGATGTGGCTATGAGGAAGTGTGATGACTTAAGGTCACAGCAGCAAAGTAACTTAATTTAGTGTCTTGAGTTCCTCCTCCTTTGTTACATTCACACTGGGGGAAGGCTTGACTGTACTTACATGACAATGAAAAATAAACAGAAGAAAGAGAGAAGCTCTGGCACTTCAGAAAAGGCAACTTAGACTG